>NC_048268.2:34097286-34707286 GCF_005286985.2 Setaria viridis | reverse complement strand
AGCATGTCTAGAGGTGTAAAAATTTCTCTATAGAAAAACTTTACTAAATGAAGAAGTCTATTTTACTACCCTAAGCAATCCACTATGTCCCCTTAGTTCCTTGAACAACTAGATGTACTCCCCAAACTATTTCAATTGGTCCATGCTACCCCTAATGAGATTTTTTTTTGTTTCTCCATGTACCGGTTGAGTTTTAAGTTCATATTAATTGGGACGACACATGACATTATAACTTATGTTACAAAAATAGATCAAAAGAATAGCTTGAGGGAGTAAGTAATTAGAGTGGTCATAATGTAACTATCATTGTAGATGTTTAATGTTGTCAGTCAAAATGTAATACATTTATCTAGAGTAGCAACTTAAATAATTCTTGTCATGTAGTAGTATTGTAATATAATTTAACGTGGACTGCCATTGTAATATGAATCATTAAGAAAATAACTTTTGTTATTGCCAAACCATGTAAATCAATGCATCTATTGATCCCTGCATGCTTGCTACTTGGTTTCTATGGTGGTACACATCATGGATGTGTATACTTTAGTTTTTTCACATATTAATAATGATACAAATGATCAATTTAGAAGAATTTATAGGGCATGCTTTGGATTATTATACTTTATAATCATAGAAATGTGTAATTCATACGTAGATTTAAGCATTACTTTAAGTCATTTTTAATAATGGAAACAGTGGATAATCTAGCCACAAATTTATTATCTTATTTAAATTCTTATTCATAATGGTAGAGGGTATTGGTAATTTAGATACAAATTGTGAGGTTACTTACGCTTTATTTTCATAGTAGCAGTGATTGGTCACTTGTATGGAGATTTAGAGGACGAATAAATTCTTATTCATATGGCATATGTGGGGATTTTAGGTGTAGATTTTTGATATTATCTTTGTAATGGTAGAGGTAGGTCATTTTTAAAGTAAATTACATCCTATGCTTATTGTTATCAACAAGGATTGAGTCTACAAAATTGATGGTAGAATGTTTCGCTCTTTGTGAGATTTTCTAAAATCTATCTATTTTTCTAGCGTGTTTAGTGAGATTTAACATCGATCATCCAAATAGAATCTATTATTAGTAATATTAGTGTAAAATAAAATCTATATATTGGCCAATAACAATCTTACACATTATAGTTCTATCTAAACACCTCATTTGTAATAGGGCTAGATACTAGCCTCCCCTATATGTTATAATTCCATTCTTGCCTAATCAATCTATCTTGTTTCTTTTAATTACCCAAGCAATCTATCTATGGCCATCATAAATTTATATGCATTTATGCTTGAATTTACCTTTTTGAGTCAAAATATTGTTTAAACATCGACAAATTTAAAATTCTGATAACTAAAGTTTACTTCTGCATAGGATTGCCAAGATCAAATAAAAATACCAGTGGTAGTGTCCAGCTCAGATGAATCAATAAGTACTAATGTAGCACTGGGACATCAATCTCAAGGTGGCAATGAGATAAAGGTATTCACAAAAAGCCTTACTCGCATCAAAACTATGGCAAGTGCTTTGGAGGAATCACAACTTATCGGTCGGCAAAAAGAAAAAACTGATATCATCAACCTCATTTCAAATCGATCTAATCAAGAGCTTGCGGTGATCTCAGTATGGGGAATGGGTGGTCTTGGGAAAACTACTCTGATCAAAGATGTTTATGAAAGTCAAAAGCTTGTTGGTGTGTTTGAGAAGCATGCTTGTGTTACAGTGATGCGCCCTTTCATTCGTAAGGAGTTTCTGAAGAGCTTAATTATGCAACTAAATGTACAATCTTCTGAAAAGAAAGGAGCAATAGATTTTGCACATGGTGCAAGAAACACAGCTCCAGTAATGATGGAAGTTGAAGCATTAATAAATGAGTTAGCTACGCTTCTTGAAGGGAAGAAGTGCTTGATTGTTCTTGATGATCTTTCATCAACAGCAGAATGGGATAATATATTTGGAAGCTTCCCTAAATTAGATAGTTCATGCCGGATTATAGTGACCACAAGGGGAGAGAGTATAGCAAAACATTGTTCAGAGAAACAAGAAAACATATACAAGCTCAAAGTTCTTGACTGCAAGGATGCACAAGACCTCTTCACAAGAAAGGTATACTATATGACAATATAATCCTGCCTCCATTTGTGTTATCTTTCATTACAATATAAGGACAACATAACTAATTGTTCTATTCTTCAATAGGCATGAGACTAATAATTGTGCCATAGTCATTCTAATAAATAAGTAAACTACATAGACCATTCGTACGTATTTTCAATCTCAAAGAACATAATAAGTACTACTGATTTCAGGTGTTTAATGAGGCCAAAGATTTGGATAAGCATCCTGAATTGATCAAAGAAGCAAAAATGATCTTGAAGAAGTGCAATGGACTTCCCCTTGCAATAGTCACCATCGGAGGCTTCTTGGCAAAGCAACCAAAAGTAGCGGTAGAGTGGAGGAAATTGAATGAGCATATTAGTGCTGAATTGGAAATGAACCCGGAGCTTGGGGCCATAAAAACAATTCTTGGTAAAAGTTATGATGGTCTACCATACCATCTTAAGTCTTGTTTCCTATATACATCCATCTTCCCTGAAGATCACAAGATAAGTCGAAGACGTTTGATACGACGGTGGAGTGCAGAAGGTTACTCAAGGGAGATTCGAGATAAGTCCTCAGAAGAAGTAGCTGACAACTACTTCATGGAACTAATAGAGAGGAGCATGATCCTACCTTCTCAGCTATCAGTTAATAGTAGAAAAGGAATTGACTCTTGCCAAGTCCATGATCTCATGCGTGAGATTAGCATCTCAAAGTCAACAGAAGAAAATCTTGTTTTTAGAATGGAGGAAGGTTGCAGCTCAAACACCCAGGGCACAGTTCGTCACCTTGTCATAAGCACCAACTGGGAAGCAGATAAGAGTGAGTTTGAGAACGAAGTGGATCTGTCCCGCATACGCTCGTTAACAGTGTTTGGGAAGTGGAGGTCCTTTTTCATTTCTAACAAGATGAGGTTCTTGCGTGTGCTGGACTTGGAAGGCACATCAGGTCTGGTTAGTCATCACCTAGAGCATATTGGGAGGCTTCTTCACCTCAGATATCTTTCTCTAAGAGGATGTGATTCTATTTTTCACCTATCAGATTCGTTGGGTAATCTAAAGCAACTAGAAACACTAGATATTTCAAACACATGGATTTTTAAGCTGCCCAAGACCATCACCAAGCTCAAGAAGCTACAATATCTTCGTGCTGGGACTGTTTACCAGGATGATTCTAATGAGTTTGAAGAACTGCCAAAAGTAATGAATAACAGGCCATGCTTTTGTATGGTTGGGTTGCTAGGATTTTGCGTGGCATGTTGCGCACCTCAACTTCTTAAAGAGTTTATGAATATGGATGGTGACATGAATAGGTGTGATGTATGCACTGAGTGTTGCTGCGCCATGCTCCCTGCTCTGATGGCGAAAGAAGGTCCAACTTGGATGCCAAGAGGGATAGGGAAACTAAAATCCCTGCGCACATTGGGTGTTGTGAATCTCGCATGGAACAAAGCAATTCTACGGGGCATAAAAGGACTGACCCAGTTGCGCAAGTTAGCTGTGACCGGCATCAACAAGGAAAACAGCCAGGAGTTCTGTTCAGTCGTTGCCAATATCAGCTGCCTGGAATCTTTGCTAGTGCAGGCATGTGGGATGCCAGGTTTGCATGGCTGTTTGGAGGGCTTGGCCTCCGCTCCAAAAACACTCCAGAGCCTCAAGATATACGGTAATTTGGTCAAATTGCCAGGATGGGTCCGGGGGCTCCCGAATCTTGTGAAGTTGGTTCTAAGGAACTCTAGAATACTGGAGCACGAACCTGCACTCCAAGTTCTTGGGAAGCTACCGAACCTGGTCAGCTTACGTCTGTGGGCGAAGTCGTTCCAGGTTGACGACCTCCGTTTCACCTTCCATCCGGAGGCATTCCCGAGCCTGATAGTGCTGGAGCTAAATGACATAGATGGCATGAAATCGGTGGAGTTTGAAGAAGGGGCAATGCTTCAGCTTGAGCGGCTGGATTTTTGTGGCAAGCTTGAAGAAACCAACACAGGGATGTTTTCCGGGCTACCATTGCTCCGGAGCCTCAAGGAATTTATGCTGGACAGCAAAATTTATGAGCACGCTTTCATGGAAGACCTGCAGGGCCAGCTTGGTGCCAATCCAAATGGACCCGCTTTGAAGAGGTGGTGAGGTGCTGCAGAGTCAGCCGATCGTCGTGCCAGGTCATTGCTCTTGCTGCTTCCCTGTTACCCTCTTTGTGCATCTGAACAATTGATGTGTGTGAAATTAATCTCCAGTCCTACTGCTGATGTATTTCTTTTTAACGCATGGAGCTAAGGTCGATCGTGCAGTATCCTGTGGGCCTAGTGCGGCGTCTGTGAATCATCTGTTTTCTGTTTTGTTCATCTGTACGTACGTATTCCTTTTGTGCTTATGTGGTTGTGCCAAATAAGAATAACTGGCGTGCTGCTCCATCCTGCATCGCCTGCTAGAAGTGAAATAATGTTCATCAGTTCAGTAATTGGGCTACAAAGACTGGTGTGGACTATATATGAATAAGGGGGTGTTTGGATCTTTAGAACCTCCTAAAATTTATGTCACATCAAAAATTCGAAGGCTAATTAGGAGGATTAAATATGAGCTAATTATAAAACTAATTACACAGATGGAGGCTAATTCACGAGATGAATCTATTAAGCCTAATTAATCCATCATTAGCACATGTTTACTGTATCATCACATTGTCGAATCATGAACTAATTAGGCTTAATAGATTCGTCTCGCAAATTAGTCTCCATCTGTGCAATTGATTTTGTAATTAGTCTATATTTAATACTCCTATTTAGTATCTAAACATTCGATGTGACAGAAATTTTAGGAGGGACTAAAGAAACAAACACCCCCTAACTGTACAGTCATTTGTATGAACGTTCACCACAATGATCTGCAGGGTTGCTGGTTGTGCATGCTTGTTGAGTTGGTTTGCCATCATTTTTCTTTGCAAGTGATGTTGCATCTCCCTTGCGTCCCTGCCATTATCAACAGAGGAAATGCACGGTACTTCATTGCAGGCCACACAATTTTTCGTGCTTCGCTGGAGTAGTATTTTTCGTGTTTTCTTAATGCAATAAAGAGTTTCATTTATATGATACGTTTCAGCACCGTGTTTTGGTTCCCCATATCGATTCCCTTCCCAAGGCCACCACGGCACCACGCGAGTAGCGGGAGCTTTTGAGTGTGCAGAGGATCGGAGGGGTATCTGTGTTGGGCTATTGGTACTGTACATTTCACCATGAGAGCAGCTCCAGAGCAAGGCCCTATTCAAGTAGGGACCCATTTGGCCGCTTGCAGGAAGCTAACGGACAAGCCAAGTTGCCGAGAGCGAGACCGTGCGCGCAGCCGCCAAGCACCCGGGCATGCATGCCGCGTCTCGCTTCGTTTCGGCGCCACGGGGAGACAGTCCGAGATCAAGGTACAGACGTACGATGCTGTAATGCGCCCTGTTTCTTTTTCTCTCAAGTCTCTGCAGTCCAGAGACATGGCATGTGCTGCGGTGGGTGGTAAGAGTGAGTTTGAGAACAAAGTGGATCGGTCCCGCATACGCTCGTTAACAATGTTTGGGAAATGGAGGCCCTTTTTCATTTTTGACAAGATGAGGTTCTTGCGTGTGCTGAATTTGGAAGGCACGTTAGGTCTGGTTAATATAATGATCACCAAGAGCATATTGGAAGGCACATCAGGTCTAGTTAATATAGGCTATGTTTGGTTGTTCGTATCATTTGGTTCGTGTATGAAATTATTCAAAATAATAATGATCATTTTGTTTGGTTGGGTGAATTGTACCAACTCATCCATGATGAAGTCATCCCAGTTAATTTATTATTCTACTAGTAGGAATGAACCATATGGTACAAACAAATTAGTTGAACCCCACCATCCAGGAGCTGGACAATGACGAATACAGGGAGGATTTTGTGGAAGACGTGCGGGCCCAGTTTCTGGAGAATCCAAAAGCACCCGTTTTGAAGAGGTAACTGACGAGACCTACAGCCTTGTCAGCGATTTAGCAGAGGCACGACGAAGCAGAGCTGCGGCTGGTCATGGCTGTGCCTTGTCAGTAAAGTAATCCATGATTTGCTCCGCTGCTTGGCATTGTACCGTTGAAGTTCGTTGCAGCGGCTAGTTGCGCTGCTCAGGATTGCTCTGCTTCTTACGGTCTTGTTGTACCATGCTGAAAGCACCTGACCGAAATCCGACAATAACCCAAGTGACCAACTCGCTCCACGTGTATCATCGCTTGCGTTTGTGGAAGCCGCGACAACCCCGGTCGCGCGCGCCAGAGACGCCACGCATCCATCGATGAAAGATCTCATTACTTTCCACGGATAAAAGGTCCGATTTTTCTGTAGTGAAGGGAGGAAGTCTGGTTTTATCATTTACTGTTAGCGGTAAATTGTTTTGAGTTCTTACCTTCTTCTGTTTGTTTTCGTTTAGTTTGGTTTTGGGTTTAGATCAAGCTTTGGCTGGCAGGCTGCCATGCAAAACAATGGTACAAGAAATAGGGAAATAGCTTTCACAGATAGCAATTTGCTCTCCCGCCCGAAGCACAAAGGTGTTAAGATAAATCTCTCATCTTCTCCCATCGTACCGGCTCCTTTGCTTTATCTTCAGTTCTTTGGATGGTACGGGAAGCATGATCGCTTTAGCTTTAGTTAGTTAGGAAAGCAAAGATTCTGTTCTTCCATCTGCCGTGTGAAACCCAAAAAAAACAGAGCAAGCTTCATGATAAAAGTCCAACATTGGAGGACGTGTATAACACTGCCAACTGCTTAGTCTACCACTACTTTCTACAACACATTTGCTGTTGATTAGTATATGCTAATACGAAATTATTTAGGAACTAGCTAGATATTAGCATGAAATTTTCAGTTCATCATCCTATATCTAGAATTAAGGAATTTAAGAGAGCTACTGTTGACATCAGTAATGGGCCTGGGTCAGGCCGTGTGGTGCTGTGTCCATGTGGGACACGTTTGGTGCAAGTCCACCACCAATCGGACATGAGGCCAACGCAACGGGAAAAAAAGAGAAGGCCCACGTCAGGTGTTGACGTCGGCAAATACAAGGTAAGTACATTGATACACCTCAGCAGTCTCATAGGTCATGTCGTACAGTGCCACGTAAGATTTTTGCTGATGTGGAGGAGAGATGACGAGGAGAGAGAAAGATATCGTTGTTTCGCGAAACAACTGCCTCATAGGCTAGATTTTAGGACTATGAGACGACTACTTCACCATTGTATGAGTTGTGGTTGCCATAGAACAATAATATTTCTTTTTTTTCTATGCACAAATTAAGGAAATAGAATTACGATGAGACATCTTAAAAAGACTACCCGTACGGATTGTTTGTTAACTCATCTCAACATTACATGTCAATACATGGGACCGGCTATTAGACAACACCAATATACTTACTCTAGAGGAGACCGAACCGGCCAAGTTCGGTATAGTGATGGCGCCCAAGACAGACGACAACGCAAGCGGCGGCGCTTCTGCTTTTCCTAGCGGAGTCTAAAGTTTGGGGATCTCGTGAACATCTTTATATGGTTAAGATGCTTGTATAGGCATTTTTAACACTTCTTCGATGCAATAAAGGTTAAGGTTTCGTAAGTGATGTTTTGGTAATTTTTGTTCTCCCTCGATGTATCCGCTTTTCATCTTGCATGCTCATTATTCAGTTTTGGTTTCGATCGTTTCATTGTTCAACGTGATTAGATTTGATCCATCCAAAGCCATGTTATGGCATCAAGTTAGTGATCTTAGAATTTTGATTCATTAGCTTTTTATATATTTTGCTTACTCACGGAATTAGGGCTTGACCAGTTCTCGTCACCATCTGACACGGTCTGCTTGTTTATTTTATATCTCGAGCTATAGATCTCCTATTGACATGATTCCCCGCGTTGCCATCTTCAGCTATTAGCGGTGTGATTGGTTCCGCATCTCGGCCAAACGGAACCTAACGCGATCCTCTTGTCGTCGCGGCCGCCGTGCGTGGAATTGGACAGGCTCGCATGGCTCTGATAGCTTATACTAGAGGGCTTCTTCGATCCTACATGTTCACACTGAGCAGTTGAGCACGATTGCTGCACGTGTCTGATGTCTCAAGGGGCAACTCCTGGTCATCTGTCTCCAATTTTGTTGCCTCGTTGGTCACTCAGAAACCAGAGATTCGCAATGCAGCAACGTGGAAGAATGAACATGCAGCAACGTTTTCCACCAGTGCCCCGCGCCTCGTTCAGATTAGCAATTAATTTGGTATACCTTTATAATCAAACGGTTGGCTTGTGGACTGGCACCAAGCATTTCCACACCCATCCACACCACACAGCACACCCGAGAGGAGAGCCATGGAGGCCACCGCGTTGAGTGTGGGCAAGTCCGTGCTGGATGGAGCACTTGGCTACGCCAAATCCGCTGTCGCGGAGGAGGTGGCCTTGCAGCTCGGGATCCAGCGCGATCATGCTTTCATCAGGGACGAGCTCGCGATGATGCAAGCTTTCTTGAGGGCCGTGCATGGCGAGCAAGAGGACCACGAGGTGCTCATGACCTGGGTGAAGCAAGTTCGTGACGTGTCCTATGATGCGGAGGACTGCCTCCAAAATTTTTCCATCCATCTCCATAACCAATCATGGTGGCATCTCCCTCGCACCCTGCGTGAGCGGCGCCGCATTGCCAAGCAGATGAAGGAGCTGAGGGCCAGAGTTGAGGACGTGAGCCAGAGGAACCTGCGCTACCAGCTTATCAAAAGTGCCAGCTCCAAGCTTGTCACTTCTGCTGATGAGAAGCCTAACATTACAGCTGCAGGAATATTTGGTATCAATGATGCACGGCGTGCTGGGAAGAAGGACAACTCAAAAGTGGATCTGGTCCAACTCATCAACCAAGAGGGCGAGGATCTTAGAGTAACAGCTGTATGGGGAACAAGTAGTGATCTTGGGCAGACATCCATCATCAAAGCTGCCTACAATAATCCAGATATCAAAGGGAAATTCGCATATAGAGCATGGGTCAGGGTAATGCATCCTTTCAATGCAAAAGACTTTGTCCAGAGCTTGGTGAAGCAGTTCCGTTCCACCGTAGGAGTTGATGGTTTGTTGGAGGAAGACAAGACATGGCAAGAGTTGGCTGAGGAGTTGAAGGGATATGTGAACGAGAAGGGTTACCTTGTTGTGCTTAATGACCTATCAACAATTGAAGAGTGGGATGACATTAAAGTATGTTTCCCAAACAACAAGAAAGGTAGTCGAATCATAGTGTGCACACCACAAGTTGAAGTTGCAAGCTTGTGCCTGGGGCAAGAAAGCCAAGTATTGGAGCTCAAGCAATTCTCCACTGATCAGACTATTTATGCTTTCTATGAGAAGGTAGTATTCATCCTTGAGAAGTAATCTAATTTTAGGAGTACAAAAACAATCTAATTACTTATCGTAGTTCTTCGGGATTAATTTCTCATCAAGGATTAAAATCATAAAGGTTGTTAAATGTACTAGTATTCTTTATGCCATTTTTTGCATGGTCGGAATATTTCTTTCATAATTGGGCTAGATAATATCCTTATATTTGTTATAAATCAGTTTTTAATTAATGAATCAAATAGTTTTTATCTGTAACAAATGATATTAATTGCATGGTTCATATGAGATGCCTATTTATTGTGAAAATATTATGTAACAATTTGCAAGATAGAGATTATTGTGACAAATATTATTTGCATGTGTTCATAATTCACAGGATGGAACTGATTCACCAACACTATTACCAAGCTCAGATGCAGCCACAACAAGTACATTGAACCTAGTAGTGCCCACCAATGAGATATTGGGGAACCAATCTAAAGGTAGCAAAGACAGGAAGGTGGTCAGAAATAACCTTACTCGCATCAAGACCATGACTAATGCTTTAGAGGAATCTAAACTTATTGGACGAGACAAAGAAGCATATGATGTGGCAGGACTGATTTTAGATAAACTTGGTCAACAATTTTTAGTGATTTCTATTTGGGGGATGGGTGGTCTTGGGAAAACCACTCTAATCAAGGATGTTTACCAAAACCAACATCTTATTGCCATGTTTGAGAAGTGTGCTTTTGTTACTGTGATGCGTCCTTTCATTCTGAAGGAGCTCCTTAAGAGCTTAATCATGCAACTAGCCAGGGAATCTTCTGAGAATAGGAGGTCAATTATGGATTTGGGGGGTGGCACAATAAAAGAATTAGCAACGATGAGTGTTGAAGCCCTCATTAAAGGGGTGGCTAGGCTTTTAGAAGGATTTAAGTGCTTGATTGTTCTTGATGATTTGTCATCTACTACAGAGTGGGACATGATAGTAAAGAGTTTTCCTGAAATGGAAAATACAAGCCGGATCATAATCACAACAAGGGAAGAGAATATTGCAAAGTATTGTTCAGAGAAGCAAGAAAATATATATAAGCTCAAAATTTTAGAGGACAAGGATGCACTTGATCTCTTCACAAGAAAGGTATTGGAACCCACTGTCTCTATTTCCATTTACCACTATTGTGCCTGTATATATGTTACTATATGTGGCACCATACATTCAACACTTCTTTTAATTGTAGACACATCCTTGGCTAACTAATTGAAAGAAGGCAATGCATGTATTGTAAAGTTAAGTTCTGATTAACATTGTTCTTTGCATGAACTATCATGTAATTTTAAAAATCAAATAAATGTGTGGCATTATAAACATGTGACATTTAGTTAAATTTAGTCAACCCACTTCCAAAAGTATCTCATTTTATTAAAAAAATATTTAATTATTTGAGCATTTGCATTTTTATGATTTAGCTTCGATTTATAGTGCAATTAAAAATTTTACATTTACTTTGTATGTTTGTGATTTATTTGAATTTGTTATAATTCCTTAGTGATGCTACAATTTTAACTCTACACTTTCTAGGTTCATTTTGACTTTATTATATTATTTTAGTAAACTAATATTCTAGTTTTTATAACTTAAACATATAATACTTTTGAAAAAAGATGTGAACTTTCTCATTGGGCGTTAATCAAATTGAGTCTCCAGGTTGTAAATATCAGAAATTGATATGTGACCACACTATCTAGGTACTATTCGATGGATACTCGCCCCATTTTTGTAATCGACATCCAATATAACTAATCCACATTTGAAAAAAAACGCTCAAATACTCAAGTTTTTGTATCTGATTGGTATTCGAACCCTTCAGGTGGATGGACAGTCAGGAAATATCCATCCTGTTTTAACCCATATTGCAACTCATGCAATGGCATTTACCCAAACTGTGTAATCATACTTATATTAAATCACTATCAAGTAACTAGCTCGCATGGACAAAATGACCAATTTGTCCACGTGTCACAATAATTTCCGTGCACTTTACTTTGTCACTTGGTAAACTACATAGATAACTCTACACCCCAATTCCCTCAATCATTCCAATCACAAATCATGTTGCAAAAGTTTACCAAGCTGGAAGCAGCAGCAATGTGGGAATTTGGCTCCCATCGCTAGCAATATTGCCGTATTCATGTCACACACTAGTCTTACTATGTAAGTTTGCGAAAAAGAAAGTAACATGGCTGGATGGAACTAATGGGTTAATAAACGTCATAAAACAATAACTATTTAAAATGCCCTAGCACCAGAGGTAATGGTAGTTCAAGGTAGGATTTTAGGCACACGGTCATTTCTCAATGCTGGCTTCAAGATTTTGTCTATTTTATTCTTTGCTAATGACCTATGTGTTTAATTCATCCCAAGTCTTTAATAAGTTGTGGTTTAATTTGAAACTTGGATCTAACAAAATTGTCAGAAGTTTTACTTTTTTTTAGAAATTTTAGGCTATTTTTCATTTTCTTAAATTTGTCATAGTGAAAAGCTCATCTCCTTTTAAACAATAAATAGTGTTTCTGTCACACCCTGAAAATTTCGGGATGTGAATAAAAGGAATAATTAAACAATGATTTTCTCATAATTTTAAAAAATTTCTAACATTTATTTCTCTTTACAGGAAATTTAGTATAGGAAAAATAATTATTTATTTTTTTAAAAAAATAAAATAATGGTGTTCTATGTCTATGCATTCATGCCAAAGCATCTTGGTTTTTCTTGAGCGTAAAAGTTTAGAAAATGCATTTAGACGGTCTAGACCCTTTTGAGAATTTTTCAGTTTTTTCTAAAATTTATTCTCATTTTCCTAGAGCTAACTCTAATTTAAATTAGAGTGGTTATAGAATCCTTTTCATGAGCTCAAAATATTTTATTTAGGTTCCTCGTGTCCTAATCTATCTACAAGATTTTTCCTGAAATTTTTGGGATTTTTGGAGTATTTTTTGTGAACTATCTGGAATTTCTAGAGTTTTCACGGGAAATATACCCCCATTCTATCTTCCTGGGCCGATCCGAGGGCCCAACCCGATCCTCGTCGGCCCACCAAGGTGGCCCGCTCCAGCCCATAGGAGCCCATCTGGGCCCGTGCTGCCTTCCAGGCCGGCCATGGCCGCGCCGGCCCTCCTGGGCGTCCGTGCCCAGCACGCCGCAGCACCACCCCCTCCTCGCGCCCTATAAGTAGCGGCCGCCGAGCCCCTGTGCGCCTGCACCGCCCCGCCACCTCACGCCGCCGCCTGTGCGAGCGCCGCCGCCGCCGCGAGCTTCGCTGAGCCGAGCGCCGTCGTCGGTTTTGCTCGCCCGATTCGCCGCGTTCGTCGGCCGCCGGGGGGATGGACCCACGGGGAGCACCGGGGCGCCGAGACGCACCCAGCCAGCCCAACCCCGTCTTCAGTTGGCCGCCGGAGCAGCGCCACCGCGTGAAGATCCGAGCCGCCCGCCATCCGCCGTTCTCCACCGCCGCTGGCCGAATTTCGGCCGCTGCCGTGCCCCTCCGCTACCGGTGAGCGCCTCCACGCGATCCCCTCGCCCTCCTCTTCCAATTCCCGTGCTCGCCGTCGTCCCCAAACAGCCGGAGCGCCGCCGATTTGAACCCACCAGTGGCACCGACGGGAGGTTGAAGAAGGTGCCTGGCAGTTTGCGGATTAGCCCCTGACAAATCCTTTAATTCGTGCCATCTTTCTTTGTGTCTTGGCAAAACTGCAGGTAACCCCATGGATCTTTTAAATCCTTTGAACCGAGCCCTTGCCATGATTTTTTTTCTAGATCTAACCCTGAGTTTTGTCAAATTCGCGAGCACTGTTTCTTGAGTCCTGTGAATCTTTCTGCTAGCCCCTGTAGACTACGGTTAATTACATTTAGGTCCTTGCAAACTCATTTACCTCATAGATTCTACGTTTAGGCTCCGTTTAACCTTATTCTAGTTGGGTTAGATTTATAACAACATAAATTACACGTTAGTGGTAATGTTTGCCTTCACGCATGTTTTTGAAAATAAATTTGATATTAAATTGATTAATGACTGATAAACAAGTTCTTCTTTAAATAAAAATCTATTTAGTGTTATACACCGTTTTTCATAATAAGTGTTAATTTGATTAATGTCTACTTTATATCCTTTCCAAATAAAGGTCAATTAGGTTATATATCAGTTTTTCATAAACTAAAGTTAATTTGATTAACGCCTATTTAAACAATTCTTCCAATTAAAAACCAATTAGAGATATACCTCGATTTTTTCATAAATTAAATTCGATTTCCTTTCTAAATAAAAGCTACATAGGTTATATCTCGAGTTTTCATGAGTAAATTTTAATTTGGCTAATATAAAGACAAATGTGTTTTAAATCTAATCTGCTTAGTTGAACTCGAAATATAAAGTATACGTTTAGATGCTTCATATAATTTAGCCTTTCTAAAGTCAAAATATCAAATAGTATAATCTATACTTCAATATTTGTAATTAAAATATTGTTTTTCTTAATACTAGATAAAATGACTAATGATAACATGAATGTGTTTTCTAAATAAAGTTTGTTTAGCCAACACAACATATGTGTTTATGCGAGTAGTTGTTCTCACCTTTCTAAAGTTAAGCGTGTAATTGGTATAATTTATACATAAATATTTATGAGTAAAACTTGCCTAGGATTTACCTCGATCTTTGCAAATAAAATGTAATTTGCATTAATTCCAACTTAGGGTATTTTCTTTTTGGAATATCCTTTACACATGTTTTGCTAATTAAAATAAACTAAGCTTATAGTCCTTTGTGCTTTCATAAATGCAAATCATTTGATCGTCGTTCTTTGTCAGCTTTAGCTTAGTATCTCTTATGTAGATCTAGTCTTCAGTAAAGCTTTAGATCTTTCCGATTCCAGTTCAAGCTCAGATCCTGTTCTTCCAATTCTTTGTGTGCAAACCTTTCAGCTAACTCTTTAAAGCCAATCTTGCTAGTTCCATTCTCAGCGTTTCCTACATTTGCGTGATCCTAGAATCGAGCTCTATCTATTAGTACGCTCTTTTAAAGCTTTTTCTTTGATTGGTGTATTGTTCTTAGTTGTACTTGTTCGCTTGTTTGTATGTTTGTGGCGGTGTTGCTTCGAGTAGAAGGATCGTCGTTCGGAAGGTTTGAAGAGTAAGAGTTTCAAGAGAGTAAGAGTCGAAGAGTAGTAAGAGTAATTTTCATTGGAGAAAGGCAAGTGTGTCCTTGTGCTTTTGTCCCAATAATTTTAATTAATCACTATTGCATATGCTTACATCTAATTTGATGGGTCCTATTAAGGTTTGCCTAGATTTCTTTATCTTTGCCTTGATCAACCGGGTTTACTTTTATGTTGGGTAGCTCATGCTTATTGCTTACTTGGGGTTACGGTGGTTTAACTAAAATCAATGATTAATCTTGCTTTACTTATGTTATGCCTCTCATTAATACAAGATCATAAATGTTTAATTGGAACATGGAGAACCTTACCACAAGAATAAATGGCTCTGGTCTTGGCTAATTAATTAGAAACTCTAGTTTGAAGTGGTCTTACCGAAAGAGCAAGAGGGGGAGACAGTAGTTGGTGTATAGCACTCGACCTCTTGGGAAGTAGGCTTTGCTAAGATACTGTACCCACTAGGGGACTGTTATGCTCTGCTACTGATCCGGAAACCTTAGCGGACTACTTCTTACTAGCAAATCTTTGTAAAGGTCTCGTAGTGTCCCTATGCAATCACACCTCGGAAGTGTGGTATTGTGCCTGATCAGCACAGCATGGTTGGGTTCAAAGTTCTTCTGAACTTTTACGCGACTTGTGGGTAAAGATGTGCAACCTCTGCAGAGTGTAAAATTGATCGATCAGCCGTGCTTACGGTCAAGAGCGGTCTGTACCCTCACATGATAATTGAACTTGAAGATGGAATTAAATCGTGGTTTATGCTATGGTTATGGTTGTGCCATATGCTTATGGCTTATGGTTATTAATTTGTGGGTTGGTATATACTTATACCTTAGTAATCAGGTGCTAATAAAATTTGACCAACTAAAAATGCTTAATGCAGTCAACCAGTCAGCCTTTCCTTGTTCAGGCCATGCATTCATATTTGACTCCACACTTGCTGAGTACGACATGTGCTCACCCTTGCTATAACCAACGTTGCTCGGAAGAAAAAACTGCCCTGAAGTTGTTGTGAAGATGATGCTGAGTTCTAGGTGTACGCAACCCCAGTCGATTGCCTGTGAAGTTTGGAACCTCCGTTTCCAGGATTTAAGTTGCGTATCTCTGATAGTCTCGTAAGTCTTTATTCATGTTTCTTAACGTGATATTGTTGCTGTTATTCACTAATGATGTCCCTATATGTATGAAACTTGATCCTGGCATACATATAGGTAACACTTGATTTTGTTTTAAAATCGGGTGTGACAGATGTGGTATCAAAGCTGTATCAAATGTAGGACATAAGCCTAGATGCAACGGCCGCTTCCTAAGGTCTGTTTTACTATAAAATCAATTCTAGCCTTATCCTTGACCTCTCTATAAATATTCTCACCCCTTTATCACTTCCTTTTCTCAATCCTCCTTGATAACCTGACTACTTTTCATTTGCACTTCTTGTTTTGCAAATGTTAGACCCTCAATCCTTATCTATTTATCTCCTCTCTCGTTGATTACTTCTTGATCTTGATCATGCATCTCTTTCTTGTTGAATGATCTTACCTGTTTCATGCAATACACCCCTTAATTTATTGGTGATATTGCTACCTTCTCATCCCTTGTTTATTTATATCTTTGACATTTCCTTGCCTACTTGTCCTTGTACCTATCCTCTCCTTGGTACTATTTCCAACGTCGCCCTTTCTTTCCAAATTACCTCTGTCCTGTTTCTCAAATTGTTACTACTTTGGATTCTCTCCCTTGACTTTTGATTCCAAAGTATCTTTTCTAATTTAAAAATATTTAGATGATCTGCACCACCTGTCCTAAAGCCTGTCCAAGTCATCTGAAGAATGGGCTACAAGCTCACCATCAAGGAAGTCAAGCTCAACAGTAGGAGAGCAATGCCACCCTCACTGCAACTACGATCGAGAAGCAAGATTCTACACAGCACAAGCCAAAGGTTGCCTACACCAAACATGTTGAAGCCTTACCAAACAACCCCTACTTAGGAGTACCCCTTGCAGCCTTACTAACAACGTTTAGCATCGTTCTTTGGAGGACGGGGTGTTACAGTTTCCTTCCTAGTTATGATGGCATATATCATGTGGCATCATTAGTTTGTGGTCCATTGATAAGATATTACAAAATTGATGGATGTAGTAGAAAAGCACTCTGATTACCCCATGAATCCACTTCTAGATCAAATAGTTGAACACAAAAATAGTAAAACGTGGTAAGCTTCACATAGGCTAGCAATTGTATCCTCACTCCAAATACAATTAAACTACTAAATATGTTCATCTGTGATCTAAGTTTAGAGTAATCAAAGAACTTACACTTTTTGAATTTAGGTATTTAAGGAGGCCGTAGACCTGGAACAACATCCTGATTTGATTGAAGAAGCAAAACTGATCTTGAAGAAGTGCAACGGACTTCCCCTTGCAATAGTCACCATCGGTGGTTTCTTGGTTAACCAACCAAAAACAGCCATGGAGTGGAGGAAATTAAATGAGCATATTAGTGCTGAATTGGAGATAAACCCTGAGCTTGAAGCCATTAGAACAATCCTAAGTAAAAGTTATGATGGTTTACCCTATCATCTCAAGTCTTGTTTTTTGTATCTGTCCATCTTTCCTGAAGACCACAAAGTTAGCCGCAGACGTTTGACGCGGCGGTGGACTGCAGAAGGTTATTCAAGGGAGATCCATGAAAAGTCTGCGGAGGAAATAGCTGATAGATACTTTATGGAATTAATAGGTAGGAGCATGATCCTACCATGTCAAGATTCAGTCTACAGTAGAAAAGGATTTGACTCTTGCCAAGTCCATGATCTCATGCGTGAAATTAGCATCTCAAAATCAACGGAGGAAAATCTTGTTTTCAGACTGGAAGAAGGTTGCAGATCAAACACACATGGCACAATACGCCACCTTACGATAAGCAGTAATTGGGAGGGAGATAAAGAGACTTCGAGAGCATGGTGGACCTTATTCGTGTACGGTCTTTAACAGTGTTTGGAAAGTGGAGGCCATTTTTCATTTCTAACAAGATGAGTTTGCTGCGAATACTAGACTTGGAAAACATAGAAAATCTATTTGATCATCATCTTGAGCAAATTGGGAAGCTTCATCACCTACAATACCTTTCTCTAAGAGGATGTATGGGTATTTTTCGCCTGCCCAATTCATTGGGTAATCTGAAGCAACTGCAGACGCTGGATATTAAACAAACAATGATAAGAAATTTGCCAAAGACCATCATCAATCTCAGGAAGTTACAGTATATTCATGCTAAGATCATTTCATGGGGTGACGTGTCATATAAAGAAATGGCAAGCACCTTTTATGAAGATCTACCACGGGTATTGCAGAACAAGGCATGTCTTTTGACTTTAGTCTCAGCAAGTTTTTGTGTGTTGTGTTACGCACCTCAGCTTATTGACATAGAAGAAGATGATGTTATTATAGATAGGCGTTGCTTGTGCACTGTTTTTTGCTGCTTCATGCTCCCCTTTATAATCAGGGAGCTACAATTATATGGAATTGTATTGCCGAGAGGATTCAGAAAGCTGAGATTGCTGCGCACACTGACTGGTGTTAACATCGCTTTTGGGAAGGGCATCCTAAAGGAGATAAAAGCGCTCACCCAGTTGCGCAGGTTAGCAGTGACTGGCATCGACAAGAAAAATTGTGGAGAGTTTTGTTCCACCCTTGCTGATCTCCGCTGCCTAGAATCTCTGACAGTGCATAGCAAGCCAGGTTTACAGGGCTGCTTGGATGGCGTGTCATCGCCTCCAAAAAACCTCCAGAGCCTCAAGGTGAGCGGCAATCTAGTCAAATTGCCGGAATGGATCGGGGGGCTCAATAGCCTTGTGAAGCTGAAGCTACATGAGACCATGCTGTCAGAGTTGGATGCCACCATACAGGTCCTTGGCAAGCTACCCAACCTGGCCATCCTACGTCTGTTGAAGAACTCATTCAAGGGTGAAGAGCTCAATCTCACTTTCCATCGAGAGGCATTCCCGAGTCTGGTGGTCCTGCAGCTGGCTTGCATATCTCATGACCTCAGGTCGGTGGAGTTTGGAGAAGAAGCAACGCCTAAACTTGAGCTGCTGAGCTTTATTGGTTATTATCCCTTCGCTTACAAAAATGCCGGGATGTTTTCTGGGCTGGCATCTCTCCCAAGCCTCAAGGAATTCATGCTGGACAACGCTTACGCGGTGGAATTCCTGACAGACGTGCAGGACCAGCTTGACGGGAACCCAAACGGACCCGTCATGAAGAGGTGCTAAGTTTCGGGAGCTCTAGTGTCTAAATTTGGTCGAGGCTATCTGAACTGGAGGAAATGTGTGTGTATAATAAGGCATGAACTGATGCATGTGTTAATTTCATCTCGTCCCCTATCTGTGTGTGTTTCTTTCGAATTCGCACAGATCAATAGTTGTAGGCCTCTGAACCATCTCTAAGTTTGTTTCCGGTGTTTGTGTCCAAATAGTTGCCATGCTTCATTCCGCATCGAGATGCATGCTTGTATGGTTGCTGGATGTTTTATCCGTCTATACATGTATGAGAATCGATAGCGAGGATCATTGGTGGTCACCTTTGGATGATAAGTGATTGTCAATGTTGTGTGGAATGTTGTATCTCTTGTGGAGTTTCGTTTTGTTTTGCTTCCACTACACTTTGAGCGTTTCTAATCATTCCTAAAAAGGTGAGCTTGTCATGAGTTAACTTGTATCATCTTGATGATAAGAAGCGAGATATATTTGGGATGGCAATCAGAATCCCCTTTGATCGCCCGGTCCTTCAGATAGAGGATGGCACAGCATGTGTAAGATTTTTTTCTTCATACGGGGCTCATGATAATCTGTTTCATTACTCTGGGAAAAAAAGAAAACCCGGCAAGCTCAATTCAGTTTAGAGGTCGGTGATGGAAGCAACTGCACTGAGCGTGGGCAGGTCCGTGCTTATTTGCTGTCGCGGAGGAGGTGGCTTTGCAGCTCGGCATCCAGCAAGATCATGCTTTCATCAGAGACGAGCTCGAGATGATGCTTGTTGCACAACAAGCGAGACGATATCGAGGTGTTCTTGGGAAGGCGTGATTGCTGTGTGGAAAACAAGCGTTGATCTTTGGACCTAATTATGAAGAAGAAATCTACGTGACGAGCATGGGTAAGGGTCTTGCATCCGCTCAACCCGAATGATTTCTTCATCCAGAGCTTGGCAAAGCAGTTTCGGTCAACCATGGGCGTTGACATTCGGTTGGAGACCGAAAACACAGGAAGAGAGTTGGCTGGCCCCCGTGCCTGCCACCTCCGTCGGGCTGGCCTGCCGCCGCGGGTCTTCCCTCTAGAGGCGCTGATGAGCTCTCATTCCGGAAACCTCGAATCCCTAACCCATGCGTCCCTTATCTCGCCGGAATTTGATCGGAGTTTGAGAAGAAAGCTCTGAGATGGGGAGAGAGAAAAATGTGAGTGAGGAGGGATTTCGTTTCACTCGGGGTGAGCGCTTTTAAGAAAGAAAGAAAGTTCGCAGCTTATCAACACATGGCCGGCACCTTGGTGTGTTCGTTTGCACGCGCCGGCCCGAGCCTGCCGGACGGTTCGCTCGATCCGGTGATTGGGTAGCGGTGGGGTTGCATCGCCGCGACCTCGCCCCCGGCCGCGCCGGCTCGCCTGCCTCCTCATTGCCTCGAACCAAACGGGGCGCTCTCCCCAGCGCCCAACGGCGGCCGCGCGCGGCGGCGTTATCCCGGTCGCAGCCGCCGCCGCCCCTGCGGGCGGCGGAAGCAGTAGCCGCCCAAGCTCCTCCAGTTTCCTGTTCTGAAGTTGGTAGGAGCAGTGCTGTTGGTTCAAAGGCTAGTTGCAAAGGTAATTGCGCCGATTTGTTTCTCCAGTGACGCATCTCTAATCAGTACTGCAAGGGGGTGGCAGGATCTCTCTGGCGTCGAGCAGCTTGGTAGGGCAAAATGGTGCCGGACTTCTTGCTTTGCTCCCAAAAATTTGGGCATTGTGATGGTAGGGATATGGAATGGAAGTTGTATTTTATTTATTTATTTATTTATTGTTGACCCAGGGTCACATATCCCTTTCTTTTGAACTAAATTTGCACTTCCGCCTAATTGCTAATTTTCCCCCCTTTAGATTGAGAGACTAAATGAACTAGAGCGGTAACTCAACTACCTATTAGTTGACCCACTGGCACCCCTGTATGTTGGATGAAGTGGAATCTGTTAATTTCTTTTAAGCGTCATGTGGCATTCTTCTCAATCGTTGAGATTATAAGATGCACGTTATTAGCACTTCTCCAATGCAATTCTAATGGCTCTTTTTCTATGTATAATATTGCCCTCCAGATTGGCTTTGCGGTTGGCTGGCAAATTTAAATTTCTGAACAGAATGGACAGATGGATAGTCACCTCTACGCGAGATGTAACTCGATCGGACCGTAGCCTGCAGACAGCCATTTCATCATTAGCTAATACATTCTGGCCAAGGTTAAGCCAGTAGTTGGGTGGTTCAAGCAGAGAAGCCAGATCTTTGCCCAACTGCGCCCATGTGATCGACAGTATAACTCCAGCTAGCGCTGCTGACTATTCTCACTATAATAGAAAGACTGGAGGATGATTTTGAATGAAGAAGTCTTGTGTTCAAATTAATTTGGTGGGACTCCGCTTGAGGACATACCATGTGCCTGGTACATCTTCAGAACAGTTCTCAAATTATTAGCTCTTGCAGCTGCCTTCCTCTTTCTATCCCATGGTTGGTTCATGGATGAGCACCCAGCATTAGCAGCATCACATCCATTCACACAACTGACCAAAAGTCCAAAACAATAGAGCAAATGGAGGCCACAGCAGTGAGTGTTGGCAAAGCCGTGCTTGATGGAGTGCTTGGCTATGCGAAATCTGCAATTGCAGACGAGGTGGCCTGGCAGCTTGGCGTCCAGTGTGATCAGGCTTTCATCAGGGATGAGCTCCAGATGATGCAGGCTTTCTTGATGGCAGCGCACGAGGAGCGAGATGGGCACAGGGTCATCATTACCTGGGTAAAGCAGGTCCGGGATGTGGCCTATGATGTTGAGGACTGCCTCCAATATTTCGCCGTTCGTTTAGGAAAGCCATCTTGGTGGCGCATCCCTTGTACACTGCTTGACCGTCGCCATGTTGCCAAGCAGATGAAGGAGCTCAGAGCCAAGGTTGAGGATGTCAGCCAAAGGAATATGCGCTACCGCCTCATCAAGGGTTCTGACACCAAGACTGCCACTTCCACTAGGCAGTACAGCATCGCTGGTGCAACAATGTTTGGAATGGAGGAAGCATGGAGGCTGCAAGACAAAGCAAAACTAGACCTTTCCCAACTTATCAACATGGAGGGCATGGACCTTAAAGTGATTGCTGTGTGGGGAACAAGTGGTGTTCTTGGTCAAACTGCCGTCATCAAAAGGGTCTACAATGATATGAAAACAACCAAGAGGTTCGGATGCTATGCTTGGATCAGGATCATGCATCCTTTTAGTCCATCGGAGTTCCTCCAGTGCATTATGAGGCAATTCTACGTAGAGTATCTTGAAGAAGCAGGTAAGACACAAGAAAAAACTACTCTTGGGGCTCAAGTTCTAAAGAAGATGGGGATGATAAAACAAAATGCTCTGGTTGCTGAGTTTAATAAGCATGTGAATGAGAAGAGCTATCTGATTGTACTTAATGATCTATCCAACATTGAAGAGTGGGATTGGATTAAAACGTATTTTCCAAACAACAAGAAGGGAAGCCGAATCATAGTGTCCACAGGGCAAGCTGAAATTGCAAGCTTATGCACTGAGCAGGACTGTGTAGTGTACGAGCTCAAGCAATCCTTTGTTGACCAGGATATTTTTGCTTTCTGCGATGAGGTAATATTTACTCAAGTCTCGAAATCATCTAATTAATGCTATCTCTTGCTGTTCTTCTGTATAAATATTTCCGATAGTAAAAGGCATTGGAGCTGCTGTATCTAGTACTCTCTAAGCCACATTCCTTTTGATGGAACAGGAAGGGTTTGCACACCCTACTAGTTATGTATTAATTAAAAAAGAAGTTATGAAGATGCATATTTCACTCTTAAGGATCTTTGCACATATTTATAGTGCTGAAGTGTTGGATTTGATTCCTATCTAAACTTCTCTTTTATACATGGGCCAGATTTTCGTAAACTAAAACAATGATTTGCCTTATACTAACATTATTTATTTATGTGTTTGAGAAAAATCAACCAGCATAATCAACTGAAATGACTGGAATGTTAAAAGGCCAAGATAGGTGCCCTGTTTGCTTGTCAAGCTGTGCTACTGTGACAGTATGTGTGGGTTGTACTAACAAGGGGAATAACTTAGTTTGATCTGCCCATATAATATGCATTGCAATTATGTAACAAATTATGATAATTTCTAAAGTTTGAATTATTTAATTGACGTGTGGGTTGATAACTTGCTTATTAATTATTAATAAGTTATAATTCATACTATTTAGTCAGTATGTATGCATGCTGCAGATTGTATGCTGATTCTGTAGTTTCTATGTGCTTCTCATTTTTAAAGTGTAATATATTACAAGCATTAACGAGATTAACAATGTGGCAAAACATTGTGTACTCGTTCAGGTATCTCAAAGCAGAACAAACTTAACAAGACCAGGGTCTAACTCAAATGAAGCCAGAATCGATACTGACAACTCTGTAGTCGCCAATGATGAAATTACGGGGAATCAATCTGTAGGCGCCAATGACGAAGTGGTCAGAAGGGGCCTTACTTGTGGTGGAACAATTGCAGGTGCTTTGGAGGAATCTCAGCTCATCGGTCGAAAGAAAGAAAAGTCTGAAATTATCAGTCTAATAATTTCGAGTCAAGATGACCGGCAGCATAGGGTGATCTCTGTGTGGGGAATGGGAGGTATTGGCAAAACTATGCTAGTAAAAGAGGTCTACCAAAGCCAAGAACTAATAGATTGCATGTTTGACAAGCGTGCTTGTGTCACTGTTACACGCCCATTCATTCTTGAGGAGTTCCTTAAGAGCCTAGTTATGCAGCTAAAAACGGATTCTTTTGTCTCAAAACAGGGTACAGAATCTTCTAACAAGAAGGACAATATTGATTTTTGGCGTGGCACAAGAAAAGCAATAGAATCCATGAGAATTGAAGAATTGAAGAAAGAGTTGAGTAGGCTTTTGGAAGGAAAGAGGTGCTTGATTGTTCTTGATGATTTATCTTCCACTGTGGAATGGGATTTGATAATACAAAGTTTCCCTACATTGGAGGATATGAGTCGAATCATAGTCACCACAAGGGAAGAGAATATTGCAAAGCATTGTTCAAATAATCAAGAAAACATCATGCTCAAGGTTCTGGAAGACAACGATGCACTTGACCTCTTTACAAAAAAGGTAATTATATGACTAACCATGCAATGATGTTTTACCTTATAAACACTACGCTTACCAATAGCAAGGATATTTAGAACGGAGTGTGACTGTCGCTCCCAATGACTATATGTGCTCACACCTTACATGCACACCTGTACACAATAGATTTATAGTGGTCATATGGTCGTCAACACTCAATATCGCACAGTAGTTATTTCAGTTGCTAGTATTTGTGAAATCCATGGGAATATATGGCTTTATTCAAAATGCAAGAAAAGGTCCATTTTAGACCACGAATAATTCAGTTTGTCCGCTTTAATCCCATGCAGAATTTCGATTTGTTTATTACCCTGAACTATTCAATAGCAGGCACTTCATCGCCTCACCTAATTTTACATGGTTTTGCCAGAATTGATTATTTTTACTAGTGTTGATTGGATGTGCTAGTGTGGCATCGATGTGGACATAATTTTTACCCTATGAACCCTAATGTTATGCGCACACACATGTCCAAACCGCCAGTGCCAGCACCTACTGCTGGCTGCATGCAGACTGCGAATTGCCGCCCTTCTGGACAATTCTTGCATTCTTGGTATCCTGATGAAGAAATTGTGAAATCACCTACACATGTCTAGAACGCGACCAAGCCAGTTAATCGAGTCCCAAAAAATTTGAGATCTGCTGCCAGTTTTTCCATCTAGATCTGCCGCCGCCAGTGATATTCCTGCTGCTCCACCAGCAATAGAAGTTTTTGCTTTTCCACATTCTATCCTGTGCTACCCTTGGTTCAGCCAAAGCACGTCCTCATTATCCTGGCATTGTGCCCATGCCATCACTGTCAGTTCTGCAGGGTCAAAACCATTTTGATGTCAGCAGACCAAAGTACTGCAACTATGGATGTGGGAGAACTTTCTCAAGGAAAAAGAGAGGAACAAGTCCATTTTAATCTCCTAACTATTGCAGATTTGCAGTTGTCCTGATAACCCAAATACCATTTTTCCATCTCATTTTGTCCTAAACTATTCCACAGAGAGTAACATGAGATGAAAATAGTTTGGTGGTAAACTCATATTTTGAGTGAGTAAGAATGCCTTTTCCTGAATAAATAAGGAAACCTACATACTTTAAATTTTGGGTACTTTAAGATCCACATTTTATCTATTACAGGTATTTAAGGGAGCCCCAGATTTGGATAAGCATCCTGAATTGATTAAAGAGGCCAAATTAATTCTGAAGAAGTGTAATGGACTTCCCCTTGCAATAGTCACCATAGGTGGCTTCCTGGCAAAGCAGCCAAAAACTCCCATGGAGTGGAGAAAATTGAATGAGCATATTAGTGCTGAATTAGAGATAAATTCAGAGCTTGAGATGATAAAAAATGTCCTTATTCAAAGCTATGACGGTTTACCTTATCACCTCAAGCATTGCTTCTTGTATCTGTCTATTTTTTCTGAAGACTACAACATTAGCCGGAGACGTTTAGTGCACCGATGGACTGCAGAAGGCTACTCAAGTGAGGTACGTGGCAAGCCTATGGAGGTAATAGCAGATAGCTACTTTATGGAACTCATTGACAGGAGCATGATATTACCATCTCAACAATCAGTTTCTAGTAGGAAAGGAATTGACTCTTGTAAAGTTCATGATCTCATGCGAGAAATCAGTATATCAAAATCAGTGGAGGAAAATCTTGTTTTCAGACTGGAAGCTGGTTGCAGCTTAGAGACACAAGGGATAGTACGCCACCTTACTATAAACAGCAATTGGGAAGGTGATAAGGGAGAATTCGAGAGCACAGTGAACCTCTCCCGCATACGGTCATTAACAGTGTACGGAAAGTGGAGGAAATTTTTTATTTCTGAAAAAATGAGCTTGCTGCGAGTGCTTGACTTGGAAAACACAATAGGTCTATCTGATCGCCATCTTGAGCGAATTGGGAGACTCCTCCTCCTAAAATACCTTTCTCTAAGAGGATGTAAGGGTATTTTTCGCCTGCCCGATTCATTGGGTAATTTGAAGCAACTGCAGACACTAGATATTGCATATACACGAATAATTAAGCTGCCAAAGACCATAATCAAGCTCAGGAAGTTGCAATATATTCGTGCTGGGCGCTTGGGAATTTCAGATTCGTACAAAGAACTTGTGGAGGATTTGCCAAAGCTAGCGCAGGCTAAGTTATGCCTTTTAGCTCTCCGTTCGATGGGATGTTGTGTGCTATGTCGCACATCTCAGCACAGGAAGAAATTAATGAGGGCCGACCAAGACCCAGACAGGCGTGACATATGTGCTTACTGCTGCTACTCCATGTTACCTATTTTGACAAGGCGACTAAACCCATGTGGTGTTGTAGTGCCAAGAGGGTTTAGTAAGCTGAGAGCGCTACACACGCTGGGTGTTGTGGACATTGCAGGTGGGATGACCATACTAAAGGACATAAGAGGGTTCACCCGATTGCGCAAGTTAGCAGTTACCGGCGTCAACAAGAAAAACTGTCAAGAGTTTTGTTCCGCCCTTGCTGATCTCAGCTCCATGGAATCACTATCATTGCACTCAGAAGGGAAGCCAGGTTTACATGGCTGCTTGGATGGAGTGTCCTCGCCTCCTGAAAACCTCCAGGGCCTCAAGCTGGTGGGCAATCTTGTCGAATTGCCAGGATGGATTGGCAGGCTCCAGAATCTTGTGAAGTTGAAGCTACATAATACCTGGCTAACGGACATGGATGCCACCATACAAATCATTGGCAAGCTACCAAACCTGGCCATTCTGGGTCTGTGGACGAAGTCATTCCATGATGAACTGCGACTGCCCCATCTCACTTTCCATCCCGAGGCATTCCTGAGTCTGATGGTGCTGGAGCTGGACTATGTAGATAATGAAGTCAGGTTGGTGGAGTTTGAAGAAGGAGCAATGCCCAAGCTTGAGCTGTTGCTTCTGAAAGAAGAATCGCATTGGATCCGTGGGCTATCATCTCTCCCGAGCCTCAAGGAAGTTCAGCTCCAGGGTCACGAAGAGTCATTCGTGGATGCCATGCAGGCCCAGCTTTCCACGCATCCAAAAAAGCCCGTTTTGAAGAGGCTCTGAGATATTCCTTTGCTGCTTCTCTGTTGCTTTCCTTTTTCTGCATCTGAACTATGTTTTGATGGTGTATCAGTTCCCATTTGTAGTGCTCCTGTTTTCCTTTTTGTAAAGTTGGATCTTAGTGGGTGTCCTGATCAGGAGGATGATCCCAAGTTTTCCGTTTATCTGTGTTGATCAGAATAACTAGCTTGCAACTTGCAAGCTTCATCTTTGCACTGCCAGATGGAAATACATTATGAGTTCAAAAGGTTCTACTGCTACAAAGACTTGTGGCACGTACAACGATTTGTGCAAGTCCCTTCTATTGCTACACTGCATTGGTATAATGGTATGCATAGTCACTGATACTGTGATACATGTGACCATCTTAATAAGAAAGAACTAGGATGATGATTCGATTGGATGTTCGCTAATTTGAGGAAACAGAATCTGGATCTTCTCTGTCACTTGATTCTTTCTTCCTTCTTCATGTTTATATACTTGTAGTTTTCATTGTAAGTACTGATTATCAAAGTTTTAGCTTTTTAATCGATGAAAATTTGTGCAAATATCATTAAAGAAGGGGAATTAATGGAAGAGCTGGCATGAGCTCAAGGCTCTTGATCAGGAAGATACGTCTGTTGGTGGACCTTAGGTGCATTTTCTGAACCTTGACTGAACCAACAACCTTGTGCTGAGTTTTTCAATTATTTTTCGTTGCAGATTATTAGGTCCATCTCTTTTTCAGGTATAAAAGCATCTCCATTTTATTTCAGCAAAGATATGAAGCTTACGGATGCGATGAAATTCCTGAAGAATGAATTTCAAACAACTGCTGCCATATTGTTCTCAGTTCTCAGTGTCACAAATAAGCTTCAGGTGGGTACATTTATCACATCATAACATCTTTGAATATTTTTCGAATTTAGAATGAACTTTAAAAAAATATTACGCCTAGATTCTCCTTCAAAAGTACTAGTTTCAAAATGTTATATGTCATAACTTTGCTTGCATATATTTTATATTCCTGTGTCCACAAACTGAATGCTTGTTAATTTTCAATTTATCATAACAGTGTCATGTGATCAACGACACTTATCTATGACTGGATGAAGTAGTTCTAAAAAAAGTCAATCCATTGGAGAATCATTTTGACATGAGAGTTTGAACTTTAATCCAACGAAAACAAATTATAAAACCCGAGTTGGGACAGATCCATGGAATATTCCATGGGCCCATCGCATCCATGCGCTTCCCCTCCCATTCCCTATGACACGCTGGCCCCACTCCGAATCTGTCCCTACATTTGAACATCAGAACATGCCATCCGCAGATGTCTTCCACCCGTGAGGCTGCGGGTGGGCCCTGTACACCGACGCGTCCACACCTCATTGGCCCGTTGACCACGGCTTCGCGATTCCTCCGAGCTATATAAACCTCCCCCTGCGGCGGCCGCCCCGTCCACCCTCCGTCCCCCTCCTCCTCCCCAGCGCCACTCGCATCGAGACGACCCGCGTCCGCCACGCCCCCGGAAGGCTAGGGTTAGTGGAGCTCCCCCCACCTCAATTTCTTTTTACGCTCATGTTCATCCCCGGTTGATCCCGCCGTACTGTTGCGGGAGATGCGAGCGGCGACGGGTTGTTTCCCCCCGATTTTTGTTTGAATTTTTCGGGCGCGGTTACGTGCTGCGGCTAGATCTGCTTGTCGCTGGTGCTGCTGGGCGTTCTCGTTAGGTTTTGATCCGCGAGATCTGAGATCCCGAGCGCGTGGGGGAGCGTAGATCCGCTCGATTTGGCTGGCATTGTCATGCGGGAACTGAGGATTTTTTTTTTAGCTTAATGTTTGAGAGGTTGGGATCATGGATGGACTAGTTAAGGGCATGCGAGCTTGTTGGTCCGGTCGATTTGGCCGTGCGTGTGCTGGGGAGGGGATCTGGTGTATATGTGGGCCTGTCCTCTGATTGCTGGATCTAAGTTGAGTTCGTCCTGTTGCTGCTCGATGATTAAGTGGGATATCTCGTTAGCTTGCATGTTAGGCGTGTATGATTTGTTCGGAGAGGTAATGCCTTCATGATGCTGGGGAAACTTGTTGATCTGGTATTGGAAGATGGGGTAATATACTTCTGTGGGTTCTGACTTGTTTGGGTTAGCCTCTTGTAGAGTTATAATTGTCATCATTGTTGGATTTGGACATTTGGTTGCCCTGATCCAGTGAATCCTGTAATGCAAGTGGTATCAGATTTAATGTTTCCTTGGTCCATATGGGTGGAGGTCAAAACATATGGACGAATGATATTTTCCCACATTTTGGGGTTTTATATAGTAGAGGTGAAATTTAGGGAACATCAAATTAAGGTTTGTTATAATTGAAAATATTTTTTGCAGGAACTAATTACAATGTTCTCGCTATTTGCTCATGAAGTTTGTAGGCTTGTTTGGTGATTGCATGATCTTTTGTTGTTAGCTACTGTGAATTAACTGAGTCTGTTCTGATCTCAGTTAGCTACTATTGCCCTTCTGCATCACTGCATGTCGTTATTCTGCTTAGATAATAGTCTCTACCGGCTTTTTGAAATTGTCTCATCAGTGTTTTTTCTGGGTATTGCAGTAACTCAATTTCTTGATCAACATGTCGCGGGAGGAGAATGTCTACATGGCCAAGCTGGCTGAGCAGGCAGAACGGTACGAGGAGATGGTTGAGTACATGGAGAAGGTGGCTAAGACCGTAGATGTGGAAGAGCTCACCGTTGAGGAGCGTAACCTCCTGTCTGTTGCTTACAAGAATGTGATTGGGGCTCGCCGTGCCTCATGGCGCATTGTCTCCTCCATTGAGCAGAAGGAGGAGTCCCGCAAGAACGAGGAACATGTCGCTCAGATCAAGGAATACCGTGGCAAGATTGAGGCTGAATTGAGCAATATTTGTGATGGTATCCTGAAGCTGCTTGACTCGCACCTTGTGCCTTCCTCCACTGCTGCAGAGTCAAAGGTGTTCTACCTCAAGATGAAGGGTGATTATCACAGGTTAGGAAGTGGGATGCTATGTTGTCTTGTGTAGTTGAATCCATATAGTTTGCAATTACAACACTAACTGTTCACTTTCTATTTTTTTATTAAAGGTACCTTGCTGAGTTTAAGACTGGTACTGAGAGGAAGGAATCTGCAGAGAGCACAATGGTGGCTTATAAGGCAGCTCAGGTTGGTCCATGTTGTCACTTCCATAACCTGCTTGCATTTGATTGTTATTTCTGTGATAGTATTCTTCCATCATTTCCAAGTGACCATTGTTTTTCACTTTTGACTACTGGACTGATATATTCTTAATGTGACTTGCCATGCAAATCTATAGGATATTGCACTGGCTGAACTGGCACCTACCCATCCCATAAGGCTTGGACTTGCACTTAACTTCTCAGTGTTCTATTATGAGATTCTGAGCTCTCCGGACAAAGCTTGCAACCTAGCAAAGCAGGTAGGTATTGCATTTATCTTTCGATTTGTCGTACAAGTTTCTGAGTTGTTATTATCTTGTTTCATTTGTTTGAATCTAGTCTGGAATAAAACATGCAAAATTGCACTTGTTATGTCTTCCATAGTTCATCAGAACAGATGGCTCATGTAGGGCTTTAGTTTGAGTTGGATTGTGATGTCCTGTTTCAGTGCAACAGTTGTGCATCTTGTCTATGGTGACATAATTACATATTGCATTGTTCGGTACAGTGCTTGGTTCTTCATACGTTGGTATGATAGGCATTTGGCGCTTATTTGCTACGCATACTAATCTAGGAAGCAGTAAAAACCTTGCTAGCAGTAGTAGTAGTTCTCTTCATCATACATTTCTTAATATTGTTTTTTCTATAATGAGCTATCGAGCTAGAAGAATTGCATGGTATTTTCCCCTGATTGAGAAGACTGAATTAGTAGAACAGTTTATTTTCTAGGTGTTACAAACGCATGATACAACATGACATACTATTCTTTGCAGGCATTTGACGAGGCTATCTCCGAGTTGGACACCCTTGGAGAGGAGTCATACAAAGACAGCACCTTGATCATGCAGCTCCTGAGGGACAACTTGACCCTCTGGACCTCCGACCTCACGGTATCTCCGCACTGCCAAACTTGAGCTTGTCTAAATGAATGATTGATGCCTACTCCTGGAGTATGGTGCTGAGGAGTATAAATCTGGATGTATAATATGAATTTCTCGGTGGCAGGAGGATGGTGCTGAGGAGGGCAAAGAAGCCCCCAAGGGCGATGCTGGTGAGGCTTAGTAGCCCCTGGTAAACCTTGATGGATGGTTCGGCATGTTTTTCCTGTGCTGCTCGAAGCCGTGCCCTTGCTCCTCCATGGATTCCCTGACTCCGAGCTTCATGTAGTAGGCTGGTAGTGGTCGGATTATTAGCCCCATTGCTTTAGTTGGCACTGGGTCCATTTGGACTGATGCTATTGAAGTCGTCTTTCTTGTTTTGCTGTTGCAATTTGTTGCTATTGTGTTCTGTTCCGCGTTCTTTCTTTCAATCGTTCAATGCTCTCGTTTTGCTTTGGCAAACACGTCTGGTCGTCCTGATCACGTGATTTCGTCACCAAAGCCAGCCGTTTTGTGCTCAATCGACCAAGCTTAGAGATGCCCTTTTCTCAGGCATATCATTCGAATGGTGTTTAGTAAACCCTTAAATTGTTTAGCGTAACACTGAGCAACCATTCCAGTCAAAAACATTGTAACTGCAACTTGATCTTGCTGCTAAATATAAATGGTGCGTTTTCATAGCTCTTTTTCGAACCACCAGACGGACGGGCGGGCGGATCGATCGGAGAAATCAAGTCTGCAACGTGCAGGATTCCTCAAAAATCCTCCATCATTGGCAGGTATCTAGAGTATTTTAAGTACTTACCTCCGTCCTTGATTATTTGACGTTTCGGACAGCTTAACACAGACAGTTTGCTATAGACAGATCACTACCAGCCTACTACATGAATGCTATAGACAGATCACGTGCTCATGTATAAGACAGGTTTAGTGAATGGTATTTATTAGAATTTTTTTTACCACTCTTAATTTGTCAATTTGTCTGGAAAAAGCAAAACGAAGCTATATTTCTTCTGCCAGCTGAAAATTCTCATGAACTGAAAATGAAAACTGTTCTTGCCTCAAAATATTTCTTCTGCCAGCTGTTTTCTTTTGACAGTACACGCATTTGTTGATAACAAATAGGAGTACAAAACATACCAAATATTTATAATGAACAACACTTTAAAAACTAACAAGGGTCCCCGACCAGTTTTGCTTGGAAATTGATAACCCTGCATCATTGACCATCTGAATGTCAATCTGTGCACAGCTCAAGTTGTCAGCTACCAGATTCACTGGGCCAAATAAAATGATCTGACTATAACCAGCTTGTCGCCATTCTCAGGCTGAACACGTTCAATACACCGAAATCTTCCAACAATTCAATTCCAGACACCATGCTTTTCCAGTGCTCCTCCTGATGTGAGCACATACTCATACACACCAACAGGCCACCAAAGATATATGATTAGCATTTGATTGCAGTTTTAACATTCTACTGGCACAATTCGTCTCCTGATCTGCAATTGGCAGCAACCCGTCAATGCTAGCAGCAGTTGAGATGTATCCCAAGTTTGGAATAGAGCAGGTGGCGCCGCGGCGGTCATGGAGAGATCAACTGTACTTGAGCTCGAATTTAAGATCCAATGAATTTTCAGGTGAAATACCTGAAAGAACTGTCCCAGATTCATGCTCTGCAATATTTAAGTAACAACAAACTATCTGGTCCTGCACTATATTTTCTGGGAAATTTAACAGCCATGTACTTGGATTTGGATAATCCAGAGTGGGACACAACTCCTTTTATTGAATTAGAGACTTTTACACGAGCATCTTTGTGTGGCTCCACCGGTGGTTGGAGAAGAGGGCGGTGTGCTGCGGCGTTGTACCCAGCCCTTGCCATCCGGCGCCGCCGGGTACGCGCGGCGCGGCGGTGCAGACAGCCTGCGCATCGGCCGCGGTCGCCCACTCGGCGCCCTCCACTTCGGTTCCACCTCTGATGTCTGGTGTGCGCGCGCCTTTTCTTTGCGCCCAGCGCGCGCGCACTGACGCCGTCCCGACCGCAGGCGAGCGCCGACGGCGGAGGAAGCGCGGCGGCCGTGGCGAGCGGCAGCTGGTTGGGGTGGACGCCTGGACGGTACTCCATATACCGCCCGGGGTGGACGGTATTTCATTTACCGTCCGGGTCGAAGGGTCATCCTAGCCGTTGAATCCAAACTAAGCGGTAGAGATTCGACCTGACGAAGGCGGCCGTGAGTGTTATATGGGCCAATAGCCGGCCCAATCAGCTCAGCCCACTCGCTAGGAAGCTGCTCATGGTCAAACTTAGTAAAAAATTTGATCAAATTTGAGATACTTTGACTCTTCAAAAAATTTTGGAATAACTTACGATTTGAGATGGACGAGTAATAAGGAAGGAGGAGACGACTGTGCTGCGACGGCAACCACCGGTGCTACGCTCGGCGCCGGCGAGGCCTTCTGCTCCGGGACTGGGACGTGTGCCTCCTCCACCTCCGGCGGCCGGCGGCCGGCGCTCGTCGGGACCCTTCTCCTCCGTCGCCGACCGGCGACCGGACCGTTGCGTTGGAAGTGGTTTGCAGGCCCTGAACGCGTGACTCCGCCGCCGTCCTCCGGGTCTCGTCCGGAACTTCTCCATCGGCTTCAACCTCACTGACGTCGTGCATTCGAAGGTGTTCACGCCTTCGTACATGTTGACACTTCACAAACTCTATTGCAAGGAATTAATCGCAAAAGCATTTTTTTCAAAAAAAAAACTACCGCAAGGAATTCGTACTCCGATGGTGATTCACTAGTTTCTGAATTTCTCTGCACTCCGATGAACATTCAACCAGTGGCAGAGGTGATGGACAGCATGGTTGCTCTTGCCAGTGCTTAAACACTCCATGCACGGAAATCTCTGGGTTAACCAATGCCACAAAGGCCAGGGCACTGACATCAACATGACACTATCCAACGCCTCTGTATTCTTCCCATGGCTGATCAAGTGAGCATGCCCTTGATGACAAGATCATTCATGGAGAAAGCGCACAGGTCGAGAGGTGTACAGATAGTCATCCACATACAGTTAATTCAATTGGCAATCCCCAAGAACAAGTTGAGCGCCAATATCTTCAGACACCTCTCTAGCTGCTCGAAACTGACAGAAGATGCAGCACCAGAATTGAGCTACTGTATTTTCTCATAGCTTTATGAAGAAACTTACAGGCTACAATTCCATGAGGAATCACCTCCTCCCCAAATGGCCGGTTCACGCCGGAAGAAATCTTTGAAGAGAAAACGGCGAGGAGCAAACGCACAGCTAGAGCACTCTGTCCACCTGCTGCATATTAGCAGGTCTCAGGCCTTGTTTAGGCCTTGTTTAGTTCCAAATTGGGAGTGGTAAAGTTTGCATTTTATTTTGCCATAAATGCACAACTGTAGCATTTCGTTTGTATTTGTGAATTATTGTCCAAACATTGACTAATTAGGCTCAAAAGATTCGTCTCGCAAAGTACAACAAAACTGTGCAAAAAGTTTGGCACTATGCAAAAAAGAAGATTCACCATCACATCAAACTTGCGGTACACGTATGGAGTACTAAATGTAGATGAAATTAAAAACTAATTGCACAGTTTTGTTGTACTTTGCGAGACGAATCTTTTGAGCCTAATTAGTCAATGTTTGGACAATAATTCACAAATACAAACGAAATGCTACAGTTGCGCATTTATAGCAAAATGCAAACTTTGTCACTCCCAATTTGGGAACTAAATAAGGCCTCAGTTGGCTCCATGGCTGATGTGACAGTCTCTGGGGAGGATGCTATGCTACCCACCCAGGTTGATGCTTTGGTTGGCTGCACCGAAGAACATGGCGCCACCGAGAGAACATGTTGGATTTGGGTGGACACATGCATAATCCCAGCTCTGCAGTGAGGACTCTGCAACGGCATCAATTAGCTCCAGAGCAAGAAATGGCCATCGTTAATCGAGGCAGTCAAGTGTACCGAGTTCTTGCCTGCTCCGGCAGAGCTCGACGACGACGTTATCGGGCTGGACAGCACGGAGGACGCGCTCGACCTCGACGTCGGCGACGGACTCCGGGGAGAGGTGCGAGGTGCCGAGGAAGTCCGGCGGGCGCCACGCCGGGACCGGGGCGAACCGTCGCCGCGGACTCGACCAGCGCGGCCAGCGCCGGGTTACCTGCGGCGGCGGCGCGCGTGTCAGCGAGCAGGGCCGCCCGGTAGTCGAAGCACGGCGGCGGAATCGGCCGCCGGAACGACGCCGCCGTGGCGGATACGATGGGCTCCGCTGCCATCCTGGCGATTGCTGGGAGTTGCGATTGCAGGTTGAGATCGCCCTAGAAGCATATATTGATCACTGCGGCAGGGTCATGGCGTAGGACTCGTCGTATCCTCTTCAATCAGGGGCTCCATGCTTGCCATTGCAGTCAGAAAGGAGATGAAGTGGAGGCGCGATGAGGTTAATCAGTGGAGGAACACCATGAAACGGGCTTCCGTAAGCGACGGCTGGTTTCTCAGTCGCCGCCACCGCCGGCGGCGGCAGGGCGGAACCGGCGATTCGTCGGAGGGATTGATTTGTAAACAAACTAGGATCTAATTTGAAAATGATAAAACCAAGTTTTACATAAAGCCCCTAATTTGGATCGCGATTATTGATCGCGATCCACATTAGGGTCCTATTTGAAAATAGTGCAACCAATATTTTGCACATAAGCCCCCAATTTGGATCCAAACCAGGGGGTGTTTTGGAAAAGCTCCGCCGGCTTTTGACTCTGCCTTCTTCTTCCTCAACACCCCGCCTGTGCAGTGGCTCGGCCGCCGCCACCACCACCGTTCCACGGCAACCAGCTCCCCCTCCATGCCTCCTACCTTCTTACTACGCAGCCTCCACTCGTGGTTGCGCCGGGCGGCGCTCTTCCAGCCCCTGCAGCAGATCTGCAGCACCTCCGCCGCGCGGCTCCGCCACCATCGACCTCGCTGGCTCAGCCCCGGCCACCGCCGAGACTGCGGCCAACGTTCCTCCGTCTGCGCATGACCTTCTGCTCCAACCTTTCGCCATTACAATCCCCAGTGGACTGTGGACCTCGCCGCAGGCCTCGACCAGGTAGCCCTTGTCGACGGCGCCGGCCAGGGCCATGTGGTGCTTGTCACGCAGGCTCGGCGCGGCGACCTTCGTGGTGTAGACCGTCGGCAACTCGATCCTGAACACGTATCCCTCGGTGTCCAGCGCGTATACGCCGCCGCCGCAGAGCGCCGCCATGCGCAGCGACTCGGCGTAGCCGACGTGGCGCACCGTCCACTTGTCCTCCTCCGCCCGCCAGACGCCGACCTCGTTCCAGCCGGCGAGGAAGGAGTCGCCGACGGCGTCGAGGGGGGCCACCGGCATGGGGCCGACGGGAACTTCTTGATCCGCCGGAAGGTGCCGATCGCCGGGTTGAAGAGGACGGCGCGCCGCGTGTTGGCGAGGACGAGGCGGCCGCCCGCCGTGGCGCCCGCACACTCCGTCTTGCAGGTCACCCGCCGCAGCGCCCGGTGCGCCGGCGCCTCGCGCGCGCCACCGTGGCGGGAGGAGGCGGTGGCGTCCCCGCCCAGCGGCACGGCGATGGTCTCGCCGTGGCGGTGGGTGCCCGTGGACCTGAACGCGAGCACGTGCAACGCGGGGCCGGCCAGCCGCGCGGGAGGCGATGCGGGCTCACAACCTGCAGACGGCGGCGAGGCGCGCGTGCTCGAGCGCGCTCACGTACCACAGGATGCCGTCGACGAGGTGGGGAGGGAGGGGGACGGCGGCGTGCTCGCCGCTGATCGGCATTGCGTCGGCATCGGCTTTGAAACTAGGCCTCCTAAATTTCAAGCAGAAGACGAAACAAAGGGAAGAGGGGTTGCCCTGCATTTTGCCGCTTTTGGATATACTACAACGTTTGCTGAAACAGATTGAATGCAACTAGTGAAGCTAAAAAGCAACAGCACCGCGACTGCACTGCACAAAGGAAATGATAAATCATGCAACAACTTTGCTCAGCATCTGCAGGCTATGGATCATCCAGAAATACACAGATTTGTGATAAACAACTGCACAAATGAGTACCACTCTCTTGTTCATAGCTGCACTCACTGTTTCTGAGCCCTAGCGACCATAGATGCAGTTTAGCTCATGTTTCCAAATAGTTGTGCCCAATGCAACAACATATCAGTTAGGACAAACTACAGCGCTCAATGAAGCCTGAGTGCTGCTGGACCGAAAACGTTAAAATACCAGCACGCATAAACATCATACAGGTCCTTAACCGAACAGTTTCGACACTGCAGCGCAGCTGATCTTCTTCCCTCGGCTTCTCTCAAGTCTAGAATCAAATAATTTTTATACACAACAATTGTAGAACAGCCTTCAGCTAATCACAAGAACGGTGGCATCCTCTGGGGTGGAGGCACAGGCTGATAGCCATTCTCCGGATGATTCTGCGGCATCCGCTCCCCAGCAGGCCTTCTGGTAAAACTTCCATGTGCATGGTTCTGCATAGGATTGAAGGTGCCCCACCAGTGAGCCTCGCCTTCAGCAGGGATCCAAGGGAACGGCGCAAAGCCCTCCCGCCCCCATGCATACGGCCGGTCGATGGGTCTAGAGATGCCCTCAGCATCAGGAACGCTCCTGTTCACAGCTCCAGGGGCTGAAAATCCATGGGGTACCTCAGCTGAGGATGCTGCTGCAATGAAAGATGTAATTGTCAAGGCCCTTGGCCTAACCCTCCTAGTGGTAGGAGGGAATGGGCTGCTCTGCATAGAGGAGTGCATTGATTGTTGGTACATATGGCCTCTTGCACCATGACCATGGCCTCTAGTCTCTGTCACAACAGCTGGAACTGACCCTAAGGGTGCCACCAAATTGCTTCCACTGCGAGGTGTTGGCCTGTAGTATTTAAACATTGTAAGAGATACAAAAGATATGATTCAACAAAGTGAAAGAAAATCTGAAAAGATTTGTAGCACTCAATATTGTAATGAGCTTTCAAACTAGCCAATGGAACCAACAAGCAGATCAAATTTTCAGGTTTCAGGGGTTGCAACTGAATGTCAGGATAATTTAGGTTGCAGCAGCCCTTCTTTTTTTTCCCTCGAACGCACAGGAGAGCTGCGTGTCATTCCATCAAGAAGAAAGCATATGGTACAATGAAGGGTGCAAATACGCACACTGAAAACTAACTACAGCAGCGCCAATTACCCATGTATAACGACCAGCCTGCACTACAAGGCCAATTGCCCGAGGCAAGCGAGGTAGCAGCTATTAGGCACAATTCTTAGGCACCACCTATTTGAGGTGAAGTATATGTACTTCTGTGCGCAAAATGGGGTTTATGTCAAAAGTATAAATATGGGGTGAGCTCTCAGCTGACCCCAACAAATTTCGGTAATTCTACTATAATCCCACCCAAAAAAAGTATCAAATCTCTCTTTTAAAATAATCACCATGTACTATAATCCCAATGACCCAAATGACAAACTTCTAGCTTTGCCCCTGAATATAGGGATCAAATATTTAAATGATACAAACCTATTTAGAATCAGATTCATGAACTGCGCATACCTATGGATTAGGGGATGATGATGTGCATATGATCTGGATCTCTGTTGGCTGCTGGTGTCATATCTCGGTAGTCCTATACCAAATGGAGTCATAGAATGATCAGGAATTCCTGATACAGGAAGATTACTCAAATGTCTGTGCTCACTGTCATGATTTCTTGACTCAGTCGCATGGAAAACTTGAGCATTACTCAAATCCGGAGTTGCATGGCCTTCCAAGCCAGTTGAATGCCGATGAAATGAAGTGCTTTCAGCACCAGAATTTGAAGTAGACGGTACATGCACAGGATGAAGAAAACCACGCAAGGCAAGATATGGGCAAACAAGTGAACTGCTTGCAGCAGCACTTGGGTGATCTCCAATTGTGTGATCTTCATAAAAGGGAAATATCAATGCAGTAAAAAAGAAAGAAGTTTAAGTGGTTGAAGTTTAGGTTGAATGCTTACAAGAAGTTGGCTCAGCTTCACGCTCCCTGCAAAAGAAAATATAAGTTAAATTAAGAACTTGAACAAGTGAAACATTTTTTTTAAGAACCTGAGGTTTCATATATGATATCACTAGGAAATAAATAAGAATTTTATAAAAACATAATCCAGTATTAACAGCTAAGTGTCATACATAAACAAATGGAATGGAAATGCACAAAGCCAGGAGGACAAAATATCCTGATAGCCAACAACAGACTTAACTGCCGCCTTACTGAAATTTAAAAGCATGTATATACTCATCATAAATGAAGACCAAAGTACGCCCAGACAACCTAATTTCGAGTCCTCAACAAGGCAAATTCAGGCGCATATTTCTTCTTAATACAAAGCTGCCAAGTTCCTCCTAGGTTGGTCTAGTTTTACTTTTACAAATATAAAGGCCCCAACCATGGCATGTATTCGTAAAAGATATGCTTAGTGTGCTGGAAACTCCAAAGGGTACTAATGGACATGTCATATGGCTAACATAATGCATTAAACGTCATCATGAACCAGCATCAAAGGAATTAATCTACAGTTTGTAGGCTGTGTCTTTCAGGGTTTGAATTCATCTTGCAAGTTTGGCTTTTCATAGCTGCTTTCTGATAGCTAAGAGCAAGCGCTTTAAAATATCCGTTGACATGCTAAATGAAAAAAATAGGCACTCGATTTTAAAAGGAAGAGCACAGTCCTCATTCTTGCTTCTCAATAAATAAAAACAAGATGCAAAAGCCATCCAATCCAAGGTAAAAAGAAGTACTTACTCAAACACAGATGCTAGTTGAGTGAATCCACTAAAGGGGCACCATTGAAATCCAAATGGCTGTGAATAGATCCACAGGATAATGAGAGATAGGAGAGAGGTCAAAAGATGTCAGACAATGATGATGTGCTAAAACTGAAAACTGCATCTTCTATGGCATATTCAATACTCACTTCGTTTATTTTATAAGGTGCAGTTTGACCGCCCAAGTTCCCTACTATATGAGTTATGTGCCACGAAATTGATACCTTTAGGTTCGTATTAAAAGCACTAGCAAATGATTATGATTTTGTAACTATTAATAAAATATTATAGGGAAAATTTACAGTCAAATGTCGATTTTGCACAGCGAAACTATAGCCCAGGCCACCATACCATTGTAATACAGCAGCACTGTAACACTTGCTCTAGTGCCTATAATATATAAATTACAAACTAAAAAGATATGACTCTTCATGATGCAAAAAAATAACAGAAAAATATGTTAACAACACATGTATGACCTAAATGTATATTTACTCTCAGATGAGCACTTACAAGGTCGGTGGCGATATCATAGTTTTCACTAGTCGTCCAGCCACCCATATCAATATCAGCAGAAGGGCGGTGCCCCCTTGCATAAAGCCAGCGACCTTTCTCAATCTTCCGACAGTTAGGGCATTGCATTGCTCCTTTTGCATTGAATGCAGATCCAATACAGTCTAGCAGGAACAACTTGTTTAGTTCAGCAATCTGAGTATATCATAATGTATTTTCATGCATGTATTCACATACACACAGAGGGATGAAGGGACAGAAACATTTTTGGAGATGGAAAAAAAAAACTAATGCAGAAACAAAATTGTGCTGGCGGTATTCAACTAAACTTAGGTGCTTGACAAAATGCGAAGGCATGATTTGAAGGTTTCCTTTGGATGTCAGTTCAAAATATTCACTTGTATAGCTACATGATGTGAAGTTGAGGTTGATATTTTGAAGATGATTAGGTTCATTCAATTCCAAATGTAGCAAATGTGCTCTGTATGTATACCTTATCTTGGTCAAACTACAAGATTAATTGACCAGTTAAAGAAATTGAGAAAACCTTGAATTGGGTGCCTATAAATTTTGACTGCAAATTAAAATCCAAGATTTCTAATCCCTGAACTAAATATGTTATTTGATTATTTCATTCTTTGCTAAAACTTTCTAATAAATTCCGAATTTATTTCATACTATAAATTGTAAAACAAATGACTTGCATAGGGAACCAACCCATCATCTGTGAAAAGTTAAGTATCACAGAGCAAAAATTCAGTTTTTGAAATAGCCTAAGTCAAAACAAACATAATAGAAACGTAAAGAATAAACAATCAAATAAGTAACAGATCAGAAAGTGGCAAAACACTCAACGGGCAGTTGTGATTAGAACCACCACCAGAGGAGTTTCAAATGCATGGAAAATAAGGTGAAGCGCCCTAATGGTGATTGAAGCACCATCCCAAACACGCAAAATGTGACCAGTTAATTAATGAGGCCCCCATTTTTCCCCTATGCACTCGGGACTTAACACGATGAAGGCACGGACTGAATTGGAACAGCAAGCCCTGAAGGTGGCATATTAGCAGCAAAAACTGTCCAACGAACACACTGGGCAAAGCTGATGTAGCACCTCAACCCTCCATGGCAATAGCTAGTGAACCAACCAAATTTGCCACTAAACTCAAGCTTGAAATTACCAATTAACCCTTTCAGACGGCCCCAATTATGCAAGCTCAGCACTAGTACTTCCATGCATGCAGACTCATCATCAATTCATCATGAATCATCAATTCAACATCCAAACGACCAGACATGCATGTACACATGCATCTCTCGTAATTCAAGTGTGAGGTCTGAACCAAACCGTGATACCCTATGAAATCCTGGAGAATTACCCGCCAAAATTACTCTTTTACGGCAAATTACGGACGTATCTACAATATCCGGACCAACGCGGCTATCCCAGGCAGATCCGGTTGAGCAAAAACCGCAGCGCAGCAGGGACGCGAGGGAATCTGACCTAGGTGGAACTCGTGGCCGCATTGCAGCTTGGCGACGGAGCGGCCCCCACCGCGTGCGAGCACCGGATCCAGGCAGATGGAGCACGCCGCGCCCCCGCCCCCGCCCCCGCCACCGGCTGCCTCCGCCGGCGAGGCCGGCGGCGACCTCTCCAGATCCATCGACGCGTCCCCCAGGCGCTGCCTCTCTCGCGACGGAGGCGCTCGTGGGGTGGGGGCGTGAGCTCGAGGGGGAGGGGAGAGAGAAAGAGGGAGGGAGGGAGGAGAGAGGAGGATGGGGGAGGACAGGGACAGAAATGAGGACGGTGCGTCCGAACGGAATGGAAGGAGCGTGGAAGATGGCAGAATGGTAATTATTTGGCTTTTTAATGCTGTTTGCAACTTGCAATATTTGAGCATGTTTTGGTAGCGTGTGATGTTCGTGTAAATGCTGTGGTTTTATTTGTCGAAAACACTTGTCATGACTTGTTTTTAGAAATAGTTTATTTTTAGATTTTTGTTGGAGGTACCAGGTGTGCACAGAGTATATTCCTTTAGCAGAGGAAAGCCTATAAAATACCTATGTTATGTTACCGTGCATGCACTAAGTATATTTCTTTTTACAATCGGGGTTTATAAAATATATATTATGGTACTTTGTATGCACAGAGTCTATTCCATTCACGGGCAAGTTTACAAAATCTCATTATCCCGTTACTAATTGAATTTGATTTTTTAAAGCATCTTATGTATTCGGATATAATGGCAAGGCTTAGATTATATCACTTAATTTCCTTGTATATTCTTCATTATGGAACGTTTAAATTTAGTTTATAGAAAGATCGCTCATATTTAGTACTACTATGAGAGGTATTTCTACGTAATGTTTGCTTCATAATTCCAATAAACTTACTGTACAAAATAATACCTTTTGTACAGCCAGACACATAAGCAATCAGCTTTCAACCAAATTGGCTAATTTAGTTACTCCAGTGCAAAGGTCAACTAAAAAGGAGGGACCAAACTGACAATGTGGCGTTCTTGGTCAAATCTCAGCGTGCACGTGAAAATTAACGAACTATACTACTCGATGCCACTGGCTCCAAGCTCCGTTTGCGCGTTCATGATCCGGCGGCGGACCCTGGTGATGTACATGTCGGCGGCCTGGTCGATCTCGTCCTCGATCCTGAACTCCAGGCCGTCGCCTTCCCGGCGGCTCCTGATGACGTCGATCACCGACGGCTCGTCATCATCCTCGTCGACGTCGAGCCCGTCCACGACGGCGAAGCCGCCGGCAGCACGGCGCTCGTTGCCCTCGTCGTCGAACAGCAAGCGCAGCGTGAGCGCACAGTCATCGGCGTAGCCGCCGTCGCCGCCGTCCTCGTTGGCTACTTGTTCGAACAAGCGAGCCAGCTCGGGGAGGCCGACGACGTGGTTATTGTGCTCGCCGTCGTCCGCGGCCGGCGCGACGGCCTCGCCGCGCCTGCACTGCGCCGCCGCCTTCTCCCGGCCCTGCTTGCCCTCCTGGCGCGGTGCGAGCGCGCGGATGTGGCGGGATATCCCGGCGACCACCACCATCCTGCGGCGGAGCGAGGCGAGGAATAGGAGGCGGGCTCGGAGCACGGCGGCCTTCCCCCGCAGCGCGCCCACCGCCTTCCTCAGGAACTCGGCCGCCTTGCCAATGCTCTTCATGGCAGCTAGCTGGTCGATCGGTGAACTTACGAGGATTATACGCAAAGAAGATCAGAGAGAGGTGCACATGCAGCTGGGTTTCTCAAAGCTCAAAGTCCAGGGTGCTAAGAAAAGCCATGGAGATTCTATATATTGATGAAGCAAAGGAGGCTCCAAATAGCAAAGACAAAAATGGCAATGAACTTAGGTATGCAAAAGGCAGCTCATCCACACCGGACCAAATTGAAAGCCAAAGTGCACAGCAGATATAGCAGACAGTCATCAGTTAGGCAAGGCGAGAAAGTGGCGTGTTTCCTTGTGATTCAAGAGCAAGAAGCTGAAGCCAGTCGAACGCGGTCGTCGTCGTGTCGTGTAATGCTCTCCAGAGACGACACACGCAGCTGCTTGCTTTGCTTGCCTGCGCACAACACTTGCATTGGCTTGCTTTGCTTGCCTGCGCACAACAGCTAGCTAGCTTACGTAGCGTCATGTTCATGCGACCTAATGCAGTTAGTTGTTCATGCTAACGACCATCGGTGTTGCGTTTCGATCTCTACCATGTAGTATCTCGCATGCCTAACTAACACCTGCTTTTGTGTCTTTTGCTGTAGCCATAATTGCATAGAGCTCTTGGCACTTGATTTTCCTCTAACCATAACTAGAGAAAACTCTATGTTTACTGTTTGGTATGGCTCCAACTCCAAACTCCAGCTTGGAGTTGAATGGAGCCAGCCAAACACCCCAACTCCACTATTTTTTGGAGCAATCTAACTCCATGGAGTTTTTGGAGCCCCACTTCATTTTGGTGGAGCACCTCATTTGCCACTCTAGGAATCACCAATATGAATCTAAACATGGAGTTGGGGGATAATTACCCACCACTGCCACTCATTACACTGAAAAAAAATCATTTCGCTTCTTTTCTTCTTTCTTCCATCGCAATCCTGGTCCCGGCCTCCCTCTCTCTTCCCCATCGCTACCGCGTCTCGATCTGTTCCCCGCCGGCCAGCCCCCCACTCGCTCTACCACTGCCGTCTGGCCTCGCCTCATGGAGCCGCAGCAACGCCGAGCATGGCCGTCGCGCCTCACCTCGATGAGACCCTTGTCGCACCGCCGCCAAACAGGCGGCCCCAAGCTCTGCACCGTCCCCCACCCTCCTCGGCTCCAATCCATAGCAGGGTGGTGCTACCGTCCTGACTGCCGCGGCCCCATCTCGCGCCGCCATCCCGGCCGTCGTGGCCCCATCTCGCGCAGTCGCAGGCCTGGTAGCCAGCGCCCCGTCCCGCGCGCTACATGCCTAGAAGCTACGGTCGTATCCTACACGCAATGCGGGCCCAGCCGCGGGGCACCCTCTTCTCATGTGTGAGCAACGCCTCAAGGAGGCCCCTCCCAAGATGTCCCTTCATGCGCATGATGGAGTCCATAACTATTGCTTGGCGCTCTCCCTGGCGATTCTGAAAACCACCGCGATCCCTATCCTGATGTGGCCGAACTCCGGCACGATCGACACCGCTCCGTCGTGGACTTCCCTCTACGACATCCACGCCACCCGCAGGTGATGATCCTGCCGTTGGCGTCCACCGCATAATACCGGTTAGCCAATTCCGTGTCGATATCCACAAAAGCCCTTGTTCCCGCTTGGGTTATAAGGGCCGCTTAGGAACCCTTGCCTAGGATTAACTTATGCCCTGACGATCTTCGTCGGGTGATCACTCTTTGGTTTCCTCGGGATTCTGCCCCACTCAAGCTATGGTCTCTAGGGGTGGAACATCTCAATCGGGGTCGATGAACTCTACGGAGGAGGAGGCATGGGTTGCTGCCCTCCTGGAGAAGATGAACCTCATGACTGATGAGGGTGCCTTTGCCACACTCAATGATGATGAAGATGGCAGAGACGATGGTGTCCAGGAGTGGGCGCTGCTTGGGAAGGTCCTATCGCCGTCGGTGCTCCACATCTCCACTATCATCAGCGTGATGAAGCCGCCCTGGGGGAATCCTTATGGTCTCAAGTTGAGATCAGTCGGTGAAAGGGGGGAGAATCTGTTCATCGCTGAATTTGGCAGTGGTGAGGACAAGGAGCATGATCTGTATGCTTCTCCCTGGATCGTGGGTAAGCATGTTGTTGTTCTTCAGGAGTACAATCCAACCCAAAGCCTTCTGATGTGTCCTTTGCACGGATGAATTTGTGGGTGCACATCCTGAACCTACCCTTTGGGTGGATGAATGAGAAACGTGGTGCTAGGGCAGTTGGACTTATTGGCGAAGTGTCCAAGGTTGATGTTGATTCTGATGGCAAAGCCAGTGGACCGTTTCTTCATGCTCGGGTCTCTATAGAGATTGATAAACCCATCTGGAGAGGAGTTTTGCTACAAGTTGATCGAAATGCTGAGCCAGAGTGGTTTGACATTCAATTTGAAAAGCTATCTTTTTTCTGCAAATCATGTGGTATCATGGGGCACCTGAGGCTTGAATGTCCAACTCCTGCACCACATAATGAAATAGGCAAACTCCCCTATGACGTCACGTTGCATGCACCGAAGGAACATAGAAGGAAGCCTCAAAGCTTTGGAGCAGCGGCTGCGGAATCCCTTGGCAGCTCAAAGGGAAGCGAACGTTCATCCACATCGCACCAAAATTCGGAGAAGCGACACAGCTCCGAACGACACTCGACAAATGTTGATAAAGAGAAGGTGCCTGAGGATAGGGATAAGGTGAATTTTCCACTGAAGTCGCAGCAAGAGACCGACCGTGGCAAGGGAGTGGCTTCACGGTAGCTTTTCCAGGAGAAACAACATAAATTTGTGCCGCGCAAAAGGAAGTCCAACACCAAAGGTGCAGCGGCCGATCCCTTTCGATCGGCAATTCCAGAGAATGCAGTGCCAATTGGGCTGTTGAGCAGCCAGATTCCTCAATTGGGAAGTGCGTCGGGCCAGGTTGAGGAGGATAGCGAGGCACAGTAGAAGCAGAAAGTGTCCAACAACTCCAATGCAAGATCGGCGGCAACTGCGAGCGGCAGCCCCCGCCGGGCACAATGAGTATCATGTGTCCGAACTACCGAGGCTGTGGGAGGTCCAAGGTAGTTCGAGAATTTCCACAATCTTGTGGATTTATATCATCCCAAGGTGCTCTTTTTGTTGGAAACCAAGATGAGTGCCACAAGAGCCCAATTTGAACTTCGCAGGAGTCTCAACTTTGTGAACGTGTGGGATGTTAATAGTGTGGGTCTTAGCAGTGTCCTGGTAATGATGTGGAGCAATGAGGTCACTGTTGAGTTAAAATCATATTCCAAATATCATATAGATATGTGTGGGTTACGGAAGGTGTAAGAACTAGCCAACAATGACGGTTCACCGGCTTCTATGGGGACCCAGCTCGCTCCAAGCGGAAAGAGTCCTGACGAATGTTAAGATTTCTCAGAAATGAATCTGATCTCCCATGGCTCTATGGTGGAGACTTCAATGAACTGTTGGATGACTAGGAGTAGTTTGGTGGGAATGATCATGAGGAATGGAAAATGGCCGGCTTCTGAGACCCAGTGACCTATTGTGGTTTCATTGATCTCGGCTTCTCCGAACTGCCATACACTTGGGATAACAAGAGAGGTGGCAGCAACAATGTGAAGGCTCGGCTGGACAGGGTGCTTGTGGATGGACACATGTTGGATCTCTACGAAGACACCTCGGTTCATCACATCCAGATGGCGAAATCAGATACGAGAATATGTGGTGGCGACATGAGAACTATGAGGCAACAGTCGTCGCGGCGTGGTCGAATGGCTGCAACTCCCTAAACAATGTCCATGCCAATTTGGGGCATATGCAAACCTCTCTCCAAATATAGGATAAAAAGCAATTTGGCTCAATGCATAAAGAACTTGTCCGGCTGAGGAAACGTCTTGAGGAAATACGGCGGAACTCTCTCTACTATGGCCCGTCCAAAGAAGAACACAGTATTGCGAGACGTCTTGCGGAACTTTTAGCCCAGGAAGAGACAATGGAGAAACAACGCTTTAGGGTCGATTGGTTACGAGAAGAAGATCGCAACACAAGTTACTTTCACGTGAAGGCATGGCAACGGGCACGCACAACAAGATCATGGTGCTCGAAAGGCCCGATGGCTCGTTGTGTACGGAGTAGGGAGAACTAGAGGCTTTGGCAGCGTCTTTCTACCAACAGTTGTTCACGGCCCAAGAGCTCACCTCATCGGAAGACCTTACACAGTTTGTACCTTGCATGGTAACTGAGGCGATGAACGAGATGTTAGGGCCCGTTCATAGCATAAGAAGTTGAGAAGGCCCTGTTCATGATGCACCCGAATAAGACCCCCGGACCGGATGAGTTCATGGTTGGCTTTTACCAAAAGCACTGGTCGCTTGTGGGTCACGATGTGAGCCGGGCTGTTTTGGGCTTTCTAAATGGGGGTGACATGCCTGAGATAGTGAACAATACGGTACTGGTTTTGATTCCTAAAGTAAAGCACCTACATGAGTTGACACAATTCAGACTTTGTGCAACATGCTCTACAAAATCTGTTCAAAGGTAATTGCCAACCGACTGTGTTTGGTCTTGGATGAAATCATATCAGAGGAACAATCTGCATTTGTACCTGGCCGCTTGATCACGGACAATGTGCTGTGTGCAGTTAAGCTGGACATGGCAAAGGCGTATGACCGTGTTGAATGGGTGTACCTACGCAATATTATGCTCAAATTGGGCTTTAATGAGAGTCTGGTCAACTTGATCATGAAATGTGTGGAGAATATTATGCTCAAATTGGGCTTTAATGAGAGTCTGGTCAACTTGATCATGAAATGTGTGGAGAATACAGTCAAGCTGTCGGTTAGAGTGAATGGCCAACTATCAGAGATGTTCTTGCCTACTCGAGGAATACGGCAAGGTGACCCATTGTCCCCTTATCTATTTCTTCTATGTGCTGAGGGCTTAACAAGTTTGCTAAAGTTCTCCGATCCAAATTATTTGGCCAAAGGAATTCGTGTGGGTATACATGCTCCTTGGGTGTCACATCTATTGTTTGCAGACGACTGCCTCTTATTCACACAGGCGACCACTCGGGGTGGACAACGACTGATGGACATTCTTCAGATGTACCAGAGAGGATCAGGGCAGATGGTCAATATTGCCAAGTCTGCAATCTTTTTCAGTGCCAATTGTCATGACTAGGTGAAGGATGAGATGAAGCAAATCACCGAGATAATGACTAAAGCTCTTTGTGAGAAATACTTGGGACCGCTGACAGCGGTAGGCAGGAGCACAAAAGAAGTGTTTGAGCACATCTCGTCCAGGATACGTGGCCTTATGGGAGGCTGGAGCGAGAAGCTCCTGAGTGGTGCGGGCAAGGAGACACCGATCAAATCGATTGTGCAAGCAATGCCAACCTACTGAATGAGTTGTTTCTTACTCTCACCGGACATAGGAAAGAAGATTACCTCTGTGATCTCAAACTTCTGGTGGGGTGGAAAAGCTGACAGCTGAAGCATTCATTGGAAGAAAATGGATTGATCTCACATTACCAAAGAGTCATGCCGGTCTTGGTTTTAGAGACATGAAGCACTTCAATCTCGCTATGTTAGGAAAGCAGGGTTAAAGGCTTATGACGAACCCGAATTTACTATGTGCAAGAGTTCTGAAAGGCTAATACTTCCACAAATGGCAACTTCATGACAGCTGGAAGGAAAAAGAATGCCTCACACACATGGAAGGCTATTCGGACGGGTAGACAGGCACTTGACCTTGGTCTCATACGCTGTATTGGAGATGGAACATCAACAAATGTGTGGGAGGATCGATGGCTACCAGTAGGAGCTGGCAACAAACCAATCTGTAGCAAGGTAGGGGCAACAACAATTAGAGTGACAGACCTGATTGATGCTGACGAGAGGTCTTGGAACCATGACGCACTACACCAGAATTTGCTGCACTTTGATGCAGAAGCAGTGAAAAGAATTTCGCTAGGGAGAACTGAAAAGGACTTCTGGACTTGGTCCGAGAAGCACCATGGAATGTATTCAGTACGCTCTACCTACAAACTTCTAGTTGAGCAAGCGGCACAACAGAGAAACCACGACACGTCGCACTCATCGCACTCCTCGGAAAATCATGATGCCCGATGGCTCAAGTTGTGGAAACAAAAGGTGTCGCCTAAGGTGTGGGTGTTCTGGTGGCAGGTCGCTCAAGACTTCATGCCTTGCCACGTGAACCTGCATCGCCGACCTATTGAGATGACGGCCAATTGTGAAGCATGTGGAGCAACTGGGGAAACTTCTTACCATGCACTAGTGGAGTGCACACTGGCTCAATCGTTTTGGCAGAAACTAAAGGAAATGACAGGGATCAAGCTACCACACTTATGCCCGAGAACATGGATAGTGGACATCCTAGATGATGGACTTTGCCGAGAGGAGGAAAGAGGAGCTATACTCTCTGGAATGTGGTCCCTATGGAGCTCATGCAATGATCGACGCCACAGAAAAATGCCGATTGAACATCGCCTGGCCATAGATTGGGCGTTAGATGCTTGCCTCTCTTTAATGACAGACCGGTCTGGGGAGCGTATCCCTGAACCTCGTCATGGGTTGGAGACAATGGCAGCCCCCACCGCCTGGCACACTAAAGATCAATTGTGACGGAGCGTTCTCTGCGGAGGACTTCTCAGGAGCTACGGGTGCGGTGATCCGATGAGCGGATGGTTCTTTTCATGCAGCTGCATCCAGATGGCTACCGACAGTTGCATCAGCACTGATCGCCAAAGCAGAAGCTTGTAGGGATGGCCTCCGACTTATGCATGGGGCGGGTGGCGCGCGAGTGCTGGTGGAAACTGACTCCCTACAGCTGGTGACGATGTGGAAGAACATGAAGAACCAGAAATCAGAAATCATTGTAATCCTCGACGACATTGAAGAGATAGCGGCACCCCTAGCTTCCTTCTCCCTAGAGTACACTAGGCGTTCTGCAAATATTGCTGCACACATGTGTGCTAAGTTAGCTTCTCCTGGTAGGTCTAGTTATGGTTGGTATGACCAGCCTTCGAGCTTTCTCATGTACTGCTTACAAAGTGAATGTACTACTGCTGTTTAATGAATGAAAGCTTTGATAAAAAAGGAGGCCATAGGGGCAATATTGGCAATCTACCTTGAAAACTCTCCTTTTTGGACCCAGAGCACCCTTCTAACCAAATACCCTCATCCATTCAGCTTCAGCTTCATGTGGAGCTAGCTCTAGCTGGAGTTTAGAGTTGGAGCAGAAAATGGTGGAGTTAGAGCCATGCCAAACATGGCCTAAACCTACACCAGCAATGATGGTTGGCTCCGTTGTTGACCGCAAATAGGAGAGATTGACACGTGTAACAAAGGGAGAAAAGGAGTTACTTGTCGATCTATGCTTGCAATCAACAAAAAGCTCTTCAATGTGTAGGTTTGTAGCTTGATACCGTGTACTTTCTTTTCGAAAAGGTGAAAAGGATGAAAAAGGAGTGGTTGCAAACCCCATTTACTAATTATTACTAAATACTATGAATGTATAGTTATTTTTTCTTTTCAAGAAGAGAACAATCTCCTCTTGCTTACTCTTGCAAATAGTAGATTTAAACATTGAACATTCCTTTTGTAAGAAAATAAAAGCTATAATTGTACAGTTTTGTCAAAGATCTTCAGACCTGTTTATAGGTTAGGCTGGCAGGCGCCCTTTTGCTTGATTACTTGGGCAACAGTGCAACAGCTCGTTGCATTTGCAAAACTTAATAACCTAGTCCACCCCAGAAAACAAGTTGCAAAGACTGGGAGATGCATCATGGATCGACAGAAATCTTGCTTTTGTTCTTTCCATCGAGCATTACTTTATAGAAACCACACAAGTCCACTAGCCGATAAACACGGCACTTGTTGCGAGGAAAGAGAAGAGCACTTTGGAGTTTGGACTGATGACAACTTTTGACTTTGCTCTTTTTTTTTGTTTCCTTTTCTGTCTCTTGGCTTTTAATTTCATTCATGCTTCAAAAATTTGAATTAAAGGATGTTTGTCCTAGAGAAAATTTTAAATGCACCACAGTGGAAGTTCTAGTAGCAATAAAACAGTTAACACAGGCTTGTACCACGTAATGTTATCTCCCAACGCAGAGTATGAAGTATTTCACTGAATAAGAAGTCTCTTGAGGTCAGTTCTGAATTGTGGCACCATGTTCAACAAAACTGTATCTTTTAAACTGAACTGGATGATGGTGTCAAGTGCACAAGGCACACCCAAGCTTCTTCGCTTTGTTTTTTCATCTCATATCTTTGTTTTATGCTGCTCAAAGCTCATGTCCTCATGATGGCAAGCAAGTTTGCAGCCTTTTTCCTTTGTCTTTAGTTGCACGCCTGCAAGGATGAATTGACTCTAGGAAACATGCATGATGAACAAAAGTGGTAGATAACAATATAATCTATGTCTTAGTGTTGATCTACTGATATCTTCCCCTAATATATTCAGCATTAAAATGTTAAAAAATCACAAAGATGTCAATGATTTTTTTTGAGCTGACAAAAAGATGCCAATGTTTGATGGTTAATGAACTCATATGAACTGTACACACCGCAGTGAATTTCCCGAAATAGGGTCTAAGAAAAGGGGCCTTTGTTCAAAATAAATTTGTTCGCAGGGGTTAATGACGAAAGTGACACTGAACACTTCAGTCTCCAGTTCACACTTCAGAGCTCCCAAAATTATTCCTTTCTTCTCAGCGAGCACCGCTTGGTTCCTTGGGATCCCGAGGAGGCATCGCCGCCGGTCGATCCTCTCTGCACCTAGCAATCCCCTCCTTGCTCCCCTCTCGCCGCCGCCGAGCCTACTCTCTCCATGTGCTGAATCGCCGTACCTTGCGGGCCCATTTGATCCGAGTCTGCACGCTTCTCGTGCCGGGATCCGCGAGAACCGCCTGCCCTCCGTGTTCTTGCTGGCGGCGGAGTGGCTACCTTTTGAATCTTTTTTTCTTGGGGGCTCATGAGCGCAATGGGGCGGCTTGGGTGAACGGGAGCTCGCCCTTGTGGAGTCTGTGCGGGTGGGTGGAGCTTTGGAAGGGAGGATGCAGGGGAAGGCGCAGCTCTCGGATTCCAACCGGCGGATCATGGAGGTCGACGCGCCGCCGCGGCGGGTGTACCAGGCGTGGAAAGGCAGCAATGTGAGGATTTCTCGTTCTTTGTTTGGTTTATGGTTCGCAGTTTTTCTTCTTAAGATGGCCCATGGCTAATTGTTGATTTTCGTAGGATCAGGAAATTAGGGGGGGGGGGGGGGGCAAATTCTCGCATTCTGTTGACTAGTGTCAGTACATGGAGCCATAGGTTGTTGAAATTTTGGTCTTGTTTTAGAATTACTGTAGTGTAAAGCATCCAGAAGCTACGTAAGACATTCTAGAGCAGTAGTGTTTAGTGTTTGATTATGTGTGTTTTATTGGCCATTTGGTGTGGAAGAAGTGGTTCCTGTTCATGGAGAAAGTTCAAGATAATGAGCTGATATCCTCACTGAACTAGCTAGTTTAGGAGCACATCAAAGACGATGACTATATGATGTTGATTTGGTACGCCACACAAATAGAGTGAGTGGGAGAGAGAAATTGAAATTTGAGAGGAGTTATGGAAAAATGCAATGCTAAGTTTGAGTTGAGGCATAATTTGTATTTTTAAATCCAGAATACTGTCTGTTTGTTACTATGTTTCACATTCCATATGCTCTCTCTCAGCCTGTACTGCGAATTGTTTCTTTACAGAAATAGATTCTAGAACTCATCAGCATGGACTTAGTTTGTTTTGTAATCTATTATGTAAAACTTCACCATGTGTTGAAATGCACTAGCTACTAACATAATAGTTGAAAGGATAGCTCCCTATATTCCTTTCTTTTCAAAGTGCTACCTTCTTAGCACATCTTGGAATAAAGCTCACACTTTTTTTTTTCTTTTATGCGTTCTTGCAGTTGTTTTTCCTTGGAGGGAGACTTATCTTTGGGCCAGATGTGAGGTCGCTCGTGCTCACAGTATGTTTGATTGTAGTCCCAGTGATCTTCTTTGCTGCCGCCGTTTGTCCACAGCTTGGTAATGAGTTCCGCAGTCAAATTGGAGGTTGGGTTGCATCTGTAGCTATCATCTTTACAGCATATGTAAGTTTATGAGCCATACTCAGTTTGCACACTAATCTATATCCTTTTCTCTTCCATTTTTCTGATTGATGAATGTGAAATTATGCGTTGGAAATTTTTAGCCATCTTTGTGGCAGCAATCTTATTCACTGCTTCTACCATGGTAAGTTATACCATACATGTATTGGGGAGAATGGTCGTAGCCTTTATTCATGTATATATTGAAATAGAATGATTGTAGGTCTGCAACTTGGTAACTGGTTGATAAGATGAATAATCTACTGTTGCTCTTGTTCTTCAGATTCTTGTTGTTCTATTTCTCACATCTGGCCGTGATCCTGGAATTATTCCTCGAAATGCTCATCCCCCAGAGCCTGAAGACATTGGTGAATCCTCCAACTTACCAGATTGGCCAGGTGGTCAGCATGGTTCAACAGGTTTACCACTTACCAGGGATGTTCTTGTCAATGGCATTTCGGTCAAGGTCAAATATTGTCATACATGTATGCTCTACCGCCCACCAAGGTGCTCCCATTGCTCAATCTGCAACAACTGTGTAGAACGTTTTGATCACCACTGCCCTTGGGTAGGCCAGTGCATTGGAAAGGTATGTATTATTATGTTGTGTGAACAAAATCATGGCCTGGAAAAATGTTCTGTCATGAGAGAAATGAAGTGACAAGTTCACTTTCTTATGGTTATAAATGGAGGTATTTTTTGGATAGTAATATAAAAATTTCTAGATTGCTGAGGCAGCAGCTCACTTGCCAATCATGCTAAAATCTGAATGATGTAATGGGAAGAAGACAGGGGAACAGGAATGGGGATAAATGCAGTTATATGTTTACTACTAATAGATATGTTATTAATTAAGGGGGTGTTTGGCTCCCATGTGCTAAAATTTAGTACCTGTCACGTCGGATGTTTGATACTAATTAGGAGTACTAAACATAGTCTAATTACAAAACTAATTACACAGATGGAGTCTAATTCGTGAGACAAATCTAATTAGTTCATGATTTGATAATGTGGTGCTACAGTAACCATTTGCTAATGATGGATTAATTAGCCTTAATAGATTTGTCTCGCGAATTAGCTCAGGGGTTCTGCAATTAGTTTTATAATTAGCTCATATTTAGTCCTCCTAATTAGCATTCGAACATCCAATGTGACACGTGGTAAAATTTAGCACCTGTTATCCAAACACCCCCTAATTTTACTTGTGGATGTTACTTATCATGCCTTGAATTCTCTTTTCTTGCAGAGGAACTACCGATTTTTCTTCATGTTTGTGTCTTCGACTACTATACTATGCTTATACGTGTTTGCATTCAGCTGGGTTAATCTCAGGAGAATTATGGACATGCATGAATGTAAAATTGGTAGAGCTCTTTTAAAGTCTCCTATCTCTGGCCTTCTCATCCTATATACATTTATTGCTGTGTGGTTTGTAGGAGGATTGACCTCATTCCACCTCTACTTGATTTCTACAAATCAGGTCAGCCTATTCTTTAGTTACTGGAGTAACATTTAATTTGTTCTGCAGTTTATGAGCAAGCTAGCATATTGAAATCTCATGATATTTTTTTTCAGACTACTTATGAGAACTTCCGATACCGCTATGACCGGAAAACAAATCCATACAACCTTGGAGTGGGCCAGAATTTCATCGATGTCTTATTTTCAAGGATCCCCAGCTCAAAAAATAATTTCAGAGCAAAAGTTAAGGAGGATTCTGCAACCTTCACGTCATCCCTCAGTATGGGACGGGTTCTAAGTCCGCCCAAGATGAGCATGGACCTTGAGATGGGCATGAAAAGGCAAGCCGTAGACGCAGAGGACTTGGAAGACTTGCACAGCCAGATCGGCAGTGCTATGGGGCTGGAGAGATGTGGCACTGAACCCCCGCATATTGTTGGTCGAAAGGGCTGCTCTGAGATTTCATCGGACATAGAGGCATTCGCAGAAGAGTTTGCCACGGAGCGTGGGTTCAGTGAGAGGAAAAAGATTGAGCGACACACAAATGATGATTCATAGGAAGTTTTGTTATCATAAGCCCCTCTCCAGCCCTCAGTCAATCCCTCAACTTAGGCAGCAGAAGTTTGAAGATGAAAGAAATGTAGGACATAATGGTAGCATGAATTCGACAGGTATTGTTAAGTTTATTTTGGCTGAAATTTCCAGCTGAGACTTCACTTAGTTGTAGTAGATGCTCATTAACAATATATAGAAATGGCGAATCCACATTTGGTTTGGACGTTTTTGTACTGCTAGGTCGTCATCTTACTGTTGGTCCATGTGTTGTATTGTATGTGTGGTGTGGCAGTGTTGCTTCTGATTTTGTTGAAGCTGTAATTTCTAACATGAACCTGGCTAGTGCATTTCATCGATTGAATCTCCTGCGCTTTTGTTTGCTAACATCTTGGATGAAAAAGGGGGTGTCTTTTTTCATAATATTTTTTTCTCGAACTACGCGGGAGAGCTACGTATCATTTCATTTCATTATCGTTAAGGTAGAATAAAAGTACACGGAACCAGAACACCAAACACACACCCACTCTAAAGCCGACGCGCCACAAAAGAAACTAGGAACTCGACCGAGGACCTAACGAGCCTAAATGCCCAAGGTCGGCGACCTTAACAAGAGCTCCTGGAGCTTTCTAGCTCCAGCACTGCACCAAAGGGTACCTTCGGTGTGGACAGCCCTGAGAACTTCCTGAATAAAAGGCCTAGCATTTTCAAAAACACAGGAATTACGGTGCTTCCAGACCTCCCAAGCTACTAAAATAATCAACGAGTTTAGGCCTCTCCGCACTTCCTTGGGCACAGATGAGATTGCTAACCACCACCACTTAGAGAGGCGAGACGCAGAAGGTTCTGGTGTGAGCATGTTGGCCTAGCTGCTGAAAGATCAACGCCCATACTTGTAGCAGATGGTGAATGGTCTCCTCGGCCTGATCACAAAGAGGACAAGCCTCGGGATGCGCCAGCCCCCTCTTTGCGAGGCGATCAGCGGTCCAACACCGATTGTGGAAAACCAACCAGATGAAGAACTTGCAGCGGGGAGGTTCCCAGATCCTTCTCCAGGGGCCAAACTTGATTGTGTTCCCACAAAAAATGCAGCATATGCAGATTTACTAGTGTACAACCCAGACCGAGTTAGCTTCCATATGTACTGATCTGGTACCTCTTGTTGTAGGACCACTCCATCCACTAAGTCCCATAGCTGAAGATATTCAAGGAGGACTTGAACTGTGAGAGCTTTCATAATATTTTGATTCACTGCATATTGGCAAGTGCTTCAAATTCCGATGCTGTGCTTGGAAGAGAAATACTTCGTACATAATTTTCAGGGAATGAAGGCATGATCAGCCAATTAGGGCGACCTACTGCATCAGTAGCAATTGCAACCTTTATTGTGTGTGCAAATTGTAGAGGTTTATCTTGTTCTGAACTTTCTTGGCACATGAAACCTGAAGACATAAGAGGTAGGAACCATACTCTGCATTTGCTAGATGAAGCTTAATTCCCACCTCGCTACAGGCCAACCGCCAACCAAGCCAATGCAACAAACAGGTGTTGAGCTCAAATGCCTCAGATCATGTTGTTTTGTCGATCTTCTCAGCAGGTCCCTTCAGGTGGACATCCCAGATTCCCAGGCATAGTGACCTGATGGCGCTGCCTTCTGCCCTTGCTCAGGAGGGCATGAGCAGAGTGTCCTTGTACATCTCAGTTCCAAGTTTATTCTCTTTTTTTTCGAGAACGTGCAATCGCACGTTTTTCATTAAGAAGAGAGAGGAGACTACACATGGACTCGCAGGGTACATGACCGTTGGCAAGGTGGGATTGCGCTGGTGGAGATGATCGGCTAGTACGCTGCACGCGGCGACATGGACTGCGAGGAGTATGTTCTTGATTGCAGAGGTGGATGGAGCTGCAGACACTTTTGTGTGCACCGCCATGATCTCTGGGTATGCCAGTGCCAGGAGTGCCAGTTTGGATGCTGCGAGGGCAGTGTTTGATGGAATGAGAGAGCAAGATGCCGCACATGGAATGTGATGATTGGCGTTTATTCAGGCGCTGATATGGCTGCACAAACAGTTGCTCTCTTCAAGTTTATGATGCAGAGTAGAGCAAGAGTGCAATACTGAAGGTGGAGTCGAAATACATGACAATCTCCACTGTGGCTGCTGCTTGCGCGCAATGTGGGGTACCTACTCAAGCTAGCTGGATACTAGATCATGTGGATCGTCAATGCTCGAAGAGTCATTTCTGCATATGGAAAAACCTTGAGAAAACAACGCTGAAGAGTCGAGCTTTCACATTTCATAGCTGAGGCATCTCCATATTGGACTACCTAGCCCCTGATGCTGTGCTGCATGACATAGATGATAGAACTTTGATAGTGCTCAAATTCTACTTGGAAACAAGCATGTGGGTGTCCAATTTAATTTGAATTCATTTATCGGCTAATGGTGCCATATCACAAAACTACTGTAGCCTACATGAATGATCTGCAATCTATCAGTCAGCAGGATTTATGCAACCTTACTTCTTTTACCCAATTTGGCTCTGCAATTTGATGGTCCCTAAACATAAGTAACTGCAGGAGATCTTTGAAATTTGAAAGCAGAACTCTAAGGACTCATGAAAACGTTCTCATGGCATCAGGTCATATATTCTTAGAAGTCATGTGGCTGTTATTGGACGCGTGAAGTATGCAAGTGCGGAAGAATGTCAAACAAGGCTTTGCTTCATCTTGTATTCTGTTGGCTCTTGCTCCTTGCCAGGGTTAGGTCAACTGTGTGATAGCAACCAGCCTGAAGCTTTGGCCGAATCTCCAAAAGCATTATCAGGTCAGAATATTTTTTATGCCTCATGCTGTGGCTACCTGAAAGCTATCTTATCCAAATCTTCTGTAGTTACTTTCTAGATACTATCTAACTGATACCTTAGTTTTTTTTTCTGCCTTTAGTGCTACCATTCGTACGTTTTTGTATCACCTCATATGTAAAAAACTGAACTAGTTGTTATTGGATGCAAAATTTATTCGCGTGTAAAAACATAGTATACAGATAATCATCCTGCAGTCTCCATACTGTTTGATACATTTATTGTTAATATGCTTTCAAGTTTCACAGGCAATTATGAAGAAACATTGAGGAATTCAGCGTCACATTTCAGATCACAGAAACTCTATATCCATGTTCAGTAATTAATTCTTGGTGTTGTCCAAAGTCCAAGCTCCTAAAGTATACGCCTCCAGGTGGTGCAACTAGGAAAAAGACGTGGAAGAATCTGAAACACCTCTGAGATTTCACAAAGATGACTCACCTCATGTGTGGAATCTAACAATGTCCTTTATGGCCTATATAAACCCAGGCATTTCCATGGTTTCCTCGCAGACAAGAACCATGAAGAGGAAGAAGTGGTCTTCAAGGAGTTTTCTCTCCTTCTCCCTCAAAGGCCTCCAAGCGGAGGACTTTGAGGCAGAAGAAGAGCATACCTCTTTGTATCACCAACGATTTTTTAGAGACATTGATTGCCAAAGAACACAAGGCGTGTGATGTGCTTTGGCTTGTTGAATAAAATCCTGATTGCTCTTACTCATTAACAGGCCCCGCCTTTTTTGGATGAGCTCTCATGTTTCGCCAGATAGAACAACCAGAGTCTAGGAACCCTACTGAATATGAACAATCAGAGTCTAGGAACCCTACTGAATATTTGGGGGGAAGAATTGGCGATTGTTCTATCTGAAATTTGTTACTAATAATCATCTGTGAGACTCTGATATACTGACATGTAGGGCTTCAGTAACACAGTTGATAACTTGATACTAATTTTGGGTCGGACATGTGGTATTTTTATTTTGAAGAATGGATACTCATTCCAATTCCACAATCCACTGGCACTAGGTGTTTTAGGATCTCTTACTTGCGATGTTTCTGGTGTAAAAAATGGCACCACGATTTACTGATTCACATAATCGCAGAAAACAGGAAATTCTTGACAAAAGTTTTGTTTTGGCTTAATTGACAAAAAGTTTGTTGATTCCCCTCTGGAAAGAGTTTGTGTTTTGTGTTCAAAACCAAAATTTATCCTTGGTTGGCATGCCTAGATGGGCCGGCCAGCCTTGTGAATCATCAGAAACTTAAGCACAAGGAGGGCCTAATGGGCCCAAGCCCTCAACGGGCCAGCCCACATTCATTTGCACGTGGAGTGCTCCTCCTCCGTCTCTCCCCCGTCCTGTTCCGCAGCTTCCGCCTCCTGGAACTGGAAGTAGATCGAGCGCCTCCTCTCGACTGCTCCGCCTCCGCCTCCGCCTCCGCCTGCCTGAGCCTGACCGCGCCTCCCGTTCGCGTTCGATTCCCCATCACATCTGGCCCTCTCCAACCCTAACATCCCAATCCACTGACGAGGGCAGCTGGCGACACCGCGGCGGGCCTGTCGCTCGCTTCTGCCCCTCACCGCCGAGGAGCTGCACTGCTGCAGCAGCCGTGCGCCCCCTGCAGCGCCGGCCGGCCGTCCGCCCGCGGACCGGGAGGCACCGAGCAGCCAAACTGCTGCGGGCTGCTGCGCCTGCGCATCTACGACGACCGCAGTCAAGGAGGAGCTGACAAGGTGGTAGTCCCTTTATTTTTTTTGTCTTTTTTTTTGAAGCAAACATTTTTTTGTCTTATTGCTTATTGCAAATTTGCAACTGGGAATGCGTGCCAGCGTGCGTAGTTACTAGTTAGCTGAATTTGGAAGTAGCCTTGTCGACTTTATGCATGAATTGTAGTTTGGGGTATTGCATTTGCAGCATTATGAGAATTTGAAGCTCAAATGTGTACGCCCAACAATGAAATTATAGCGTGGGCACTGCTTCCTCGCTGTGGTCCAAGTAGCCTTTTCTTGGTGCCTGATTTTTGACCTCAAACTGAGCAACATAGCAACAAGTTACCAACAAAGATGTCTAATCACATACGTGCGTGCTTACAACTAATGCTCTCACACACAAAATTCTTTCCCTGTGGAGTTTAGCTTTGAGGCTGGCATACTGACCACTCTTGATCACATGGAAAGTGTAGTCTGCATAGTCCTCTTGCTGCACACAGTTTGATGGCTTCGCTGTCCAGATGGTCCACTTCTCAATGTGGCTTCCGAGGAGAAGCATGTTGTTAGTGCTTACCTGTGTGTTACGATACAACTAGGATTGTTCTGCAGTCGAGTTCGGTGAACCCATCGAACTGTGTGTGTCAGAGGGCTATGCCAACGACTAACGCAATAACCTTGCTAGCTTCAAAGCTAAACTAAAAGAAGAAAGATCAGTGTGTAAGAGCATTAGGCGTAGGCATTCATGCTTGTAATTAGGTCTTTGTTGATAGCTTGCTTCCTACACTGCTCTGTTTCATGTTGAAAATCAGCCATCAAAAGTTGCTACTTCTACCGCACCAAGGAGCTGTTGCAAGATCACTCTGCGTTCCTCAATCATGCGCCATGCTGTGGCATCTCTAGATGCCTAGATGGGCATCATGGCAACAACCGTCCCCAAGCTTGCCGCTGCTGCTGCTGTGGAGGCTGTTGTCAATATTGTCCCGTTGTCCCTCAAGTCTTAATCGTTGAATTTTCCCTGGGTCTCACAAATTCCTGACTGTGCCAGCTTGCTGAATACCACACCACCTCAAAGTCACAAAGTAGTTCTGTTGATTATTAGTAAGCTCTAAAAATTGCTGAATTCTTGAATTGAACCTGAGTGCTTGGCCCTATACATAGATACATGGCCAACAGTCTGGCCACGCAGAAAGAAAGACATGATCTATTGACCTCTCACGTCAGGTTCCTTTGCAATGTAGGTTTCAGTGTCGGACAACAATTTTCTGTATCCTCCAATCGCTTGCCTGCAGTGACACATCCACTTTGCGCAATTTCTCGCTTTTTGACCCCGTTGTCTTTAATGAGCACAATTTCACAAATAATCGTTGGGAAATCAAAGCCCTTCTACATTGCCAAAAGTTCTTTCCCTGGAAACAAATGTATCCTTTCAATTCCAATCGCACACCTTTCCCATTGCCATATTCCCCTCCTCCTCTCCCGTGCAATCGTTTCGGGTCTTCTCCTCAAGCTACCCCTTGTCCACTCTGTCCTTCGATCTCTCTCCTCAGGTCCTGTCCCATCTCTATCCCTCTCCTTCCTCTCCCTGCTCCGCCACTCTGGATATATGACCCTTGATAACTACTCCCTCAACATTGCTCTCTCTGCCACTGCTCGCCTCCCATCTGTTTCTGTTGGTGCGCAGCTTCATTCCCTTTCTGTCAAACTCGGTTTGGTTTCTGATACATTTGTCCTTAATTCTCTTATCAACATGTACTCATCTTGTAGCTATCCAGCTACTGCAAGACTAGTTCTTGACTCTGCTCCCCAAGGAGCTTGTGATGCAGTTTCTTGGAACACAATAATTGCTGGATACCTACGAGGTGGGATGCCCAATAAAGCTCTGCAGGCTTTTGGTGAAATGGCCAAGGAGCAAGTTAGGCTGGATGATGTCACATTGCTGAATGCGCTCGTTGCTTCTGCCAGGACAGGCACAGTGAAGGTCGGGAGGCTGTGTCATGCTTTAGCTCTGGTGAATGGGGTTGGAATCAATTGTTATATGGGATCCTCTCTGATTAGTATGTATGCAAAGTGTGGACTGGTTGAAGATGCTCGCAAGGTGTTTGATGGAATGCATGAGAGAAATGTGGTTTGCTGGACATCAATGATTTCTGGGTACACACAGTTGGGTAAGTTTAAAGAGGCTGTTGAGCTTTTTAGGGACATGCAAATTTCTGGAATGGAGGCTGATGATGCTACTATTGCTACTGTTGTGTCTTCATGCGCCCAAATGGGAGCACTTGACTTAGGATGTTATGTTCATGCTTACTGTGACGTTCATGGTTTAGGGAAGGAGCTTTCTGTGAAGAATTCACTGATTGATATGTACTCAAAGTGTGGGGATATAAAAAAGGCTTATGAGATATTCAGTGGGTTGACCAAGCGAGATGTGTTTTCTTGGACGGCAATGATAATGGGCTTTGCTGTTAATGGCCTCTGTGGTGAAGCACTAGATTTGTTTGCTCAGATGGAAGGAGAGGGTAAGGTTATGCCAAATGAGGTCACTTTCTTGGGTGTCCTTACTTCTTGCAGCCATGGAGGGTTACTGGAACAAGGGTACCATCACTTTCAGCGTATGTCCATGGTCTACCATCTTACACCGAGGATCGAACACTATGGATGCATGGTTGATCTCTTGGGCCGTGCAAAACTATTGACAGAGGCGGCACAGTTTATTAAAGAGATGCCTATTGCTCCAGATGTGGTAGTATGGCGGTCGTTGTTGTTTGCCTGCAGAGCTTGTGGAGAGGTAGGACTTGCAGAATATGTAGCAGAAAGGATCCTAGAATTGGAGCCAAAAAAGTGTGCAGGGCATGTTTTACTTTCTAATGTCTATGCTACTACATCAAGGTGGGGTGATGTGAATAAGTTGCGGACATCTATGGATGGCAGTAGGATGAGTAAGCAGCCTGGTTGCTCATTCATTGAAGTGGACGGATGTGTGCATGAGTTCTTTGCAGGAGATGAATCACACCTTGAGACAGAAGCTATATATAATATTCTTTTGGGGATTAATGAGCTATTGGTAGCAGAGTCCTTACTCGCATGAAAGTTAAGATATTTTTGTGGCAACTAGATAGACAGATTTCAAATGTACGATGCTATGATTTGATATGGAGTGGAAAGAATGTTCAATGTTTACATTTTTTTTTATTTCTTCAGGAGGTAGGAAATTTCATTTTTCAAGTTGTTTTAACTTAACAACTAGCATGTTTGATGGTTAGCGTTTGAATCCTTGGCAATGTCAGAGAAATTGGGATGTGTTCCTAGCATTTGGATTAATTCCCCAAGCATATGGAAAAGGAAAAAAATAGTGGTAGCCTGGGTCTAAAAAAACTAGCATGTAAATGAACGTGCAGTGTGCACTGTGACCTATTCTCTGCAACATCTGAAAGTGCCAACTATTTTATATACAAATATCACATTCACACCTTTTCTTTTCTGTTTAAAGTTTACTATGACCAACTTAAATTGTCTTATGTGTTTCATTGAGGAGCGAGGACTAGATGTTGATGCTCCTATTAAGGTGCCATGGGATTTATTTATAGTTAGCTCTTATTTAGTTATTCCTCGCTTGTTGTCTTATCTGATTTATGAATCCTTGGAAGTTGGAACATGGTGAATGGTTTCAGCCATCATTATATGAGCTAGCTTGATTTGAAAATTATATGCAGGTAACGTCACTCGTGAAACTAGATATTGCAGGAATTACTGTAGGATGACAATTCACTTAATGACTAAAATTAAACTCCAAAGTCTGAACTTTCAGCTAACACGTAACTGGAAGTTTGGGGACATATATTGTTAGCATAAATGAGAGAAACAAAGGTCACCAGTGTTATTCGCTTGTCCTCCAGTTTCCGAACACTTTCAGGACCATTTTCTGTGTGTTTTGCTGTAACATGTTGTGTTAGCCAAAAATATTTCCTGTAGCAGCATTGATGAGAAATGTCCACTCTTATGGTATGATGACCTTGAGTGTTCACTGCTACGCTGCAGTCATCTAGCTGTCCATTGTGTTGGTTTTGTTCCTTTTCTCGTGCTCATGTAATTGGCCATATTTGATTTAGAACTGAATTTTTGTTTCTCAGCTTTACAACCATCTGGTGGCTTATCATGTGTCCACTGGCTTGTAGGGCTATGCCAATCACTGGAATATAAACAAGCAGGGGTCTCTGATTAAAATAAGTTTTTGGCCTATTCCCAAATTGAAGAATTCACCTGAACGGAGTAATGGATCGGAAGAATCGAACTCCTCAAGGTTGCTACTATTAGTTTTCTTGTCTTTTTCTCCAAAAGTTGGGCTTTGCTGTTTTAAATTTTAATAGTTACTAGAGTTCACTTAAATAGGTCAAATAGCACAAGTGGTTGTGGAATTTCTTGAGGTAGCTGTCAGCTGCATTGTATTCCTCAAAGGCTTCTATCCTCCTCGTAAGAATTCCTCTTCCTTTTGCGTTTAAGTTGGTTCAATAATTCTGTTCTTGCAAAGGTTTTGTTAGATTAAACAAATGTATCTTTAGGTGCCTTTGAGAGGAGAAGGTACATGAATGTAGTGGTCCAGAAAGCAGTGCATCCTGAACTTGCTAGCTATATTCACTCCACCACTACTGGGCTTCTCCCTTTCATACAGAAGGTTTGTTGTAACCAACTTCCTTAACTGACTGTTCCTTCTGCTGCAGTTAAGTGCACCAATATTTTAAATTGCACCAAGTAGATAACTAGTAGCTCACAATTTGTTTTGAAGTATAAAATAACTTCTTAGGTTTACTTGTTTTGTCTCCTTTTTTTACTGATTGTTTCACAGTAAGCTTAATTGAAGCTTTCAGGGTTGATAATCCTTGATGTTCTGATAAGTACTAGATTGTAGAAATATTCCAGGTGGGCTCTACTTCTACATTTGTAGCTAGCAAATAATCTTAATTTCTTTCTTTATCAAACCAGGGATTGGTTGAGAGGGTTGTAGTCATCTTCTATGACAAGGAGCATGTACCGATCGAGAAGTTTGTCTTCAAGCTTGCAGTAAACCAATCATATGGTTCCAAGCTAGAGGAGGCAGACCTGGAATTTGCTCTACGAGCTTTCTTGATCAAACTGACTGTTGCCGAACCTGTTACTAAGTCTCTTCCGTCAGGTTCTCTTTCATCTCCTTATTTTAGGCTTCCTTGTTCTACTAACGCAAGGCTTGCGTGAAAGTCAACCATGTTGGTAAAAGAGATCTTATGGAGTAACATGCTTGCATTGTGAATTCTGATAGATGGCAGCTGGGAGATCACTGCCTACTTCCGATCCCTCCCTGCTGATGGCGACCGAGAAGCTCAGCTGTGGATCCCTACGGACACCAAGCTGTGGATGCAGCCTCCTCAGATTACCCCCATCAAGTCGGTGAGCTGTGACTCTCTGAAGATGCAGCTTTACTTGGAACACCCTAGCCCCACGGAACCAAAGAATTCGACGGGGTAACAGGAACTGTGTCTGTGCTGTGAGTGGAAATCACAATCAGGCTAGAGAAATGGACAAAGGTCCTGGCTGTTGATGCAGCCATGAGATGGGCAGGCCGTTAAGAGGGCTCCTTGTCGTCGTCCTTGGTCCTGGCGATCTCAAAGTCCGCCGCAGTGCTAATAATTCTTTCGTATGGGTCGGTATCCTGCGCTCACAACGATAGACGGTATGGTTCTGAACTTCGCTTGGAGGTGACAGCCGAGATTTATTTGGAGCTTAACCGGTTCCCATTTCTGAAAGGCTCAGCTTCATCTTCATGCTACTCTAGGTAGGTTATTTGTCGTCGAGTTTGCATGTGATAGAATGCACATGGTGTCCTGTCGGGGCCATTTGGCAGACGATTATATGCGACTAAAATGCATCCGGCATGTAGTGTAACCCCAGCTGTTCATATCTCAGATTCTGAGTAGATTCAGACATATCGTTGGAGAGAGAATTTGAGCTGCGGATCTTGTTGCATTATTGCGTCCATCACTTTGGTTGATCAAAGTGTCGCGGCAGAAAAATAAGCCAAATGTCCTTTAAAAAAAAACGAATGCAGCATGGATGATGCTGTACTGTACTGCTGCAGCCTGCAGAGTAGGCAGGTGAGCAGCAAAGACAGAAGGACGAGGTCACGGCACGGGCATGTGTCGTGTGTTTCAGACACCGTCAGAGAAAGCCAGCCAGAGCGGAATCCGTGGCGGGTGTCACTAGTCACTCGATCCAACTGACGAGAAGAGCCTGAACCTGGCGCTGTACATTTGGACAAGAAGAAGATATGCTACAGTAATATAAAATGGTTCGTAGAATGGTCTGTGTCTTAAAAAAAGATTGTTGAAATGACTTGTGATTTGGAACGGATGAACCGGAGGGAGTACAATTTTTCTTTCTTTTCTCTCACGAGTCGTGTCGCGTTCGATACGAGGCTAACTGGACTCGTGCGCTGCAAGCTTCTCTGGCCTCTCCGCTTCGGGCCATCCACTTTTTTTTCCTCCCCCTCGGACGCTTCTGCCCCTGCCCGCCGCAGCCGCGCGGCGCACGTGGTCGCGTCCCGCATCCCGACACACCCATCCCCACAAACCTGCCATGTGGGCCACCCCGACCCCACACGGCCCGTCTCCATCCCCATCCCTTCCCACCAAAATCTCCCGCCATCGCCCCCTCTCTCCCGCCAAAACCAACCGACCCCGCCACGCGTCGCCGCCCGCCGGACCCTGGCCCACCGCGCAGCGAGACGAGGGGGATCCGTTTTGCCGCGCAAGCTACCCGCGCGATATAAAAAGTCCGCGCGCGCCCGCACAGAGCCGAATTTCTTTTTTGGCGCGCATCCCAACAGACAACGCCACCGCCACCGCCACCGCCGCCGCTCCCCGTCCCCCCGCGTCCTTGCCCGCCGCCTCCTCGCCTCCCGCCGCAGGGAGAGTCTGGTCGCATCAGGGGGTTCGTGTGTCTGGATTGGCGGTGCCGGAGGAGGGAGGGAGGCGCCATGGAGGGAGCCGCGAAGCCGTCGACGAGCTCGGGGTCGGGGGTCACGGACGGGGCCTCGGGCCGCTCCGGCACCGCCGCCGCGTCCATGGAGGAGAGGTTCGCCGACCTGTGCAAGGTACGCGCGCTCACATGCCGCGGCGTTTGCTCCTCTCCGGTGGGCTGGGGTTTTGGGGCCTCTGCTTGGGCGTTAGGGATTTGTCCCCCCCCCCCCCCCCCCCCCCCCCTCCGCCCAAGGCGCGTCTTTTTTTTTTTTATCCCTGGTGATCTGTTCTAGCCGCCTCGTGTGGGTTTCCTCGGGAAGAAATTATGCAAGGTTGAAGGTTTGAGCGGGTTTTGTTGTTTGGAGTTGATTTGTGCTGGATCTGGCGCTCTCCTTTGGTTTTGCATCTTCCACTTTTGGGAATGTGTGAACTTTGCTGGCTGTGCTCCTGTCTTTGAAGTAACCATTTTAGGTTACCTCAACCATTTTTCTTCGGCCCGTGAATCTTTCCAACTTGTTTTTTTATAAGATAAAGGATCCCTTCCAATCCTTTATTCGGTTTTGGTGTCATTTGTGGAAATATGTCCTTTTCCCCCTTTTTCGATAGCGAGTCTTTTTGTGTTCTGCTAGAGGCAGTTCCGTTTTATCTGTGTCTGCTCCTTTCAAAATCGAATAAATGAACAGTCTTTAGAAGATTTCTCTTGTTTTCTACACTTCAAGTTTGTGCCTTACTGTCCTTTTGTTCTTATTATCAGTGATTTCTTTTGGTACCTTTCAGTTTAGTTATTATGCTTGTTCTTTTTTCTAAAAGGAGGGATGGATATGCGTAACTTTGTAGTGCTCAATTTTACCACTGCTATTACTCTTTTGATTTATTCTCTTATAATCTAATTTTTGAATTACCCTGTTGTTGTTCTCTGGCGAGCAGAGCAAGCTGGGACTGGACGAGAGCACGACGAGGCAGGCAATGCAACTTTTCAAGGAGACCAAGAGCATCCTCAAGTCCAGCATGTCTTCCTTGGGTGGTGGATCGGTAATATTGCATTTCTTCATCTCTGGTTTAGTAATTGCTGCTTCCATACAATTTCAGGACCATGATGTATGTCTAAAACCTGTGTTTCTGCTACCTATTGGATTGTGTATAGCCCGAGGAGATCGAGAGGTTCTGGTCTGCCTGTGTCCTTTACTGTGTGTCAAGGCTCAGCAAAGCAGGGAGGTCGAAGGAAGATGGGGGTGTCTCACTTTGCCAGATCTTGAGGGCATGTAAGCTCAAGTAAGAATCCTGCTAATTTTGTCTGGCCGAAGAAAAATTATGTCTCACCTGGGCTAATCTCTATATTTATTCTGTTGGTTCCATGTAGCATTGTGGATTTCTTCAAGGAGATGCCACAGTTCTGCATAAAGGTTGCGCACGTTCTGACTGGCCTATATGGTTCAGATTGGGAGAAGAGGCTTGAGGTATATATGTAATTAGTGTTCTCCCCTGTTTTAGAACACACTTCAGAATTGAACATGTTTTAGGTTTCTATCATATTACTGACATGCATTTCCTCGTTTTGTGCTCAGTTGAAGGAACTGCAAGCGAACGTTGTCCATTTAAGCTTGCTAAGCAGGTAAAATCATACTTTCTATTGCTTTTGCGACCTCTGGCTACACGTAATGTAAAATATCTATCCTTCTGTTTTGTAAATTTCCATGCTAGAATATTGATTACTAGTAGTGTTACTCTCCCCATGAGTGAGTTTTTTTTACCAGTGTTACTGAACTGAATCTGAAACACATTGGAGCATTTGGTAAATGTAATGTCAAGTTTTAGTGGATTATAGCTATATTAGATATAATAACCTGAGTAGGCGTATATCTGAAGGATTCTACTCCTAACAGCCTATACCGTTTGCATATATTCTAGGATTCTTATATCCCCTGTAAAGGCTGATACCTTAAACATTTTGCTAGCCAAGTTTGGAGTGTTCTTTTTCTGCGGTCCCAAAATTTTCTTCTCTTTTATCCAACTTTTCTGGAATTACATCCTAGAAAGCTTGAAACTGTAGTCTAAAATTTCCATTATTCTGCTTAAATAGTTCTAAAACCATCCCATTTGCTGAGTCATTGTGGATATATAGATGATTACAGACCGTGATACCATCCAACTAGGTCAACAGTATTGTGAGCAAATTATGCAACAATGCTTAATAGGTTTTCAAGCTTCATGTATAATCTCATTTGAAGACCATTGGCAATACTATCAACTGTACATTAACTTTATATGCTGGTGTTTGCTTTACTATTTCCTTCCAATTGATGGCTTCCACTCTACAAGGACCAATTATGAACTATGTTTGGATAGATGACCATGATGTTTGTTTGGTTCAGGTACTACAAGCGTGCATACCAGGAGCTATTCTTGTCAAATGATGCCAAGCCTTCAGACAACTCTTCAGAATCAAACAACCAAGAGGCTTCAGATTATTATCGCTTTGGATGGTTGCTCTTTTTAGTCCTAAGAATCCAAACATTCAGCAGATTCAAGGATCTTGTGACATCCACGAATGGACTGGTTTCTGTGTTGGTAAGGACATCTGCTATGATCAAATTCACAAGTGTTTTCTCTTCTCATGCAGTAGGGTAATTGATGCATAGTGTTAGTCAACTTGAAAGTAATGAATACTTCTTATTTTGCATGCCTGCAGGCTGTACTTATCATTCATGTTCCTGTGCGGCTAAGGAGCTTCAACATAAATGATTCATCCTACTTTGGTAATGGAAACCAACTCTTTATTTTTACAGATACTGTTTGCTAATCATGTTCTGCTAGTTATAGTAATCATGGCTTAAAACTGATTTGCTCTCTTTGTTGGTTTGAATCAGTTAAGAAGTCAGATAGGGGAGTCAATCTTATTGCTTCTCTGTGTGAAAAATATCATACCTCAGAAGACGAGTTGAGCAAAGCATTGGAGAAGACAAACACTGTCATAATGGATATTCTTAAAAATAAGCCATGCTCTGCTTCAGAATGTCAACAGGATAATTTATCTTTTATTGATCCAGGTAAAGATCTGCAATGCAAACAGAAACTTAATGTTTTGTATTCACTGTTTTTGTTTCACGTGCTTATTTACTGTCCAGTCTCACTAAAATTTCTTCTTCGATGCAGAAGGCTTGACAGTTTTTAAGGATTTGCTTCAGGGAAACTTGTTGAAATCAAGTCTGCTAATCCTGGAAAAGGAATATGAGAATGCAATTAACTCAAAAGGAGAGCTAGATGAGCGCATGTTTGCTAATGATGAGGACAGTTTGCTTGGCAGTGGAAGTCTGTCAGGTGGAGCCATTAATTTACCAGGCACAAAGGTAGCTAACTAGTAAGATTATTTATCCATTGCTTCATTATTTGAAAGCTTTGAAATGTTTAGTCCTATTTGTTTCATGGTATTTCAGAGAAAGTATGATGTTATGGCCTCACCTGCAAAATCAATAACAAGCCCAAGTCCAATGTCTCCTCCACGTTTTTGTTTATCACCTAAAGGCAACAGCTTCGGCAACTCAAAGATGGCTCCTATTACTCCTGTGAGCACAGCCATGACAACTGCCAAGTGGCTTCGGACTACAATAACTCCCCTTCCTTCAAAACCTTCTGGGGAACTATTGCACTTCTTCTCAGCATGTGATAAAGATTTAACAGAAGACATTACTCGCAGAGCTGGCATTATACTTGGGGCCATATTCACAAGCAGTTCATTTGGTGAACGCATATGTACCAATGTGCGAACTGCAAATAGGATGGATGCTATCTGGACAGAACAAAGAAAAATGGAAGCCCTTAAGCTATATTACAGGGTTCTGGAATCGATGTGTAGAGCAGAGTCACAAATCTTGAGCGGGAACGGGAACAATCTTACATCACTCTTGTCTAATGAGCGATTTCATCGGTGTATGATTGCCTGTTCTGCTGAGTTAGTTCTTGCAACTCACAAGACTGTCACTATGATGTTCCCAGCTGTGTTGGAGAAGACTGGCATTACAGCTTTTGACTTGAGTAAAGTCATAGAGGGTTTTGTTAGGCATGAAGATACACTTCCCAGAGAGTTGAAGCGACATCTGAATTCTCTCGAGGAACGGCTTCTGGAGAGCATGGCATGGGAGAAAGGCTCATCAATGTACAATTCCTTGATTGTTGCAAGGCCAGCACTGTCTGCAGAAATAAACCGGTTAGGTTTACTGGCTGAACCAATGCCTTCACTTGATGCCATTGCAGCGCATCATAATATCTCACTGGGTGGGCTGCCACCTCTTCCCTTCCAAAAGCAGGAGCATTCGCCAGGTAGCATTTTATCAGCCATCATCAGTATAATGCCTATTTTCATGTTCCTGAAGTGTTAATAATTAACAGTTTTTCTTTGGCTTTCCACTTTTCACTACACGAATAAGTGACTGAATGCCCTCCATGTTAATGGTTCCTGCAGATAAGGATGAAATCAGATCCCCCAAAAGAGCATGCACTGAGAGAAGAAATGTGCTGGTGGACAGCAATTCATTTAGATCACCAGTCAAGGATATCATCAGATCGAAGTTGCCACCACCTCTTCAATCAGCTTTTGCAAGGTTAGTATTCCTTCCTTGTTTCTTCGTATACTCTTGTGTGACTGTCAGCTGGATGCTTAAGTGGAATTTTCCCTTTTCTTATTCTTATTGCAGTCCAACAAGACCAAATCCTGCAGCAGGAGGTGAAACATGCGCAGAGACAGGAATAGGTGTATTCTTTAGCAAGGTAAGTGTTCCTTTATGTTGCATCATAATGTGATGAGATAAAATGCTTGCTGTTCACTTCATATTGCTTTATCCCTGCAGATAGCAAAACTTGCAGCCATTAGAATCAGAAGTCTCTGTGAAAGATTGCAACTTTCTCAGCAGGTTCTGGAGCGAGTGTATTCCCTCGTCCAGCAAATCCTTACCCAACAAACTGCTCTTTTCTTTAATAGGCATATTGACCAGATCATATTGTGCAGCATATATGGAGTTGCTAAGGTACATTTAGCAGTTGTCTTAGTTCCAAAATTCATAGGTACAAATATATCCTACTATAACCATTAAATTTTGTGTTGATAATAATTCGCAGATATCTCAATTGGAACTTTCGTTCAAGGAGATTATTTTCGGGTACAGGAAACAACCTCAATGCAAGCCACAAGTTTTCCGAAGTGTTTATGTGCATTGGCCCCTGAGAAGCCGGAATGGGGTTAGTTCCATCATGTTTTCAGCTTTTAAGGGTTTCTTTAAGTTGCTCAAATCGCAACAAGTTAGAAAGTTTGTCTAACTGAATTCTTATCCTGCCAGAAAATGGGAGAAGATCATGTCGATATTATCACTTTCTACAATGAAGTATTTATTCCTGCTGTCAAGCCTTTGCTGGTGGAGGTAGGACCTGGTGCTAGTCCAAACAAGAAAGAAGAGGAAAAAGGTCCTGTTGATGGTATGCACCTATATATAGAAATTAAGCAACAGTATCCTAGTGTTGACTCCATAAAGGCTTTTCTGAAGTGTTTGTGTTGTATCAGTAGGTCCATTTCCAGAATCTCCACGGCTAGCTCGTTTTCCAAACCTTCCTGACATGTCTCCGAAGAAGGTTTCTGCTACTCATAATGTATACGTCTCACCACTTCGATCATCAAAGGTATATTCCTGTCAAATTTTTTTTTGTGTCTCTTTACGTTTTCATGTGATTGAACTATTTTGTAACCCTCTATCAACGCCGTGACTACTTCATAATTGAACTCTCCAGATGGATACTTTGCTCTCCCCAAGCTCAAAGAGCTACTATGCATGCGTTGGTGAGAGTACCTATGCGTTTCAAAGCCCTTCCAAGGACCTGAAGGCTATCAACAACCGACTAAATAGGTAAAACTACAGGAAGTTCGCAGAAGGTTTGTTCATTCAACTTCCAAAGAAAACAGAGTACTGATGTGCGTATTGCCTGCAATGTGTGCAGCGGGAAGAAAGTTAGCGGACGACTGAACTTCGACGTTGTCAGCGATCTGGTCGTTGCCAGCAGCCTCAGCAGCGATCAAAATGCCAAGCCTGCAGCCATGGAAGTGGCTCCCGTCAAGACGCCGGTGAAATGTGAGCCATCTGACCCGTGATCGACTCTGCGACGCTACATCACCAATCCAGCACAACCTATGCTAAACTGTTAGGTGCCAGATGATCAGCGTTAGATATTAGATGCCCTTATGTTTCCGCTTACTTCTTGACATGGGAAACTCCTCTGTGAGCAGCTCTACCTGCTGTAAAATATAAGAAAGGCTGCCCTGAGAGCTCTCCCTAACCTCCCTCACTTTTGTAGGAGATAGTACCATAGTAGTCATGTAACTTAACAAGTTGAGAAGTTTTGTAAATGCAAAATGGTCATTGTCTTGTGGATTCCCTCACAGATGTGATCATTTGAACTGCTTGTTCCTGCCCTCTTCTTTGCTATCAGTAGCATCGCCTATGCTTCTGTTTCGATGTACGATCGTGCAGAACGGTGGGACATTGACTGAAGTCTCGATTGAATTAAGATTTGACAAATCACTCGACGACACCCTATGACTGATGTGGCATTGTTAGGCCTCCTCCAATGATGCCATGTCAGGTAGCTTATAGGATCAATGATGCCATGTCAGGTAGCTTATAGGATTAAAATATACATATTTTAAGATTATGTGGAGCTGGTACGAGGATCTGTTTATATTTTAAGGTATGTGCTAACAGTTAGATCATTGGACAGGTTGCCGGACTAAGGGGGTGTTTGTTTCTTTAGCACCTCCTAAAATTCCTGTCACATCGAATGTTTAGATACTAATTAGGATTATTAAACATAGACTAATTACAAAATCAATTGCATAGATGAAGACTAATTTGCGAGACGAATTTATTAAGCCTAATTAGTTCATGATTTGACAATGTGATGCTACAGTAAACATGTGCTAATGATGGATTAATTATGCTTAATAGATTCGTCTTGTGAATTAGACTCCATCTGTGCAATTAGTTTTATAATTAGCTCATGTTTAGTTCTCCTAATTAGTCTTCAAATATTTGATGTGACATATATTTTAGTCAGCACTAAAGATCCAAACACCCCCTAAGTCAAAGTCAATGGTGGGTTGGTCAGACTAGAGACGGCAACCCACGGGCTACGGGGCCCTTATCTAGTCACCTGCCCGGGGCCCTTATCTAGTCATCTGCCTATTTATTAAGAGGCAACATGACTGCATTGTGTTCATGTTACCGCAGCTTTTGGCGCCTCCTTTTCAGTTGAGTTGAGCACGGCATATTTCGCCGTCGTCTTCCTCGTCTTGGATCAATTTGCCGTTAGTTGTACATATCTCTCATGGATGATCATCTTTTGCAGGTGTTGATTGGTGACAAAGACGAAAATGGCGGTGGCGGTGCTCCTTGTGCTGCTCATCGTCGCACTCTCATCCGCCATCATCGCCGAGCTTCCGTCTGCAGAGGCAGCGCTCGACGTGAGAGGCCACCGGCGGCTGAAATCCATGACGGTCCTGTCCCCGCCCTTCTTCCTCCGCCCCGGCGCCGTCGCCAACAAGTACTACCACGACATCGCCTTCCCCCGGGGCCACGTCGCGCTCAAGAGCTTCAACGGCGAGGTCGTCGACGACCGCGGCGCCCCCGTCCCGCTCCACGAGGCCTACCTCCACCACTGGGTCGTGCACCCGTACTACGCCGCCACGAACGCCACCGCCGCGGGCCGCCCGGCGACGCTCCCGGCGAGGAACTCCGGCGTGTGCGAGGGCGACACGCACGGGCAGTACTACGGGCTGGGGTCCGAGACCCGGCGCACCGCGACGTGGGTGCCCGACCCGTACGGCGTCGAGGCCGGCGACCCGGCGGCGCCGCCGGAGGGGTACGAGGAGCGGTGGATGCTCAACGTGCACGCCATAGACACGCGCGGCGCCGCCGACAGGATGGGGTGCACGGAGTGCAGGTGCGACCTGTACAACGTGACGGTGGACGAGCACGGCCGCCGCATCGCCGACGACTACGCCGGCGGGCTGCTCTGCTGCTACGACCAGACTCGGTGCAGGGTGGAGGAAGGGTTCGTCGACGGCGAGGCGAGGAAGCTGTTCTTCCGGTACACCGTGATGTGGCTCGACTGGAGCGATGCCGTCGTGCCGGTCAAGATTTACATCTTCGATGCCACTCATAGACCTCTGCCTGTGGGTTGCAAGGTACTTAATCTCAAGTAGGGAAGTTTAATTCTATTTTTTTTTGATATTTGGAGAGTTTGATTGCATCATTCAAATGCTTACTCTCTGATTCAAATTTTGTGGTTGAGGTTTGTGATTTAGCGAGCCTGTTCTGTTTGTGCAGGTTGAGTACGAGGTCGAGGAATGCAGCCCGGAGAGGCGGGCCAAGAACGATTGCGTCCATGTTCAGGTGGCCAAGCAAGTCGTCCCGCGTGGAGGCGACCTCGTCTTCGGCGTCGCGCACCAGCATGCAGCTGGCATAGGTTCTTCCTTGCACGGCCAGGTACATGCATGTAGTACCTCCCATGGAAAAACACAGTTTGTGTCTCCAATGTAAATGACAGCTACATCGACTATATATGGAGTCACAAATATTCTTGCATGGCAACGATCGTCGTCGCAGGATGGGCGTCTTCTTTGCGAGTCCATCCCAAGCTACGGCGACGGGGAGGAGGCCGGGAACGAGGCGGGCTACATCGTCGGCATGTCGACGTGCTACCACCCGGCGCCGGGCGCCGTGACGGTGCGCGACGGCGAGACCCTGACCGTGGTGTCCAACTACAGCAGCGAGCGGCGGCACACGGGCGTGATGGGCCTCTTCTACATCCTCGTCGCCGAACACCAGCGGCCGGCTCCCGACACGAAGCCGTCCCTGCTGTAGTGCTTCAGCTTCCCGGTCTCATGTGAGTTACAGCTACCTGCAGCAGGCTTCTGAAACTCTCACGCATGTATTCTGACCTAGCCGTTCTGCATGATCTCATCTCTTGCGACCTCAAGCTTGAAATTTTGCATGGATATGCCTTTTAATCAGACCTTTAATTTTTTTCATTCATTCTTTATTTCTTCCAAAATTTTCAGGGTGCCTACCCTCATGGCTGTGGAGCAACCTATGAAAACTGAGAAGCGATGCATGAAGAAGCTGGAATAAAAAAATCATCATCGTTCAGTATATACTACTCCGTGTAGCATGTGGGTGCAACCCATATATCTGTACAAAAATAAAGATATACGTATATGCAGAGTGTATGTTTGTGTACATGAATCACCATTACAAGGTCATTCAGAACTAGAACTACTCACTGCATTCCAAAATATAAGACGTTTTAATTTTATCCTAAGTTTCAACTTTTCTAACATTAACAAAGATTATGAAAATTTTATCATTTTACATTACCAAATAAATGCACTACAAAAATATATTTCAAAAATTTCTTACATTCTACTAGTAAGGAGAGAGTATTACTTAGTAGGTGTTTGGTTCTTTAGTTCATACTAAAGTTTCTATCACATCGAATGTTTAGATACTAATTAAAAGTATTAAATATAGATTAATTACAAAAACCAATTGCACAGATGAAGGCTAATTTGCGAGACGAATCTGTTAAGCCTAATTAGTCCATGATTTGATAATGTGATCCTACAGTGAACATGTGGTAATCATGAATTAATTAGGCTTAATAGATTCATCTCGCGAATTAGCCTTCATGTAATTAGCCTAATTAGTCTTCGAAGATTCGATGTGACATGAACTTAGATTTTAGCTCAAGGATCCAAACACGTGGTAGCATGTGCCTTGATGCTGGTGTAAGCATGGAGCAGCTACTGATGGTTCATGTCTCTGCATGTGTTCCTCGTGGCCTTCAACTCGCCATCGCTTGCATCTCTTTCTTGTTTGCGTCCCTGCAATTCTGACATGGATGGGTGCGGGGACCACATGTATAAGATATAAGGTAGATTAAGTCTCTTGCCGTACGCGATTATCAAATCAAATAAAATAATATATGCAGTAGAAAGTGAAGATCTAACTCTGCAAAAAATATTGCCGCTGGGTAGCGAAAACATTATACGACGATGGAATATATATTTTGTCATCTGCCTTTTGTGATATGTCATGCAACTGTACATTATAATGATGACAATAATACATACCATTCGTTTCAAAAAAAGACAATAATACCGGAATTTTATTCCTTAATCTAAAAAATCAACTACAGTAGCTGTTTCCTTTTTTTCCTTCTGGTCTCTTGTTGCGCCTGGGCTGGCCTTCCAGGCATGTAGTGTGTACAATACATATCATCTATTTCTACTGACAGTGAAACGTCCGCAAATAGAAATCATTTCTACTGTTGGATATCTTAAAAACGGCCAATAGAACTCCATTTCTACATGTAGAAATTAAATGGATTTCTAACAAGGCCAAATCCAGTTACGCCAAACCCATTATGAGGGCCATTAATTTGCTTCCCCCCCCTTTGTTTTTGATATTTTGCTTTTGCAGTCCTCTATTTGTAGACCTAGCCCATTTTGCACGCAAAAGATATATTTAGACCAATTATACATGGCCCAAGCCCCATTCAAACAATCTTCGTAATTTGAAGCTGAATTCATATACATAAGGTTCTTTGAATAAAAATCATATATATACAGATATTGGCTGCCATATATTCTGCATATATCAAAAAGTTGACACTACAACACTTATGAGTTATGACAGGACTACTATAAGCAATTAAGCATGCATGCACATGACTCACAACTTAACACTAAAGCTGCAACAAGCTTAAACAATAAAACAACAGGGTGTAATTGAGAATGTAACAAACAAAGGTATTGAAATGTATGAATGTGCTCGCATATGTGTTTGTTTGTAGCTTAAGATCATTTTCTTTACAACACATAGAGTTCAAATGTGAAGTAATTTCAATAAATAGGTACAAATACATTTAAATTCTCAAAAAGGTATATTATGGCATAAAAATTATAATTAAGTTATTTTCATGACCAAACATACTAAAAAGGTTATATCAAATTTTCAAGCAAAAAAAAAAGATAAAGTTAGCTATTCATCACCTTGAATATTGCTAGAGAGGAGAGAGTTGACTATAAACATGTGCTTTAAAATGAACATCAAATGAACCAAACTATTACCTAGCAAGATTCAAGGTGATCGATTCTTATGCAATAAAAATTAAATTGACTATAAACACGGATGCTCCATTTAATTTATAGTGGCGGCTCCTTAGAAAACCGATGATCCCATCCACTTGATATTTTTTAGTGGCGGTTCGTAGTTTAGTCCGCCGGTGGAAATGTAGGGAAGCCTCTTGAAAAATCATTTACGTAGCAGTGTGACTCGGGCAATCATTACTAGTAGTCGTATAGTACCGTGTGTTGACATCCGGGTTATTTAATTGCAAATCAGCGTTAGATTAGGGGCTATTTAATTTGGACGGTGCGATGAAGGCAGCATCCCGGGTCCTTGACATTTTCAATATGTACTCTTATGAAAACCGCAAGTAGAAATGGCTCCACATTTCCGGTGGGAGAAAGGGAAAGTTTTTGCACACGTACATACTCCGAAATCTCTCTCAACAAAGGCTTTATTGATGCTGCGTCTCGTGCCTTGTTCTACAACTACAAGCAACCAGCAGAGCAAAGCGTGCATGCGTGACGGAGAGTTACGTTGGAGGACACGAGAGGCACGCTGGCATTGACAGGTAGCAGCTAGCCTGCCTCGAACTACACTACTGTTTGAACGGTAATGGCAGTACGTAATAGGGCACTTGCTGAACTTGTTCAGTTCAAGTGCTAGATGGATGATTTCTTTATTCAGAGTAAAAACGTTGACAGAAAAAAGTTGATCAGTAGAAAGCAATTGTATCAAATATTCCTGGTCTTAGCGCAAGGTTCATTGGTACTCCCTCCGTTCCAAATTATAAGTAATTCCAACTTTCTTGAGAGTCAAACCATTTTATGTTTGACCAAAATTATAGAGAGAATTACAAAAGTTTATAGCACCGAATAGATATACTATGAAAATATATTTAATGAAGAAACTAATGGTACTTATTTAGTTTCATGGATGTTAGTACTTATTGTATAAATTTGGTCAAACTTGACTTATAATTTGGAACACGAGGGAGTACATTATAGTTGCATTGCTTGCAGGTAATAATTAAAGTGCTCTTCTAATCCAATAGAAAAAAGAATAAAATAGTTCTTGATTCCTTTTCTTATTCTAACTCCAGCTAGTCAGCCCAATTGGCCCATTGAGTGGCCTCTGTCGCTGAACTGGTCTAGCTGGGGACACGCGTAAAGTCACCAATTATGCTTGGTGACGCGATTCATATCATATAGTACTAGCTAGGTAGCATTCAAATAACAATAAATAGATTTAATAATGTATACTTCCGCCTATCCTTGAGAGTAGAGTGTGTAATGCGAAAATCTCTGTAGTCAAAAGCTATGCATTACTAATTTGCACACGTCATTGCCTGCTTGTGGTGCAAGAATTCTCAGAATGCCTTCCCCTGGTGCAAATTTGTAATAAGGCCCATGGGTCTGAAAAGTGTCAAAATCTGAAGTTTTTTTTTTAAAAAAGAGCCGCTACCCTCATGACCTCCGGGTTAACGCAGTAGATTGAGGCAGCTAGCTGCTACCCTCATGACCTCCGAGCTCGCTTGCTTTGCCGCTGGCTGCTTTGGTTTCCTTTGACTGATATGATAAAGTCGAGTTGTTTAATCTCAGTCCCTGTCTGGCCATGGAACGATCTGCAACCTTGGAGACGAAGGCACGCGAGACGCCTACGTGGCTTTTCAATATAGCCTTGAGCCTGGCAGCAACAAGGCAATTTCGTCTTAATGCAAAATGCAAAAGAAGAATGCAACAAGAATGGCAATTTCGTGCTCCTGCAGGCTTAGCTTTGTCCGATTCTGTACGTACGTCGTTTGCTAAATTACATAGCAAATGACGAGGTGAGATTATAGACTGGATTGTTTTAACATTTAACATCGCTGTACAGCCTTTATTATCTCTATTATCTTGCAATAGAGCTAGCAATACGCTCATATGCCTGCGTACACAAGTATATGCTGGGGTGCGTCGCTCCTCAGGGGCGACACGGACCCCAACCCTAGTGCCACCACCCCATCTCCCTCCCTCCTCCTGTCTCGCTGCCACCGGAGCTGGCCCGCCGAAAGCCCGTGCGACAGCTAGGAGGGTGGCGGCAGCGGTTAGCCGCGGCCATGGTGTGGGTGCAGCGGCCTCGGGCAGTCCCGTTCATGGACGAAGCGGTCTTGGAGAGGGTCTGCAGCTGCATTGTGTGGGTAGAAGGTGGCGTGGAGCCGCGTGCGCCCCTAAGGACCCAACACGCCCGGATCCAGTGGCGTGGCCCCCGGCGAGCTAGATCCACCGAGGAGGTTGTGGCCATTGCCCGATGGGGTGGCCCAGCGGCTGCGGGAGGCAACAACCATGGTTGGGCGGGCTAGCACGGCAAGACACGGCTGGGACTACGAGCTGGCGCACGGCAGCGGCGGCGCGCGTGGGGCAGGGAGAACACCGTGGGTGCAGGCGGTAGAGGCGGGAGGAGGCCCGTGTGTTGGCTCGGGATGTGTCCCAACTGAATCTGAGGCGCGGAGGCAACTGCGTGCAAGCACGGCGGCGCGGCACCTGGGAGGAGGCGTCTAGTGGAGGACGCTTGCGGAGGAGGCCCTGCGGCGTGGGGCGCTTGCAGCTGGGCTACGACGGTGGAGGCAGCCTGATGGCAGTGACGCGGGGGGACGCCTCAACGGTCCTGGCCGCTACAAGCAGTGACATCCGTGCGTGGCAGCAGCCGCATGCGTTCCGACGCTGCGGTGAGGCATTGTGGTGGTGCAACCGAGGGGGGTCTACGAGCATCACAAGGAGGCACGGCGGCAGCGCCGCTCCAGGGGGCTTCCATGGTTGCGGTTCTAGGAGTGTCGGGTTGTGTACGTGCAGTGGGTACAGATGTGATAGCTCCGGGCAAAAGCATTTGCTAGTGATCTCGTTGATGGCGATGGTAGAGGCGCCCTAGGGCATCATTCTCCTCGTTGGGGGGCGTCATCTTGGAGCCACCCCTGCTGCACAAGGTTCTCTAGGTGAAAACCTTATCCAGATTCTAGACAAGCAACGGTGGAACTATTGACGTCATCCCCTCCTTGGAGGTGTCGTCTCTAGAGACCTAACTCAACTTGTGGCATTACTAGTGACGTCGTTGATCATGGGAGGCTGCAATCGGTGGCGCCGGCTCCGCCACGATAGGCTTGCGGCGTGATAAGGTGGCATGGTGCAGGATGGCAAGCTTGACGGGCGTTGCTGCCTCATGTGGTGGCGATCGCAGTTCTGGTGGCGGCCAGGGGTTGTCGCATTTTTGTCGGGTTGGCTGCTTGTAGCGGAGCGCGGTGGTTGGCGTTGTTTGGCAACTGTCAGTGCGGCGTGGGACTGCGTTGGAGGACGGTGCTTGCAACAATGGCATCATGGGATGACTAGGCTTGCAACGGATTGTGGCAGGTGGCTCAGCTTTGCTGGGCTACTCCGGTGCGGTACATCGTCGGAAGACGGCGCAAGCAACTTCTTTGGCTTCCTAGCTTCGCAGCGAAGGCTATGTGCACGGGTGGAGCAACGAGGCGAAATCGACCTGCAGTGGTGGCTTGGCTATTTGATGTAGACCATGGGAATCAGGGTAACGTTGCTCTCCATTATGATGGCGACAAAATAAATGGATCCGTGACATGGAGTATTGTGGCGGACGTGGTGAGGCCCCCGCACGTGGTGATTCATCGAGGCAACGAGAGCGAGTTAGAGTCCAACAGCGGGTGTGGTGAGGCTCCCGTGCGTTTGTGTTATCGTGGTGGTGACTGCGAGGCAGTCCGCGAGAGGTCCGGATCTGGTGGTATTGTTGGAATATTTTCGCTAGGCCCATTTATTTCATTTAATCTCAAGGTCCATGATTAATGCTAGGTGGTTAAAGTGGTTAATCCCAAATGGGTAGTTAAGGAGTATCTTAACCAACTTATATTGGTGGACTATCTGTGCACTAATTGAGAAGTTGAGGAAGAGAGAAAGGGTGCCACACACGCGCTCGCTCACTCGCCGAGCCAAGGCGTGGCGCGGCAACGTGAAGTGTGGGCTGGGCTTGTCTGGTTTTGCAGTTTTTAATCATGAGTTGATGACTAGTAACTGACGCTATGTTTAGTGACTAGTAACTGATGTAGTTTAAAAGGCTGGCACCAATGACTAGTAACGGTTGGAGGTTACTGGTAACTGATGGTGACTAGTAACGGCTGGAGGTTACTGGTAACTGAGGGCTGGTTAATGGCTATCAATCACCTGTGACAATCTCCTTTCGCTTGTGTCTATAAAAAGGGTGCTTGTACTCTGATTAATGCACGCTAAAAAATCACTCACTCTCCCTTTTTGCTATTATTCGCTGCTACATACACATCTCCATTGCGAGCCTCTGCGCACACAGAGCTTGCGAGAGCAGACCTCCAAAACTTCATCTTGCTGCGACACTTGCACGAGTAGGCAGGCGATCAAGTTTTTGGGGAGCGCATCTTTTGCGCGACTGCTCGCTATGAACAACTACATCCTACTACTTCCCAGAGGCTGCTCGAGGGACTGCGCTGCACCAAATCATCATTGCACCGATTCTGATTGACTACATCGAACAGCCCGAACTGAAGTTTTTGGCACAATGTCTGATACTTTCAGTTCTGGGAACGGCACACCCATTGCCTCCGGCAATGGTCCTGCCCCTGGGTACACTCTGAACCTTTTTTGGTTCTTTTGTTTCATTCTGTTCATGATTAAAATTGTGTTAAACATGAACACTCGCACATGCTATGAGTCACTCACAATAATCATAATTTACTTAATAATATTCGGAACTAATATATACCGTAAAATGCCTAAATTCCTAACAATCCAAAAACTTGATATTTGTGTTAGGCTTACGGTCACTGGTTTTGCTGCTGCGCTTAAACCAAATGTTTTTGATGGCTCAAATTACAAATGGTGGTGTGTGATAGAATGATTCTTTGGTTAACTGCTATGAACATTATTCATGTCGCAAAGGGGAAGCCAAAACAGTTTACTCCAGAGGAGGAGCACGTTTTCATGGCGGCCGATAACCTTTTTCAAGGTGCCATGATTAGTGTTCTTGCAGAAAACCTAGTGGATGTTTATCTCACGTTGCCATCTGCAAAGGAACTGTGGGATGTAATTGAGGCAAAGTTTGCGGTTTCTAACGCTGGGAGTGAGCTGTATATCATGGAACAGTTCTATGACTTTAGGATGGTTGATGACCGTTCTGTAGTGGAACAAGCCCATGAGATTCAGGCACTAGCGAAAGAACTCGAACATTTCCCATGTGTGTTGCCCGACAAGTTTGTGAATTCTGCGGGTCCTTTCCGCTCTAATCAGATAAAGGGGCCGAGAAGTCTTATATTATGAACCTTCGATTCTAAAATTTAAATTCTTCTACATTCGCACGCTCGCACGCTTTCTCATTTAATTCGCGAGGAGCCCTCGGGAACGCGGACACAGGTGGTGCATGGCTGTCGTCAGCTCTCATGGCTATTGGGAATGAATCAAATCAGATGGTGCAACAAGTCAGGGAAAAAGCTTCTTAATTGCAAGGGGCATTATTGCTAAACTACTACCTTCTTGGAGGGATTTTGCCACTTCTCTGAAACATAAGAGACAACAGTTCAATGTTGCTAATCTTATTGGATCTTTGGATGTTGAAGAGAAGGCGAGGGCAAAAGACACTCGCGGGAAAGGGGTTGTTGGATCTTCTAGTGCCAATCTGGTGCAGAAGAACAATCCCAATGGCTTCCATAGTAAGAAGAAGAAGAAGAACAAGCAAGATAACAATGCAAAGACTAAGCAGACAACCACTTTTAAGAAGAAGAAGAACAAGGGTAATTGCTACGTTTGCGGTGAACCTGGTCATTTTGCCAGTGAGTGTGAGAACCACAAATGGAAAGGCAACAAAAAGTTAGCGAACATGGTTATTGGTGAAACTGCAGGAACATCGGGGTATGGTAATTTATTATCTACAGTTCTTTCAGTTTGTCATTCAGCTGAGTGGTGGATTGATACTAGGGCTAATATTCATGTGTGTACTGACGTTTTCTTGTTTTCATCTTATTAGGCCGGGGGGACTTGCTCCTTGTTGATGGGGAACATATCACATGTGCGTGTTCTTGGTGTTGGTACGGTCAATCTGAAGCTTACTTCGGGAAAGACCGTGCGATTGAAGAACGTGTAACATGTCCCCACCATCAAGAAGAATCTTGTCAGCGGCTCTCTACTGTGTAGAGATGGTTTTAAATTAGTTTTTGAATCTAATAAATGTGTACTGTCTAAGGATGGGACATTTGTTGGTAAAGGTTATGAATGCGGAGGCTTATTCCGTTTATCTTTATCAGATGAATGTAATAGAGTTGTGAACAATATGGTTAATGGTGATGAGTCTAATGTTTGGCATTCACAACTCTGTCATATTAATTTTGATTGTATGGCACGGCTAGCAAATTTGAATATAATTCCGAAATTCACCTTAGTCAACGGTTCTAAGTGTCATGTATGTGTGGAATCAAAACAACCTTGCAAGCCTCGTAAGGCTGTAGAGGCGAGGGATTTGGCACCATTAGAACTAATTCATTCTAACTTATGTGAGATGAATGGCAAGTTGACAAAAGGTGGTAAAAAGTATTTCATGACCTTAATAGATGATTGCACTAGATATTGCTATATTTTAAGTCAAAAGATGAAGCTTTACACTATTTTAAGATCTATAAAGCTAAAGTAGAAAACCAACTTGAAAGGAAAATCAAACGTGTAAGGTCAGATCGTGGTGGAGAATATTTTTCAAATATGTTCACCTTGTTCTCCGAGGAACATGACATAAATCATGAGAGGACGCCTCCCTATTCACCTCAATCAAATAGGATTGCCGAAAGAAAGAACCGCACTCTAACTAATTTGGTTAATGCCATGTTAGATATAGCGGGACTTTCCAAGGAATGATGGGGAGAGGCTATATTGACAGCATGTCATGTCCTGAATCGTGTTCCTACAAAGAATAAAGAGATCACTCCATTCGAGGAATGGGAGAAGAAAATATTAAATTTTTCTTATTTGCGTACTTGGGGGTGTTTGGCCAAAGTGAATGTGCCAATCACTAAGAAACGCAAGCTTAGACCTAAAACAGTTGATTGTGTGTTTCTTGGTTATGCTATTCACAGTGTTGGTTATAGATTTTTAATAGTAAAATTTGGAGTGCCTGACATGCATGTTGGCACAATTGTGGAGTTCAGAGATGCTACATTCTTTGAAAACATCTTTCCCATGTGAGAGGATTTTAGCAATGCTAGTCAAGAGTTTATTACAAATGATGACCCAACCGATGTGATAGAACATAGTGAACAAACACTTGTGTGGAATCCAGAGGAGGATGACAATGAAGCTCCTAAAAGGAGCAAGAGACGGAGGACTGCAAAGTCCTTTGGTGATGATTTCATTGTGTACCTTGTGGATGATACTCCTAGAACTATTGAAGAGGCATATTCCTCTCCTGACACTGACTATTGGAAGGAAGCTGTCAGGAGTGAGATGGATTCTATTATGTCTAATGGAACTTGGGAGGTTGTTGATCATCCTTATGGGTGTAAACCTATAGAATGCAAGTGGGTGTTTAAGAAAAAGCTTAGGCCTGATGGTACTATTGAAAAGTACAAGGCGAGGCTTGTGGCTAAGGGGTATACTCAGAAAGAAGTACAAGATTTCTTTGACACTTATTCACCTGTTGCTTGTTTAACCACAATTCGAATGTTACTTTCCCTTGCAACCTCTTATGGTTTTCTCATTCATCAAATGAATGTTATGACAGTTTTCCTAAATGGAGAGTTGGAGGAGGAGATCTATATGGATCAGCCAGAGGAGTTTGTAGCAAAAGGTCAAGAAGGAATGGTGTGTAAGTTGTTAAAATCTTTGTATGGTCTCAAGCAAGCACCTATGCAGTGGCATGAGAAGTTTGATAAAACTCTTATGTCCGCTGGCTTTGTTGTGAATGAAGCCGACAAGTGTGTGTACTATCGTTTTGGTGGGGGTGAAGGAGTGATATTGTGTTTGTATGTCGATGACATACTGATTTTTGGGACAAGCCTTAATGTGATTAAGGAAGTCAAGAACTTTTTGTCTCAAAGCTTTGAGATGAAAGATTTGGAAGAGGCTGATGTTATCCTTAATATAAAACTAGTAAGAGAAGGTGATGGTAGGGTTACACTCTTGCAATCCCATTATGTGGAAAATGTTTTAAGTCGCTTTGGTTATAGTGACTGTAAACCTGTTTCAAGACCTTATGATGCTAGTGTAATTTTAAGGAAAAACAAAAGGATAATGAGAGATCAGCTGAGATACTCTCAAATAATTGGTTCGCTTATTAGCGCTATGAGGCCTGACATCTCGTTTGCTGTGACAAAACTAAGCCGGTTTGTTTCAAATCTGGGAGATGATCATTGACATGCTCTAGAGAGAGTGATGCGCTATCTAAAAGGCACTGCGGAATATGGGATTCACTATACCGGTCACCCAAGGGTACTAGAGGGCTATAGTGATTCAAATTGGATTTCTGATGTTGATGAGATAAAAGCCACGAGCAGATATGTGTTCATACTTGGAGGTGGCGCTGTTTCCTGGAAGTCTTGCAAGCAGACCATCTTAACGAGGTCAACTATGGAAGCAGAACTTACAGCATTAGATACTACCACTGTTGAGGCTGAGTGGCTTTGTGAGCTCTTAATGGATTTACCGGTGGTTGAAAAACCGATACCGGCTATCCTAATGAACTGTGATAATCAGACGGTGATTGTTAAGGTGAACAGTTCAAAGGACAACATGAAGTCGTCTAGGCATGTAAAGAGGCAGTTGAAATCTGTTAGAAAATTGAGAAGCTCCGGAGTGATAGCCTTCGATTATATCCAAACGGCTAAAAACCTGGCAGATCAATTCACAAAGGGTCTTTCACGAAATGTGATAGATAATGCATCTAGGGAATTGGGCTTGAGACCTAGTATGTGAGTCATACTTTGGTGGTAACCTGTCCTATGTGATAGGAGATCCCGTGAATTAGGATGGTGAAACAAGCCATTGGTTGACTGAGAGAAGAGAACCTTTGAATAAGGCTCATTCCTGTGAAAGTGCATTTCTCTTCAAACTGTAAGGCAGGTTGGCTTTTGCCTTAATGTAATCTGAGTGGCTTATTTAAGTAAAGATGTTGTCCTACAGAACATCTTATAAGGATTGCACCTATATAAGTTCGACTGCTGGTCACAGTCTATGAGAATTGGGTAATCTCTAGATACTCATGAAAGGCCTAGAGTATGACTTATACGCATCAAACCGTGGGGATGCTTTTAAGCAGCCTAGTACCAAAAAAGGGGTTTGGTAAAGCTTGTTTGCACAAGACTGTCAATTCAAGGCAAAGTCCATTGATCAGTTGTGAATAAGTGTAGCCTTTCCTCTAGGTGGATGTTCAACTTAACAGTCTCCATCGAAAATTGGTATATAAATGCAGCAGTGAAATTGAGAGCATTTCTCGTGTGCCTTGAAATTTGGTGGGATTGTTGGAATATTTGGGCTAGGCCCATTTATTTCATTTAATCTCAAGGCCCACGATTAATGCTAGGTGGTTAAAGTGGCTAATCCCAAATGGGTAGTTAAGGAGTATCTTAACCAACTTATATTGGTGGATTATCTGTGCACTAATTGAGAAGTTGAGGAAGAGAGAAAGGGTGTCACACGCGCGCACGCTCGCTCGCCGAACCGGGCCGTGCCGCGGCGACGTGATGTGTGGGCTAGGCTTGGTCTGGTTTTGCAGTTTTTAATCACGAGTTGATGACTAGTAACTGACGCTATGTTTAGTGACTAGTAACTGACGTGGTTTAGAAAGCTGACACCAATGACTAGTAACGGTTGGAGGTTACTGGTAACTGATGGCGACTAGTAACGGTCGGAGGTTACTAGTAACTGGTGGCTGATTAATGGCTATCAATCACCTGTGACAATCTCCTTTCACTTGCGTCTATAAAAAGGGTGCTCGTACTCTGATTAACGCACGCTGAAAAATCACTCACTCTCCCTTTTTGCTGCTGTTCGTTGCTACTTATGCATCTCCATCGTGAGCCTCTGCGCGCACAGAGCTTGCGAGAGCAAGTCTCCGAAACTTCATCTTGCTGCGACACTTGCACGAGTAGGCAGGCGATCAAGTTTTTGGGGAGCGCATCTTCTGTGCGACTGCTCGCTGCGAACAATTACATCCTACTACTTCCCGAAGGCTGCTCGAGGGACTGCGTTGCACCAAATCGTCACTGCACCGAATCTGATCGACTACATCGAATAGCCCGAACCGAAGTTTCAGGCACAATGTCTGATACTTCCAGTTCTGGGAATGGCACACCTGTTGCCTCCGGCAATGGTCCTGCCCCTGGGTACACTTTGAACCTTTTCTGGTTCTTTTGTTTCATTCCGTTCATGATTAAAATTGTGTTAAACATGAACACTCGCACATGCTATGAGTCACTCACAATAATCATGATTTACTTAATAATATTCAGAATTAATATATACCGTAAAATGCCTAAATTCCTAACAGGTATCACTCGTCGAGTGGAGTGTGGTGTTGCAGCAGCACTACAGCGAAGGGTCCTGCATGGTGGTGGCCTTCTTGGTGTGGTGTGGTCTGTTTTTCTCGGGTCCCTGTCGATGTGGGGTTACGCTTGGAGATTTCGACGACTACATGAGCGTGAGAATGTTGGCAGGTGCCACGACATGGCTTCGGTTCGGCTGCCGTTGTCGAGTGGGTGGTGAGGCCGCGTTGATGTCCCAATCCAACCGGTCGGGTTTGGTGGTTTCTAGTTGAGTGGTTACCCATGTTGATGAGCTAATCCAACCGGACGAGTATAGTTTTGTGTGTTCTATTCTTTTCCTACCTATGACCTCCTAGAGCCATAGTTTTATATTTTTTCTTCTATATCAATAGAAACTCGAACTATCTTGTGTAGTTTGTTAAAAAAATATATATGCTGGGGTATACATGTGTAATCACAATATTTTTTTTTACAATAGATTGTACATCTGGTTCTCACTTACAGTAACTCAAGTAATCCGTGTAGGAGTTATTCTGTATAACAGTTCTTTTGCTACTGATACTGCTAAACCCACCTCAACACGAGTATGCAGGCCCTTCAAGAGAATGACTGACTGACGGTCCATCAAGACAGCTAGAATAATGCTCCAACGTGTCATCTGCCTGATAGTTTTTTTCTCTTACTCCTTTGGCCATAACACTCTTAATTATACTCTTCAGTTATAAGACGCTATACTAAATTCTTCTCACAGGTTGCTCGACAGCCATGACGGCAGGCACCCTGCAACATTCGGAGAGAAAACATAAACAACCACGTTAAAGCGCCATGAAAAATTCGAAATTCAGACTGCAGGATTCAGAAACAGCTAGCCAACTTGCTCACATGAGACTGGGAAGCTGAAGCACAGGCCCGGCTTGCCGGCGGCGGCCGGCAGCTGCTGCTGCTGCGGCTGCCCGTGCTCGGCGACGAGGATGTAGAATTGGCCCATCGCTCCGGTGTGCTGCTGGTGGCTGCTGTAGTTGGACACCACGGTCAGGACCTCGCCGTCGCGCACCGTCACGGCGCCCGGCTTCGGGTAGCACGTCGACATGCCGACGACGTAGCCCGCCTCGTTCCCGGCCTCCTGGCCATCGCCGTAGGTTGCCGTCGATTCGCACAGCAGCCGGCCGTCCTGCGTGACAGAGTTCAGTGCATGCAGTTCATCAGCATCCAGGCTAGCAACTAACTGTTTCAGATCCATTGTTCGTTACTTGCTACTTGGATTGTGCAAAGTTTCAGACGATGATAAATACTGAGCTCTGCAGCAGAGAAATGCAAAGAGATCGATCGAATTCGTGGTGGCAGCTACCTCGCCGTGCAGAGAAGCGGCGATGCCACCCGAATGCAGGTGCGCGACGCCGAACACGATGTCGCCTCCCCGCGGCAGGATCTGCTTGGCCATCTGAACATGGACGCAGTCGTTCTTGGCCCGGTTCTCTGAGCTGCACTCCTCGACCACGTACTCAACCTGCACAAACAGACGTCTCGCCAAAATCATAAACCATCTCGAGTCTGATCGCACGTTTCTCGATCGACATCTGAAACATGTCGGCATATGAAGCTTTTAGTCCTTGCTGCATAGTATGCATTACCCTGCAAGCAGTCTCGGTTTTCCCCTCGAGCAGAGCTCTGTCAGTGGCATCGAAGATGTAGATCTTCACCGGCAAGACCGCGTCGCTCCAGTCTTGCCACACCACGGTGTACCGCAGGAATACCTTCCTCGCCTCGACATCGACGAACCCTTCCTCGACCATGCACCGGGTCTCATCGTAGCAGCAGAGCAGCCCGCCGGCGTAGTCTTCGGCGACGGGGCGGCCGGACTCGTCCACCGTCAGGTTGTACAGGTCGCACCTGCACTCGGTGCATCCGAGCTTGTCGACGGCGCCGCGCGTGTCGATGGCGTGCACGTTGACCCGCAACCTCTCCTCGTACCCCTCCGGCGCCGCCGCCGGGTCGCCGATCTCGATGCCGTAGGGGTCAGGCACCCACGTCGCCGTGTGCCGGGTCTCGGACCCGAGCCCGTAGTACTGCGGCAGCGTCTTGCTGCACACGCCGGAGTTCCGATGCCGGATCATCTTGGAGCGGTTCCGCGCCTCGCCGGCGGCGTCGTCCTTGAGGGCGTAGTAGGGCTCCACGACCCAGTGGTGGAGGTAGGTCTCGTGGAGCGGGACGGGGACGCCGTGGTCGTCGACGACCTCGGCGTTGAAGCTCTTGAGCGCGATGTGGCCGCGGGGAAAGGCGACGTCGTGGTACCACTTGTTGGAGACGGAGCCGGGGCGCAGGAAGATGGGCGGCGACAGGAACGTCTGGGACTTGAGCAGCTGGCCTCGCACGTTGAGCGCCTCCGATGGAAGTGCGGCGGCTGCAGATAGGAGAGTGACGATCAGCGGAAGGAACGCAGACATCTTCATCTTGTCACCCCTGCGCTACTACCTGCAATTTTTTTTTAATGAACCGAATCAGGAAAACGGATTAGAACAAGCAAACGGAGTCGAGAACTATTTGAATTGTTCTGCTGGATTAGAAGAGCACACTTCAAATCCAGTTGGTAGCTCGGCTTCAAATCCGAAAGGCAGGTCTAATTTTCTAGCTTTAGGTAGCGCGGGAGGAGATCTATCCTACTCGCTAGCGAGGACATGGGGAAGGAAGGGGGGGGGGGGGGGGGGGGGGGGGGGGGGGGGGGGGGGGGGGGAAGCGGAGGTGGAACCGACGAGCTAGCTGCTGCAGGGAGGAAGAGGACGACGGAGCAGAGCGTACCAGGCTGAAGGCAGCCGAGCTGAGGAGTGAGGAGGGCCGGAAGCTGCGCGGCGCGGACAGATATTTATACGGATCCGCGGATGGGGTTGGGGTTGGGGCGCGGTGGCGCCACGCGGCGGCGCTCGCTGACGACAGCGCTTGCGTCTCTGGTGCGGGGAGGGCCGGGGAGTACTACCCCTCCGGAGGAAGAGGGGATATGAACACTTCCTCGGCGTTCAGCCGTTCACACGGCGTTCTAGAAGGAGAAAAAAAAAGCTTACCCTAATTGAAGCGGCCAATAATAATCTGTTAATCCATCGGTCACCTTTTTTTTTATTAGCAACTTGGTTGGAACTTTTTTTATTGAAAACGCAATCTCCTGCGCATCTTTGTATTAAGATAGTAAAGTTTGGTGGATTACAATGCGTGATATTGTGGTGTACGCGCTTGGACTGTAAGAGATATTGCACGGTGATTACAACCACAAGAAAGAACTAGCTACTGCTCGTGCGTGGCCTGTGGCGGTGAGGGCGATGGCGGCGACGGCCCGTGGCGGCGGCGGCCTACGTCGGCGACGGCCCGAGGTGGCAGCAGGGGGTGGCTCGCTGCGCACCGCGTCGGCGATGGACCGAGGTGGCAGCCTGCTGTGGGGTGGCGGTACCGCGCAGGTGACGGCGACGGCCAAAAGTGGCGGCCCATTGCGGGCGTGGCAGCGCACATGGAGCCTACCTCTCCTGGGGTAAGCTCAGGGGAGGGTGGATTAGACTCCGGTGACTGCCATCGTGGAGAGCTCGTGGTGGATCCGCCCGTTCGTGGTCCGTGAGCTACAGGTGAGCGTAACTCGACTCTATGGTGGCGGCGGCGGACGAAGGGCGGCAGATGGAGGATGGCGATGGTGGGCGACCGACTTTGGCAGTAGCCAGCAAATTTGGTGGTTGTCAGGGTGTCGAGGTTCTTAGGCAAAAGCCATGACCGGTGTCGGCAACGATGGTGCCATGAGGCATCGTGCTGCTTGTTGAAGGCGTTGCGGTGAGGAACTTGACCCAGAGACTTTTTCCAGGTGAAAACCGAAGAACAAAAGCAGGTTCGGGTGGTGGCGGCGTCTTGACATCACTTTCCTCTTGAGGTGCCGTTTTGGAGTCCTTGGATGGCGGTATCCGTTCAACATGGAGGGATGGCAGTTTCAGTGTAATGACAACGTGCATGGTGAAGATTGACTAAGTGCAGTTTCTACACGACAGGAAATGGTTGGCTGTCGAGCAGGATCATTCTAACTTCTAAAATTTCTAAGAAAATGACAGATGGGAGGGATAAGTTGCTGCACAAGGCCTGTGGATAAGTGGAAGCAAGAGCATGAAGAAGTTTGAAGCTTAATCCTTTTAGCTTTCTTTCTTAGTGGCTTGCTTTTTTACTTTTTTTTGAGACATTCACTTGTGAATGTTCAAGACCGGATAATTTCCTTAATTAAAAAAATCAAGCTACCAAGGTTTACTGCCCTGCAGCAACCCAAAGCTCAGCTTCCCTCGTGATCTTCGTTGCAACGGGTAGAAAAAATTATCGCACGACCCTACCTGATAAACACGGAATAGACTCATTTTATCAATAAATTGATTTATGATCCACATCAACTATTTCTAAAATAGACTTCAAATTTATGGACAAACCAGCCTCACGTGTGTGACGGCGCAGTAATTAGGTTGGATTTTGGGGTTGTGATTTAGAGTTTATTAGAGGTTACCTTGATGCTCGCCGCTGCGATGGTGGAGGATGATCAATGAGCACTGGAGATGATATTATACCTCGAAATGATACATAAAAAAGGATGCCTTTTCATACCAGAACCGTGGCGCCCTAGGCTATCCGCACCGCATAACAGGTAAACCCACCTGTACAAGCCTATGGCCCACATGGCAGGAGCAAATATAGAGATCGGAAAACACAGAGTGCTGTTGTGCGTCGCCTCTCTTCCCACCTCCAAATCAACCACCACCGCGTACTGCCTTCTCCCTCCCTCCGCGCGCTAGCGGCCTCCTCCCTCCGCGCGTCGGCGTCTTCCTCCCTCCCTCCGCACACCGGCAGCCCAGCCTCCTCCCTCCCTCCGGTGCGGCGACCCAGCTTCCTTCCTTCGTGCGCCGGCGGCGGCCTCCTCCTCCCTCCGGCACGGCGGCCCAACATCCTCCCTCCCTCCGGCATGGCAGCCCGGGTTCCTCCCTCCGCTGCTGCCTCCTCCCGCCGGCTGCCTCCTCCTTCCCCGCCGCTGCCTCCTCCCACCGATGGCCTCCTCCCTCCCCGCCGCTGCCTCCTCCTGCCGGCGGACGGCGACCTCCTCTCTCTCCGTCGACGGCCAATGGCCTCCTCTCTCCCCGCACCTCAACCTCGACGACGATGACAGGCGCCACCTCTGGCCTCGACCCCGCCCGCTCTCCTCCCTGCCGCCTCCCTTTCTCTCCAGATCTTAGTTGGTTTTTCTTCGGAAATGTAGATCTGATGCGGCGAGGGCACGGAAAGCCCGTCGGCACTGTGGTGGCCCGCGGCGGCCACCCGCGGCCTCCTCCTCCCTGACGAGAGCCTCCTCCGCCACGGCTCCTCCTCCTCCCGGCCACCGTCTCCTGCTCCTTCCCCACCCCAACCACCACCTCCTCCTCGATGGCCGTGCGCTTGTGAGCAAGTGGCGGACGGCGAGCTCATCGGCTTCGGAGCCCACGGCCTCCTCCCGCCAGTGGCCGCGGCCTCCTCCCTCCCTCCTTTCTCCAGGATGGTGCGAGAGAGCGATACCGTTCGCCTCGTCCGCCTCTGGATTTGCCGGTGCCATGTAGCAATCGATAGGATAGGGGGTGGGATAGCGTACCGCAGTACGGGTGAAGGACCGGCAAATTTGCAGTTGAGATGGGGATAGCGCACCGCGGTGCGGATAGCCTTAGATCAACTCAGCCATCTCAACGTTTGTTCTTTGGGGAGCGGCCGCAACATATTTCTAGTTGCAGTTCAACTACGTTAATGTTTTACATCGAAGAAACATTTGGACGTTAAGGTTCGCGAGCAACATGTGACGCGAGTATTTCATCCACAGATAAAAACGCGCCCGGTTTTTCGAATAAACACACCGTGCGCCGCCCCCCGCCCCCCTCTCTTTTTGGTACGCTACCTGCTGACATGGTGTTGATATCCCATCAGCGATGGATCGACATGCCCATAAATGTCCAAAATGAAAAAGCAAAAAAATGTAGATAACAGTCTATTGGTCCTGAAGCAAGGAAACTGACTGCTCCATCTCCAATTTCTCCCTACGCATGCATGTGTCCAGATCGACGAGTAGACGACGGCAGACGTCAAGTACTTGTCAGCCGCATGCGTGTGTGCCCCTACAACTACAAGGTTCTACTCGATTCGATCTCACGACAGTATGTAATTCAACAGGGCAAGGCAACTCATCTCTGCAGATGATGACAGGAACAGGAGATCACTTCATTTCCACTCCCGTGCAGCACCCAACATCTTGATGATCTTGCAGGCACCTCACCTGATCACAGGCGTTCCGTCGACGTACACTACCAGTGCACGGAAGCCGGCCGGAAGTAACTCGCACGGCTCCATCTCCGTCGCTCTCCGACACATTGAGCTCAGTCCCAATGATCAGTAACGTCAGTTTAGCAGGGCTTCAACTCTTTTGAAAACGAAAAACTGTTTGGCAAAACAGTTCTTCCATGTAATTTAAAATGGTTAGATAAGATAAAATACCCATAATACCTTTTTCTTTTCCTTTTCCTTTTTTTCTTTTCTTCCTATTTATTTTCTCTTCCTTCAACATCCAGCCTCCCACCACCGGCTATTCTCTCTCTTCCCTATCCATCTAACGGGTCCATAGACCTAGGATCCCTAACGCGACTGACTCCCAGCAGCACTTGGCCCTACAAAGGGTCGAGCTATCCATGTCAACTCACCCCACCAAGGCCCCTCTGTTGTCCAATTGCCTCGCCGAGAAGATGTGAATTCTTGTGCGTATCCCGCAATTGAGACCCGACTGAAGGATATCCCTGTAGTCTGTGAGTACCCCGACGTGTTTCCCGATGTTTTGCCGGGCATGCCGCCCGATAGAGATGTGGAGTTTTCCATAGAGTTGATCCCCGGCACCGCCCCTATCTCCAAAAGATCTTATCGGATGCCACCCGCTGAGCTGGCCGAGTTAAAAACCCAGTTGAAGGATCTGTTGGAAAAAGGCTTTATCTGACCCAGCACTTCACCTTGGGGTTGCCTAGCCCTGTTTGTGAAGAAGAAGGATGAGAGTCTACGCATGTGTGTGGACTACCGACCCCTCAATGCGGTGACTATCAAGAACAAGTATCCCCTTCCCCGCATTGATGATCTGTTTGATCAGTTAGCTGGAGCAAGAGTATTCTCCAAGATCGATCTTCATTCCGGTTATCACCAAATCAAGATCAGACCCTGTGACATTCCCAAGACTGCCTTCTCCACAAGATATGGACTCTACGAGTACCTGGTTATGTCTTTTGGACTCACCAATGCGCCTACTTACTTCATGTATCTCATGAATTCGGTGTTCATGCCCGAGTTGGACAAGTTTGTGGTGGTGTTCATTAATGATATCCTAGTGTACTCGAAGAACGAAGAAGAACATGCCGATCATCTTCATGTGGTTCTTCAACGGTTGAAGGATCATTAGCTTTATGCCAAGTTCTCCAAGTGTGAATTTTGGCTAGATAGTGTCAAATTCTTGGGACACACTATCTCTCGGAATGGCATAGCCGTTGACCCCAGCAAGGTACAGGAAGTCATGGACTGGAAGCCTCCCACTTCAGTTCACCAGATCCGAAGTTTTCTTAGATTGGCAGGCTACTATCGGCGCTTCATTCCGGATTTCTCCAAGATAGCTAAGCCGATGACTGAGCAACTGAAGAAAGAGGTCAAATTTGTGTGGAACGAAGAGTGTGAAGAAGCCTTCAACACCCTGAAGCACTTGCTGACCTCAGCCCCAGTTTTGGCTCAACCTGACTCTTCTAGGCCGTTTGACGTGTACTGTGACGCCTCTGGCACTAGACTTGGGTGTGTTCTTATGCAAGACCACCGAGTCATTGCCTATGCCTCACGGGCGTTACGACCTCATGAGCTGAACTACCCGACCCATGATCTTGAGTTGGCAGCGGTGATTCATGCCTTAAAGATATGGAGGCACTATTTGATGGGCACCCACTGCAACATCTACACTGATCACAAGAGCCTCAAGTATATCTTCACTCAAGCCGACCTCAACATGCGCCAAAGAAGATGGTTGGAGTTGATAAAGGATTATGACTTGGAAGTACATTATCACCCCGGCAAGGCCAACGTAGTGGCAGATGCTCTTAGCCGCAAGACCCTTTGCAATTGCTTGTCGGCAACCAACTTCACCGAGACTCTGTGTCATGAGATGGGAAAACTTAAGTTGGAAATTGTTTCCCATGGAACCCTCGGTCACATCTCCCTTGAGTCTGCTTTGGAGGACCAAATTGGGACGGCACAGTTAGAGGATGAGGAAGCAAGGCAAATCAAAAGGAAGATTTCATGGAAGGATGAAGGGTATAAGCAATTCCGATAGGATGAGAATGGGAGAGTGTACTATAAGAACCGACTTGTTGTTCCATCCGACCCTACCCTTAGGAAGCAACTCCTAGATGAAGCTCATCTCTTCAAGTTCTCAATCCATCCTGGCAGCAATAAAATGTATCATGATCTCCGTCAAAACTTCTGGTGGAGTGGAATGAAACCAGAGATTGCATGGTATGTTTCAGAATGCGACACCTGTCAACGTGTCAAAGCCAGCCATTTAAAGGTAGCAGGTACCCTGCAGCCCCTACCTATTCCCTCTTGGAAATGGGAAGACATTAGCATGGACTTCATTGTTGGACTACCCCATACATCGCAGCGGCATGACTCCATTTGGGTAATTGTGGATCGTCTTACCAAGACTGCCCACTTTCTTCCGGTTCACACCACCTACACGGCCAAGAAATATGCGGAGTTGTATCTTGACCGCATTGTTTCCCTGCACGGTGTGCCTAGGACGATCATATCTGACCGGGAGGTCCAGTTTGTAGCGCGTTTTTTGGAACAGCTACAAGCATCACTGGGCACCAAGCTCATTCGTAGCTCGACTTACCACCCTCAAACCGATGGACAAACCGAAAGGGTAAATCAGATCCTTGAAGACATGTTGAGAGCTTGCGTCATCCATTATGACAAAAATTGGGATAAGTGCTTACCATTGGCAGAGTTCTCCTATAATAATAGCTACCAGACTAGCTTGAAGATGGCACCATTTGAAGCCCTATATGGTCGGAAATGTCGGACACCGTTGAATTGGTCACAAGCTGGAGAAAGACAAACCTATGGCCTTGACTTAGTAATAGAAGCAGAAGAACAAGTGAAGATAATTCAAGCGAATCTCAAAGCCGCCCAGTCTCGACAGAAGAGTTACTCTGACCGGAGAAGAAGACCCCTGCAGTTTGATATTGGTGATCATGTGTATCTTCGAGTCTCCCCGACCAAAGGAGTGCAACGGTTTGGAGTAAAAGGAAAATTGGCTCCCCGTTACATTGGCCCTTATGAGATTGTGGAAATTTGTGGACCCGTTGCTTACCGGATCCAACTCCCAGAACAACTTTTGGCCATTCATGATGTTTTCCATGTATCCCAACTGAAGAAATGTGTCCAGGTCCCAACTGAGATCTTAGGGCAGGAGCAACTTCAAATTGAACCCGACCTGACCTATGCTGAGTACCCGGCCAAAGTTCTTGACCATAAGGAGAGGCGCACCCGACGCCAAGTGGTGAAAATGTACAAAATCCTATGGAATAACCACACAGAGGATGAAGTTCCATGGGAGACAGAAGAGTATCTGAACAAGCATTTCCAAGGTTTTCTTTCCAGCCAAGGAGGTAAGGACTGCACACCCTCATTGGTCGCTCTTACACCCGAATCTCGGGACGAGATTCTTTTTAAGAGGGGTAGGCTGTGACGACCCTGGTCAAATCTTTTGAGTTAATCTTAATCCGAGTCCCTAATCCCGCTGACTCAGCTCCCCCGAGCTTAAGCGCTCAACCTCCAGTTCCCAGCTCCGACCCCTGAAGACCCCAACCCACCCCGCCGGTTCCTTCTAAGTCTCAACAATAGTGTCCCTTTCAATCTTGGGCAGAGGAGAAACCGAGACCGACGGGTGGACTCGCAATCTTTTCCCCCGGATCTCCCGAGGCAGACGCACTCGAGCGACCTGCACCACTTCAGAGCTCCCCCGCCGCGTGGCTCAACTTCCCCGACGCCCGCCGTTTCGCCCCGTCGCCGGCCGTGACCGGATGGTTTCCCGCGCCCTCCTCCCCAATCGCAGCGGAAGCCCTCTGCAACCCTTTCTGCAGCGCCCCGTCTCGCTCGCGCCCTCGCCGGCCGCGCCTTGGTGCTCCGTCGCCGCTGTGGCAGAGCGTTGCCGCCTGCTGCATCAAACCACCTCGCGGCTCGTGCCCATCATCATATCACCGGACCCCCGGCTGCAAGGCCCGATGCCTTCCGGCTTTTCCGCCGCCTCTCCACAGTCGTGCCGCCCACGAACTCGCTACGCGACGATTCCTCCATCGCCAACCCGACTCCGGCCGTGACAGCTCCTTTTCCGCCTTGCCAGAACTGTGCCTCGGCAAACCGTTGTTTCACGCTCGCCCGCGCAGCCGCAGCCCGCCTGTCTTTTCACCGGTTGCAACCTCGCTTGTAGCGCCGTTCTCCCTGTCACACCAATCAGATCTGCCGCACGACAACGCCCGCCTCCGCCAAATCTCAACCACCGGTAAAACCGCGCCTACGCCGCCCTGTCTCCAGTGCCCAATGGCCGAAGGCGTCATCTCCGAAGTCCTGTTCCGCCGCCCATCGCCGCTCAATCGCCGCCATGGCAACGCACTCCATCTTTTTCTTCCCGGTCTTCGTGCTGCTTCAACCCTCTCTCTCCCGCGCAGCTATAAAAGGGAATGCCCGAGTCCTACCGGAGATTCCCTTCGCCGTCGTTGCCTTGCCGCCTTTTCCTCTATTTTGTGCTTTAGCGCTGCCACCTAAGTTCTTGAGGAACTCTCATCCCCGCTCAACACCCGCACCTCCCAATCCACCCAGCCGCCTACTCCTCCGCGCAGTGCTAGAGCTTCCTTGCTGCTCACAAGAAGCTCCGCCGCCGCCGGAGCACCGCCGGACATCGCCGCTGCTCAAGTCTTAGTGCTTCAGTCCTTCCGCCCAAGTCTGCTCCTTCCCGATCCCAAAGCTTCACCTATAAACCGAAGGTAAGCTACCGACTCCTTTTCCGTCTCGCTCGACCCTATCTGTTCGCCCGACCCCTTTTCCGTCTCGCCCGACCCTATCTGTTCGCCTGACCCCTTTTTCCGTCTCGCCCGACCCTGTCTGTTAGCCGACCCTTATCTGCCTCGCCCGAGGACTCGGCTGTATCCTTTCCTTGACCCGAGGGTACCTGTGTAATAGAGCGGGGACTTCTCTACATTAAGTCTAAGGACCCCCAGCACAACTATTCCTCTAGTCTAAGGGTCAGATCATAAGTTTCTTCCCATCCAACCCTTTTATCTTGCTCTCCACCAACTCAAGTAAAATTTCCCCACCTTTTGTGTAGCCTTGCTGCAAAATGTCCAAGCTTAACTGCAAGTGTTGTTGAAATAACCGTCTAAACACTAACTCCTGCATTGCATTCGTGTAGAGTTGCACCTCGCTGACGGCGTCTACGAGCTACACGTGGTGCCAGAAGACGGAGCTGTAGCTGAGCTGCCAGTTCCAGAAGCCGACGTCGCCCCAGCTGAAGACCAGTTCTCCTCCCCTCCGCTTGAAGGCAAGCCCCGGAGCATGAACCCATTTTTCTCTAAAGTTACAAATGCCTTCCCTCGTTTGTATGTGCATTTACATTACAGGAGTTGTTTGCAACCATAGATGCCTGACGTAGTTCCTTTGATCTGAACACTAGTTTGTTGGACCGAGTAGTTGCTATGCTTAAATAGGAATCGGTAAAAGTCGAGTGATTTCCTGTCACTCGCGAGTTATAGGAGTTGGTTGTTTCTCCTTCTGTTACAACTATAAGGACGATGGACGGGGCAGGGTTTTGGTTAACTCTTTTGGTGGTCGGCTGATCGCCCCGTCTGTCTATGGAATCTGTTAAGGCCCGATAGTGGTGGTGTTCGTGATCAAGTATTTGAAAGTACTAATCTCATACCTAGTATGGGATGGGGAAGCCTAGTACCTGATTGAACTAGGGCGTGGCTTATACCCCTGCTGTCCCTGGAACGAGGTTCCCATAGTGCATCATGTGGGTGCAAGTGCAGTCACAGTACGGTAGAGGCCGGGATTGTGAAGCGTTGCATGCCAAGGGAAGTTTGGACCTGACACGTGCCTGGGAATTGATGGGGACGGCCGACACAGGAAGCGACCCTTGTGGTGCGCGGATGTCGTGAGATTAGGTTCACCATGCATGGTTAAAGAACTCGAATCGATTCGTCTGCCTCTCACAGTTTGAGACTGCTTGATCGCTATGCTACACTGAGTAATAAAGGAATCTGATGATGACATGGTCTTGATGATATTTTATATACCTAAGGTTGGATCTATGTTTGCTTAGAGTAAGTTGCCAACTTAGACCGGTTAATGAACTTAGAATCTGAGCTAAAACTCTAAAAATAAGGATCTACATAGTGCTTTTGGCAAACAAACCCCTCAGCCAAAGAGCCTTGCATGTCTAGAAGTGGTGGAGTAGTTTTACCACCGGTCGGTTAAGTCTTGTTGAGCTTAGCAGCTCAGCCTTGTTTGTGGCTTTCTTTTCAGGTGAAGTCGCAGCTCCTGAGTTTGCTCCTGTTGGCACTTGGCCGCCCCAGCTCCCTCCAGGTTGGACGGTCGAGTGGGATCCCTCCTCGGACGGCGGGGAATGGGATCACTGATGTCCTGGCTGGCCTCACCAGGGACGTCCGACCCTGACGAAAAGCTTCCGCTTGTTTTTATCTCCTGTTGTTTTCTTCAGAACTGGTTAAACTCTGATTCTCAACCAAGTGTGTAGCAACTTGTAAATCTACTGTTGGACCTATTGTATTCTCTAGAAACCACTCACCTTCGTGTGAGTTTTGCTAACTCGGTCCTGTTAAGTGGTTAAATCGGACGAAATCCGACGGCACTTCGAGTTAACTTGATTAAGGCACGAGTGTCGCGTGTCAGACGACTTAACCGTGCTTTGATCAAGCTAATCCGAGGTGGTTCCACCACAGCTGGTACCAGAGCTGGTTTAGCAAGACAGGGAACACAATAGGCCCTAAACACTTCTTTTGAATAAAATTTTGCAAAACGAAAACTGTTGAAAATCTCGTACGGTCATTAAGGATGACTTTAGCACGAGAGGCCCTAGGGGATTTTGGGTTGTTTCAGGTGGCTACTACTTATTGGTTATTTTGCTAACCCCTAGCACTTCGCCACGTGTATCATACGTGTGTCGAGTTCTGCATCACGAGTATGCGAGGGTTGATAGGGAGTTCTATTCAAAGGACCCTATCATCGCGATTGTTTCGCCCACGTCTATCACACGTGCGCAGGTTCCGTGTGTTGATTCATACGAAGGGTGGTATGGTTCGATTCCAACGAGCCTATCATCATGGTTGTTCGCCCACGTCTATTATACGTGCGCTGATTCCGCATCACGAGTATGCGAAAGGTTATACGGTTCCATTCAAAGGGGAACCTATTTTCACGGTTGTTGTGCTGTCCATGCAGCCTTAAACGCATGGGTGTCGTTTCTATAGTGAACGGTAATGCTTGGGGACGCTTTCGTGGGTGCTGGCACGAAAGGTTCATGTGGTTGTGTTTTCTGCAGGTACACTAACCACGCTTGCTTAGGAGACGCTACTAGATTCAAGTAGCCTTTAATGGATATTCAAGGAACACAATATAAATCATGGATACAAATGGAATATCATCATCTCTATGATTGCCTCTAGGGCATACCTCCAACAGTCTCCTACTTGCACTAGAGTCAATCTAGAAGGTACCTAATATCCATAGCTCTTACATGCGCATCATGCTTAGCCTGCGGGAGTGGTTTTGTCAACGGATCAGAAATGTTCAGATCCGTGTGTATTTTGCATATCTTGATCTCACCCCGGTTAACAAAGTCTCGAATGAGATGAAATCGCCGCATTACATGTTTGTTCTTCTGGTGGTTCCGTGGCTCCTTTGCTTGCGCAATTGCGCCATTGTTATCACAGTAGAGATTTAATGGGCTGGATGCATTCGGGAACACACCAAGCTCAATGAGGACATTCCTTATCCAAACACCCTCCTTCGCGGCTTCCGAAGCCGCGATGTACTCGGCTTCTGTCGTAGAATCGGCCACCGTCTCCTGCTTGGAACTCTTCCAACTAACAGCACCACCATTTAGCGTGAACACAAATCCTGATTGTGACTTTGAATCATCTCTGTCGGTTTAGAAACTAGCATCGGTGTAACCTGTTACAACGAGCTCCTCCTCACCTCCATAGACGAGGAACATATCTTTAGTCCTTCTCAAGTACTTAAGAATGTTTTTCACCGCTATCCAGTGACTCTCACCCGGATCAGACTGGTGTCTGCTTGTCATACTTACCACATATGAAACATCTGGGCGAGTACTTATCATTGCATACATGATAGATCTAATAGCCGAGGCATATGGCACTCTACTCATGCGATCCCGCTCATCAGCAGTCAAAGGACACTGAGTCTTGCTGAGATGTATGCCATGTGACATAGGCAAGAACCCTTTCTTCGCCTCTTCCATGCTGAACCGTTTCAACACTTTGTTAATGTAAGTATCTTGGCTTAATCCTATAAGCCTTCTTGATCTATCTCTATAGATCTTAATGCTCAGAATATATGCCGCTTCCCCTAAGTTCTTCATTGAAAAACTATTTTTTAGTGAAGTATTTATGGACTCAAGCATAGGATTGTTATTTCCAATCAGTAATATGTCATCCACATATAAGATTAGAAATACTACATAGCTCCCACTAACCTTCTTGTAAACACAAGACTCTTCTTCGTTCTTGGTGAAGTCAAATCCTTTGACCACTTCATCAAAACGAATGTTCCAACTCCTAGATGCTTGCTTCAATCCATAAATGGATCTCTGAAGCTTGCATACTTTTCTAACATTTTTTGGATCGAGAAAACCCTCGGGCTGTATCATATACACGTCCTCAGATAGGTTTCCGTTCAGGAAAGCTATCTTGACATCCATCTGCCATATGTCATAATCGAAATATGCAGCTATAGCTACAATAATCCGAATGGACTTAAGCATGACTACGGGCGAGAAGGTCTCGTCGTAGTCAACTCCTTGAACTTGTCAAAAAACCTTTTGCAATAAGCCGTGCTTTATAGATGTGAACATTTCCATCCATATCCATTTTCTTCTTATAGATCCACTTGCACTCTATGGCTTTAACACCATCAGGCGGGTCAACCAAGTACTCTTACTTCCACCATTCTTCAACGAAGATAGGTACTGCTTGCAATTTATCTTCCAGTGACCAAGTTCATGACAATAAAAGCACTCTTTGTCTGGAGTAGGTCCAGGTCCAGCTTTAACCTTAGGCGCTGGATTTGGTTTGGATATTCCAGCCTTGCCCTTCTTCTTCCAAGAATTGCCCTTCTTCTTAAAGCTAGACTTGTTCTGTATAGCCATCACATGGCTACTACTAGCACTTTTCTTAATGTCATCCTCTGTTGTTTTAAGCATGCCACATAGTTCATTCAGACCCTTCTCCTTCCCATGCATATGGTAGTTCGAGATGAAGTTGCCATAGCTGGGCGGAAGAGACGAAAGATTGAAATCAGTGGCCAACTCTTGGTCCAATGGGAAGCCCAGCTTCTCCAACCGTTGAGTGTAACCAACCATCTTGATTACGTGTGGTCCTACTTCCGCGCCTTCTGCTAGCTTGCTCTCCACAAAGGCCTTAGACACATTGAACCTTTCAGTCCTGGCCTGTGTTTGGAACATGTCTCTAAGCGCCACAATCATATCGTGCGCCTCATGGTTTGTCTCGAACTGCATCTGCAGCTCGGGTTCCATGCAAGCAAGCATAAGGCAGCTTACTTCGAGGTTACCATCACATGATTTCTTGTAAGCATTCTTAACAACAGCAGGTGCATAATCAGCAGGTTCTTCTGGTAATGGGTTGTCTAGAACATCTTCCTTTTTCTCAGCCCTGAGAACAATTCTCAGGTTACGGATCCAATCCGAGTAGTTTGTTCCATTCAACTTGTCCTTCTCAAGGACCGAACGCAAAACAAACGGTGTGGTGCTGCTAGGTGCCATTTAATCTACAACAAAAGTAATGCAAAATACACTAAGACAAACGTATCCATGATAGAGCAAATCACATTAAACTATTTAACCGAATCTACTCCCACTAAAACCAATATTCCTCTATTGATACTTAGTGATTTAGGATCCACAACTAACAAGTCTACTAGTGAGCTTTAGCATCACCGCTAGCAAACAAGGTAGATCGGTAAGCAACTTCTTGCTAATCATATCACATATGACTCCTGTTGTTGGGTGACATCTCCATGTCTCGGCGCCCAACTTTTATGCCCCAAGGTCCTTAACCGTTAAGATAACCTTGTTAAGCAAATCAACCCTTATGCGTGTAAGTGTCCGACACAAACCCGTCTAGTCAAGGAAAACTAGTGGCACCCTAATTTCATAGACCCACCACTAATTGTACAAGACATGGGACGGTACAAGTTTTAGTTGGGAGGGCATACTAACTTAAACTTTGCGACGGATCGTTCTACTTCTAACATCGCAGCATGCAGGAAGTAAAATATAAAGAATAGCATTCACACAGTTGTGACACAGTATGGCCTGTTTTCTTATGGTGATCTCCATCTCCACAGAACCTGTTCACCATGGTGATCTCCATCTCCATGTTCCATGTGCGCCATCCTCCTGGTGATGAGTCCTCCAAGAACTAGAACAAGCTATTACACCTAATAGCTAGTAATGAAGATTACATAGTTGCTTGGATCATCACAGATTGGTACGCAGACCATTAAATACATTAAAGTGACAACACATATGGCTCCAGCCGTGTTGCCGTACGCGCGACACGCAGGTCACGAATGAGTTACACACATGCATCACATACACAAAGGGCCATGCTGATCACAAGATACATACATCCTGCAAAAATAGAGTTAGGCGTTCTAAACTTCAGAGGCCCGAAACTCCATCTTCCAAGCCAAATTTGGGCAATCTAATTTCGCCAAAAATAGCAAAGCGGTTGAATTTTATGTGTAAATTTTTCTGTAGATCAATTTTCATACAAAATTCACCCCGATCCGAGATCGTACTGAAAAGTTATGGTTGTTTTACCGAAGCATACGCACACGAAAAAATTCCAACCTGGCAGTATATCCAATCTACTGTTGCGCATCTCATGCGCCTGGCGTATGAACCTGGATTTCTATTCGACCAATCACATTGATCTTCGCTCACTGCAACTGGCATTACGTATATCACTTAACTCCGATGGTGAAAATCCGACCGGTAGGAGTATGTCGTTACACAACCATTGCAACAAGAACACGAAACCAGGACATAGAGGCCACGCCCGCCAGGTTCAGTGCAACATCATGGCAGGCGGGGACGACATCCTGTAGTTTGCTCGGGCCGGCCAGAACATCTCTGCCACGGCGATGCTTCTACGCAGCCTCCCCGAGCCCGCTGACCCTAAGGAGCAGGCACTCCACCGAAACCTCCGGGCACTGGTGGAAATCGCCCCAGTCCAGCAGGCAGAGAGCTCCACGTCGCATTAGCGACATGCAGCATCATGCCCGACCGAAGCACTAGGCCCGCACCAGCTGAATTGCTCTGTCCGCTCACCTCAAGAGCCCCGTCACGCGGGTCAGAGTATCGCGGCCGCACCGCAACTCGACCCCGCACCAACTCCGCGGCGCCAGCCCGTGCACGAATGCATAGGGCCAAACCGTGACACGCGTAGTGTCATCCACGCGCGACGTGTGGCACGGCACAACACTCACGTCGACCACATGGTGATGAGAGTGGAGGATGAGGATCACGGACGGTCCGACGGGGAGCATGAGGAGGTGCACCCCAGTCGTGGCGGCCGACCCAGCGATCAAAACGGCGACCGAAGCCCCAGCCCGAACGGACCGAGACCTCGGGCCTTTGGTCGTCGAATCCAGAAAGCGGCATTCCCGTAGCGCTTCTGATTGCCCACCAACATCGCCAAGTATACCGGGGAGACGAACCCCAGTGAGTGGCTTGAATACTTCCGACTCGCCTGCCGAGTCGAAGGAGCAGATGATGACAACTTCATCATTCAGTACCTCCCCATCTGCATAGGGGAGTTTGTTTGAGTGTGGCTCGAGTTCCTTTCGCCCAACAGCATCCGCGATCGGGCGGAACTCAAGAAGGTCTTCGTTAGGAATTTCAAGGGGACGTACGTCCGACCCGGTAATTCCTGGGACCTGAAGAGCTGCAAACAAAAGCCCAACGAGCCCCTGCGGGATTACATCCGTAGATTCTCGAGGCAATGCAACTCCCTCCCTAACATCGTCGATGCAGACGTCATTGAGGCATTCCTCTCCGGGATGACCTGCGATTCTTTGGTCCACAAGCTTGGCTGCCAGAAGCCCCGCACCACCCGCGAGCTACTCGACCTCGCCACGAACCACGCCTCTGGTGAGAAGGAAGTTGGGGCGGTCTTCAACGCCGATTGGGACAAAGGCAAGGCCAAGCGCGAGGACCAGGACGAGGGCCCCTCCACGAAGCAGGGCAAGAAGAACAACAAGGAGCAGCACCAACCGACCCACCTGATGATAGTGGCGGCGGCAGACCGACTGGGCAAGCAACCCCAACAGGGCCGCAATAACCACTTCGAGAAGCTCATGGAGAGCCCCTGTACCAACCACGCCTTCCCCATCAAGCACCTCTACAAGGACTACGAACTCCTCAAGCGCTTTCTGCGGCAGGCCGACAAGCCGAAGGAGCGCGAGAGTAAGGAAGACGCGGCAGGCAAGGATGCAGACGGCTTCCCCAAGCCTGAAACTTGCCTCATGACTTTCAGGGGACCCGACGCCGACCACTCCAAGTGCCAGCGCAAGGTGCGCCATCGAGAGGTATGCACCATCGATTCAGCTATTCCTACTTACCTGCGCTGGTCAAACCAACCGATCACTTTCGACTAGAAGGACCACCCTACCTGCGTTCCCCGAATGGGTCGGTACCCGCACGTTGTCGACCCCATCGTCGACAAGAAACGCCTTAGTCTGGTACTCATGGATGGGGGCAATGGCCTCAACATCCTGTATGTCGAGACCCTGGACGCCATGTGCATCCCCCGATCTAAGCTCTGGCTAGTGATCGCACCTTTCCACGGTGTGATCCTGGGGATGCAGGTGTATCCGCTTGGGCAGATCGACCTGCCCGTCACATTCGGCGACCGCGCCAACTTCCGCACGGAGGTCCTAACCTTCGAGGTGGTGGAGTTTCTCGGGTGCTACCACGCCATCCTGGGGCGACCATGTTACGCCAAGTTCATGGCAGTCCCCAACTACACCTACCTCAAGCTGAAGATGCCAGGACCGCACGGCACCATCACAGTGGGTAGCACTTTCTCGCATGCCTACGCGTGCGACCGCGAGCACTACGAGCTCGCCACTGGCCTCACCAACTCCGCCGAACTCCAGAAGCTCGGGAAGGAGGCGGCCCCAGCCATGCCCGACTACAATGAGCCGACCGCCGCGAGCGCCTTCAGTCCGACTGAGGAGACCAAGGCGGTGGAGATTGACCCCAGCGACCCGACCAAGACGGTGCGTATCGAGACCAAGCTCCCAGCTAAATAGAAAAGCGAGCTCACCGACTTTCTACGTGCCAACCAAGACGTCTTCACATGGAAGTTTGTTGACATGCCTGGCATCCCGAGGGAGGTCGCCGAGCACGCACTACGCATCGCCCCGGGCTCGAAGCCCGTCAAACAACGCCTACGCCGCTTCGACGACGAGAGGAGTAGGGCTATAGGCGAGGAGATCGCCAAACTCTTGGCGGTCAGTTTTATCAAGGAGGTGTACCACTCCGACTAGCTCGCTAACCCTGTTCTTGTAAAAAAGAAAAATAGAAAATGGAGAATGTGTGTTGAATATATTAGCCTTGACAAACCGTGTCCCAAGGATCACTTTCCTTTACCACGCATAAATCAGATAGTCGACTTCAGCTCATGATGCGAAATCATCTCCTTTCGGGATGCCTACTCGGGTTGTCACCAGATCGTGATGAGAGAGTCCGACCAGGTGGGATCATAATGAGAAATCATATGAGGAGGGAGGTCGCAAGTCTAAAGCCTAGTGGGATCAACGGTACTTTGCTGAACTTGTTGACTTCAAGTGCTAGATGGATGATTCCTAGTCTTAGCGATACTCCTCCGTTCCAAATTATAAGTCATTCCAATTTTTTTGGAGAATCAAACCATTGTATAAATTTGAAACGGAGGGAGTACATCATAGTTGCATTGCTTTCTAATCCAATAGAAAAAAGAATCAAATAGTTCTCGATTCCTTTTCTTATTCTAGTCCATTATTTCTCCTGATTTGGTTAAGCACTTTGATATATAATTCTAGGTTGTAAATTCTTTCAGGTGGCAACAAGACGAAGATACCGCCGTTCCTTGTGGTGCTCCTCACACTGCTCTCTGCTGCAACCGCCTCTCTTCCGTCAGAGGCGCTCAGCGTGAGAGGCCACCACCGGCTCAAGTCCAAGACGTTCATGTCGCCGGCGATCCTCCTGCGCCCCGGCTCCGTCTCCAACAAGTGGTACCTCGACATCGTGTTCCCCAGAGGCCACATCGCGCTCAAGAGCTTCAACGCCGAGGTCGTCGACGAGCACGGCGCCCCCGTGCCGCTCCACGAGACCTACCTCCCCGGCTCCACCACTGGCTCGCGCAGCCCTACTTCGCCGCGAAGGACGCCGCCAAGGCGCGGGGGCTCCCGACGACGATCCCGGCGAGGAACTCCGGCGTGTGCGCGCGCACGCTGGGGCAGTACTACGGGCCGGGGTCCGAGGCCAGGCGCACGGCGACGTGGGTGCCCGACCCGTACGCCGTCGAGGCCGGCGACCCGGCAGCACCGCCGGAGGGGTACGAGGAGCTGTGGTCGCTGAACGTGCACGCCATCGACACCCGCGGCGCCGCCGACAGGCTGGGGTGCACCGAGTGCAGGTGCTGTTGGCTCTGCCCAGGAACAGCTTCACTTTTTTTCTCTCACTCACCAGCGCAAGGAAGAAGATGAACAGGATTTTCTGGCGACGAACGCGGCGGCCGACGCAACGGCCTGTATCTTGGCAATTTTTATTCTCTGGACTTGGCAACGATTACACAGGAGCACTAGGCTTAAGTAGACACTACTGGAGCTCGCCTCCACGTCCGGTTCTCACGCCAGCATCCGAGAGATCCGCTCAGTGACGTCGTGGAGAGCCGCACATGCTCTACCCGCACGCCACGGCCTCTTCCGCTTGGACCGGCGCCACACGCACCACTCCTCCTAACCTCCTACGACTCGATCAACACAGCAGTCAGGGCGCAACAAACATGCGTACGTCCTACACCTAGAACTCAACTCGATTGACATGGCAACAACCTTGCCAATCTACTGGGCCTGGGCTTGAATGAACACACCGATCAAGCCCGACACCAACACGACGCAACCTTGGAGACGAACGCACGAGACGCCTACGTGGCTTTTCAATATAGCCTTGAGACTGACAGCAACAAGGCAATTTCGTCTTAATGCAAAATGCAAAAGAAGATTGCAACAAGAATGCAACGACAGTAGAAGAAAACTCCTGCTCCGGCAGGCTTAGCTCTCTCCGATTCTGTACGTACGTCATTTGCTAAATTACATAGCAAATGACGAGGTGAGATTATAGACTGGATTGTTTTAACATCGTTGTACAGCCTTTATTATCTTTATTATCTTGCAATAGAGCTAGTAATACGCTCACGTGCCTGCGTACACAAGTATATGCTGGGGTGCGTCCCTCCTCAGGGGCGACACGGGCGGACCCCAACCCTAGCACCGCCACTCCATCTCCCTCCATCCTTCCATCTTGCTGCCGTCAGAGCTGGCCTGCCGGAAGCTCGTGCGACCGTTAGGAGGGCAGCAGCGGGGCGGAATCGCCAGATTTGGGCTTGGGCTGGAGTCACCTGGATCTGAAAGGCTCAGCCTAAGCTGCGGTGGTGGTGGCGCTCAGCAATGGCCACGGTGTGGGTGCGGCGGCCTCCGGTGGTCCCGTGCTTGGACGGAGCGGTCTTGGAGAGGGCCTATAGTTGCATCGTGTGGGTAAGGAGGCGGCGTGGAGCCGTGTGCGCCCCTAAGGAGCCAACACGGCCGGATTCGATGGTGGCGCCCCTAGCTTTGCTGGGCTACTCCGGTGCGGTACATCGTCGGAAGACAACACAAGCAACTTCTTTAGTTTGCTGGCTCGGCGGTGAAAGCTATGTGCGCGGGTGGAGCAACGAGGCGAAGTTGATTTGCAGCGGCGGCATAGCTCTTTGATGGGGACTGTGGGAAGCGGGGCAACATTGCTCTCCATTCTGATGGCGATAAAAGAAACAGATCCGTGACATGAAGTATTGTGGCGGACGTGGTGAGGCCCCCGTGCGCAGTGATTCATCGAGGTGACGAGAACGAGGTGAAGTCCAACGGCGGGTGTGGCGAGGCCTCCTCGTGTTTTGTGTTATCGTGGTGGTGACTGCGAGGTAGTCCGCGAGAGGTCCGGATCTGGTGGTATCACTCTGTCGCATGGAGTGTGTTGTTGCAGTGGCACTAAGGTGAAAGGTCCCGCATGGTAGTGGCCTTCTTGATGCGGTGTGGTCTGTTTCTCTCGGATCCCTGTTGACACGGGATCACGCCTAGAGGTTTCGACGACTAACATGAGCGTGAGAATGTTGGTGGTATGCATATGTAATCACAATATTTTTTTTTACAATAGAATGTACATCTGGTTCTCACTTACAGTAACTCAAGTAATCCGTGTAGGAGTTATTCCGTATAACAGTTCTTTTGCTACTGATACTGCAAAATCCACCCTAACACAAGTATGTGGGCCCTTCAAGAAATCTGACTGATGGTCCATCAAGACAGCTAGAATAATGCTCCAACGTGTCATTTGTCTGATAGTTTTTTCTCTTGCTCCTTTCGCCATAACACTCTTAATTATACTCTTATCAGTTATAAGACGCTATACTAAATTCTTCTCACAGGTTGCTCGACAGCCATGACGGCAGGCACCCTGCAACATTCGGAGAGAAAACATAAACAACCACGTTAAAACGCCATGAAAAATTCGAAATTCAGACTGCATAATTCAGGAACAGCTAGCTAGCTTGCTCACATGAGACTGGGAAGCTGAAGCACAGGCCCGGCTTGCCGGCGGCGGCCGGCAGCTGCTGCGGCTGCGGCTGCGGCTGCGGCTGCCCGTGCTCGGCGACGAGGATGTAGACGAGGCCCATCACTCCGGTGTGCTGCTGGTGGCTGCTGTAGTTGGACACCACGGTCAGAACCTCGCCGTCGCGCACCGTCACGGCGCCCGGCTTCGGGTAGCACGTCGACATGCCGACGATGTAGTCCGCCTCGTTCCCGGCCTCCTGGCCATCGCCGTAGGTTGCCGTCGATTCGCACAGCAGCCGGCCGTCCTGCGTGACAGAGTTTAGTGCATGCAGTTCATCAGCATCCAGGCTAGCAATGTTTCAGATCCATTGTTCGTTACTTGCTACTTGGATTGTGCAAAGTTTCAGACGATGATAAATACTGAGCTCTGCAGCAGAGAAATGCAAAGAGATCGATCGAATTCGTGGTGGCAGCTACCTCGCCGTGCAGAGAAGCGGCGATGCCACCCGAATGCAGGTGCGCGACGCCGAACACGATGTCGCCTCCCCGCGGCAGGATCTGCTTGGCCACCTGAACATGGACGCAGTCGTTCTTGGCCCGGTTCTCTGAGCTGCATTCCTCGACCAGGTACTCAACCTGCACAAACAGACGTCTCGCCAAAATCATAAACCATCTCGAGTCTGATCGCACATTTCTCGATCAACATCTGAAACAGGTTGGCATATGAAGCTTTTAGTCTTTGCTGCATATGCATTACCCTGCAAGCAGTCTCGGTTTTCCCCTCGAGCAGAGCTCTGTCAGTGACATCGAAGATGTAGATCTTCACCGGCAAGACCGCGTCGCTCCAGTCTTGCCACACCACGGTGTACCGCAGGAACACCTTCCTCGCCTCGACATCGACGAACCCTTCCTCGACCTTGCACCGGGTCTCATCGTAGCAGCAGAGCAGCCCGCCGGCGTAGTCGTCGGCGATGCGGCGGCCGAACTCGTCCACCGTCAGGTTGTACAGGTCGCACCTGCACTCGGTGCATCCGAGCTTGTCGACGGCGCCGCGCGTGTCGATGGCGTGCACGTTGACCAGCCACCTCTCCTCGTACCCCTCCGGCGCCGCCGCCGGGTCGCCGATCTCGATGCCGTAGGGGTCAGGCACCCACGTCGCCGTGTGCCGGGTCTCGGACCCGAGCCCGTAGTACTGCCCCAGCGTCTGGCTGCACACGCCGGAGTTCCGATGCCGGATCATCTTGGAGCGGTTCCGCGCCTCGCCGGCGGCGTCGTCCTTGGGGGCGTAGTAGGGCTCCACGACCCAGTGGTGGAGGTAGGTCTCGTGGAGCGGGACGGGGACGCCGTGGTCGTCGACGACCTCGGCGTTGAAGCTCTTGAGCGCGAGGTGGCCGCGGGGGAAGGCGATGTCGTGGTACCACTTGTTGGAGACGGAGCCGGGGCGCAGGAAGATGGGCGGCGACAGGAACGTCTGGGATTTGAGCAGCTGGCCTCGCACGCTGAGCGCCTCCGATGGAAGTGTGGCGGCTGCAGATAGGAGCGTGACGAGCAGCGGAAGGAACGCAGACATCTTCATCTTGTCACCCCTGCGCTACTACCTGCAAAAATTTGAATGAACTGAATCAGGAAAACGGATTAGAACAAGCAAACGGAGTCGAGAACTATTTGAATTGTTCTGCTGGATTAGAAGAGCACACGTCAAACCGCGCTTCCATTTGTGCTAAAGACCAGTCCGATTTTCGCGATGAAACTACAGTTTTGCATTTACAGTGCCCAAGGACGACAAATTTCCCTGCATATCAATCTAAAGTGCTCAGAACCACAAGACAGAAGATAAAACAAGCGGTTCCCACTATGCCATTTCTTTATTCTTCGTTTTTTAATGGAAAAAATAGGACTACTGTTCAGAATCAGCTCGATGTCACCCATTTTTAACCTTATCGCTCCTACTAAGGACAGGTGCCCTGTGTATCTACGCTCAACTAATCCGTGTAGAAATTGCAGAAACTAGGGTGGAAAATTCAGAAACCAAGAGGATGAGAAAGGCAAGACTAGGAGCAAAGGCAATAATGGATATTCCACAAGAAGTGAACAGGTAGCACAAGAAGAAAGCAGATATCCGAAAGGCAGGTCTAATTTTTCTGAACCAATCGCTCGCAGTCGCAGAAAATACCAAACCAGTCCACCGGACAGGATATACGATGTTCCAGCTGCATGTAGCGTGGGAGGAGATCGATCCTACGTACCCCTAGCGAGGACATGGGGAAGGAATGGGGGGAAGCGCAGGTGCAACCGACGAGCTAGCTGCAGGGAGGAAGAGGACGACGGAGCAGAGCGTACCAGGCTGAAGGCAGCCGATCGAGCTGAGGAGCGAGGAGGGCCGGAAGCTGCGCGGCGCGGACAGATCTTATACGAATCCGCGGAGGGGGTTGGGGTTGGGGCGCTCGCTGACGACAGCGCTTGCGTCTCTGGTGCGGTGGCGAGGGCCGGGGAGTACTCCGCCGTAGGAAGAGGGGATATGAACGCGGCCTCGGCGTTCAGCCGTTCACACGGCGTTCTAGAAGGAGGCGATGGGGATTTGGGTTGGGATCGGGGTTCTGATCCTGACACGTCATTCAGGCTGTGCTGCGCTGTATATCCCATGGAATGTTCACGTACTAAAACTATTAAATATAGTTTAATTATAAAAATAATTGTATAAATGGAGGTCTCGCGACATGAATCTATTAAACCTAATTAATTCATGATTTAACCATGTTACAGCAAATATGTGTTAATGATGGATTAATTAGGCTCAATAAATTCATCTCGCGAATTAACTACGACTTATGCAATTAGTTTTATAATTAGTTCACGTTTAGTTCTTCTAATTGGTATCAAACATCCGATATGACCAACGTCCCCATACGTTCGCTGGTTGGTCAAATGATACAGTAGTAGAAAAAAAAAGAGAGAGAAAAAGCCTACCCTGATTGAAGCGGCCAATAATAATGTGTTAATCCATCGGCCACCTTTTTTATTAGCAACTTGGTTGGAACTTTTTTTTCATCGAAAACGCAATCTCTTGCACATCTTTATATTAATATAGTAGAATTTGATGGATTACGACGCGATGCTGTGGCGTGCACACTTAAACTGTAAGAGATATTGCACGGTGATTACAACCACAATAAAGAACTAGCTACTGCTCGTGCTTGATTTCTACTCACCTATCAAGCTACCAAGGTTTACTGCCCCTGCAGCAACCCAAACTCAGCTTCCCTCATGATCTTCAGCAGTAAGTGGTCCATCTGTGAGCTTTCACAGCAATAACTTGGTTGGAACTTGGGGTTGGGATTTTATATTTTATTAGAGGGTACGTAGATGGCTTATGCTTACCGCCGCCGACGGTGGAGGATGGTCAATGAGCGGTGGAGATGATACTATGGTATGCTTACATCTTAGTGTAATGTAAAAAAGGATTAGCCAATATTCATGTGCGTTGCAACAGGTAATCGCACGACCCTACCTAATAAACACGGAATAGACTCATTTTATAAATAAATTGATTTATGATCCACATCAACTATTTCTAAAATAGACTTCAAATTTATGTACAAACCAGACTGACAGGTGACAAGTACTCGATCTCACGGCGGGTGAGGCAAGGGGCCGTTTGACTCCAAGGTGTTAAAGTTTAGCACTTGTCACATCAGATGTTTGAATACTAATTAGAAGTATTAAACATAGGCTAATTACAAAACTAATTGGACAGATGGAGTCTAATTCACGAGATGAATCTATTAAGCCTAATTAGTTCATGATTTGACAATATGGTGCTGCAGTAATCATTTGCTAATGATAGATTAATTAGTTTTAATAGATTCGTTTCGCGAATTAGCACAGGGATTATGCAATTAGTAGCTCATGTTTAGTTCTCCTAATTAGCATTCAAACATCCAAGGTGACACGGCCAAAGTTTAGCATCTGATATCCAAACACCCCCTTCAACAGGCAAAGCAACAGCAGATGATGACAGCCTGACAGGCGATGTGTCATGGAATTTATACTCATCTGCAGGAACAGGAGGAGATCAGGTGTTTGGATCTTGGAGCTAAAGTTTAGTCTGTGTCATATCGAATATTCGAGGCTAATTAGAAGGACTAAATATGAGTTAATTATGAAACTAATTACACAGATGAAGGTTAAACGGCGAGACGAATCTATTAAACCTAATTAATCCATCATTAGCAAATGGCTACTGTAGCAGCACATCGTCAAATCCTGGACTAATTAGACTTAATAGAGTCTCGCTGTTTAGCCTCCATTTGTGCAATGGGTTTTGTAAATAATCTATGTTTAATATTCCTAATTAGTATCTAAATATTCGATGTGACAAGGACTCAAGTTTAGTTTAGCCTGGGGATCCAAATACCTCGCTTCGCGAATGTTTAGATACTAATTAGAAGTACATATACTAATTATAAAAACAATTGCACAGTTGGAGGCTAATTCGCGAGACGTATCTATTAAGCATAATTAGTTCATGATTTGACAGTAAACATGTGGTAATCATGAATTAATTAGTTTAATAGATTCGTGTCGCGAATTAGCCGCTAATTATAATTATAATTGACGCGCAAGAGCAAGCGGGCCCAACATGAGCTACATTACACGTCGTCGTAGTGGGTTGGGCCGATATGGCTTGTACAGTACATGCCTTCCAAGAATCCAAGGTTACGCTTTTATTTAGATGACCTTTTTGCAACCTGCTGAGAGAGCAGATGAACATGGCGAAGTTGAATTAGAGCAGATGAAACGCCGATTATAGTTTTACAATAAGCCAAGAATTTGCATCTCGCTGGCATGCCAAATGAGGTCGTCAAGATTAGTGCTGTTTTTGACCATCACAATCTCATGTTCCATTTCATTAGCCGCAATGTGCAAATTCCTTTCGTTTTTTTTCCTTCTCCTTTTGGGTTTGGTTTGTTCTAACTCTTTCAATTTCAGAAAGAACAAATTAAAGAATCCACCACAGAGAGCTGCACGCCACATTAATTTCCGTAACATTTCGATTGAGTAACACTAACACCGTTTTATTTCATAACAGAGCCAACAAGTACCATAGTAGCCACCTTACAATCTTATTTGTGCCGGCGACGTGCTTTTACCGCCATGCCTTGGCGAACGAACCAACGACGGAGCACGGCACCGGCCGCACAAGTGAGACCTGACACAACACGAACACGTAGTACAAGTACCTTACCAGGGCTTTCTGAAACTTTCACTGCAGGTACCCCGACACCCATGGCGGGACGACGCACCCTGCAATTTGAATCAGATTTACAAGATGTTATAATAAGAACCCATGCAGATTCAAAAGTTCCACAGGGAGAAGAACAATCTCCAGAATGCGACAGAGGTTCAGAAACAGCTAAGCTAAGCTCACATGGGACCGGGAAGCTGAAGCACAGTGAGGACGACGGTCGCTGCTGCTTGGTGGGCGCCGGCAGCTCCTGCTCGTCGGCGACGAGGATGTAGAAGTGGCCCATCACCCCCGTGCGCCGCCGCTCGCCGGTGTAGTTGGACACCACGGTCAGCGCCTCGCCGTCGCGCACCTTCACGGTGCCCGGCTCCGGGTAGCACGACGACATGCCGACGACGTAGCCCGCCTCGTTCCCGGCCTCCTCACCATCGCCGTAGGTCGGCGTCGACCAGCACAGCAGCCGGCCGTCCTCGCCGTGCAGGGAAGTGCCGACGCCACCTGCGTGCTGGTGCCCGACGGCGTAGACGACGTCGCCTCCACGCGGCAGCACTTCCTTGGTCACCTTCACGTCGACGCAGTCGTTCCTCGCCCGGCTTTCTGGGCTGCATTCCTCGACGGTATACTCCAGCTGCAAAATAGATCAAACAGGCATCAGTATACATATCTTTATCTCTACACAAGCCTCTTTTTTTCGTCCGTCCTGACAAGAGGGTCCCGCTTGTCACAGGGCTCCGTCCCTCTCCCTCCCGTCCGCCGCCTGCGCGCCTCCCTCCCGTCCCTTCTTCGGGAGGAGGAGGAGGGCGCCGAGGGCCGCGTCCTGGAGGCTTGGGAGCGCGCGTACGCGGACGACCGCTCGTGGGAGGCGCGGCAGGAGGACCAGTCGGGCCTCCTCCGCCCCATCGACACCAAGACCGAGAGAGAGAGAGAGAGAGAGAGAGAGAGAGAGAGAGAGAGAGAGGGGTGTGAATGGCGAGGCGAGGCGAAGAAGGACGAGGAGGAGACAGCAAGTGTACCAAAACGAAAATATTCGCAACCAAGCGCTCGAGAAAAATCCATCAATGGCGGCTCTGATCCCGCGCTGCCCGGCCACGCCGCAGACCCCGCCCCCACGGTCCCCAACCCCAACCCACCCGCCGCAGCAGCACCGGCGCCCGCCCAAGGGCGACGCGGCGGAGGGGGGAGAGGGGTGGCCCCGGGGAGGCGTGGATCCGAGGAGGGCCGCCGCTCGGGACCCGGGCCGGCGCCAACCGCGGCGCCCTTCCTCATCGCCGCCGTTTGGTCCCCAAGGGCCGGTGATGTGATCACTAGCCGCTGCGACTGGGGGAGGTGGCAGCAATGGTACTCCCTCCATCCCAAAATTGCAGGTTAGAGCGCTCGCCTCGCACGCGCCGCCGCCCCCCGCCGCACACAGTGACCTCACACTTAAACTAACGAGTGGATCCGGTCGGAGGCGGCGAGGTCGGCGAGGTTTTGTGCGGGGTCGGGAGGAAGCGGCGCTGGAGGAGACAGGCGGCAACAAACCGCGGGGCCACTCTCAGTCTCTCACCGCGTTTCGCTGTGAGCACTCGTGGACCCTTGGACGAGCAGGAGAATTTGGGCGAGTTTGGGAGGGCTCCAGCTCCAGCTCCACAAGTTCGTTCCGGTATGGAGAAGTTGGAGCTTTCGAAACGGTCACGGTGTTGGAGCCGCTTCTGGACATCTATAGGAGGAGTCGGAGCCGGAGCAAAAAAAAGCTTTGCGGCTCCGGCTCCACACGCGGAGCGCTCGGCGAGGAGCCCTCCCAAACTCGTCCTTTTTGGGATTTTATTGTGGAATCTCACCATGGATTTTCATGACATCTTACTTTTATCTTATTAAAAAAGATAATATCTCTACTTAATATTAAAATATTAAGTGCGGTTGTTTCTTCCAACCATCATAGTCGTAGTTGTTTTGTAAAAAAATTTCTCAAATTTTCGTAATCAACCCTCCACCGCCCACTCATCTTGCTCCTGCATGCACACTACTTATTGTTGCCCTCCCCTCCATGTCCATTGCTTCATCCATGGGCCCATGGCGCATTGATCCTCAATGTGGTGCAGCAAGGGAAAACGAGCATAGGAGCAGCTCGCGAGGCTGCAGGTCATGCTTGAGCTCACCCTCAAGGCCCTTGCATGGACATGGTGCACTAGCAACTAACAAGAAGATCTGGAGATGAGTAAATGAGAGAGGGAATGAGAGAGATGCAGGTGGAGCCAATGTTTGGCGTGGGTGCTCTGCAGCTGCTGCTTGCCTATTTGAATGATGAAGGAGCACAGAAAAAAATCAAGAGAAAGGTAGGGATGGTGCTTGGCATGATCGCCTCTTAGATGTGCTTCGTATTTTGACCCAAAACAATTTAAACTGTGAAGTAAATTTGACTATAAAAATTAGATACAAATGAATAAGAAGAGAATTAAATAGAAATAAAACTAATCCAAAAAATAAAAAAAATATTTTGTAGTTCAAGGATCTTTCCATAGAAAAAAATAGGAACTAAAGGATTTTTTAGAGCACTCGAATTTAGTGTGCGAATAATTGAGAATTTGAGCGAGAGCTCTATATTGGATCTTTTTGAAAGTTAGATGCCAAAAGAGATAGTCTATATCCTCCACGGTGAAGCGATGCCACCCTTAATCGAAACACCTACAAAATGCTTCTTGATGCAACTCATGTGGGTGGCTGAGCAAGGCGAAAGCTAAGTGAGCAAAAGTGGTGGCAGGGCCATGACAATCAACGATAGCAGTTGTGGTGGTGACTCCACGCTCAACAAATGACAGCTGAGTATCATCAAAACAAGACAACTTACGAATAGCTACAGTTGGATACTAGACTTTTTTTCCTCCCGTTGCAATGCACGGGCATATTTACTAAAAATAACATGCCCTCAGCGTAAGGTTCATGAATCTTTGGGCCTTAACTATGTTGTTTATGGGCTGAGGGTGCACTACTAAACATTTATAACTTAATAGTAGCCCAGTAACAGGCTCACAATGGCCCAATAAACTATCTCAACATTATTTTACATAAAAAATTGGTGAATGAAAAAAAAATGTTGAGCAAAAAAAATATTGGTGAGTGAAAAAATGTGGGTAAGTGCAAAAAAGTCGGTGCATGTAAAAGATTGTTGAGAAATAATGTTGGTGAATATAAAAAAGTTATAAAAAATATTGGTATATATAAAAAATGTTGGTCAATATCGAGAAATGTTGATAAAAATTAAGTTAGACTTTTTAAAAAAATAATTGATGGATGCCAACAAAGTTGATAGATGTTAAAAAAATGTTGTACATGTGATACATGAGCTTTAAAGATAAGAAGATATATAGAAACCCTCGAAATTTTTTTTGATGAGTTGGTGATTTATTTTTGGTGGCACTTTCCCACATCAAAAATTACAACCTCTACAAGTGGCATATCTCGTCCAGGAGTTCATCCAACAAGCTGAAGCGAATATGCCTTTCTCCGCTCCTGGTGTTGCGGGCATATGGGCCTTGTAGTTGTTTTCTGTTTTGTCAACTTTTGTTTTGTTTGGCCCTGCGGTTTTTTTTCGTCCTTTTCTTTTAGTCTGCGGGGCCATCTGGATAGTTCCCTATGAATATTAGAGTACTTGTTTGGATGACAACAGCTCTTTTCAAAAAAACAAGTATATACAGCCGGCAAAACAGATTCCCTTGAGGATACGGGATTGAAAGGACTACGCTACTGCCAAAAGCGATGGAAATCGACCACATACATAGGGTGCGTTCGAAGCAGGGCGAGCCACGCAAACTCGTTCCGGCGCGCACGGAGCGGAGCTCCATCACCAATCGCGCGCCATGGCTGCCGCTGGTGACGCCGGCCGACGACAAGGGAGGACGACCGCGGCCATCGTGGTGCCAGCGGTGCCGCTGAGTTCCGGCAAGCCGATGCCGCGGGTGGGCTTCGGCACGGCGACGCCAACGTTGTGCCAGACCGAGGGCGACGCCGCCGCCGTGACGGATGCCGTCCTCCGCGCCATCGGCGCCGGGTTCCGCCACTTCGACACCGCCGCGGTGTACAACGCCGAGGCCGCGGTCGGCGACGCGGTGGCCCAGGCCGTGCGCGCGGGCACGATCGCCTCCCGGGACGAGGTCTACGTCACCTCCAAGCTCTGGATCGCCGACGCGCACCCCGGCCGCATCTTGCCGGCGCTCGAGAAGACACTACAGTGAGTAGAGTACAAATCCTGGCCCATTCTCCGAGAAAGCGTCATGGACCATCTTTTTTCTTGTCAGGAATCTGCGGATGGAGTACGTGGACCTGTACCTGGTTCACCACCCGGTGAGCCTCCGGCCGTCGGAGGTTGAAGGAGGCCCGGTGCTGGTGAAGAAGGACCTGGTGGCGATGGACATGAAGGGGGTGTGGGAGGAGATGGAGGAGTGTCACCGGCGAGGGCTGGCCAGGGCCATCGGCGTCAGCAACTTCGCCTGCAAGAAGCTCGAGCACCTGCTCTCCTTCGCGAAGATCCCGCCGGCTGCTAACCAGGTGGAGGTGAACCCGTGTTGCCGGCAGAACAAGCTGAGGGAGTTCTGCAGGGCCAGAGGCATCCAGCTATGCGGCTACGCTGCATTGGGCGCGAACGGCACGCCATGGGCCAACAATTCTGTCATGAAGTCCCCTGTTCTGAAGCAGATCGCCCAGGACAGGGGCAAAACCGTCGCCCAGGTAATTTTGTTCGTTGTAAAGACAGTCTAAATCACACATTGATCGAAAACATCGATTTAATACAAACTTGGTCGGCGAGATGCAGGTGTGCATTAGGTGGGTTTACGAGCAGGGCGACTGCGTGATCACCAAGAGCTTCAAGGAGAGTAGGATGCGAGAGAACCTCGACATCTTCGACTGGGAGCTCACAGAGGACGACCGCCGGAAGATTAGTGAGCTCCCAGAGTCTAGGGGCAACTACAATTTCTTGGTCCATGAATCCGGGCCATTCAAAACAGTGGAGGACTTGTGGGACGGTGAGATCACTGCCGGCCAATGTAACCAAACGGCGCTTGTTTCGTCTGACTGATGAATATGATGTTCTAATGGATTCTGTCCGTACATATATGCAACCAATATATTATATGTTGTTGTAGTGTTTTGTGTGTCTCTCGGTTATGGAGGCACGAAATCTTTTTATATTTTATATTTTGTGTGTCTCTTGGTTACATTCAAAAAAAAAATCTTTTTATATTTTATATTTTTTGCGAGGATACATATATTTTTATATATACAAATATGTACATGTACCTTGCACTCAGGCTCGGATTTCCCCTCGAGCAGCGCCGTGTCAGTGACGTCGAGTATGTAGATCATCACCGGCACAACGGCGGCGTCGCTCCAGTCGAGCCACATCACTGTGTACCGCAGGAACAGCTCCCTGGGCTCGCCGCCGCCGAAGCCTCCCTCCACCGCGCACCGCGTCTGGTCGTAGCAGCAGTGCGTGCCGCCGGCGTACCCCGCGCCGATGCGGCGGCCGTCCTCGTCGACGGTCACGTTGTAGAGGTCGCACCGGCACTCGGTGCACCCGGCCCTGTCGGCGGCGCCGCGCGTGTCGATGGCGTGCACGTTCAGCGACCACCGCTCCTCGTACCCCTCCGGCGGCGCCTCCGGGTTGCCGATCTCGACGCCGTAGGGGTCGGGCACCCACGTCGCCGTGCGCCGGGTCTCGGCGCCGAGCCCAAAGTACTGCCCCAGCAGGCCCCCGCACACGCCGGCGTTGGGCCGCTGGCGGCGTCGCTCTTCCCCGCCGCCGCTAGTCGTCGCGGCGTAGTAGGGCGCCACGAGCCAGTGGTGGAGGTAGGTCTCGTGGAGCGGCACGGGGGCGCCGCGCGCGTCGACGACCTCGCCGTTGAAGCTCTTGAGTGCGAGGTGGCCGCGGGGGAACGCCACGTCCGAGTACCACTTGTTGGAGACGGAGCCGGGGCGCAGGGAGATGGGCGGGGACAGGTACGTCCTGGATTTCAGCAGGCGGCCATGACCTGATCTCGCACCGCCGGCGAGGGCTTGTGTCGTCGCGGACGTGAACGTGATGAGCAGCACGAGGAACAACGGAGACATCTTCACCGCCGACGAGAGGTCGGGACACGGGAGCGGTTGGCGCAGAGAGTGAAGTCCTCGTCGCACCTTATATAGGGCCGCTAGCGCCACGTGGCTGTGCTTACGATAGTGCTTGCGTCGAGACCTAGCTACGTCATCTGCGGTGCCCCAGTCGACGAGCTTCCCCCAGTCGTGCGGTGCCGGCGCCGCCGCGTCGTCTCCCTACATCTGCGGCCGCAATTAATATAAGCTGCTGGACCCCTTGTCAGATTCTGTTTCTCGGATGCATGCTGTTGGGCCTGCCCACCCACCTGCATTACTCCCCAATGCTAAGGACACAAGTGTCAGGGCTGAAAATAAACTCGGCAAAAGTGTTGTATATCCTATCAGATGTGAGCAACTAGACGTCAACTCAATAATGGAAAGGTCCCATGTGAGGTAAAAAGTTTCCATGCAAGTAACTGAGACTGCCAATAAGCCTCAAAAATTTGACTAGAATAGAAGTTCAGCCACTAATTGAATTGATAGAGTAGCAACAAATCTCACGGCATGGAAAAGAAAATTGCTTGACAAAGCTGGAAGACTAACTCTGGTCTGATCAGCAATGACTTCTATGCCAATCTACTTCGTCACAATCTTTAAACTCAAGAAATGAGAAATGAAGAAGATAGACAAAATCAGAAGAAGCTTCCTGTGGAGAGGATTAGAGCAAGAAAATGGAGGGAATTGTCTAGTCAGGTGGCAGAAAACAACCATACCAAAGAACCTTGGAGGCCGGGGATCCTTGAACTTGGAGCATTTAGTATAGCACTTCGGCTACGCTGGTTGTGGAATGAATGGACTGAACCTAACAGGCCTTGGGTTGGATCTAATACTCCATGTGATGAAGTAGATAAACAACTTTTCAGAGCAAGCACGATGGTTACTGTGGGGAATGGGAATAGGACCAAGTTTTGGCAATGTTCTTGGGCTATGTGAGATCTCCTAGAGACGTAGCTCCAAGTCTCTACAAATTGGCATGGAGAAAAAATAAGACTCTAAGAGAGGACATCACTGATCATAATTGGACTAAAGGTTTATGGAGGATGCAAACGATGGAACAAATGGCAGAATTTATACTACTTTAGGATTTGGTTCACGAGGTCCAATTCAATGATGAAGAGGATCAAATCAAATGGAGATGGACTGCCAATGGATCCTACACATCGAAATCTGCTTATGAAGCACAATTTAAAGGAATTTATAGTACTTTTGAAGGCAGCACCATTTGGAAGGCTCACATTGAAGCTAAGCACAAGTTCTTCGCGTGGATGTTAATACAAAGCAAGATCTTGACAGCCGACTAGCTGTTGGCCAGAAATTGGCAATGCCACACTATCTGTCCATTGTGTGATCAAGAATCGAAAACAACAGCTCATCTATGCCTGCAGTGCAATTATTCCAAGGAAATCTGGATGCTAGTAAGCAACTGGGGGTCAACATTCAAACAAATGAAGATGAGGAAGTTGAAACATGGTGGATAAGATTGTTGAAGCCGTTCAACACAAGACAAAGACGATCTACGGTAGCGTTCATGATCCTAACAGCTTAGAACATATGGAACAACGAAACTAACGAGTTTTTCAAGCAAAGACCCTCCGGCCATTACAAGTATTCTACAGAATTCAGGAGGACGTCAGGATGAGACCCTCCGACCATTACAAGTATTCCACGGAATTCAGGAGGACGTCAGGATGAGACAGGGAGCAGACAGAGAGCATGTGGTAACCCAGAACTGGGTAGTGTATCTTAGTTTCTTTAAATGAGTAAGAGTAGAGATCAAATCTTTATCTGTGATATCGAACTTTATGTAACTTTGAACTTCATTCATCTTAAATGAATTAGCAGTGCTCCTGCTTTGTTTAAAAAAAAATTCTTGAGAAGGCAACATGGAAGAATGAATGGCAATGCCGAGGAATTGAAGCGCCTTTCTCGATGGAAGATTAATGGGCTTCAGTTCTGTTGTGTCCATCACCTTCTTTCGGTTTAATTGGCCGCCCTACCTTAATTCGTGCGGTTGGACATCAAGAGGAGCCTCGGCTCGGCATTGAAAGCTGCCACCGGTAGAAAAAATTATTAATTTGGAAGAATATATAGCAACGACGATGCCTTGAAAAATAAGGACGCGGCTAATTTACAACCGCTGTAATATAAGCCCAGCCCTTCGTACAGCCGCCTCTATAAAAGATGTTTGGATCTATGGACTAATTTTTAGTTCAAGTCATATCGAATATTTGGATACCAATTAAAAGGACTAAATGTAAACTAATTATAAAACTAATTGCATAAATGAGGGCTAATTCACGAGATGAATCTATTAAGTCTAATTAATCCATAATTAGCACATGTTTACTGTAGCACCACATGAGCTAATCACGAACTAATTAGGTTTAATAGATTTGTCTCACAAATTAGTCCTCATTTATGCAATTAGTTTTATCATTACACTATATTTAATAAATTAGTGTGCAAATATCCGATATGACCGAAACTAAAATTTAATCCGGGTATCAAACACCTCCTTAGAAAGGAGGCGAAACTTGCACTGCCGGCATTCCTTTTCTAGCATGCCAGCTTGACAGCTTTCTATCCTATCCCAGTGCGCAGTAAAAAGAGTCACGGGCACGCAACGTATCCACACAGAAAAATAGGATGACATGCTTCCTACCGGCTGCATGTATTTACTGCATAATAAATGGTAATCAACATTTCTTTTTACGTGCAGTAATTTTTTTTATGCGGCCAGGTTATGCAATTTGTAGTATTTTATATGCTGCTAATCCAAGTCAACAGATACAATAAGCAACTTTATGAAAACCCATAAACAAAGTTTTAAAAATCATGAGTACATTTGAATACGGAAAAAAAGCATTTACAACCAGGGAACTATCATTAACATGTATACCAAACAAAATCTTCACGCCTGATCCTCTAGCACCATATGCATGGATTGGTTGCACCATTGGCTATTGGCTTTGTGTGATCCCACACTGCTAGCACCAAGAGGCATAACATAAGAAAATGTACGTGAGCTCGAATTGCACAACCTACTAGTATTTTTGCCTAGCAAATAACAACTGAAAAAAGAGCAATAACAGATCAAACCAAAGAGTTTCTAGATATCTAGCTAGTTGTATGTGAGCCCGCACTGTTAAACAGACTAAAATTGATCAAATTAGACATTAATAAATGGGTCCACATACTTCTAATACATTCAGTTTTAAGTTTTAACAAGGGGTAACAATACATGTATAATAAGTTCTAGTTCTATTGCAGAATCCTAATGAGAATAAGTGTCAGCTACAAGTGTCAAACATGCTAATTGATGGTACTCACTCACCATAGTGAATGCTTTTCTGCAGCTTGCTAAGGCTACATGGCTTGACGGATTCAGTGTCACACAGTTCACCATTAACTTGAAAACCAAAAAAATGCTTTCAGCCAGAATCTAAATGTTGTACGCATGATAAAGGTTCAATCTACATGTGGGAAACTTGTGTGGCCGGTCAAACATTTGTTGAACACAACTATATTGCCTAACTAAAATTATTACTTTGCCTAACAAATAATAGTACTTTGCCTAACTAATAATAGTACTTTGCCCAGAGCAACCGTACCCTACAATATACTCACCCTCAACCTCTTCTTAATCAATATAAACCACTCACATCTAACTCACAAAATAGCTACTGCTATAAAAAAACATTCATACTATTGTACTACACTAAACAAGAAGTCATACAAGAGCATGAGTAATTCATCGATTAAAAATATTTAGGAGTTTATGCAAAAACTAACTACCTCTCTAACACAAAAACACATTCAACAGAGTTCACCCACCTTTACCATGTGTGTTCACCCTTGTTCCAACCCATCAAGAACTCTAGTTTCTTCAAGTTAGTGGTATAGTTATTCAACATAGTTCTGCAATCAAAGTTACAATAAGCAACGTTTTGGAATCTCATAAGAAAGTTATGAAAAATTCTAAGCAAATTAGATCATGGACAAAGCATTGTGTGACCATGAAGGATATGTCATCTAACCATATCAAAAACAAGTCCACGCCTCATCTGCTAGCACCTAGCACCACACAAGAATTTGAATCAGTAGAAATAAAAAATGAATATTTGCTTCACAAGCTGATCGATGCTATCCAACTCAATTCTTCTCAGCAAAAGCTATAATATATAAATTTCTCGACACTCATAAGAAAATTTGAAATAAGAAAGAAACAAACACAGAGGTAATTTATACCACTAAGAGACTATCATCTAATATAAATAATAAGTCTTCAGATCCTGTTCTCTATCACCAAGTCATGTTCAAAGAAGGTAGTATACTGTTTTGAACATAGAAACTGAAAAAAGTTAGTTTAGGGCACATAACACATTGGGTTCAGGTGGGGTTTTGTGTGGGTTCAGGTGAGTGTTGAGTTTGGGTTCAGTGCATACTAAATTGAATTAGTTTTACTGGTAGGAAAAACTTCAATTGAAAAAAAAAGGCACCACCTCTGGTATGTATTGTGTCATACAAACCAACCAAATTAGAGAGCACCCGCCTTACTATTTTTAGCAATTATTGACAGTACTTAGGGGTATGAATTGCATCTTGACTAAAAAATTGTTTACATGATGCCCTCTATACCACATGCAGTCAGGTTGTAAGTAGGTGATTAAGCTTTCCAGGTTGAGTAGAACTGGACATCATGTGGCATGCATTATTTGGGATGAAAAACAAAAATCATCCCATGCAATTATATTGACCGTAAAAATCATCCCAAGCTAAAACGCTTAATTTGTGCATTTTAGAGCAAACTCGTATTAAAAAAGAAGAACATGATGTTCTGATATAAAATCTACATAGGCTTTTCATGGTAAACCAAGCCTTCCATGCTGTCTAGAACCAAAACTCTGTGCATGAAAAATTCACTCTGAAAAAAACTCAAAACAAAAGAGAAAGAGGCAAACATGCAAAATCAAAGGGGAAAGAAAAGCAAAGAGATGACTTGTGCCACCGTGCGCTACCTCCATAGAGCTCTCTGATCTTCACTCCCTACTGCATCACATCAAAAATATCAGAAAACTAATCAAGCCCACAGACTGGTTGTCAATTTAAGCAGGGGGCGGAGCCAAAATCACCACATGAAGCAAATATCGATGAAAAAGGGAAGACAACCTCACCTCTATCTTCTCCCGGTCTGAACCTCCCCTAGATCAAACACATAGAAATCAAAGCAAATCAATTGATTTATGCAGAACATGGGTGCAATTCGCTAGAGAGAGGGGGGGGGCAACGGGGAAAGAGATTAAGATGTCGACGAGGCGCTGGAGCTGGAGCTGGTCCACCTACCCATGAAGCATCTGTTGCTGTACTCGCGACCATCATGGGGATCGAGCTCGCCCGGCAATGAAACCACTGGTGCCTGCTGTCGACAAGCACGTCACCTACCACTGAAAGAATAGCGCCGATTAAATCTTAAAATAAATCCAAAAAAATACGAGCAACAGTGTTTCAGTATTTTTTGAGGGGTTTCGGTTTAAAAGTGCCCACTCCTACTGCCACCTACAGAGATGAGGTGCCACGGTTATTAATTGTGCCTTCTGCAGCGAGATAGTTAAAGAAGGTCAAATAAGTCTTCCATTAATCTCTTTCAGCCTCTCTCAACATGTATGGAAAAAAATTACAAAACCTCCATCTCATATGATATAGCTAGTCTTAGAGCATCTTCAGCAGTCTTCCAATAAATGTTTGCCAATAACTAATTTATGGGGATATCCCAGTATCCATTTTATTGTTACTGGGAGAGTGTTGGATTGGGACATATGAGTAAGTCTTAGTTAATGTGTAGATTGCAGAACTTGGCAGGTAACTATTAATCTTATGCATGAAGCAAAAATGTATATATGCATTTACAAAACCAATCTCTAGGAAATTCACATTTGGTAATAGTTCTTTTTTTCATTTCTAAAAAGTTTAACAACTTTCACATCCAGGGAGTGGATTAAGCATCTTTTGATTCCCTTATGCTAAGGAATGTGACGATGCATCTTCTTTTTAATATAATCGGCAACTCTCCAGGTACGTTCTCCAGGTACATAGTTATTGCTACCTACCCGGGGTAGCTGAATGTGATGCTATTGCTACCTACCCGGGGTAGCTGAATCCCCTTTTCTTCCTCCTTGAAAGAGAGTGACGGAACGTAGCATGAATAGTTTTTTTTCCAACAAGCTTTTGTAGTTTTTTTCAGCTTGAAAAACAATAATACTCTGGATCTCACTTGTGCAAATATGTATTGAAATCTCAGTACATGCATGAGCTCCAACTTTGATCTAGCTCATGCATGGTTGATTTCCTTATATAATAAGTTGTGTATAAATACTAATATCAATTTTGAAATCTCAGTAAAGTGTAGTACACGTGCGATCAACTTTGCTTTTGGACTTTGGCTGCTACCTCCTTGTCTTTGTAGTCCTTTTTTTTCGTGAATACGCGTATCTTTGTATTAAGAAGAAAAAGTTTTGTACATCGCGGGTCTATCCGGGCGCACGCACACGGGTTTAAGCATGTTTTAGCTTACATTACACTACCGCAACGACAACACAAATACCACGGTCGACGAATACCATACGCTAATCGCTCCCCAAAAACATTGCAGAACGTAGATGATGGCGGAAAACTACAAATGACGACGTGCAAAAACCAAAATCTAACACAGCGTCACAGCCCATGCAGATGCTTCACACACACGTGCACCCATCATGTCCATGTAGCAAGCATTCATAGCGAGCTTGCCGAGATGCCGCTTTCATGGATCCCGGCCACGATGAGGTGATGGCGTCATCGATGCCCTAGCCCTTGGCCACTTGTAAGCGCAGCGACGTGGCCCTTGCGGCCCTATATAAGGTGCGGCGGGGACTTCACACTCTGCGCCTCAGCTTACGGTTCTCCTCCTCCTCGGCTCCTCGCTTCGCTTCAGCTGCGGCGGTAGCTTGGTATGCTTCGTCTTCCTCCTCTCTGCTTCCTTGTGTCGCATCCCCCAATGGCCAGCTCTTTTTTTGGCAGGCGAAGAGATGAAGATGTCTCCGTTGTTCCTTGTGCTGCTCATCATCGCGTTCACGGCCGCGACGACGTCGACCGCGCCCCTTCCGACGACGCAAACCCTCGACCTCGACGACGCGAGAGGCCATGGCCACGGCTACCACCAGCAGCTGAAATCCAGGACGTTCCTGTCTCCGGCCTTCACCCTGCGCCCCGGCTCCGTCTCCAACAAGTGGTACACGGACATCGCCTTCCCCCGGGGCCACGTCGCGCTCAAGAGCTTCAACGGCGAGGTCGTCGACGTGCGCGGCGCCCCCGTGCCGCTCCACGAGACGTACCTCCACCACTGGCTCGTGGAGCCCTACTACGCCGCGTCCGGCGGCGGCGGCGGGCAGGAGAATATCATCCCGCGGGCCAACTCCGGCGTGTGCAAGGGCGGCGCGCTGGGGCAGTACTTCGGGCTGGGCTCCGAGACCCGGCGCACGGCGACGTGGGTGCCCGACCCCTACGGCATCGAGATCGGCGACCCGGCGGCGCCGCCCGAGGGGTACGAGGAGCGGTGGTCGCTGACCGTGCACGCCATCGACACGCGCGGCGCCGTCGACAGGCTCGGGTGCACCGAGTGCCGGTGCGTCCTCTACAACGTGACGGTCGACGAGGACGACGACGACGACGGCTACGCCGGCGGCCTGCGCTGCTGCCACGACCAGGCGCGGTGTGCGGTGGAGGAAGGCTTCGCCGACGGCGAGACCCGGGAGCTGTTCCTGCGGTACACCGTGATGTGGCTCGACTGGAGCGACGCCGCCGTCGTGCCGGTGAGGATCTACATACTCGACGTCACCGATCGAGCGATGCTCGAGGGGAAATCTGAGCCTGAGTGCAAGGTACATATATATATTTATCTATATACGTATGTAAATAAATCCTGCAAAAGGTTTTAGCAGGTGGAGCTGCTAAGCCTGCTTGATTTCGCAGGTGGAGTATACGGTGGAGGCATGCAGCTCAGAAAACCGAGCGAGAAACGAGTGCGTCGACGTGAAGGTGACCCAAGAAGTGCTGCCGCGTGGCGGCGACGTCGTCTACGCCGTCGGGCACCAGCACACCGGTGGCCTGGGCACTTCCCTGCACGGCGAGGACGGCCGGCTGCTGTGCCGGTCGACCCCGGCCTACGGTGACGGGGAGGAGGCCGGGAACGAGGCGGGCTACGTCGTCGGCATGTCGGCGTGCTACCCGGAGCCAGGGGGCGCCGCCAGGGTGCGCGGCGGCGAGGCGCTGACCGTGGTGTCCAACTACAGCAGCGAGCGGCAGCACACGGGGGTGATGGGCCACTTCTACATCCTCGTCGCCGACGAGCAGGAGCAGCTGCCGGCTCCCGAGAAGCAGCAGCTGCCGTCGCTGTGCTTCAGCTTCCCGGTCTCATGTGAGTCAGGAAGCTACCTGTTTCTGAATCTCGTACGTTCTGGAAAAACAAAAATTGCTGCTTTCCTCTCTGAACCTTGCGAGTGGTTTGTTTGCATGGGTTCTGATAACATCTTTTTCATTGTGTTCAAACTTCGCAGGGTGCGTTCCGGCATGGCTGTCGCTCTACCAGCAGTGAAAGATTCAGAAAGCCCCCCTGATACTGCTAGTACTACGTGTGGTGTGTTTGTGTATGGACTAGGGAGTGGACAGGGCCGTCGCTCTTTGTGTGTCAGCCTCACTCGTGCGGTATTGGCATCTCGCAGCTAGCATGAGTGCAGCGCATAAATAAGATTTGTATGGGCCTTTGAGCAAGCAAGCCAGGTGGATACAATGGTACAGAGTTTGCTGGTTCGGCTTCGTCCTTTGATCGGCTCTTGTTGCATTCCACTCCTTTTCTATTTTTTTTTCCTGCTCCATTGCTCTGTTGTGAAAATTGAAAGGCGTGGTGTTACTGAACCCTGAATGTTAGGGAATGCGTAGGAGCAGCACGCCTTGCGTACAAAAAACCACCACCTTTTGTTCTTTCTTCTGAAATCTAAAGGGCAGAACGAACTAAAAACCAAAAGGAAAGGAAAAATAAGAATTTGCAAAATTGAAGGTATATATCACTGAAGAAATAAAGAGGAAGGACTGGACAAAAATAATGAGAATAAACAAAATAGGAGACAAGCTAATTTGAAACGTGTAAGCCAATTAATTACATAAGCTTAATTTGAAAGGCAATTAATTATGTTCCACAGTCCACACAAACCATCTCAGTGTAATCCCAATCAAATGTAGCGTGTCCCTTTCTGTGAAGTCGCCATCACACACGAACTGAGCGTAGATGTGTGGTACCTGCTGCTGAAATCCATGCTCTGCCACAAGACACAGGACATACCATGGCACATGACAATAATACAACAGACAACACCATAAGATGGGTTGGTACACAACAACAGGGATTATCTATCTACAGAGGATCATTTATTTGCATTCCCGTGTAAAATCAGAAATCTTACAGGTAACTCATGTGCTCTGGACTCAACTCACCCGGCTCTCCAAGAGCAAAAACGAAGAAACCAACACGAGACATAAACATTCTAGACCGACAGAAGAAATCAAATGTGAATACCTACAGTGGCGCTGGACATGGTGTCCTCCTCTCTGGCGGCACAAATCAGCCCTAAATGTACAATTACAAGGGGCAGGCAGGCAACCTACAATTACAAAAGGGGCAGTCATCTCCCGGACATGAGGTTCACGAGACCTTGGTTATCCTGGAGGGCGTTCATGTCCCAGAACTCGCTCGTAGATGACAATGTCATCAGCGCCACCACCACGGATCTCATAGTGGGCCTCGACTTGGGGTCCTCCTGCGTGCACGCCCTGGCAAGGCTGGTCATCTGCGCAAGGGGAACCATGTGTTAGGCAGCTGTATTTTGCGAAACATAGCAAAGAAGGTAAAGGTAATTCTGCAGCAGCATTGCGCAGTCTGTGAGTGATTCTTGCCTTGAGGATGGAGTCGATGGGGTAATCCTCTCCTAGGGCTGGATCAATCATCCTCTGAAGGCCCTCCTTTGGATCCGGTTCGTTGAGAGCCTCCTCAAACTGTAGTTTTCAGAAAGGTGATCAGTGAGTCAGCCAAAACCTATGTTATTGCTTCAAGCAGGAAACGCTTGTACTACTCCAATCCAAGTATCCAATGTTTGTACTATAGCTTTGAAAGCGCAAGTGTTACACATATGATTGCTACAACAAAATCCAGCATCTGCTCTGCTGTATATTGCCGAAACATCCATGAGCGCATGACCACAATGAGAAATGGAAGATCAAATAAAGCCTCATTATAAGAATGAGACGATGGAATCAAAATTATTCAAGAATGGATTTACTAAGAGCTAATGCAAGCCAATTAACAACTACCCTCATGGTAGTGAAGCAAAAGTGCAGAAAGTTTTTCTTTCCTTGAGAAATTGGCAAGGACCTCTGGCATTTCACTAAACGAGAATGGGAGGCGGACCACTACAAACTAGAATCCTAGATGCAGAACATAAACAAGTTGATTTAGCAGAACAGTTACCAGATAAACCAATCCCTTCGAATCACTAGAAGACTCAGTTGATCTCACAATAGCTTCTTTGGCTGAAATAAGTTCATAAAGAACAACACCAAAAGCATAGACATCAACCTTTGGAGAAACATCGCCGTATCGAGCATATCTGCAAATGTCATGTCCCATAGATGTCAACATTCATCACAGAGATAGTGTTACTCTGCAATTTGCACAAATACAGGATGGCATATGAAACATCGAAGGAACGCACTCTGGAGGCATGTAACCAAATGTACCAACAATTCCACGTGTGGGCAGTGATGTATTGCCAACTTCTGTAAGTTTTGTCAGACCAAAATCTGCAACCTGGATTATAGGCAGTTATTACACAAAGGGTAGGGGAAACATTTATAAATAAAAAAATCCATGAACTATTCAAAACCTTTGCCCGGTAGTTCTTATCTATCAGGATGTTTGCTGATTTGATATCCCGATGTATGTACACTGGAACAGTATGTTCGTGAATGTACTCAAGACCTCTGGCTGAATCTAGTGCAATTTGAACCCTGGCAGCCCAAGACAGAGGCTGGTAACCTATATGAATGTGTATGGAGATTAATTTGCAGGAAGCATCAGAACAGGCAGAGACAACCATAAGAGGCAACACAGTACCCACCAGTTCCACGCAAATGCTGACTTAAGTTCCCATTCTCAATAAACTCGTAAACAAGGAACAAAGAGCTCTCAATGCAATAACCAATCAAGCGCACCTGTGTGAGATAAACATTGACAACGGCAGCAAAATGAAAAATATAAGGATTAATCTGAATGAAGATAACAAGGAAATCATATGACTGTTCGTAAGACTGGACTACAGGGATAACAAGAAAAACGCCAGACTCATGTACAATGATGTGAAAGACACTGATGTTCACAATCATCATGACAATGGTGATGACATCCATCATAAATGGGTAATATAACACATAATCTCATCCAGAACAGATATTGAAACTCATTGCACTCTTTCCCAGTGAAATTTAGAATTGTAAAAGTTAGCAATACAGCAAAGCACTTTATCTAGGCATATAACCCTCACCACTGTGCTCCTCAGAGTTCCTACTTCCTAAAGTAAGGGACACCTGCCATTCAGCTAAAAGTTGATTTATTTGACTACCTGACATTCAGCTAGAAGTTAATAATTTATCCTAGGATATTAATTTTTTTTCTAGTAACCTCACCTACAATGTACATGAATTTTTTTATTCTGTCTGAACCTTTTCTATTTGAGAGCAATTAGAATTAAAAGGAGAGCACTGCAATCTAGAAAAAATAACAAATGCAAGTACAAACAATTATGCACAAGTTAAAATATAAAATTAGAAATTTAGGATTGCTTTGCAGTACTTCAGAATAACGTGTATTTGAAGTTAAAATTTGAAACTTAGATTAAAAAGTTTCATCAGACAGCAACTTCTACAAACATAAGTGTATTCTGATTAACTATTTTATTGTGAGAAAGTAAAGGAAAACAAAAGGGAAACCTAAGAGGAAAATCTAATATCAAATATGCCATTTTAGCAACAAAAAAAAACAAAGGAATCACTAACCAGATTTAGATGATGGACATGTGTCAAAACCTTTAACTCAGCAAGGAATTCATTTGTAGCTTGCATATCCATTTTCTTTATGGCAGCTTTCTGGAGATACCCAAAGCAAAACATGTCAAATGAGGAACAGTTTGTAATGTTTGAATGATTAAGAATGTATATTATTTTGCTATTATGCACAGACCCCTGCAGGAAGGCAGTAACATGTTTATGTGTTTGTAAAATGCACTCCAACTTTCATACGTTTACTATCCATGCAACTGCGAACAATTTGGACTAACCTCGCCTCTGAGCTCAGCATAATAGACAGCACCAAAACCACCTTGCCCGATTTTATTACTCATGCTAAATCCCTCTGTTGCATTAAAAAGTTCCTGATACGAGAACTCTACTGATTTGTCAACAGTAATTCCTGGAACTGCTGAAGCGCTATCAGCTTGACTGCTTGACAGTGCAGTTTTATCCATGGATGATGTAGCAGCTGTAGAAAAACAAATAGTAGTTCAGAAGATTCTAAAAACTCCACTCCATTGTAATTGTCAATAAGAAAGACTGTCAAATAGAAAGGATAATAAGGGGAAAGAGGACACAATGTTCAAGGGTGAATAACTCTCTGTGCTAAAAGATACATTTATGGGTGCTTCAGAGTTCAGACATACAGGAGACCTTTTAGCACATCAAAAATACAGTCACAAACTCTATTTACCAAACAGGATTTTCAAATTTCTGGACAGGCAAAATAATTGCTGCAAAGGTCAACTGTCTGAGAACCTAGTAGCATCAGAACCTCAAACGACCAAAACTACTCCCTTTGTCTCAGAAGACAAGCATTTGACCGTTCAAAATTTGTCCTAGAATAATAGGATTTGTGGTAATTCAACAGCACCAACACCACTTCTAATTAATTGATCACAGGGTCCACTCTTTATCGTTCTGATTGGCACATGAATCAATCTGCATGCTTGCATTCTGATTGGCAGGAGCGATTTATGGTGCAAAAAAAAAGATGCTTGTAATCTGTGAAATCAAATTTAAACCTGCCATTTATGCTTTGTAGTAATATTTACGCTTGTAGTTGCTGATGTGAACAAAGGATAAAAAAATAACTTACAAGAGTGGAATCAGGCTTATAAATGCTTTTCTACGGAAGATGTTAAAAGAATAACTGTCTGTTGCAGGGTAATATACATAGAAAGAGAAGCCCAAAATATCATTACCAAGTTGGGTAGATTCTTCAGAAGATGGAAGCAGGGCAGCCTTTTTCGCCTTTCTTCGTCTATAAAACATGATATATAAAACGACACCCAGGAGCAGTGCAGCAACACCACCGACAACTCCTCCTGCTATAGCTCCCACAGAACCTCCCTTTTCTGGTCCGAGCGGATGAGATTGACAAATGTGTAAAAAAAAGTGAAATCACACTTTTTTTTTCTCACAAGAATAACTTACATGCAGTTTTTCTTAGAAAAAAAACTTAATAGGGAAGCATAATTAGCTTGCAAAGGGAACGAGGCTGCCTGTACTGCACAAGATGAGGACACTTATCAGCATGAGTGCACAAGGATTAATAACATTCAAGTGAATATTATACAGGACAATGTGGCAGGCAGCACCACTTACCCTGGTGATGTTAAAGGATGGTAACTTCCATTGGCATCTGGAGAACAAAGAGACAAGATTAAACCATTTTTGCAAGACAAGATCAATCCAACAAAGTTCGCAGAGATGCTAACAGCATTTTCAGGAAGGAAAAAAAAAAGAAGATGCAACAAAATAGCTGCAGTTAATTGAATGAAGTTAGCAAAATGTTATTGCTGCAACTGCACACTATCAGACATGAGCAGATGCAATGAGTATTTCAAAGGAATTTGTCTATCGAATTGCACAAAGCTAATTTGAATGCAGAAATGGACCAGGAAATTTTTACTAATTAAGTAACTGTGCATGCATTGAAGCCATGAACCGACACATAGAATCAGTAACATGCATCAAACTCAACCAATTTAGAAATGTCACCACAGTGTCATAACGAATTCAGCCAGTTCTTCGTCTAATTGCAAACACAATCAAGCAACTATTACTAGGAATATTGGCTAATTCAAGTGGCCCTTCCTTCAGAAGCAAACCCAAATCAATTCCATGAACCTTATGAAGCACCAGACAACATACTATGCAGAGGACACAAAGTCCTCCATTTCAGGCAAATCCAAGCTAAAATTGAACTGAATTGTCCAACAGCAGCAGCTACAAATGCTCACCTCTGACGGGGATGAAAACGAGCCCGCTTGTATTGGTGTCCATCCCGGGGTTATACTTCTTAAGCAGGTCCAATTGCTCCCGCGAGTTGAAGCTGTAGTTCGCGGCGACGGAGGCGAGCGTCTGGCCATTGAGCGGGTAGGTGAGGAATAGCCCGTACTCCTTGGAAATCCCCGGGTTCCCGCAGGAGCAGTTGACGGTGACGTTCACCGTGCCGGTGTCGGGAATATTGTTCGTGGGGTAACTGTTGGCCTTGTCGAGCCAGTCGGTGGTGGTGAGGCCGTTGAAGTGGCCGGCGATGCTGCTGTAGATCTCGCCGGAGGCGACCTTGTAGGGGAAGGAGCCGGCGAGGTAGGAGGAGAAGGGCGATTTGGCGAGCGTCTGGCAGCCGCAGCGGAAGGAGATGTTGACGCTCTGGCCGGCTTGGATGTAGTCCATGTTGGAGACGCCCGGGTTGTAGGTCTTGAGCGCGCGGTAGTCGCTGAAGCCGAAGAGGCTGGCGATGTAGGTGAGGTTCTGGTCCCGGGCGATGAGGTAGGATGCGAGCGCGTCGCAGCCGGAGAGGCGGCAGTTGTCGTCCCCCGCCGCCGCCGCGGCCGACGCCGCCGCGGAGAGGAGGAGGAGCCGCGTGAGGAGAGCGTGGAGCGCCATGGGGACGGCGAAGAGGAGACCCTAGCAGCGGAAGCTGGGAGCCATCAGAGGAGGAGGCGGGGGAGGTGGGCGTGGCGGGGAGGTGGGTTTGGGGGGGAGCAGGAGCAAGCAGCAGAGCAGGCGGCGACGACGAGCGCGACAACGCGGCGGGAGTTTGACCCGCGCGTGGGCAGGCAGGCGTGGCGTTGGGGTGCTTCCTGGTGGGTCCCTGGCGGTTTGCCGCACACGTGGCGGAGGACGGGCGGGGCCCACCACGTTGGGCGAAGGCGTCGGTCGTCGGAGACGCGGCCAGCAACGGCGGCGGCCGCCGCGGTCAAAGGGAGCCGTGCCGCTGCTGCCCTGCGGAGTTGGGCAGCGAGCGCTTCTTCCAGCCAGGTCGGCCACGGCCCACCCACGGGGCGGCGTCTCCATTCGGGGGAATGTTTTGGGGGCGGATTACCGAGTGATTTGGACGCTAATCCCTTTTCAACCGTTTGCGATTAGGAAGGTTTTTAAATCCGGATCAGGGGATCAGCTCTGCGTGAGTGTGCGGGGGTTGTGGAAGAAGCGACGCTTGTTTACTCAAGGGACTGCGGCTTCTGTCGCCATGCTCTGTCAGCATCCTCCGCGGTGGTTCGTTAGAGGTTAGGACAAATAATGATGCTCAGTGAAGCATCTGACATTGGTTGCTCAGTCCTCGTCGCTGTACTCTACTTGCGATTGTTTAGGCTCTTGACTCTTTTCTTATCGGAAATTCTCGTGAAGCATGGTGACAGAGCTTCGCATCTTTCTTTTTTCTTTTCACCACTTTGCTGCGCTACTGTCTTGAGGGTTCTGGACTTGGAGAAAGAATCAAGGAACTTCCTTTTCAAAAAAAAAAAAGAATCAAGGAACAACCGTTGAAACTAGGTGTTTCTGTCTCCACGGGTCACAATCACCCGCTACCTTTTATTGAAAAAAAAATTGTATGTACTATTAACAAAGTAACTGTACGTCCTAACAAAAAAAAATAGGAATTTAGGTGCCTCAGCAGACTCGGCCTCATTTGCAAGCAATCTTCTCAATAAAGATTACTTGGCTTGGCTAAATTATTGGATTATTCTATTATACACAGAAATGTTTCGATACTCGGTATTCTATTACACCGACTCTCTGTGACGTACTCCGATTCCTCCTGATTCTTGATCATCCCGTCCCGTCCCGGTGTTAATTACGGGGGGTTGTAGTACGGCAGCACGGTGTAGACGGTCTGCACGACGGTGAGGACGAGAAGGAAGACGGCGGCGGCGGCGGACATGCTGGTCCACGGGTTGCTGAAGTAGTCGTGCACCAGCACGGCGCGGTGCCGGTTCCAGCTGCGGCCGCAGTGCTCCCGGACGTCGCGGAACAGGTCGGCGTAGCAGTTGTTGACGAACTCCGGCGGCGGGCACAGCTCCCCGGCCAGGTGCGCGTAGAACGCCGCCGTGTCCTCGCCCCCCTTCACCAGCACCCCGGCCCGCTGCAGGATCTCCACGTCGTGGGCCGCGGACACCACCGACTCCATCAGCAGCACGTAGCTCACCAGCCGCTGCAGCTCCCACCGGCCCCGGCTCTGCTCGTACGCGAGGAGGTTCGCGAAGACCACGTGGTTCGTGTAGCTCTCCACCGCCGGGATCTCCAGCACGCCGCCGCGCGGGTCGAAGGTCACGTCCACGAGGCTCCGCGGGGATTTCTTGGCGCGGATCGTGACCCCGGCGTTCTTCAGATCCGACGCCGACGGGAGCGTCAACGGCACGCGCTCCTCCATCGGCTTCGATATCCATTCATCGAACGCGTCCTCCTCGGACTTGCCGCTGCCGCTGCCGGCGGCGGCGGGGTCGCTCCCGGCCGGCCGGTCCTCCGGCGGCAGGAACCAGTGGTAGTAGAGGTGGAGCAGGTGGTGGATCTCGCCGTCGGGGGCCCGCCGGGGCTCGGCGTCCCGCGCGGCCCCCATGTCGACGGTGAGGTAATTGACGAGGACCTTGGTGACGAAGTGGTCCCGGCCGAGCCCGCCGGTGGCGATGTTGTAGAAGCGCTCTAGGACGAAGAAAGGGAGCTGGTTCTCGAGGAGGATGAGGTCGTTGAACACGTTCTGCATCGCCCACGACGCGTCGATGAGGGCGTCGTCCTCGCGGTCCTCGCCCTTGAGGAAGAACTCGACCACGAAGCAGCCGTCGAGGAGGAGCATCTCGGCGAACTCCCCCGGCGGCAGCGCCACGGGCTCCGCGTACCGCCGCCGCGCGCGGGGCTCCATGGCCCGCGCGGCTCGGGCGTAGTCGGCCAGCGTCGCGCCGCCGGACTTGCCGCCGCCGCCGCGGGCCAGGAGGTCGCGGAGGTACCGCCACTTGTGCGCCTCCATGGCGTCGAGGTGGCGGCCGGCGCCGCGGTGGAAGGGGCCCAGGGACACCATCTGCGGCTCGTAGAGGTGGCGGTTGCGGTCGCGCATGGGCCCCGCCACGCGGAAGATGGTGTAGAGCTCGCTCACGTGCGGCTTCCCGGGGAGCGCGGCGAGGCGGCGCTCCATGCGCGCCGCCATCTCGTCGGCCTCCGCGTCGTCGCCCGCCTCCTCCTCCTCCTCCTCCTCCTCCTCGTTCCCAGCGGCGCCGATCTCGTCCAGCCTGCGCTGCACGGAAGCAGACATCTCGTCCCCTTCTTCACCATCATCGTCGCCATCAACAGTCTTCTTCTCGATGCTCTCTTCGGCGTCCGTGCCATTCCCCACGACGGCGCTGCTCTCGTCGGCGGCGGCATCGCCGTGCTCGCCCGGCGTGTCCACGTGGGCCGGAGCGCGGTCATTGGAGTCCAGTAGGGGCTCCATTAGAGGAGATTCCATGGCCATGACAAGAGGATGGCGGTGATGTCTCAGGGATGAGCGCGGGACGGCGGGGGGTTAAACAATAAGCCAAGAGGCGTGGGAAACACCGGAGCCACATTGTTAGACTAGTGGAAACGCCGGTGGAAGCTCCAGCGTTTTGATAGGCTACGCCATGGAAAAAATCTCCGGCCCATGGTGGACTAGCAAGGAAGGAATAGCATCAAAAGGCTTGGACTGGAGCCACAAACGTGGGCACAAGGGCATCTCATTGAAATGTCCGACAGCCTGTTGGGACAATCTCTCTGCCTTGGTAGCTAAGAAAATTGACAAATGAGAATGGTCCAAGATAAACTTGCACCCTGTTTGGATACTTGACCTGTTCGCTTCAGCTTATCAGCCACTGAACAGTATTTTTCTCTCACAACAAATCAGCCGTTTTAGCTTTTCAGCCGGCTAATCAAGATAAACTTGCATAGGCTAATCAGGGCTAAACATGGACTATTTGCTAAACGAATTACACAGATAATGGTTAATTGGTGAGTAGAACCCATGAGCCTTGATTAGTTCAGGATCAATCCATGTTTAGTTCATTATCGCACATCGGACTAATTTTTAGTAGCCCTGTTTTGTTTAGCTCGGCCTTGCATGAGCTAAGCTCGAGCATTCCAAACAAAAGCATCCTGCTGGCAACGCTCCAGCGGAGCTCAGACACCGACAGGCTACAGCACAGGGCAACTGGGACAAGTAACTGAAATTCCAAATTCCAATTACACGGGTAGCTGAACAATTCCCGGTATCAGTGTGACCTTACACAAGGACCACTTGTTCAGAAGTAACTCAAATGGGTTAAGTTTTGTAGTATGGGTGAGACCATATATGGAGAAAACGACATTTGAAGGAGCAAAAAAGAACTGGGGAAAATGCAAACTTGAGTTTGTCGAACCGCTACAGCACGTATCATGTATGTATGGGGGAAAAACTGCGTTGCTGGATTACGTCAATACCAAAAGCGGCTATGTTTAGGCTAGAGAATTTTCTCGACAAATGGAGAAGAAAGAAGACCATCCATCCTGGCGCCTTCTTGAGAATATGTGGCTGGAGATGATGCTGGCCAGGGTTTTCACTCCTGGTCACCTTGGGGCCCAACATGGGCAGGGTACTTTGCAGAGACATCGGCCCAGGTGCTTTGGCCTTCTGTCAGCTGCTTCACAACAGATGCCACCTCGCCGATGTCCACCCGAACCTGCTCCTTACTGTCCCTCTCTCTAATTGTAACGTTTGTTGCAGAATCAACAGTTACAGCAAAAGGTACACCAATCTCGTCTGTCCTTGCATACCGCCTCCCAATAGAAATAGCTGCCAGAATACAACACCACCATAAGCTTACATATAGTGATATAGTTAATCCATACTACAATATCATGTGAACTACATGTCCGTTCCAATTTAAAGGCCATCATCCATCATGATAATTCATCACATAGAAATATAAGGGTGATAATGTATTTAAAGTTGTATGATGCGTACCAGTAGTGTCAATAATGTGTGAGATACCAGCAGTTGTTAGTGCTTTAGCAATCACTTTAGCAGCATCGTCAAACTCCTGGTTCTTCACCAGGGGGAACACGGTGCACTTGATAGGAGCCACAAGAGGAGGGAACCGGAAGACATTCAGCTGTTCCTCTTCCGATTTGCTAGGCCTCGTGTAAAATGAATGCTCGAACAAACAGTAGATGATTCTGCCTATGCCAAATGACGGCTCCACGACCGAAGGGGTGAAGACTCGCTGATGTTCCAGCTTCTTCTCCATGCTGATTGATACCATCTTCTTGGTAATGACCACATCTTTTCCAAGTGTGCAGACTTTAAAATTTGTCTCCCCCTTGGACTCTAGTGCAGCTTTCATCTCTAGTGCTTCCTTCTCACTCATTGCCTACCATCACCAAAATGGAATAGCAAGTAAGAGAGGGGAGAGATTCAAAAACTACAGCCACATATAACAAAGACAAGACATGGTACCTCCAATGCTTCAAGGACCATCTTTTGGTTGCCCTTAAAAGCAAGTCCCAGGTCTTTCTTTGAGGGAACTATGACAAGTTTCTGCAATAATGAATATCAGCAAACATATAAGCACAGGTTAATGCCAGAAATAACAAGTATTAAGGCAAAGTCTGTATAACATGGTACTCAAAATGGTAGTTTCCATGCGCTTAAACGGGCAAGCAAAAGATGCCAGGAACTTAAACCATGGAAAACAAGATATAGCTAGTAGCTATGGAAGAAAACTGGAGAGCTGGATATGACCTCTCACCTCAACCTCTCTAGGCTTGGAAAACTTTTCATGAGCAACAAGTGGGACACCGCTTTTCTCCTGTGATGAGCAGACAAGCATGTCAGCATTAATAGCACACTAAACAGAGGACACTGATACAAAATTCATTAGCAAGTGTAGTTAAAATGAGCAACTTCAATTCCAACAGCAACGTATGCGAAGGACTAAAATTAGTATCCTAAAGAAGTATCCAGGGTGTGAAAAAGATGCAGTAAGCTTACAGAGTGAGCTCGCAAATCATATGCAGATCTATCAGCAATACCCACGCACTCTATCCACCCATAAGAACACTCTATCTCAGCATCCCAACAGTCAGCTGCATAATGGGCCATCTCATTAGGTAGATGTTGCCTGAAGCGCAGCCGACCCTTATCAATTCCCAAGCGTGTCAGGAAAAGATAGACCCTTCCAATAAAGTAACCAAGTGTCTCATTATTAACAGTTCCCTGTTAAGGACAATAGGGTGAAAGTTTAGAAACGGTATCTAGCATAAGAACAATGTATATTAAAGAAAAGAAAAGGAAGAGAAGAGACTAAATTGGCGAGACAAAAATTGCCAGAAAATACAAACCTTTGAGACTGCTTCCCCAAGCTTCATTAATTTGGCTGACTCCCCAGAGAGTTGCAGCTCTCTTGGAAACATCAAGAACTCCAAATCAGCAACATCAAAAAACTTTGGATGCGATTTATCCTCTGGGTCCACAAAGTGCTCAATCTCTGCCAATGTGAATTCACGGACTCGGAGAAGACCTTGTCGCGGCGAGATCTGATTTCAAGTTCTAGACATAGTGAGTAGATGAAAAAAGAAGGAACATCTAACCAACTGTTACAAAGCCAATAACTGCTAATTGCTCCTTAGAAGCATCACTAACTCTACACACTAACTCTACAGTAAGTAACAACCTACTGTGAAGCTATCCAAAAGCATGGATTCCACCCAGCATATCAATAAAAACAAAATTATTTTCGAATCTAGATTGATCAGGTAACTAAAAACCAATTTAAGAACAACGGATTATGCACTGAACCATCATCTAAGGCCCTGTTTGGCATGGCTCCAGCTCTGGATGGAGCTGCTCCACTCCAAAACTCCAGGCGGAGTCAGCTCCACTCCAGAACTCCAGAATAAAATGGGGTGTTTGGCTAGATGGGTGCTCTCAGCTCCAAAAAAATCAATTTTTAGTGTGGATTGCCATTGTTACCCCCCAATTTAGGTCCCACTTGTCATTCTCTCCATCCCCATCTCCTTCTTCCTCAGAAAGGCTGCCCGGCAACCGCGACACACCGTTCCCTCCTCTTTTTTTCCTTGCCCCGGCGCTCCCGTCGCCTCGCAGGAGCAAGCAAGCAACTCACCGGCGGAGGGGCTTCGGCGGACGGGCGAACCGGCGGCCGGCGGAGGGGCTTCGGCGGACGGGCGAACCGGCGGCCGGCGGAGGGGCTTCGGCGGACGGGCGAACCGGCGGCCGGCGGAGGGGCTTCGGCGGACGGGCGAACCGGCGGCCGGCGGAGGGGCTTCGGCGGACGGACGAACCGGCGGCCGGCGGAGGGGCTTCGGCGGACGGGCGAACCGGCGGCCGGCGGAGGGGCTTCGGCGGACGGGCGAACCGGCGGCCGGCGGAGGGGCTTCGGCGGACAGGCGCAAAGGCCGGCGGGGGATCTTCGGCGGCGGGGCGAACTGGCGGCCGGCGGAGGGGCTTCGTCGGACGGGCGCGAATGCCGGCGGCGGGCCTTCGGCGGAGCGGCGCGAATGCCGGCGGCCGGGCCTTCGGCGGAGCGGCGCGAAGGGCGGCGGGGGGGGGGGGGGGCGAAGGGCGGCGGCGGAGCTCGGCAGGGGGGCGCGAAGGGCGGCGGCGGGGGGGGCCCGAAGGGCCGCGGCGGAGCTCGGCACGGGGGCGCGAAGGGCGGCGGCGGGGCTCCGCAGGGGGGCGCGAAGGCCGGCGACGGGGCTCCGCAGGGGGGCGCAAAGGCCGGCGGCGGGACGCTCCGGACGCCGACGGGCCTAGGGGCGTCTGGCGGCGGGGCTAGGCGGGCGAGCGGACCGGCGTCGGGGAATGGAAAGAAACAGAGGAGCACGGGAGAATGGAAAGGAGGCAAACAGATGAAACGTTTTTTTTGTGTAATCAGTGGCAGTGGTGGGTAATTACCCACCAACTCCACGAGGAGGTTCAAAAGAGGGGGTTTTGGAGCAGCAAAAGAGGTGCTCCAAAACTCCACCTCCATTTGTACTACAGCTCCATGGAGTTGGCAGCTCCATGGAGTTTTGGAGTTGGGGTGTTTGGCTATTTTTTTTCCTGGAGTCGCTGGAGTTGTGGAGTGGAGCTGTGCCAAACAGGGCCTAAATCATGAAGAGTAACTGAAGCATGTCACAATTGCAGGCAACTTGGCACGTAACAAGTGAAATGGCACAAAAGACATAGATGACTAGGACTAAGCATTTATTGAAAAGGAATGTCAACGAAAATGGGACAAAGAACACAAACCTCATTCCTAAAAGCCTGCCCGATTTGAGCTGCTGCAAAGGGAAGCTTTTGGCCATTGTAATAATACAGGTCCTTGAAGTTCACAAAAATGCCCTGTGCAGTCTCGGGTCGCATATACCTATGTGCCCACAAAATAATTGATACCTTTTAGCCAATGAACACAAAAGGAAGATATTTACAGAGGGAATGGTAATCTTCTTACCCCACGCTAAGACCAGTGGGGCCAATAGATGTTTGGAACATAAGATTGAATGGGTACGGATCAGAAAGTGGATTCTTTGTATCAGGGGCAACAATGCCATATTCTTTAATCTTTGCACCAAGTTCCTCTGCTGAGAGGTCATCCAAGATGGCAAGAATACGCTTAAATTCGTCAGCCTTCTCTTGAGGCAAGGCAAGATCTTTCTCAAGCTTCTCCTTGCAAAAATCTTTCAACAAGTGATCAGCACGGTAGCATGTGCCTGTCTTCTCATCTTTAACCATGAGGTCAGTAAACTTCTCAACATGGCCTGATGCCTTCAAGACGATCTCAGGTGTGACACAGGGGCAGTCAACCTCCAACATGTTCTCTTCCAAAACAAAGTGCTGTAAAAAAAATTAGAATTGTGATAATTAAAAATCTTAGAAAAACAAAGGTACTCCCTCCTTCCCAAATTACTATTCGTTTTGGCTTTTCTAGGCACATAGCTTTTGATATGCACCTTAGCTATATGATATGTCTAGATACACAGTAAAAGTTATGAATCTAGAAAAGTCAAAACGAATAGTAAATTGGGACGGAGGGAGTAGAAGGGAGTAACGTCATCAAATTTGTCTCGTCGTAAAACTATTCCAATATGAAAAACACAACAGCTAAATATAGTCTGTTTCTACTAAAACTAGCAAATCACATCCAAGGGTAAACCAACAAACAGAACTAGGAACACATACTGCACCAAGGAAGGCTGAAGGATTATCCATTGCAAAATTTCCAATTAGTAATAATTAACTGATATGACATGTTGATAAGATTACCATTGCCAATGTGGAACAGGAAATGACACGCCCGCATCAGCTGACAGAAACAATACATACACGATAATCAAACATACTAATGCAGGCACTTCTGCTCTAATAGAAAATCACTATACCACATACAGATTTTAATGCAGATCCCAGGGGAAGACGAAATTCTACTCAGGACACCACTAAAAAACAGCCACCTTTACACATCAGAAGGCCACATATACCATAATCGTTGATGCGCAGCAACTACTAGGATGAAACTACAGAAAATTCAGCACATTTCGAGACAGATCGTGGTCATCACCTGGCGCCAGAAGGAAAGGACGTTGGCCTTGACGCGGCACCCAGGCGGCCCGTAGTCGTAGAGACCGGCCACCCCGCGGTAGATCTTGAAGGAGGGTATGTAGAACAGCTTCCGCTCCAGGGTGTTCACCACGGCCTGCCGCAGCTCCTCCCTCGCGGCGCCGCCCGCGCCCGCCCCGACGGCCTGCTGCAGCCGGCGCGCGGCGGCGCCGGCCTCGATCTTGAGCGCCTTCAGCGCCTCGACCGCCGCGTCCACATCGGCCTTAGACGCGCTGCCGCCGGCCTTGAGAGCGCGCACGGCCTCGGCCTGCGCGTCCACGGCAGCCTGCCGCTCCGCGAGCGCGCGCCGAAGAGAGTCCTCCGACGGCGCGGCCATGGAGGTGACGACGGCGGTGGTGTGGTGTCGGCGGCGCGCGGCGGCGGCGGCGGCTAGGGTTGCGGCGGGCGGGGTTCTGGGTTTAGGGGTGGAGTGGAGGAGTGAGGAGAAGATGAGCTGGGGGCGGAATCGCATAAAGACCATTGATGAATGCGGCCGTGACCGATGAAAGAGAAGGGCACAAGGATCGGAGGGAGTGTGCACTTGAACCCCTGTGTTTTGTTTTATTGCGAGAAAAGTTCGTAAGACATCCAAATCACACCCTAAAATAGTAGAATTTTTATGTTTGAATGGCTAAACTTGTCCAAGGTCGTAATTAGATCCACATCAACTCTAAAATTACATATTTGGGACCTTAAATTTATCCCAAGTTTTTAATAGATCCAAACATGTTTTTTTTGATAAAAGCCCTTGGGCAAGCTTTATTGATCAAATATAGTTACATCGTTTGATAGGAGCTGAACAATAAAACTAGGGGGATCATCGTCCCAAATACAATTTACTCTAGAAATCATAGCATGTCTAGCTAGCTCATGCGCCACTTGATTTGCTTCCCTACTCAAGTGCTCAATGGAGATCTCTTGGAATCCACTCCAAACTATATTACATTCATCGTAAACTGCAGCAGCTGAATTCGCAGTGAATCCCGCATTCTCCATAATCTCAACGACCTCCATACAATCAGTTTGAACAATCAGCTTATTACCCCCAATATGTTGAGCTAACGTTAGTCCCTCCTTTAGAGCAAAAGCTTCAGCCATTGGTGCATCAACTAGATATGGGATAAAAGTATTTGAAGCTGCAATCATCCCTCCAGAGCTATCTCTGATAATTGCACCCGTACTACCGCATCCCCTATCCTCGTCAAAAGAAACATCAATATTCAGCATAATATACCCTTCATTAGGCTTCTTCCATCCTTCTCGTAGCTTGATGCCTTTCTTCATAGCTAGCTTATAATTCTTTGTTAATGAAACAACAGCTAGGCCTGATCTTGATGGAGGCTGAACCGCTCACCATGCATTAGCTGCCGTCTTTCCCACCACAGATACCATCCTCCAGTCAGAATAAGCTCCAAACATGTTCATTAGCCTGACTATTTATATGGCGTGAGACAGCGTGGCATCTGCATGGAAAGGAGTTTTGGAACCATTAATATGTTTGTGCACAGTGTGATCCATTACGGACTAGGCACGCCACACAAGACTATTCTTGGATGAAATTGAGCCTCAGTAGAAAGTTTGAGAACTAGGTTGGTCAATTTCATAATTATAAGGGATGAATTTGAACTTGAGACAAAAGTTGATGATCAAATCGACTATTTTTCCTTCATTACCGCTCCGCACGAATAAAAAAAAAGGACTATATTACTGAAATGTATAGTTAGTTTGCCATTTTTAACCTTTACTGAAATGGACAATACTACAAAAATTGTGTTAAGTTCTAAGACTTAATTCTCATATATTAGATATTTCGTTTGAGCTCCTTGCACCCTAATACATTTCTAGATCTTTTTTTAAAAAAAATAGAGGTCTTTGGGTTTTTCTTGAGCTATGTAATGTTATCCAAACTATTTCTTGACCTGAAAAATCTGTACTAAGCCACGTAGGAATCATGACGGCACGCCGAATAGCCTAGCATACTAATTCGGGTTGAATTGGGCCATCATGAAAACCTAGGACAAATTATTTAATGTCCCAAGAGTTCATAGAAGTGGATGAGATGAGAATATGGGGTATGTGTAAAAGGTAAAAGTAATCTTTAAAGGATTGTGATATCATTTATTTAGTCCACTTTAGCACCTATAGCTAGCAAATTACCTGTATGCATAGCTTAACATGCTGGGAAGTTAGTGCTACTACTAAAGAGTTTTGTGTGCTAAGATTATAATGCCAGCCAACCACCTGTAATTGGTTGATGTATATGCTTAGACTAATTCCTGGTTTTGTATTGAGACCGGAGGGATCTTTAACTTACATTCTTGGATGCATTGAATGCTCAATGTATTCAATATAAATATTTTCTAGCCCGTAGCAATCGCACGGGCACAATCCTAATCTTGAAAAGAAGATAGAGAAAAGGAAACAATGCCAGGAGGCTCGGGGTGTGATCTGGTCCGCTTGGAATGTGGGCCTGAACGGCGTGGATTTGCTCCGGAAGGATGGGAATACACACAGGTCGCCGTCACAGAGGAATAAAATGAACACGAACGCACGCAAGTGGTGCGCAAATGGACGGAAGATGTCACCCGTCATCCTCATCCAATCCGATCCCATGGTTCTTCCCTTTCCGCTTCCTTTGCTCGCCGGTGGATGCTCGGATGCAATTCGTCACCTGTCCACACCATGGCAATCCTCTACACAGCACGGGCGATCCTACGTGCTGAACTGAAAATAGGATAAGTTCCCTAAATAGGATAAGTTCCCTCATAAGAAACCTCTTGCCATAGTGGTGTAGTACATAGTAGAATTTTCTCATGGTATTTAAAAAATCACACTTTGGGATACCATGCCCAGCATTTACGATGACGTTATCCCCACAACCAAAAAAAAATGATGCTAATGCAGTATTTAGTATTTGTTTATCCTTACAATACAATCGACATGAACCAATTGCTGGCCGGCCACTTGGCTTGCTTGAGGATAGGCCTGATGATGCAGCTCATGAGTTATCCATCGCTCTGGAACAGCCCGGATCGAGTTCAGATAAGCATCAGGCGTGCAGGGACCAGTTGCTGCTGGATGGATAGATGATGTGGTGTCCAGTCTTCAGTTATTGTTTTTCAGTCTTGATGATGATCCCAACCAGCACTGCTGCATTTGACCAAGCACCTTGTTCCTTGATTATGTACGTGATGGCCAAACCAACAGCACATCTCATGAATCATGATCAGCGTACGCGTCTGCACACATCTTAAGCTGCGTGTATCATCATTGTCTCATTGACCTGCATATACAGATTTACACCAGGATTTTCCTGCACATGTACATGATGATCAGCTGCCTAACTTCCGATCCTACGGGCTCTGAAACTTTGCTGATGTGTACTGTATTTTCACTAATGGTGGCTAGCTAGAATTCTGCAGTATATGCCATTGTTGGGCAAGATGCATTGCTTGATTAGCTGGCTTGTTCTCGCCGTGGCGGCAGTTCCTCCGGTGGCGCCGTCAACGATGATGACGCCGTCGTCGTCGACGACGACTGCCCCGGCGTTAGCCCGCCGCCAGCGACGGCCAGCAGGTCCAGGTCCCCGCTCTGCAGTATGTGCGCGTACCGGCTGAGGTCCGGGAACTCCTCCTGGTGCGCGCGAGCAGCACTGCCAGCTGAACTCGTGGCGGCGGCGGCCCCCGGCGCAGCGCTCTGCAGATGGTGGACGGGTCCTGGATGGCGACGTGTGGACGACGTCGAAGACTCCCCGGCCGATTGCTGGCGATGGAGGAGCTGGGCGGCGGCATGGTGGTGGCGGTGGTGGCCCGGGGCGGCGACGAAGACGCCGCCGGCGTGCTGGTGGCCGGCTTGATGAGGTCGGCGGAAGGCGACGGGCGGGAAGTTGAGCTTGGCCTTGGCGCCCTTGAAGCGGAGCGCGGCGTCGTCGTAGGCGCGCGCGGCGTCCTCGGCGGTGTCGAAGGTGCCGAGCCACACGCGCGCCGCCTTCACGGGGTCGCGGATCTCCGCCGCCCACTTGCCCCACGGCCGCTGCCGCACGCCGCGGTACCGCGGCGGCGGTGGCGGCAGCTCCGACGACGCCGCCGTGGCAGGCGCAGCGGCGGCTTGCCGGCGCATCACTGAAATAGCTCGCGCGATTAGTGTGGGTCGATTCCGGTCACATCCAGTGATCCAGATCCATCCATCAGACTGTTTTGTGGGCCACAAGATTAAGTACATGCAGGGGTCAAAGGTTTCGAGATATATATTAAGTATTATCACAAAAATAAAAGCCGCATGAATGGAACTGTTCTTGAAGGAGACATCTGTAATCTGTGTGCTCAAGCCTCCAAGAGATCCATACAGGTTTAGCTCACTTTGTAAAATGGCCACCAATACTTGTATTAAATAATATGGTGTAATCCCTTTTTTCTAAGGCATTTAATCTAGGTACTAAGTTGAAATATTACAGTAACTATGCTTTTGATACCCTCAAAATGGATAAAATATTGTGCAATATTTTTTCTTCTTCAAGATCATGAACAAACATAGCAGAACAGAGGCAGTAGCATGTATCGTTGTTCTTGCTCATCTGCCAATAATTTTTGCAACTTAAGTAGTATATCTAGTTAATGACCAATTTCCTTACAAAAGGCTGTAAATGAATTCTGTCTCTTTTGGTTTTTGCACCTTTTCCTTCTGACAAGACATATAGCGGGGAATGGAGGCGAATGATCTAGACAAGAAGAGGATCGTGGTACACGACGCGCAAGAGACGACGACAGAGAGATTAGACAGCGGGGCCATAGGAGAGCACTGGATAACCTACGAACAAGCTAGCGTGTTACATGCGTGCACGCACACGTACCTGCTTGCTGAAGCTCGTCGTGCCCCAGCACGGCCGCCGGCGGCTGCGTCGCCGCCGAGCCGACGCCGTCGTGCGGCGCGGCCGGTGACGGAGGAGGCCGCCTCCCGGCGCCGATGACGTGCGCGAGCGCGGCGACGATGACGGCGCGCTCCTCCTCCTCCCGCAGCAGCCGGGGCCACCACACGCCACCGCCTGCCGCGTCTGGATCGGCATGGCCCGGCGGCCTCTCGCGACGGTGGGCGGCGGCGGCGGTGGCGGCGGTGCTTTCTCCGGGACGATCCACGCTTGCCTTTCTCTGCGCGGCGGCGGCGACAGCAAGGAGGCGAGCGAGGCAACAAGGCCCATATGGCTCACGTGTCCGGCTGTTAGTCGCGTGGAGGCTTTATTAGCTTAGCGTCTAAGGACATTGACGTTGCAGAGGTAGTAGGAGTCGTAGAGGGAGGTGATAAGGATGGGACTGAACTGAAGGGATGGGGGTGTGAGTCAGTGGGGAGCACTTCAAGAAGGCTCTCTTTATAACCAACCAACGTAGGCCAACTCCACTCGCCCACCGTTACGGCCAGTCTGCGAGCTACCACCTTTACCAACTACTGTAGCTGCAGTGCAGCAGCTTAAAAAAAAGAGGTATTGCGCCTAATTGGCAAATTTATCTTATTTTGGAAAGATCTATTCCGATGAAACAGAGAAGTTAATTTTCTTTATGAAAAAAATAAATCATTATTCAGGTTCTTATAGTTAGATGCATTGTAGCATGCAATTTATATCAACAACGTTGAAACCCTAGATCAATTCACCATTCACCGGAACCGTGAACAGCTGACCTCCACTGTGCCATAAACCTTAATCGGAGATGCGGCTTAACTGTCATCGGAGACGAAAAAAATTCGCAAGTTGGATCAATATAAATCGATGGTTTTGTGGTGAACCGATTTTTTATAAGCCACTGGTTATATGCTCTTACTTGTAATTAAAAAAATAGTATGTGGTCATAGTCTCATAGAAAAAGGTCTTAAAACGGTACACTGATTTTGTGTTAGTAAAAGGAAATGGCTGGCCATTTGCAGTACCAACCCTGATGGTGGTTGCACGGTAGTGCATGATATAGCGCATGATATGTTTCATTATTTCTATAGGTAAGGAAAAAGCATCATTCCTCTCTGAAAAATGTGTCTGGATGATGACTGTCATTTAGTAGCGGATTCAGGAGGGGGGCTGGGGAAGGGGGGGGGGGTGCAGCTCCCCCCCTACTGGCTGCAGCTCCCTTTGGAGAAGAGGAGCAAAAGGGAGGAGGAAGGTGAGGGGAGAAGAAGAGAGAGAGAGAGGGGGTGGGGAAGAGGAAGAAGGTTTCAGCCCCCTCCTAGTTCTTAGCTGGGGTCTGCCCTGCTATCATTGGATGGTTACGGAGCTATTCCATACCGTACCGAAGTACGCGTAATCGGTTTGCATTGATGACTTGATGCAGTGTATGTACCATATGCATTTAGACCTTTTATGGTGACGGGTTTAATTTGGCGCCATGCATCTGTAACGCCACATCGGTCATTCATACAGGACCTTCACGTGACAGTATGAACCCAGGGGGCATGAGAAATCCTTACACTCAACACAAAGAGTCACAGCTAGAGTTTAAAGAAATTGGACAGATGTTTTGATTTCTTGTTTGACGTGTTTGTATTCACCAGCAGCTGGCTAGCAGGGCCACAGCTAGAGTATCCAAGATGATCTCTTGATTTTATTTAAGAATTTTATTTATTTATTTATTTATCCAATTGGTGCTTAATAAATCGACCAATTTCCTTGTTAATCTCTTCTCTGGTTGGAGCCAAGATAAGTTTTCATACTGGGCCACAGTAGTACATGCAATTGCAAGGAAGTTTCAGCACGGCATCTCGGGTCAAGTCATTGACTTGGAGTCCCTTCTGTTCACACTCTTTAATTTGAAATGAAAACCTTTTGCTTCTGGAATAAAAAAATATCGAATGACGACTTTTTCTTGAAATGAAAAATATTTAATGACAAAGTTCCCTTGGAAAGCAATCAATAACAGATTGTGTCTCAAATTATGGTTTCAGTGTGCTGCTCCTCTCAAGAAAGGGCAATGATGTTCCAACTACTTGTAGCTTCCGTGTCTCACTGAATAGCCTTTTGGGTAAAAAAATAAGTTTGTAGTCATCCAAACTTCTCATTCGTGTGGTTAAGACAAACCTCACATGCTCACCTCTCAACAAATCTTCCATTGCATCACTCGAACGTATTCTACTTCTCCCGATTGTAAATATAAGCTTATGTGGGTTTTTCCTAAATCAATTTCTTTTAACTTTGACCATCATATCAATATATAGAATTTTACATTAGATTAGCTGTACAGATTGACATTAATGGACCCACAATGGAAAATATTTTATAATATATAGTTTTTTTTATTATAGATAAGATAATTTTATATGTATTGCTATTCAAAGTTAAAAAGTTTGACTTAAAGACAAACCTAGATGGTACCACAACTCTGTCCGTAGACTAATTAAGTTGAACTGATTAGTAGTCAAAGACTGTTAAGTCCATATTGAAAACCTTATAAAAATAAGGAAGAGAGAAGTTGCTAATGATAGAAAATATGAGACATCCACTAACTCCATAGATTAGTTACCTTACATAAGCATGCATGGTGTAATGATGACTATGACCTATGCAACTGGCAGTCTTGATTAATATTTTCACAGCACACATGAATGATTGCTGTACACTCACTATACTGTTCGGGGAGGTTCTTGACTTCTTGTTGGGCATTAATCTCATTGACTTGAATTAAAGTAGCTGTTGGACCAGATTCTCATTCTAGAAACCAAAATGACTTGGGCATCAAGTACCAAACCACTCCACTGTCAAGATATAACAAAATCGACATTTGTACACAGACGACTCCGCTGCATTTTCATCGAATCTAGCTAAAATCGGAGTTAGGAACAGACGGACTCATCATAGTGAACATTTCCTGGCTGCTTGCCTTCTCATCACCAGTAGCCTAGACAGATGAAATAACCGTGACTATTAACACGCACCGCAAGGTGGTAGTCCATGAACAATCGGCTGGCGTGGCATACCATGAAGCCCAACCCTTCCTTGGTCTTGGTCAGGGTGGCAGATCAGTCTGTTGCCACAGACTCACAGTGCCACTACTGAAAGATACCACAGCGCAGCTGGCTCACGCAGAAGGCCAGGTAATAAAACATCTCTGTACTGAGTGCCAAGCCTTCTCTGCACCCAGTTGAAGCCCATCCGATCAAAAACAGTTTCTTGTGAAGCCAAAGAAATAATCACATTGCAATAATAGTTCATTCGTATTCCCACAATCACATCACCAATGAGTCGCTTTAAACATGCAGGTGCTTGTTTATGATAACCTTGAGCCACTTGTGCTACAATCTGAACTCACAAAAGCATTGCTCAGGCAGAGCTGATCCCCTGCCCCTGATATATTCCTCTCGATGAGCATCCCACATAGCCTTAGCCAGTTGCTCTCCTGCTAGTCCAGCAGCAGAGTTGTTTGCAAAAGCCCTTCTGCTCAACACTAGTGTCTTCTGGAGACCTTGCATTGTTCTCATTGCAGTTACCATCTTATCCATATTTCCAAAGAAAGTGGCAATGTATGCATCACTGTTGATTGAAACATAATAGTCAAGAGCAGCTTTCGTATTTCCATGCATCCTCTCAAAATCTTCATTAGTCAGGAGAGATGACTTTGTGTATATATTTTTGTAAACGGACGTGAAGCCCTCAAGTTCCATTAACCCATCGCCAGCAGCTAAATAAATGTTTGTGCTTGTAGGAATGCCTAACGCTTGGAGGATAAATGCTGTTTCACTTGGTGTCAGAGGGCACTTGCCGCGGTTCCTCCACAGGCGGGCAGCATCACCCGTCAATACCATCCTACCCTCCCCACGAGCAGCTTCAATGGAGTCCAGTGATTTGGAAGAAAGACCAGTGTATGCACATCGACTGTAGGCGACCATATCTGGTTCAAATCTGAGGTGAAGGGATACGAAGGGTTTTGGTATAGTTTGGAGCAGCTCAATAGCCTTGGATTCCACTTTTTTATTCAACCTGAGCGCATTGTAGCAACCTTGGCAGTAAGAAGCTTTTGCATATGAGGGGTATCTGAAAATACAGGGACATAAATCAGTTAGGCGCAGAATCAACCTCAAAGTGAAGGACTAACATTGCAAGTAATTTGGAATCTTTAACGCACATACGAGTCTAATAGGATTGCTGACACAAATACGAAGGGCAGAAGATTTAACAATACAAGTTAAAGCACATAAAATAAAGTATAGAAGAGCTAACCATACAAGTTTGGGAGTAGGGAGATACATAATCTGGGACTAAATAGGAGTAAACTACTCGTTACATCTTTGACATTACAGTTATGCAAAATGAATTACTGGAAAGTTGATAATCTTTAGAAGATGATCGGGAGTCAAGATTGGGTAAATTGAAGCAGTTTCAGTAATGTATAGAAGTCACATAACCACCACATAAAAGGATACCCAAATTCTCATAATATATAGACATGCATCATCAGCAAAACAGATTATGCTCCAACTAAATAAGGTCAGGTTCAGTTCACTGCAAAGGAATAGAGAGAACCGAGAAACGGTGATCACTACTTTTGCCATTAACTTCTGAAATTGAGAAAGCAGACCCAGCCAACATATAATGGATTTTGAGAGGATCATAAATATGCTCATTGCTAATGATTCGTAGGAGTAGGAAGGTTATATTTAAGCAATGAAATCAATAAAATACCTTATTCATGAAAACTGAAAAGCAATAAATACAAATTACTTGGTCACATCAGAGGCCAATATCTAATACTTAAGAACTGGTAGCATAAACCTAAATATTATTAAAGCAATGGTAAATACTGAAACAACAATTGAAGCAATGGCGAGAACCTAAATTTTCATAAACTATAATGTGCGGCTTCCAACCCAGCCAAGCTTTTAGTTGAACAGTACTAATAAAGTATGTATATATACTAATATTTTATCACAGTCTTAAGAACATGATGAATAGCAGATATGAATCAGATGTCATGCAAAACAGTGAGGAACATAACTTGTGAAACAAACTACTAGCACGCATGACTAAGACCATTGATCCAATGGAAATGAACGGCACATGCCAGGGACCAACTAGATGATTGAGAAATACCTATCTCTTCTTTGATTCGCGGAAGGTGTCAGCGAGATGTATTGATGCTCCAAGAGAGCCGGAAGTACTGATTCAACATAATCAAAATGTCCTTTCCGTTTACTGCAGTCAACCTTAAACGGCTCTTTGGATGCTATCTCTGCTGGAATCTCCTTCACAATTTCTACATATCCTCTGGTCTGCTCAATGAAGTAATCAACATCGAAAACATCTGCAAAGCCACTGACAGAACAGTCCAGTAAGAACTAACGTATGCATATTTCAGACAGGCTGAACTACAGAACTGCAATTCGCATAACCCTTCATTTCCTTGTCTAGCACATACCTAGACTCATTCCAATAGGCGGCAACCTCAAACTTGGGCAGAACCATCGTCGCGTTCAGGAGACGTGCAACCCCAATTCCATCGCATAGCTGCAGAACAATCACACTGGGATCAGTTGATGGCCCCTTCAGAACTCAGAAGCCCATAATATTAAAAAACCAGAACCACATTTTCTTTATAGAACATCACAAAACTTCTGAAAGTTTAGCACCGTCAGTATTTCAGAGAGTCACTACTCCATGTTGCCATGTGGTTACGATACTGACAACCAAAGCATGTTTCTGATATATCATTTGGACCCCTACAGCAAGAAGCAACTCTCATCGAGATAACCTGACTGCACAATACATAAAGTAAAATGCTATTGCAGTGCAGGAAGGAGGAAACTCTAACCGAGATGCATAACGTACATCACGTCGCAGCTGGTTGAGCCCGCCGTAGCAGTCGATTCTCACGTACCCGTTTCTCCTCAACGGAGCTGCAGAAGAGGCAGAAACACACAACAATCAGTTTCCTCAAGCAATAGGTCCCAACCCAAACTCCCCGAAAAAAACACGAAGCAAGCGAGGACTCACCAGGCACTGGTGCCGTCTGCCACCACCCGCACGGCCTCCACTCCACCAACCGCCGCTGAGCCCATATGACCCGCGAGCCCGAAGCAGGCAGCTCTCTGCCACAAACCGAATGCGAGGTTAGCAATGTGCTAGAACATTATAGAAGGATCTGGGAGTACATGAGGGGCGAGGCGCGTACCCGGAGGCGGGGATGCTGAAGAAGGGGGGAGAGGACGGGGGCGAGAGCAGGAAGTACACGACGGGCGCGAGGAAGAGCGCCGGCAGGAGGAACCTGAGGCGGTTCTGCGCGCACCAAGCCGCCGCCGGAGACATCGCCGGCGGGCCTCGCCGTCGCCGGAGCCGCCGGGTGAAAGCGCTGGATCTGATCGGCCGGTGGACGGTGGCGGCGCGAGGAGAAAGAAATCCCACGAGCACACCGGAGCCGAGCACCACTACGCGGTCTGTCAGAGGATGGGCCCCAGACCACGTGCCGACCCCACATGTCATCCACTAAGTATATCCAGAACGGGCGGTGGCGTGCGGACCCCGTAGGCCGTAGCCAATAGGGAACGCCCCACTCGCTGGCGCCCACCTTATCACTGGACAGGTGGGGCCGAAACCGCTCTACCCCACATGTCAGCTTCACGGGAGGATTACCCGTTCGAGGGGTCTGGACGTAAATGGTAGTAAATCCCGAGCGCCTATCGGCAAAACGACACGGGCGCATTCCCACTCCCACCTGCGCCGAGATCTCGGAAGAGACCGCGCCGCAGGATCAGAAGCAGGCAGGCTTCCGCTTCTGCTTCCCCCACCCGAATCCAAGCCGCCACACCACACCACGCACCCCGCCCGCGCCCCCCCCACCCCCCACCCCAACCCAACCCAACCCCTCCGACCCGCGAAGCTGGCGCGCGAGGCGGCCGACGCGAGCGCCCGCAAGCGCAAGGCTGCGGACGGCGGTGAGGCCGCACCCGAAGCCGCCACCACCGACGCCAACGCCGCGCCCCCGATCCCCGCGGAGGAGGAGGAGGACGCGGCCATGGGCGACGTCCCCCAGGCGCCGCACGCCGCGGATGGAGGAGCGGAGGGGGAGGGCCCCCCGGCGGTGCCGGACCCTAACCCTAGCCCGAGCCTCGGCGGGTGCTCGGACCCCGTCTCGGTGGAGCTCTCGATGGGCGGGGACTACTACCGCGCCTGCTGCGGAGAGCCCGACCTCGACATCCCCGAGGGGCCCAAGCTGCCGTGCGTTGGTGACAAGGTGAGAGGGAGTCCCTCTGTTCCTCCAACATCCACTCCTGCCCGCGACCGCAATCAATGATTGGTTAGCCCGCCGTGTGGTGGAATGGGTCTCCATCACGCTTTAGTGTTACATGCTTGCACTGATCTAGTGAAAATGCCAGTCGTGGTCATCTTTATGAGTCTGGTGGGATGTTGTGATGCGATTTTTGGGGCTGTTAAACGTACTGTACTGCAGTGCAGTTGACTGTTGATAAGCGTGTGTGATGGGGATTTGGACATGATGAGGGTTATTACTCCATATCATTGTGTTTGTTCAATGATGAACAAAAGGCTATCACTCGACAGGTGTGATTTTAGTGAGAACCTTGTATTTACTTCTCCTCTAGACTAGCATATCGGTTGATAGGGGACAACTCAGCAGAGAAACTGGAGAACCATTTTTTTCATATGCTTTAGTGAGGTGAAATTTATGCTGTAAGTTCGCCTTAGACTACACAGGGTTTCCAGTAAAGTATGCTATTCCTTTTCATGTTCAAAAAGTGTAAGATAGGGCTATCTGTATGGGAAGCTGGATAGTTAAGGAGTGTTTGTTCTCTGCCGACTTGTATGGTTACTGTTTGGTTCATTTCCAGAACAGTTACTTTCTGTGCTTATTCTCATTACTCAGCTATCATAGATTGAGTCATTGTCTAGCCAAAGCCTGCCACAAGTTTCTTTTAGGATATGAAATAGTATACTGAGATTGGTCTGTTATTTAAGTCAAGTAGTTGGTTATAACCTGTGATTTGAGCTTGTCTTACTGTGCAAAAGAAGTTTCAGGGCTTCTCCAAAAGTTTTTAGTCTGCATCACGACTATGTTGGGTTGTGTTTTGCTTATGCTGTTGATCGTCACCTGTTGGTTGAAATTAGCCATACGATGTGCCAAGTTAGTATGTGGTCTGTTTGAACTGGACGAATAGTTGTTTTGGTGTCTTGTTCCAATAAAGGGCTTGTTCAGTTAATCCCCTTCCAAAGGGGATTGGAGGGGATTCAGGGGGATTTTGACTTGTCGGGCATTTAATCCCTCCCAATCCCCTCCAATCCTCTCCAATACCCTTCAAACCAAACAAGGCCAAAAGGGGACAACGCCTTGTTCTGGTTCTAACAAGAGTAGTTTATTATAAAGCACATTTTGTGGTAATGATTAGGCACCATTTCTCAATGATGCAAAAACATATACGAGCTGTTATGACTTATGAAGGCTAATGTGTTTAGATTATCATGGCACTTTCCATACTAATTGTCATGCATCTTGTTAATGTTGCAGGAACCTCTCTCCTCTTTAGCAGCTGAGTTTCAGTCTGGCAGCCCCATTTTACAGGAGAAAATTAAGGTCCCTGTGTGTTTGGCTATTCTAATACGCAATTACTGGATTTTTTGTTGATCTGTTGTTTTATCGTGCCATTCTCTAGTTTGTTCATGTAGTCTCCTACTTGGTCTGCAGTTGCTTGGTGAACAATATGATGCTTTAAGACGGACACGTGGAGATGGAAACTGCTTTTATCGAAGCTTTATGTTTTCCTACTTGGTAGTATCTGCAGCACTTTTCATAAAGTGTCATTGTTCATATTGTTATGTTCTTACCTTATCATTTGCTGCCAGGAACACATCCTAGAGACACAAGACAAAGCTGAGGTTGATCGCATCATGATAAAAATTGCGGAATGCAAGAAGACGCTCTTGTCTCTCGGATATATCGAGTTCACTTTTGAAGATTTCTTCTCTGTAAGTTTATTCAGTGACTTTTGCACATTTGCTGACTCGGTTCCTTTTCCGATTTGATGTTTTCCTGTTCATATGCTTTACATTCTCTTGGCTGTTTGTGGGTTTGTCTACTTATGTGCCGCAATCACTGTTTGTGGGTTTGTCTTTTTATGTACCGCAATCATTTCCAGATGATTTTGGGCTATTTGCCTTGATGAGTTGGCTTATAAGCTGTCTGATATCTGTATTTATTATAACAAGATTGGTTTGGGTTATTGTAGTGGATACTTGTTGTCTACCCTTTGAGAATTGTGGATATGCTGCTTTTATGTGGAAAATTAACTAGATACAACTTATTTTAGTTTACTCAGGAATACTAACCTGCCTGTCTTGGAAAGGTCATACGCTATCAACTAGAGACAAAGTATGTCAGACAACGTTTGCTACAGTACTAGTGCAGAAGGCTGCTGGATGACTGTAACTCATGTTTTACTGTTTAGTGGCTGGAGTCGTGCTGCCGAATACTGTTTTACTGTTTAGTAACTCATGTTCAGTTGAAATAAGGGTAGTTGATAATCACAAAAACTCGGACCTTGCTGACTATGGAATCGCAAGAAATCAAACTTTCTTGAAAACAATGTATTCCCTCTGATGAAAAATAATCCTAAACTGCTCATATGTGTGGTCGGAAGGAATATTCTTTTTGCACTGCTTGTAGCTATTATAATCTTGCCCCTTTCTGAACAATGCTCTCTCATTTTGCTCAGATATTCGTTGATCTGCTGGAAAGTGTTCTACAGGGACATGAAGCTCCTATAGGGTAAATATCAGAGTTGTATTTTGTCCTGCAAATGCATATGAATGTAGAACAGAAGTGTTGAGTTGTTGATATCAAAGGCCTTTTCATTGAACTGTATACATAAAATATGACACAATACCTATCATCATTTTTGTGCTTCTTTAGTAAGTCTGTTTGTCTTCTGGCATCTTTAGGCCTGAAGAGCTTCTAGAAAGAACCAGGGATTCACAAGTTTCTGATTATGGTTTGTACATCCAGATATTCATACTCAAAATTGCTAGACTGTCTTGCCAATACTATCTAACACTGTGATCTTCAGTTGTCATGTTCTTTAGGTTTGTCACTTCTGGTGAAATTCAAAGGAGGTCTGAGTTCTTCGAACCATTCATATCTGGCTTGACAAATTCGACTGTGGCTCAGGTCAGCTCCATATTCTCATTGTCACATGTAGAATATGGAGTGCTTAAATTATATCAATGGTCATTTGCGTGCATGAACTAACGTTAACTTGTGATTCTATTTGTTACTCCCTGATCAATAGTATCTGTGGTGATTGGCAATCATAAAAGTTTTCTTTCATTGTTGGCCCAAACTGTTTTGTAGCATATATAACCATTATTCCTGGAGGGGATTTCTATTTCTATTAACTAAAGATCATATAAAAAACAAGTTATATATCATGAGGTAGCATCCATTTGAGCAATTAATTTTTCGATCGGTGAAGTTTATCCTGAGTATGAAAATGTTAGGATAGGAAGAAACTTTATGCAGCCGTAAGCTACTTCTTCTTGGGCTTGAAAAATTGTTGGTCACTTTTGTTTCATTCACTGAATCTGTACCCTATTTCCATGAACATTTCTGTTAACATGCAGCTAAGAGAATGACCCTGATTTGTAAATTGGTGTGCAGTTCTGCAAGGCTTCTGTGGAGCCTATGGGTGAGGAAAGTGATCATGTGCACATAATTGCCCTATCAGATGCATTAGGTGTACCGATCCGTGTTATGTACCTAGACCGAAGCTCTTGTGATACTGGCAATCTGAGCGTGAATCACCATGACTTCATCCCTTCGACCAATGCTGAGGGCCCCGATGCTGCAACGACATCCACTCCTGCCACTGAGAAACCCTACATCACTTTGCTCTATCGGCCTGGTCACTATGATATTCTCTACCCAAAGTGAATTTTGCTCATGGTTAGTTTCATGAACTTGGTTGAGAAAGCACTGTTTAGAACTCTGTAGTCATGTTTCGCCTGGGTGCTGCCAAAGGTGGCCTTAAACAAGGGTACTTGAGTTCTTGGGAAAGCTACTAGACTTGCTTGTTTGCTAGTGCCCTCGCTCGATTTAGTTGTTTTCTACCTGGTGTAAGTCTTACTCTGGTACAATGATTTAACATTGTGTTGACTGCAGAGACGCAGAGTTCTGTGGACATGGCTACTGATTCAGTTTTTCTTTTCTGAATTTTTTACCTTTATTTTTCATACATAGGAAGCTTCATGGTCACTTTGTATGCTGTCTATTTGTCAATCTTTGATGCATCTTCATGGTCATTTTTTTTTAATTGACGCTGGTTGGCACCTCATCTTGATCTGGAAAGTTTGTTGGGCTCTGGTTTTGCGGCTTCCCTGTACTATCAAATCCTGCTTGATATATTCCTGGGGAATTTGTGAGATCTGATGCAATGTAAGGATTTACGAGCTTGGCTGCTTACTGAAGCCCAAATGTTGGGATTTCGGGTGGAAAGTTCTGTATGCAGTAGGAAATTGGCGGCAAATCTGCACTCGCCAATATTTATTGGATTACATTTGATGGAGATGTGCTGGCCTCTTTTTTTTTTTGTACGGGAAGAATTGCTCCGGTCACTCTTTACTCATCGTCATAGGTTGGGCATGAAGTGACACAAAGTTATAGGCAAGGCCTGTCCATGTCAACCTCCGTGGTAAAGAGATGGAGCAAAAGGGGGTTGATTTGCGTCTCCAATCTGTTGAAGACATGGACACCAATCTGTTGGAAGACGTGAACCTGCGATAGGAGAGAAAGAAAGGTTGACAAGCCTGGAGAGTTGACCCCTTGCATGCTTCTTTTTGGACCTCCATCGTGCAAGCATTTTTTTTGTTCTTACCGGGTGCATTTTTTGTTGTTGTTCTGCATGCTGAAAGGACAGGTAATTAGACTAGAGTAACTAGACAACTAATGAGAACACATATGACATATGCACATTTAACCCAAGGCAATGGTCAAGTGAAAATAATGTTTAATGGGCTTGGATTTTTTGAGTATATCTCCATTCTCCAACTTTACTCTGCCGTGAACATGTTACATGTGGCGCCCTGACGTGAACGTAGCAGTCTTTGGCATTTGCCAAGCGGGAGAATCTGTCACTGTCCACTGGGGCAGGATGCAGGACTGCAGGACACAGAAAAAGAATCTGAAGTGCAGTCACTACTGACTGCTGTTTCCAGCACCTGAAAATAAAAAAAGAAGACATTTTCCTCCGGTTCTGGTGATCCATCTTTTTGTTCCCACGCCCCGGGGTGGTTGCCGCTCTTTTGTTTCTTTTTTATCTGGCTAATATCCACCAGTATGGCAGTATCACGTCATCTAATTTACAAGGGGACAAACGGGTTTCGTCATGTCGTAGGAAGTCAGGAGGAAGACAAAACAAGGAGCCCTTGGATCAGATAATGCACTTTTTCACATGCACAAAGAAGATAATAAACCAATCCTCCCGGGAAAAAGGTGCCTTATGCGCAAATCTTGTTTTCAGAAAATCATGGAGCGTGCATGACAGGGAGATGGACAGCTAGCAGTTTTTTTAAGGGAGCAAGTGTGGCAATCATGAACATCATTTGACAAGAATCCAAAATCTTGGTGTGAGGAGGACTGCGGTTGATTGGATTGGAGCGGAGTGGAGCGAGCTGAAGTACACCTGATCATTTATCAGGTCGGGTTTAGGTCGTGTTCTTTCATTTGTCGGGTCAGGTTCAAGTTGGGTTGTCAGGTTGGAACCCGCACCCGACCTGTCACATGGTTGGGTCGGATTGGGTTCGTTTTTTAATTTTCGGGTTGGGTTGGGTTTTTCAGGTTCTAGGTCAAAAAATTTTGGTCCGCGCCCAACCCGTCACATGGTCGGGTCGGGTCAAATCGGGTTTTTTCGGGTGGGTCGGGTTGGATTTGTTGGGTCAGGCGGTTCATGATCAGGTCAGAGCTGAAGTGGGACTGGTCTGGGCGGGAATGAGAGTTTCAGGCCATCATGAGTACAATGGGCCGCGGAATCTCCGAACAGGCTGGCGGGCAAGGCCCACGTGGCGGTAACCGGGAAAAGCCAAAACTCAAGGAGGGAGCATTTTTGGGTCCACCCATGCGCCAAAATCTCTTCACCTTTCCTCCTACCAGTCCCTCTATGCAAACACACTTGAAGGAAGAAAAAAAACGAGAACTGTTATTTGAAAAGTATTTTTCACACAAATAAGCGCATTTAAAATGAATTTGTCGAGTGTACTAACACTAGGAGAGTTAGAGAAATACTCCCTCCATTTATGTTTACAAGGCACGGGTACAGTCTTCCAAATAACACTTTAACCATTCATTTATCTTGTATTATATTAGTTATGGTTATAAACTTATGATCATTGTAGAGTATATTTGATTGCAATTCCAATTGTATAGAGTTTATATTATAAAAATAAAAAATAATAGTTAAATTATTGGTCAAAAATTGTAAAGTTTGAATATGTACGTAAAAATCGAGAGAGTAGTACTGGCAGAATAGACCGAGTGGCGGCGTCATGATCACTGTCGCGTTAGTGGCAGCGGCCACGCCTAATCTCGTATCGAGATGAGTAGCCTGCGGCCTTGCCACACTCTCCCTCCTGCCTTTCTGCAAGTGGTGATTGCAGTGGCGGCAACGCATGATGGCAGTGGGGTAGCATCATCCCTTTTTATTAGCAGCTACACCATCTCGTGCTGCTTAATCTAACACGAGTTGCCCCATCATTTGCAGATAATAACATCAAATTACACAGTGATTTTCCAAATCTCCCCAAAAGGATCCGACAAATTAGAGCTGCAACACACGTAGAAAACGCAAAAAGAAGATCAGGCCTGGAGCAACTAAAACAGTAACCATAACCATGTGCTTTGGCTTGGCAAGTCGTCCATCAGGAGCACAGTTGTGCGTGTCCGTCCAGGCCGGGCCCAACGCCCAGTTGACACGACAGTGACGCGAGCTCAGGACGCATGGCGGGCGCATGATCAGCTTGTCTCTTCTATTGGTCTTGCCCTAACGCAGCGACGATATTGGCAGATTGCCAACAGGGTTTTTATCATATCCATTTGTCATGCTGCCACTGGCCTACCTCGCTTAGCAGGGTGACGTGGCTAACTAGACATAATTCACGAAAACTAAAAGAAATTTCTAGGCAGAAAAGAAAAACTTTCCGGCCGGCTCCTTTGTCCTTGGCTCCTTGCATAAAAAAAATGGCGATACGAATAAAAAATAAATAAATAATAAATAAAATGTAAGCTAAATACTAGTCCCTGCCCCCACAGACTAGTCCTGAAACCGAATGATTAATTAAAACGTAATTAGCCTGGTTAATTAGCGAGGACCAAAGACTAATTAAACTCGCCAGTTGCCACCTCTCTCTTCTCTCTCTCCTCCCGAAGAGAAGGAGACAGAGGTGCGCACCGTTATTTTCAGCATTCCACCTCGCTCTCCACTCCTCCCTTCTCGGCGAGCCACCCGACCAATTCCCCCACCCCCCCGCGCTCCACCCGCCACCCAGATCGCCGCCATTCCCCGGGAACACGGCGACGACCGCCTCGCCGCACGTTCTCCCCCTACCTACCTGCCTACCTGCGCGCGGCGGCGGGCTCGGGTCCCGGCGGCGGCCGGAGGAAAGTCACAGCCGGCGGCGAGGGGGTGGCGGCGGGTTGAGACGCGGATGGGGAGGTAGGAGGCGGCGAGGCTGCGGAGGTGTTTGGTGGTGGTCGTGGCAGCGGCAGCGGCAGCCATGTATTTTGCCAAGCTCGATGACTCGCCCATGTTCCGGACGCAGGTGAGAGTGGCACGGCACGATCCTCCGACCGGATCTCGGTTCCTAGGGTTGACGGGGGGACATGAGGGCGCGGGCGTCCGCGCGTGCCACCGTTGCCTGTATTCGTAGCGGCTCCCTGGATTCTGTCGTGGCGGGCGGCGGGCTTTGATCCCTGCGGCTGCGTGCCTCCGGGCTCCGGCCAACTTTTATTTTATCATTTTTTTTTGGGTTGCGTCGTTGGCGCTACCGCACATGGCCGCTGCTGGATTGCGGCTAGCCGCTTCTCTTCTCCGGATGATGGTTGATGCGCCGCGCGTGCCCAGACAGAGCCTCCCCCCCCTTTATCTAATTTTTTATTTTTGAGACTGCACATGGAAGGCTTAATTCCTTCCTTGTGCTTCGGCTTCCACGGATCGGTTGGTCAAAGCATTGTAGGCTGTGGTTTGTTTTATTATTCGTCCCTGGGTTGTCGTATGCTCTTGTTTTCACTCTGTGTGCCTGTGTGCTGCGCATTCGCGCTTCTGCATTGTAGCATGTTGTTGAATTGTCACTTTGTCAGGTTTGAGTGCGTCGGTTTCTCTTCGGAGAATGATTGTTGTGGTTTTTCCAGGGCAGCAAAATGAGTGGTTACTAATCAGTTTGATTTCTAGAGAAAAGGGAATGTTTTCTGATTTTTCTTTAATCAACATCAGCAACTAATTGTGCATAGTGCTGCGACTGTAAGTGCATCCGTGGCTGCTTCAGATTTTTCAGTGCAGTATCTTTTATTTTGGCGTAGACTGTGAAGTTTTATTAACACTTGACACAATGAGATATGAGACGATTTTATTCAATTTCTGGAGTTGTTTCAAATTTGATGTGAATTCTTCACCAAAACAAATGTGCATTATTTTTTTAAAAAAAATCTATAGTGCACTTCACAGATAGTGTCTTTTCTCTTGTTGATATCTATTTATGATTACATTGCTGCATTAGCTTGTCAATGTTTGTGGAACTAACTAGACATGGTGGTTTTATTGGTGGAGCTTCCATTTTTCTAGATGAACTATTTCCATAATATAGTCTCATAATTTTGTAATGTTTTTGCCAATTGGGCATACACTGCTTCATATACTATTATCTTACTCATTTTGATGTTTCTTAAATGAAATAATAGGTCTTCCATTTTGTGAATGGGTTCATGAACTTGCATGGCATTTTCAAGGTTTTGAATTCTAAATATGTTGTTTAGCATAGTGTAAAATATTGCTTCTTCAAAGAGATTTTATAATGTTACCCAATTTAGTAGGCATTGGCAGGAGAAACAACATATGCATTTTATATTCTATTCCAAATCATTAATATTAGTGCATGAATGAAACCTTGCCCCTCCTCTGATATGCACCTTTTTGTTCCCCTGGAAACAGATACAGTCACTTGAGGAGGGTGCTGAATTGCTGAGAGAGAGATGTTTGAAGTTCCATAAAGGTTGCCGCAAGTATACGTAAGTGACCATTCAAAGCTCATTAATGTATTTTCTTACAGGGAGTATGGTTGAGCTGCAATTCATTCCCCTACGTTACACCCTTTTTTTGCAGTGAAGGACTAGGGGAAGCATACGATGGAGATATTGCATTTGCAAGCTCACTTGAAGCATTTGGAGGAGGCCACAATGATCCAATTAGTGTTGCTTTTGGTGGTTAGTCACCTTTTCACCCGATTTTTCTAACAGCAGTTACAAATTTGCCATTTGTGTATGCAGTAGATTTTTTTTCTTTCATATTTGCTTTGTCGTCTTCAGTATTTTTCACCATTCCTTGTATTTAAGTTCCTTCATTTGTTAACTGACTTATTTTACTTGTTTTTCATTCACCACATAAGAGTAGAGTGGAGTTTAGTGTCGTAAGTTCGTCTACTAAGCATACCAAATGTTTGTTTCCTTTCCAGGACCTGTCATGACTAAATTTACAATTGCCTTGAGAGAAATTGGAACATACAAGGAAGTCCTGCGCTCCCAGGTAGTGCACTTCCGTTTTAGAATGCGATTATGTGAACTGCTTCAGCCAATTCTATTGCTCTCTTTGTATTTAGACACCTATCAATTTAACCTGGAGATTGATTCTTTTGTCTTTTTTCATGAGCATTGTTGTACTTTCTACCTTTTTGTGTTGTTTCCTGCTAATTCGGATTTCTTGATCAGTGAACATAAAAAAAGCACATTTCTTAAAGATTTATGTGATCCTATTCACTTATGTAGTCTGGTTGATGTTATGGCCAGTTGGCCACAACATAGGAATGTGGCTTATTTTTGCACCTTGTTGTCATATGGTCATAGTCAGAATTGAAAAAGACGCGTCATTTTGTGTTACTAGATGATATTAATGGTGAGGAATTATCATGCTACATTAAGATTCATATTCCTTTTTTCATACAATTTTCATGTAATACTTGTCTTTAGAGTGGCATGTGATGTTTGATGTTCCTTTATTAAAAAAATCCAGCTTATCTCATTTCATGGTATATCAAACTTTTATTAATTTAGGTGGTCTAATTTCTGATTCGGTTTTCTGGCAGGTTGAACACATGCTAAATGACAGACTGCTGAATTTTGTAGATATTGATTTGCATGATGTGAAGGTACTAGTATTATTTGCTATTAACACAAAACTGTGAAAAAATAACAAAGAAAATAATCGAATGCCACACTTTCCTGTTTAATACATTTTTCAGGATGCTCATAAGCGTTTTGACAAGGCTAGCCTTGCATATGACCAGGCAAGTTATCTTTATTTTGCTGTTTCGTGCTTGTAATGTATTTATTATTTTTATTTTCATGTCACAAAATAATGGTGGAGACTTTCCTCTTTCCTCACACATGAATATTTCTGTGTGATTTCTGTGCTGTTTCTTTAGTGATTGATAATGAGTTAGCTTATTGAAGTTGAGAATTGTTCTACTCTAGGTGTTTTCATACTTTTCTCCTGATATGCTGTTTTTTCATAATTTTTCTGCAATACTTTGTTGCATAATTGCGATGTTATCACATTTCAATTTTTAAGAGCGAGTATACGATTAACTTGTGAACTGGTTGTTTTGGTCATAGATTCGTGAGAAGTACCTATCATTGAAGAAAGGCACACGACCAGACATAACAACTGCGATCGAAGATGTAAAAATCTTTCTTGTTCAACATTTTACAGTGTTACACAGAAGTTAAGGCAGTCCCCCCCCCCCCCCCCCCCCCCCCCCCCCCCTCCAAACTAACTTGCATCTGTTAATATCTAGGAGCTCCACAGTGCTAGATCTTCATTTGAGCAAGCTCGTTTCAACCTGGTATAGGCTGGCATTGTCCCTTACTTTGCTCCTTAGTTTCTCACTCTGTGCCTATATGCTTATCATGCCATTGTTTGCCATATCCATGTCAATCTCTCAGGTCACGTCACTTTCCCACATCGAAGCAAAGAAGAGATTTGAATTTTTGGAGGCTGTTAGTGCGACAATGGACTCACATCTTCGATATTTCAAACAAGTACCGCCTTATATATTTTACCTCATGGTGTAGCTATCTTATGCATGAAATGAGATTAATCCTATCAATTGTTATTCATCAGGGATATGAACTATTGCATCAAATGGAGCCATATATTAATCAGGTAACACTTGAACCATTTCCCTTTGTACTTTAGTGTTGCTAGCTTATCATGCATCTGAATGCTTTGTTCCAGTCGTTACATAATCCTAAAATGTAAATATTACTACCCAACATTTCTGCTTTCAAGCCACCAGTTGAGACTTGACCTGTTTATTAGTTGACCTGTATGCCAGGAAGTTCTGAGATGGATCTGCCATTCATTGTCATTGTGCTCCAAAGCACCGGTGACCTTCACATGGGTCCAGTTCTTGAGTGCACAGTCACTTATATATATTGATTTTGATCTTGATTATGAGATAACAAATTCAGGCGATCAAATTTATTGGACCTAAGTCATCCCCATGTAGCTAAGAACTGACACTTTTTTAAGGAATAATTACATGGAACAGTAGAAATAGATTTTATCACATGGATCTATTCTATAACAAAAGCCTCTATTGGTTGGTGCTCACCCAATTGATTAATTCTCTCTTTTTGTTGCATTTCCTTTTTATGTTACATGGCATTAGAGCCAAATCCTTTACCTTGTCAATCAGCCATGCTCACAAAAAATTTATTATACTGCCATGTCTGGGAATCTCATTCTAACAAAGATTTGTTTACTTATTCTCTGTTTCATTAAGATGAGATTTTAATTGTTTCTTCAATTTTGCTTCTACGTAAACTACTCAAAGTATGATGTCGACAAAGACTTTTTTCTTTTAACCTGCTTCTAAATTCTTCTGCAGGTTCTTGCTTATGCTCAGCAATCAAGGGAAAGGGCAAACAAGGAACAAGCTTCTCTTGTAGAGAGGATGCATGAGTACAAAAGGCAGATAGACCGAGAAAGTCGGTCTTCTGTAAATGGTTTGAATGATTGTTACAATGGTGACGGAATACCAACAATCGGTAGGAGTTCACATAAAATGATTGAGGCAGTGATGCAGTCATCCACAAGAGGCAAGGTAAGACATTCTGATCCATGGGGGAAAAACAGGTATGGCAATTTTAGAAAGAAAATTAACATCGTGATGTACTACTTTCAGGTACAGACCATTCGTCAAGGTTACCTTTCAAAGAGATCGTCAAACTTGAGAGCCGATTGGAAAAGAAGGTTCTTCGTACTTGATAGTCGAGGAATGTTGTACTACTATCGCAAACAAATTACTAGGCCACCTGTAGGTCTCCGCTGTAACATTTGGTGTTGACATAATTAAGTTGGAATGACTTTTATGCATTCATGATATATTCAGTCCCATCCTTTTCTCAACCATTTTCCCTTGATCTTATAGGCCGGTTGTTCCATCCAAAGAGGCGTTAACCCCCCTGAACATGGTTCTGGGTTGTTGAGTAGATTGTTCTCTTCTCATTACCATGGTATTGTACATGATGAGAAGTCTGTTGCACGGCATACTGTAAATTTGTTGACATCAACCATTAAAGTTGATGCAGAGCAATCAGATCTGAGGTTCTGCTTCAGAATTATTTCACCCACAAAGGTCTACACACTGCAGGTATAGCACAAGATTATGAACAAAACTTTCTTGGTGGATATGGTTAAGTCTTTCATACTTAATGAACACATTTAGTGTTTATGCAGGCAGAGAGTGCAGTAGATCAGATGGATTGGATTGAAAAGATAACTGGTGTTATTGCTTCTCTCCTGAGCTCACAATCCCCAGAACAGGTTAGTAATGGATGACCTCGGTTTGATTGATTTATTTGAATTCAATTTATAATACTCCGCTGTTCCATTTCAGTGTTTTATGTCAAGCCCTAAGGGCAGTGGCCATGATAGGAGTGCCAGTGAGAGTAGCTCCTTTAGTAGTTCAGTGGAATTTGAACCTTCCATAAGCGATGATTTGGTACTGGAGAAGAACTCTGGAAATGGGCAGCATGATGTCAGAGGCACACATCATCACAGAACTAACATGAAACCTGAAAAACCAATTGACTTGCTTAGGAAAGTCGATGGCAATAATATGTGTGCAGATTGTGGTGCTTCAGAACCAGATTGGGCATCTCTAAACCTTGGTGCCCTTCTATGCATAGAGTGTTCTGGGGTGCACAGAAATCTTGGAGTGCATATATCGAAGGTAACTGCAAAACTTATCTGTTATTCCTTTGTAATAGAACAGCTGTTTATCTTTTTGACGTAAATACAGCGAGGGAGGCCCCCGCTGTGTAGGATTTTATTGAAAACCAAAAGAACTAAAAAGGAAACTGTACAAACTGCCAAAGCAGTGAGAGAGCGGAGAGGGCTATACACAACTAAAAACCAAAATATCAAAACCAGAGGATAGAGCTGATAATCTACAGGAGGTCTATCCAACTAAGGAAAGCCGCTCTTCTATCTTCACTGAGTCTATGAGCTTGTAGTAGACTTTCATCAATGAAATGCTGTTTCCAATCTTGCAAGCTAGGCTGATTTCTTTCGAAGATGAGATTGTTCCTTTGCTTCCAAATTTGCCATGCCCCAATTATGAACGTTTCCATATAAAAGGAGTTTGGGAAGTTCATCTTGGCTGAAATCAACATGTCAGAAATTCTGGTGCGTGTTCCAGTGAATGCCAAGAAGTTGCCAGCAGTGTTTACTAAAGGTGCAACCAAAGAAAAGGTGGAAGGCAGTTTCTTCTGTATTTGCCTGACATAAAACACAATTGTAGTTATTTCCTTCAATCCTATGATTCTTCCTTTTCAAGATGTTTCTTGTGTTCAATCTGTCCGTGAAAAGAAGCCAGCAGAAAACCCTTAACTTGTTGGAACACCTTGACTTCCAGATCCATAGGAAAGGTTCAGGGGGGTGGATGTTTTGAAAAGGAAATTTGGAAAACTTGGCTGAAGAAACAGTTGTTTATCTTGATGGGTCATGCACATAGATTGATTGCTGCATGCAATTAATCTTTAAAGTCTAAAAACTTGTTTCAGTTTGTGCATGGCATCACATGAATTTTGGCTCTGGTGCAGTGGTGCTATCACAACTACAGCTGCGACACATTTTGCTATTCAGAGATGGATGTGATTGTACTTTAGCCCAGGAAGGAGAGTCAATGCTTACATATAAAAATGAAATTCTCTTATGCGCATATGGCCAGGTGTGCCCCCCACCCCTTGCTGTTAGCCAACTTTAGTGCTTTTGTCATACACGTCACATGACAAAGGGGGCTTTTGGTGGCTCAGCTCAACTCACACTGTTAGGATCCATTAGCAATCCATCAGCCAGCTAAGCAGGGGGTTTTGGGGGCACATGCCCATATGCGCAAAGAAATTGCTCTCTAACTTTAAAATATAAACCTGAAATCTGAAGCAATTATTTTCAAACTTGTAAAGTCTAAATTACTTAAGGGGCTATCTTCTTACAGCTGAGTATCATTTTCACATTGCTATTTTTGGGTAGGTATATATATTTTTCGATTCAGAATAATAACTAAAATACATGCATCTCATTTCAGGTAAGATCTCTGACACTTGATGTCAGAGTTTGGGAGCCATCTGTAATCAATCTCTTTCAGTCACTAGGCAACATGTTTGTCAACAATATTTGGGAAGAGATGTTACCTTCATCAAATAATGGCCGTCCTGATGATAATTTAAGGTAATATTATGAACGTTTTGAATTTCTTTATGAAGTGTTCGCTGTCTTCTCTATTGCTCTCAAAGTAACAAACTTGCAACCTTTTTTCTTTTGCAGTGTTGATGGATCAGACACATCACAATACCTCTCTGTTAAAAAGCCAAAACACAAAGATGCTTTCTCTGCCAAAGAGAAGTTTATTCATGCCAAGGTACTCGCCACATTTTGCAACTGTGGAACTGCCTGTATTCCTTTCCTCTTAAGCAAATGGATGGGATGTCGAAAACTAAGTTGTCTCAAGGATCCCCATGATAAGAATGATTGTATAAATATGACTCCTTATGGTTTACTACCTAGAGAACTCTAGTCTCTATATGGCCATTGCCAATTAGGATGTGCTGCCAGTTCTGGACCTACCTTTGTTGATCTAAGTCCTTTCCATATAAGAAGGCTTTAGCAGCATCCACATATTCCTTTTTTTTTTTGGTGAAAAAAGCTCCTTTTCTCCCAGATCACACAATTAGCTTGCATTGCATAATGAATTATGAAACAAAGGAAATTCTCTGCTTACCTCACCACTTGTGATAAGAAAATTTCACCTGATAGCATACATGCTTGGGTTTCTCTCTCTCTTTTTGTGCTTTATTTTTTTGAACTGTTATGGAAAAGAACTATTCCATGATCTTTAGAAGCAGATTACAGACCTCATAAAGATGAATCAAGGATGTTAATGCTGATGTGATTTTTGTAGAGACAACATGGCCCTATAGCTTAGAGTTGATCGGATGGTTTATTTAGTTTTATTGGCCTATATGCAGCACCTCCTTTTTCCTCATAATTGTAGATCCACATCACGAGCCTCTTGTATATATGCTATTCATAAACTGCCTAAGTTACTCTTTGTGATGTTACAGACAGTAAACATTATAATGATAAAAAAGGGTAAGAAAATAGTGGTTCATCCTGCATTTTTCTGGGTATCTTTATCAGTATTCTTGTCAGTCAAAAAACAAGTGCCATCCAAGAATGTGTTTGGTTAAGCTATTCTAACTTCAACAGATTATATTATTTTTTTTCATATTAAGAGCAGCATGCGGAAATGATACACGTAAGCTTGTCAGAAGACTAGCTTTCAATAATGTTTTTTATATTTCAAAAAAATATTATTACAATTGAAATTGGTGACCATATGATGTATTTAGAGATGATGTACAATTGTGGTCACAGAGGGGGATGCATTCTTGGCAAGATGCTTGAACTTTCATAGCAAGTTTCTTCAGGCACTACCCAAATGCTCATCAACAATGATCGAATGCCCATGAAACCATCTGAAAATGAGTTGCATGAACCAGAATCTGTTTAGTGTTATCACATGGTTTGATGTGTACATTATAGGCCTATTTGAAGATCTTCAATTCGCACATATATTTAGTGCCATATATTCCAATGTGGTATGCTGACATTTTTTCTTTTTTATGGTGTGAATATTCCAGTATGTTGACAAAGAATTCATACAGAACTATAGCATGGATGAGAGTCAGCTAGCTCAGCAGATGTGGAATAGTGTATCTGCAAATGACAAGAAATCTGCATACAGTCTTATTGTGAGATCACGTGCCAATGTAAATTTGGTTTGGGGAGATATGCCTTCTAGTTCGTGTTTGACTCTTGGCAAAGCACTTCAACTAGAGCACCCAGCTTCAACACCTGGTGGTAGTCCTAGATTTTTTGATTGCAATTCTCATGACAAGATTTATGCGGGAGAGCCCCTTTCCCCAGCTAGCACAAGTTCACGCACAGATGACATGGAGGACAGTTGTGAAGGTCTCTCCTTGCTTCATCTTGCATGCCGTGTCGCAGATGTTGGTATGGTTGAATTACTATTGCAGTATGGCGCTAATGTAAACATGACTGATTCAAGGGGTCGGACACCCCTTCATCACTGCATTTTAAAAGGAAGACATCAGCATGCTAAGCTTCTCCTCTCCAGGTATGCAAGAACCTGTAACTCAGAAATTTGATCTTGCACAACATGTTTATTTTGTCAACAGGGTTGATGCGAACCACTGCTAGTATAACACTACATAATCACCATCAGAGCTCTGTTTTGCTTAGCGACTCGGAATGATCTAGCAAATCAGCAAAAATGCAAATACATCTCATTTTCCTTTCTGTTTCTATGCAGAGGGGCCGATTCACAGGCCATGGACCAAGATGGTAGAACAGCATCACAATATGCAATCGACTGCGGAACAACCGATGAAGATATTCTTATTTTGTTAGAGGACCATAGTTGATAATCTTGCTACCACACCTTCAGTAAATCGAAGCCCCCCACCTGGTGTGGTCGACTCAACTAACATGGCTCCAGTCCCGCATGCATCCCAGCTTGTCTTGCAGATAATCCAAGTTTGTGGCATGAGAGCAATTTATGTATATGTCGTTCTGGATGGAGCTTCCGCAACATGGCGGCCGTGTTGTTTGTTTTTCATTTTTATCCTTTTTGCTTCTTTAGCATCAGTGGTCCTGATTTAATCATCTGGCAAACGGTTTGGCTTTGTTTGCAGATGATGCAATAGTAAGCTTGTAAATGGATCTGGTCATCTTTCATCATGAAGTAGCTGCCCTTAAGATGAAAGATGATTGTACATATCGAGATGTGCCGTTGTGATCTTGTGATCTATGGTGTGCATAGTATATACGACAGTTGTGCCCAGCTCAATCGAAATAGATTGCATTATGTTGTCCGATGGATCTTTTTTATAGTTCTTTTTTTTCTTCGATACATAGTACAATTACAGGCGCTAATGTTATGCAGACAACGTTATGAAAGCTCACAGTGTACCTCTAAAAAACGCTCACATATAGCCTTTTGAAGCTCAACCAGAAGCCCGGAGTATGTTGCACATAACGAAAGATAGAAAGAAAAACTGCACGATGCCTACAGAAGTTAGGCGATTTAATTTTTCATCCCATACGCTTTTCTCACATGACACTTGCAGGCCTTAAGGTTTTACCTATTATACGTGGATTATTGCTGCCAAACGTGGATATTATTATATTGTTCGAGCTTTTTCAACAAAAAATTATATTGTTCAAGTAGTGCAGCTGTTGTGCCTTGCAACTTCGCTGCATCTGCTAGCTTCGCGTTGAGGTTTTCCTTTTTCTTTTTGAAAGGGCGCACTAGATGGCTTTTGTTGGGTTTGTAATGTTCCTTTCCTAGACCCACCCTTAGTCTTGTTGCTTTTGTTAAGTAGATTTAATTTAATCCAGAATGAAAGAATCTGTATGCGCCGTGCCAGGTTGGCCTTCAGCATAAATTCGTGATTTTCTTGCACTCTAGAAAATTATATTTTTCATCCCTCAAACATTGCAAAAGTGTGACATTTATCCTCATGTTTCATTTGGTGCAAATCAAACCCCTCTAACTAAATTGGTGCATTTATCATCCACCTTAATTTAACAATGATTTAGTGCAATCTAATGGCAATTTATACCGCATAATCACCTGATTAATCCCTGCTTAGCGATGTAATATGCTGAGTCGAAGATATAAAACCTAAAAAAATAAATCTGCTAAATTTCCTATCACATAAAAATTTATAGAAAAAATTAACGAACCGATTCACACCAAAGTGTTATAGCGATTGACTCAACATTAGACGTGGTTAAGTAGTAATTAGTAAGATGATTACATGGGCTAAACTAGTTATATTACACTAAATCACTGTGTTAGACTAAAGCGGGGTGATAAATGCACCTATTTATTTAATTAAGAGGTTGATTTGTACCAAATGAAATATGAGGGATGAATGTCACTTTTACAATACTTAAGGACGAAACATACACTTTTTTCTTTTTTTTTGAAAAAATAAAGGCGCACTAGCTCTACCTTGTCGACGACGAAAGACACTCGGTACTGATCTGAACTCTCTTCCGGTCTTCCCGATTCAAGCCGCCTCCACCATTCCCAAGCTCTGCCTTTCGCTTGCCACTACGGTTGTTCCTTGCAGAAGAGTGAGAGCCATCCCGATTGCCAACGAGGGCGCCGCCGATGGCTGAGTCGCTGCTCCTCCCCGTGGTGCGCGGCGTGCTCGGCAAGGCCGCCGACGCGCTCGTCCAGAAGGTCACCGCCATGTGGGGCGTCGACGACGACCGCCGGGACCTGGAGCTCAAGCTGCTGTACGTGCAGCCCCTGCTGGCCGACGCCGAGGCGGAGACCGCGGCCGGCCGCGCCGTCAGGGCGTGGATGAGGGAGCTCAGGGCCGCCGTGTACCAGGCCGACGACGTCCTCGACGACTTCCAGTACGAGGCGCTGCGCCGAGAGGCCCAGAGCCACCGACCCATAACCCGCAAGGTACTCGACAAATTTTCCTCAAGGAATCGACTCGTGTTCCGTCATAAGGCCAGCAGGGAGCTCAAGGACGTGCTGGGCAAGATCGACAAGCTGGTGAAGGATATGCAGAAGTTTGGTCTGATGCAGAGAGAGCCAGATGTGCCGCGACCTCTGTATCGACAGACACATTCGGCACTGGATGACTTTACGGAGATCTTTGGCAGAGATGACGACAAGGATGTCGTGGTGAAGCTGTTGCTCGACCAGCAAGATCAGCGGAATGTGCAGGTGTTGCCTATCATTGGAATGGGAGGTTTGGGGAAGACCACGCTGGCAAAGATGGTGTACAATGACAACAGTGTTCAGAAGCACTTTGAGTTGAAGATGTGGCACTGTCTGTGTATCTGAAAACTTCGAAGCTACTGCTGTTGTAAGATCCATCATACAATTGGCTTCAAATGGAAGATGTGACCTGCCTGACACCATGGAGCTGCTTCGACAGCGACTGCAGGAAGTAATTGGTCGGAAAAGATTCCTATTGGTTCTTGACGATGTGTGGAATGAAGAGCAGAGAAAGTGGGAGGATGACCTGAAGCCACTATTGTGTTCTTCTATTGGTGGATTGGGAAGCATGATAGTTGTCACAAGTGGAAGCCGAAAAGTTGCCTTTATAATGGGCACCCTTCCACCCCATGAGCTTACATGCCTCAGTGAAGATGATTCATGGGCATTGTTCTCAAAGAAAGCATTTATTAATGGAGTTGAGCAACAGGAGTTCATATCGATCGGCAAACTTATTGTCAGCAGGTGCAAGGGACTACCCCTTGCTTTGAAGACAATGGGTGGCTTGATGAGTTGAAAATGTCGAATCAAGGAATGGGAGGCCATTGCAGAAAGAAATAAGGGTGGCAACGATGAAGTGATGTCCATTCTAAAATTGAGCTACATGCATTTGTCGTTAGAAATGAAGCAATGCTTTGCCTTCTGTGCGGTTTTCCCCAAGGACTATGAGATGGATAAGGATAAGTTGATCGAAATGTGGATGGCAAACAATTTTATTCATGCCGAGGAATCAATAAATTTGGCAGAGAAAGGTGAATTTGTTTTCGATGAGTTGGTATGGAGGTCATTTATTCAAGACGTGAATGTCGAGATTTCTAGATATACTTTCACTCCATACAAGGAAATTAAATGTAAAATGCATGATTTAATGCATGGCTTAGCAAAAGATATCACTGATGAGTGCGCTTTTACAGAAGAGTTGATTCAGCACAACGCTTCATCAGTAAATAATGTACGCCACATGCAGTTGTCACGGCATGAATCGGAACAGATCGTCAGATTAACGAAGAGCTCATCATCTCTCCGCACTTTATCAACTCAATCTTCAGAGCATACGTATCTTAAGGAGTTCAAACTGACATCACTAAGAACGATCCGTTGCCGAGACCCATACATTATTCACAAGCTCATAAATCCAACACATTTAAGATATCTTGATCTTTCTGGTTCAGAAATAGTTAGATTGCCAGATTCAATTTGTATGATGTACAACTTGCAAACACTGAGGCTCAATGAGTGTTGGAGGCTACAAGTTTTACCGGAAGGCATGCAAACTATGAGGAAGCTCACCCATATGTATCTGCTGAGATGCACTAGCTTGAAGCGGATGCCTCCAAAACTTAGCCTGCTACACAACCTCTGCACACTGACATCATTTATTGTAGACACTGGAGATGGCTCTGGTATTGAGGAGCTCAACGGCCTGAGACAGCTTCGAAACAGGATGGAACTGTTCAGTTTGAGGAAAGTAAAAGGTGGATCAAAGGTCAATCTCAGGCCTTGTTTAGTTGGCTAAATTGGGAGGTGCCAAACTACTGTGCTGGCACTGTAGCATACTATAGCGTTTCGTTTGTATTTGTGAATTATTATCCAAATATTGACAATAGGCTTAAAAGATTCGTCTCGCAAAGTACAACAAAACTGTGCAATTAGTTTTTAATTTCATCTACATTTAGTACTCCATGCATGTACCGCAAGTTTGATGTGATGGGGAATTTTCTTTTTGCATAGTGTCAAAGTTGGGAGTTGGGAGTGAAGTAAACAAGGACTCAATGAGAAAAAAGGATCTAACTGAGCCCTTGTTCACTTCCCACAAAACTCCCAACTTTGGCACTATGCAAAAAGAAGATTCCCCATCACATCAAACTTGCGGTACATGTATGGAGTACTAAATGTAGACGAAATCAAAAACTAATTGCACAGTTTTGTTGTACTTTGCGAGACGAATCTTTTGAGCCTAATTAGTCAATATTTGGACAATAATTCACAAATACAAACGAAACGCTACAGTGTTGCTACAGTATTTTGGCACCTCCCAAATTCCCCAAGTAAACAAGGGCTGAACTGCTGTTGTACTGGGGACGTGACAAAAGTTATTATCCTTCACATGATAACGTCAGGGCTTGCCGATAGGCAGAGACGGAAAGCTGGATGAGCTCCCCCGCCCGTGAACCGGCGGGCGGACCTGGCCCTCCCCCCGTGGTGGCCACAGCTCAGGTAGATACTCCAGCATGCTCGCCGGCTTTCTGCCCTACGCGGAGGCACTCAGCACCTTTTGTGCTCTCTCCGGCGGACCTGCTAGCCAGGGCGAGGAGAGAAGGGAGTGGCGCACGTTTCTGGAGGGTGGACGGCGAGGAAAGCTCAGATGAGGAGGGGAATGCCGACAGTAAGTGGTCGCCGGGGTCGGGGGTGACACCAGGTTTGTGCGTGATGCTTTCCGAGCAGGTTTCACGGTCGATGAACTGAAGAGAACGGAGGCTCTAGCAGCTAATTCGTCTCCGGAGTTTGGTTCTACTCAATGTGTCGCAGGTCATGCAAGGCATCCACGAAGACTGGCAACAAGGTATGGCGAGGCCCCCTCCCGCGTCCTCGGATCTCGCCGAGCCTGTCGCTTGGAGATGTACTCGTGCGTGATGTTCGTTCAAAGGGGAGGAAGGGTGCAAGAATGCTGTTGGCGGAGCTGGAGCTCGAGGATGGTGCGTCTAGTGAAGATGGGGAGACGGCGGCGACGGAGCCGATGGCGGCGGTAGCCGCGGCGGTGGCGACTGCAGATTCAAATTTTGAATTTAGGGAAACACTGCCGTTTCAGCTTCATGGGCCTACTGGGCCAACCGGTGGTGCTGTATGTTGCATTGCGGTGGGACCCCAAGGGAGGTTTAGGTGTGCAGAAGGCTTAAGTTTCCTCTTTACTGCGGGAGGGAAACCGAGGAGCCTCGCGTCGAGCCACCCGCACACCACCGTTACTCCAAAAGTCTCGCACTCTTCATCTCCCAGATCGGAGAGTGTTCGGTGGCCAGCGAAAGCGAAGATGTTTCGTGGTGCCGATGCTCGTGGTGCCCGTGAGGCGAAGGCAGCGGGTGATGAAAGAGGTGGTGGCGGAGGACAGACGGAGTCGATCCATCACGCTGGCCGGGACCTCAACCGAGGCTTTCATGGCAACAGGCAAAGCGAGGGTTTTAGAGGTGATTTTGAATGGATTTAATAAAATGCAGTTTTATTTACATGTATATGCATACATAACTCTACATTTAACCTGGCCCCGGCGCTATCATTTTTCTGAATTTATTTTAGGATTTAACCGGCGCTATTCTGACGCTAGTATTTTTCTGAATTTATTTTAGGATTTAACCGGCGCTATTCTTTCAGTAGTAGGTGATGTACCTGTCGACAGCGAGATGCCAGTGGTAACTTCATCAATCTCGAGAATTTGCCGGCTCAATCTTTCGAAGGTGATCTAGAGATAGGGTTGCATGCATGGGTTCGTAGGGGTGAGTGTGCGTACGTGTATGTGGGTGTCTATGTCTATACCGCTAGCCGTTTGAGGTCCTGCATGCATCTGCGTGTGCATCGGTTGCCACGCGCTGATATAAATCAACTATTTGATTCTTCTTAGTACAAAGATGCGGAGCTCTGTTGCGTATTCGAGAAAAAAATATGTATGCATAGAATACAATGTAGGTTTCGATATAACATAATAACAATCAGTGATAACACACTATAATCACACTATAACAATCAGTGAACTAACAATTTGGCAAAGGATGAATAATGGAGTAACATGACAGGGACACCTATGAGATTACGACTTTATATTAACCCGCCGTCGCTGTTAGCGGGTTCATTTTTTTAAACCAACCAAGCAGGAGAGCTGCCGATTATATTAAAAAGAAGATGAAGGTCAGACTGGATGAATACAACAAAATGAAAAACCAACAACAAATGCCAGCAGGTTGGATTGGGTCATCAACACGTACCGCACCACGCAATAGCACTCAACTCAACTCAACAACACATCGGTCGGTTGGATTGGAACATCAACGCGCACCGAACTCAAACACATCTCAAGCGGATTTGACTCCGCTCGACAACGGCAGTAGAAACGAAGCTTACCGCGGCACCCACTAACATTCACCCTCATGTAGTCGCCGAAACCTCCAGACATGACCCTGCGTCGACAGGGAACCTGATAGAAGCGGACCGCACCACACCGAGAAGGCCACCACCATGTGGGACCCTCTACCGAAGTGCCGCTACAAACACAACACTCCACCTGACAGAGTGATACCACTGAATCCGAACCTCTCACAGGCTACCTCGCAGTCGCCACCACGATAACACAACGCGCGGGGTCTCGCCACATCTGCAGTTGGACTCCACCTCGCTCTCGTTGCCTCAAAAAAACACCGCGGGCGGGGGCCTCGCCACGCCCGCCACAGGTACTCCACGTCACGGATCCGTTTCTTTTGTCACCATCACGGTGGTGAGCAATGTTGCCCCGCTTCCCAGATCTCCATCAATCAGCTGAGTGGCCGCCGCACGTCGGCCTCGCCTCGTTGCTTCACTCGCGCACATAGCCTCTGCCGCCGCGTCAGCGAGCCAAAGAAGTCGCTTGCATCATCTTTTGATGATGTATGGCACCAGATGGCCTAGCCAAGCTGAGGAACCTGCCGCAGTCTGCTGCAAGCCTAGTCGTCCCACGATGCCGTTGCCGCAAGCGCTGTCTTCCGACGCAATCCCACGCCACACTAACCGTTGCCAAGCAACACCAGCCGCCGCGGTCCGCTGCAAGCAGCCAAATCTGACAACCATGCGACAATCCCTGACTGACACCATAACCTGCGATCGCCTCCACGTGGGCTCGGTAACACCTGTCTAGCTTGCCACGTGGCAGGGTTGCCGCCACCAGCTACTGCCATCCATGACCAATGGGCCAACAATGCCTCAAGCCGAGTTGGGTCTTTAGAGATGATACCACCAAGGAGAGCACGACGTCAATGACGCCGCCGTCACTCGTCCAGGATCTAGATAGCGTTTTCACCTAGAGAAACCCCGTGCAGCAGGGTTGAAGCTCGGACGTGACGCCCCCAACGGGGAAAACGACGCCCTAGGGTGCCATCGTCCTCTCCACTAGCATGAAGGCCGGCGAGGGCTTTCGCCTGGAGCAACCCAACCTCTTGCTGCACGTTCACGGCTCGGCACTCTCGGACGACAGCCACAGCAGCCCAGCCGGGGTTGCGCCGCCGCCGCACCTCCATATGCCACACCGTCGTACCTTCACCTCCGCTGCGGTCGCCGCCCAGGGGCACCACCACTCGACCTCCGCTCCTCGCACGCAACCACTGCCCCAGCTTCGCCGAGCATCTCCTCGGGGAGTCGCAACACCGCGCCACCAAGCCTCTTCCACGCTACAACCCCGCCATTTAACCACCGCTGCCCACGCGTAGCGCCTCCGCGTGCAGCCTCCACTGCTCGCTGCTCACGCGAAGCGCCTTTGTGCACCGCCTCCAGCCCACCATTGCGCCTGCGAGCCGCCATGCTCCAGATCTAGCGCGCAGGCCTTCTTCCGCCGTCACCACCTGCTTCCATGGCCTCCTCCTCGCTCGCGCACAGAGCTGCTGCGGTTGCGTGCCACCGCCTTCACGCTGTCGTCAGCCCCAGCCGGCCGGCTCAGATCTGACACGTTCCGCCCGGCGGCCGCCGGCGCGCAGCCACCACACCCCGCACGGGCTGCCATCTCACTCCTCGCCACCGTCCCCGCGTGGGCCACCACCTCGCTCGCCCAGACACCGACGCCGCCCCTGCACAGGAGGCCCGACCACCCCAGCAATGGCCCTCACCACGCCAGACGAGGGGCGCCAGCCCGCGTTGGGGAGGCCACTACTGCCGCACCAGACGGCGAATCCAGCGCCATGGGCACCGGATCCGGCCATGGAGGGTCCGAATCTGACCTCACCGGCCCCACCACGTGCCGCCTCACGGTAGCTCCCTTCAGCAGCCATGGCGGCCACGCCCGCTAGGGGATGAAGGAGGAGACAAAGGGCGGCCCGCCGCCGCCGCCCTCGCAAGCCGCTCGGGCTTTTGGTGGCTTGCTCGGGTGGCGACGCGGTGGTTGCGTCCGCCCGTGTCACTCACGTGGGGGCTCGGTATGATATGCTCTGGTGGGACGTTTGAACTCCAAGGCATGCACAGCATATTGCGCGGAGCGACGTTCCAATCGCCGTCCCTACCTGGTGGGCGGTTCCACGGACGTCCCCAGCGTCGTCAGCACCGGCCGACAGCTGGCACGCGAGGCAGAGCTCCACGTTGCACTGGTACGACCGGGCATCGCTGGCCAGCCGCGCAGCGTTCCAGCAGCTCCCGGCAGCGTTGAGGCACCGGCGGCGGGCGTCGTGCTAGTGGGGCAGCGAGAGCAGCATGAGCGTGTGCGGGTGGAGCGCCATCCGCGGGAGCGCGGCACAGCGGGGATGCGTGTAGAAATCGAGGCACTGCCTGCAGCCGTAGACGAAGTAGGAGGGGGGCGCGCGCCCTCCTTGTATTTACTGTCATTCCTTTTACGATGATCTTTTACCAGTATATGATGAAGACCAATACATTTATTTGATTCTTGTTGAAAAAATATATTTACGTCATTCTCATTCCATATCTTTTGTTGAAGCAGTGTGTGCAAGCAAAGTAAATTATATTGTATCATGTTCATCCCATATTTCTCTCTCTCTCATAGCTTGAGCTATTCTTTAGGATGGCACATATAGTTTTATAATGTGGACTAGTAGCATCTTCTATTGTCATACTGTTATTTCTAGTCTAGCCAATTTGGCAAAGTGCTATATTGTTTGACTTTGAACTGTGTAAGAGACTATTCTTAAGGTAATTTTTCCTTTAATATGGAACCTGATTATAAATGAAAGAATTTCAAAATAACTTTGTGGTAAATATATGAAGCTATTATGGTAAATACCGTTGTGGTATTAATGACGCTACTGGTAAATACTTTGTGGTAAATTGGTGACGCTTTTGGTAAACACTTTGTGGTAAACCGATGATAGTATTCTAGTAAATAATACTGCGGTAAATCGTAGACGTTATTCTAGTAACTACTTTAAGGTAAATGGATGACGCTATTCTGGTAAATACTCTGAGGTAATTTGTTTCATCTTGTAGTACTTGGTTCATCGGAACCGCTTGATGATAAATTGTGGTTATTCCCATCAAAATTGTTCAGGGTACATCCCTCTCGTTAATATATAGTAAATGGTACCTCCAAACAGCATACGCCTAATTGTGGTAACTCTCCATCCTACCTAATGTATTCTGGTAATCGGATTTTCTACTGTAAGCGTGCGTAGACGTACGGAATAACAAAACTATGGGCTATATTCTCGTAACTACGGTGCACTTGCATGCACCTGTGGCCGACACAAAATAATTAATGCGTGCATTCTCGTAACCATGTCGGAGACCCGCATGCATGTGTATAAAACTGAATAGGCCAGGCATGTTTTGTTTAGTAGTAGTACATGCAGGAATTAATCACGGAGCTCATATGCAGCATGCATCACGTGGGCTCGCTTGGCTCTCGTGCGGCTCGATGGCTTGCTTGCCGGCTCCTGCGCGTTACGGTAATTAAACCAGAACGGGAGGGGATCGGAGCCGCGCGGGATAACGGCGCCCGGGGAAAATGCGAACCCAATCTGAAGGTTGGTGCAGTCACAGAATAAGCTATTCTACGGTCTACGGTCACGTAGTATACTCTCGTATGTATATATGTATGTATGTATTCAAATGATGATGAACCTCTTTCCATATTATAAGTTCTGGAAGGAACGTGCTGACTTTTTCTCAAAGAAAAAAAAGAGCCGCCTTAATTAATTAGGGGTTTTACTTGCTGGCCATGGTTCAGCTCTTAATCATAGAGGAATCATGCATGTTCGAACAACCGGCGAAGTCAAAAAGGCCATTCAGCCCAAGACGCTATGGAAGAAGTCCACCTGTGCCCGCTTGTGGCCGCCGTGTGGGCCATTTCCCAGTCGACGCGCGCGTAGACTCTGTTATTTGAGTCTTTGTCCACTAGCAGCAAGTTGGGGTGCAGTGCAGGGGTGAAGAAGAAAGCCGGTCTCGTCGAACGCACAGAAGCTAGGATCATCGTCGCACGAGCATGGAAGGCCGGAACTACGTACAAGTATGCTAGTGTAAGTGCGGACGAGATGGCGTTCAGGCGTTGTCGACTAGTCGTGCGGTCGTGCCAGTGCTCCAAGCGCAACGATGTCATGTGGAGCACAGCTGCCTTGCGTGCCTGCTCGGCAACGACATCTCCATCTGAACTGACTGTCTTTAGTTATGGTCCGGTTCATGGTCCAGCGGTGATAGACAACCCTCTGATCTTTATCCGCTGGACTCCCAAGCTGACGGTGATGCGAAGGCCTGTTGTGCGATAGTGATTTCCGAGCAGAAGTGAGCGTGAGTACGTGCGGGATCACATCACAGCCACAAGGTATAACCAAACATGCATATATATGCACGTGTGTGTAGTAGTAGGAGCGGCCACACAGGCACACACGCGAACGAGCCAGGACAAGGCGACCGTGTATGAGAGATTGAGAAGGCGCGGCCGTGCCCCAATTCCGTCGTCGTCTTCGTCGTCGGGCTGCAGGTGGTGGGCTACTCCATCAGATTTGCTCATTGGGCATTAAATGGAGCCCATGGACGCTGGGCTATCTCCAAGGTCCACTCAGGCCCAAGTACAAGTGTGACGTTATGGCCCTCCTCCTCGATCTGGTGGACCGTAAAGTTGGCCAACGAGCGCTCGTCAAGATACATGAATCATCGCTGCAGGAAAACGTATTCGTTCAACGTGTCAGTACCGGACAGTTTTGGTCCGATACTAACGCTACCGAATCTAAATTTGCTCCTCGAAATCCTTTTAGTTTAGTACCAGATCAAAACGCTAGCTAGTATGTCACCCTTTGTGATCCGGTATTTAGAAAAAATCTAAACCATTTAGTATCGGCAATAACATCAGTACCCCGTGAATGAAGTACCATTTAGTAAATATTTAGTATCGGACGGTGTTATTATCCGATACTAAAGGCCTCTCTATAGATTACTTTAAAAGGAAAGCATACCTAGTTCACGTGAGGTTTTAGGTTGTGAGTTTGAATCCTACGGATCGCGGACGCGTATATTACGTGTGAAATTCACGTAGCTTGTGGCTGTTCGTCAATTTTTTTCTTTTTCTTTAGCACAAAGTCATTTAGTACCGATCGGTGGTACTACCGGTTTAGCTAATACTAAACGATTTGATATTTAGTACCGAACTATCAGTATCGATCGTGTGCCCGATAGTAAAGGGTTACTAGCGGATTCCGACCGGTACTATAAGTGAGTTATCTAGTAATGCATGTTGATTGGCCCATCACTGTCAGCAGCAGCAGCCGAACCGAAATGGTTCAGATCCAAGACAAAATCTTGGGATGGCTTAGATGTGATGACTGAGAATCCCTCATCTCATGATACGTGCGTATCGTTCGAGGAGAAATGTAACGGTGATTACATTCAATTCTTACATACGCATGAACATGAGGATCACGCTGACACATTGCTGTCGGAGCGTCTCGATCATCTCTACTTTTATTTTCCTCCCCTGACACTTGTGTCTGCATGTGGTATACATGCGAAGTGTACTAGCAGCTACTGCTTTAGATATCGATTGGTCTTCCTCGCATCGATCGGGCTGCTACTTTTAGCGCTGCTGCAGCGGCGATGCAGGCTCCTCGATCAATCAATCGCAATCCTCTTCTCCGGCGACCCAATGCAAGGACGACGACGACTGAATGGTGATCAATCAGCATACACTACGTCCTCGTACAAATCTTTTGTCTCTGCGACGAACACCATACTTAATAATGATCTCGTCAGAGTCCAGAGATCATATCAGTGCCAGACAAAATAAACCCTTCTGCTGCGTACACTGTTAGCTGCATGCGTAGTACATATACCTCTGTGTGACCACAGCCCACAGGGAGATATATAGTGCTGTACAAGACCTGGCTTGGTGATGCCTCCCTGTCATATTTGATTGTACGTAGTATATGCTTGCAGACACAAAGAGTGTACGTACGTACAATACCATATGTGAAAGAATTGCAATTTATGTGCGCTACGTGTTTTAGGATTGAGAGTACATGCATTACTACCACTGCAGATTGTCTACGGCGCGTCCAGGATCGTATACCCGATCTGTATACAGTCAACACCATTGTACATTGGTATTGTTAGTTTTATTTGTGAAAAATATATACCTTCACATACAGTATGGTAATTTTTATGACTTTTGTTATCGTTTTAATTTCATCATAAAAGAAAGGGAAAAGTTACAGCGCGCCTGATCGCGCTCGCGCCGAACGCGCGACCCCGCGTGGCCCGTGCTTGAGCTGTATACGTGGGCTTCAATCTTTGTGGGCTAATCTAAAGGATACGTGTGGGAGAGGAGCAGTAGACTTGCGCCAGCACAAGATGCATGACTCGCGAGGCCTGTACTGCGGCCCGACGTGATGGATGTGGGTTACTTAGCACGTGTGTTTCTTTTATACGTTTCATCTTTAAAATAAGATATTTTTGTATGGATTATGTATTTTTAATTCCGTTTGCACCACTACATTTCTTATGATGAGTTGTATAAAACAAGATCCATGATGCATATGATTTGAAATACTTTTTATGTAATGGCATGTTATATTGAATGTGCAGTAGCTACTTATATAATAAGTGTACAACAACTTATGTGTAAGCCTCTCAACAAATTACGTACATAAATTGCTAAAAAATAATTTTTACTCTCATAATACTTAACATTCTGAAATATCTATATAAGTTGCCATTGTTTTTATATAAGTTGGTGTAAAACAAATTATGAAAATTGTTTTACTATCTACACACAAGTTGGAAGTTGATCCTTTACACAAGCTGATACATTTATCTCTACACAAATTTGCTATTAGATGAGTAGACATGCAATATAAGTTTCTACATAGTTTATTCATAGTTTGGTGCATTGCATATACACTAGCTGGTATCGGTATCTATAAAAGTTGTCGCTTAGTTTGTGCATAGATTTATACTACATAAGTTGTTACATAATTTTTACATAAGTAGCTTCGATGCAATCAATATAAGTTGTCACTCACGTAAAATAGCTTTAAAATATATTAAATATGCATCTTGTTTTGTAGATTTTATTCCGAAGAATAAAATGGTGCAAACGGATTTGAAAACGGACACTTGATGTGATAGTAATGATCAGTTAAAGAAAAATTCTACTAGTTTAGCTACCAACATCAGCACCCTGCATCTTCATGAAAGGACATACCTACATATGCGTAGTCCTAGCACATAATTTACTCGTGTGAGTAATAAAACGGATGCTATCCATCTGTTGTCCTGGTGTCACGCGATGGGTCGCGCGCTTCGCGTTATCCCGGTCCAAAAGCTAAATAGCAGTGGCCGTTACCTATTGGAAATCGTGTCAATATCCAAGATGTCGTAAACTTTAATTTACGAAACAGATATAGTACAGACTTCTACGTACAGATTTCTATAAAAATAAAATGGTTTCATAGTAACGTAATTCTTCTATGACTTCTGTTATTATTTTCATAAAAATATACGGCAGTCAATGCTACCTATCGGATCAATATGAAGACGTCGTAAATATATGAACGGAGATGGAAAGAATACAAGGTCGAGAAATAATGGTTCCCTTTGCTGCTTTGCCTAAACGGCCAAACCCTAGCTGTGCCCAGCTTAACAGTATAGACGATCGAGCCAGCCCATCAAGCTTTTCACCCCTGCATGCACACGATCCATCCATCTCGATCGACCGGCCACATGCCTGCACGCTTGCCTCCCATCGATCAAGCTAGGTGGATCTGCCAACCCCATGCGCCATACTTTAGACGCATGCAGCGCAAGAGCGTGCTGCTCGTCGCCGCAAGAGGTAGCATCAGCCGTGTACTTTATGTAATTTTGACGAGCCAGTTTGATGATGCTTGGTAGACGTACAATTCTGGTCTGGCCACTACTGCTAGCTGAATGGGAGCTGAGCAGCTAGCTGTGTGTGTGCCAGTGGCCAGTGTGTGAGTAGGTCTTGGCTGGAAGCGGCCAGTAGTAGCTGGTGGTACCTAGAAAGAGGCCGGAAAAGGCCTGGCATGCTGCGTCGTCGCTGGGCTGGGAGCCAAACACACGTACGACACGATAAGACCTCACACTGATCGATCTTGCGTCGTCCATGCCTGCTAGCATGCATGTGAGAGAGAGGGGAAGAGAGAGAGAGGGAAACTGTGAGCTGATATGATCAACGTCGTCTAATAACCTCAGCTCACGAAAGAAAAATTCGGTTCCCATGCGTACATGCAATGGCGTACTGCTCAACGTAACAGTAATGTATATGCATGTACATACGTGGACCAGCTAGCTACTCTCTCTGCCGATCCTTTTTTCAAAGTTAAACATTTTGAATTTAACCAACAATATCTCTAAATATATATAATTTATTTCAAATAGAAAACGTTACGTATTATAATAGTCTACTAACATCATTTTATGTTACTCCCTCCACCATAGTTGCTCAGATTCGTAACCAGAATTGCATTCTTTTCGGGACAGAGAGAGTATTAGTCAACTCTTTTTTCATTACCATAGTTGCTAGGAAGAATTGGTAAGATAATGGGAATTGTTGTTATTTGTAGTAATAATGAAACTATACATCAACTCTTTTTTATTACCATATGACTACGTTGATTTGATTTGGACAATAATTCATACCATATTTAGCTTACAAAAATCTATCTCATATGTTTGGATCATGGTTTCAAGGGGTTCTATCAGTTGGGCTATGTGGCTCCATCGTAGAAATGACATAGTTTTTTATAAAGTGAACAAAACAACCTTGTTTGCAGATCCATTTCATGGGGACTTCACACTGGTTAGGGTTCTAAGGCCTTGCTGCAGGAAGAGGAGGACGAACACCATACCAAAGGCTTGTCGAGTTTTAGAGACTATGGTCATAGAGGTTTTTAGAAAATAACATGTGGCAGTTTAGTAATAGGTTTTGCTTACGAGATGTTTACATTAACAGGGCACTTTTGTTGAACATGTACGGTTGCTTTGTAATAACGGCCAGATATCACTACTAGAAACTGCCTTTTCCCTGTGGGTAATTAATTGTTTTGACGGTTTTTATAAAAACACACAGGGAAATGTCCATTATTCTGTGGGTAATTAATTGTTTTGACGGTTTTTATAAAAACACACAGGGAAATGTCCATTATTCTGTCGGGTTCTATATAATGCACGGGGAAATACAAGTACTCACAGGGAAATCTATATTTTTCTGTTGGTTAGGAGAAAACACACAAAAAATTTATATTACACTCAGGGAAATGATGAGTTAATCTGTGGGTTTTACACAACACTCAAAGAAATTATGCCATACCCTCAGGAAAATTGTTCCTCAATTTTTTGGGCTGAGTAGGTGCCAATTTTAGGCGTTATTTACCGCCAAGTTTTGGAGCACGCGAGGAAGTCCAACGGGAAAATGAAAAAACAACACACTTAACCCTAGCAATACCCCCTTCCCTCCCTGCGCCCCTTCTTTCCCCTCCCGTGCCACGACCCAACTCGAGTCGCTCCTCCCCTTTTTTCCCCGACCTCTCGCGCTGCCATCCACCGAGCTCCCGCATCCCCCCCATCCCCCGGCCGCGCCTTCATCCTAGTTACTCATCCACCCCCGGCCGCACCTCCGTTCACGCCATACCGCCTCGCCCACCCCGGCCACCTCCATCCAGGCCAGGACGGCGCACACCCCTGGCCGTCTCCGTCCTAGGCTAGGACGGAGACGGCGCCTACCCCCGGCCGCCTCTGTCCGAGGCTAGGACGATGCCCACCCTTGGCCGCGTCCGTATCCTCCTCCGACCGAAGCCCTGCCCCATCCCTGTCAACCCCACCTCTACTGCAACCCCTAAATTGAGAAGTCGGAGATGTGTCCGTGATGGAGGTGCTGCCCATGACACCGGTGCAGGACGACGTCGTGACACCGGTGCTACCCATGACACCATCTGGAGATCTGGAGGAGCCCGTGACGCTGTCTGGAAGAGCTCATGACGCCGACATCTGGAGTATCTTGCTCGACTCCGACCCATTCTTCTTGCTTGCAATCGAGCTAAGGTAACAAATCCATATCTTTTCCTCAAAATATAGATGATGTGCTCTGTAGTTTTTGTAGTTGGATGTTCATTTGTTGCTTGCTGTCATTGACTTGCTCTAGTGTGGTCTGATTTATCTGGAGATAGATTGAGGGGAATCATATCAATCTGTGCAATTGCAAAGATGCATTAACACCTTGTTTGTATTTTTCTTTGAATGATGCATTAACACCTTGTTTGTATTTTTCTTTGAATGTCAGTATATTTCCATGCTTATTGTTATCATGCAGTGGTGTGATTCTTTGCTTGCTGTCAGAGGTCATTGAATGTCAGTGCATTTCCATGTTTGTTCCAGTACCTAATACAATGCGACACAAATTATTTTCATTTCCTCTTCTTGGAAAAGAATGATTTCTGATTGTGTTTACTTAATTGTCCTACAAAATGCAGCGTCCTTGAAACAAAATGCTCCATGTTTGTTGCAATACCTTCAGGAAGAGGCGGACCGCATCCTTGAAACATGTTTGCAGAAAAGGGTGAGGGACATAATGCATCAAGCACGTGTGGATGCTGTAAAGGTTTACTACAGGGGTCAGGGTTAGGATATTGATGATACACTAGCTCGCCTAATAGAGCTTGAGTATCAACAGTACATGGATGACAAGCTCAACTGGTGTGATGATCATTTGTGGCCTAAACTATGTGCTTATTGCAGCTTAAGTACTTTGAATTGGCAGCTGACAGCTTCATCTTTTGTAGTGTTGTGCCAATATACATGTGCATGCACTAATTAGTTGGTAGGAGGATGATAGTATGACTCCATTTATCCATCTGTGGCCGGTAGTTAGCTAGAAGTTCATAGCTAATTTTGTGGGTTGCTAATTATTTTGGTAGGGGACTGGTAGTATGACCCAATTTGCTCATCTCTAGCTAGTGCTGTGCTATAGGTTCATGATTTTGTGGGCTGTTTATTTTGCTAACATCTACCAATGTCAACATTTGGACATTATGTTTATATGATGTTATATGTAATGATGGATGTGTCGGAGCATTGCAAATTGATTCTTAATGATAGATGTGGTCTGGTATTTGTAACAGATTCAATTCTGTATGATGTGGTTTGAATTCTGTAACCAGACAAGCGAATAATTTCTGTCTCATGTGTGACCCGACAGGAAAATTGGTGCCATTTTTTCTGTCAGGGAGAGCCCACAGAATAATACCAAATTCCTGTGCAGTGATACTAGTTTCGTTGACAGTTACGCTTTTGACAGGATAATATTTACCCTATCGGTTATGTTTTATTTTCCCGTCGGGAATTTGGCGACAAGAATATGATTACAGGTCCCGTGGCAGAATTATTTTCCTATCGGGGTCGAACCAATAGGAAAACCATTTCTGTCGGTTGCCCGTCAGGCAATTTTAATTTCCCTGTCAAGCTAGCCCTGTCGGTATTTGCCTGTCGGAAAACCGACACGAAAATTATTTTCCCCGTTAGGTTTTCCCATTTCCCTGTCGGTTTTTCACCGACAGAAATATGCTCATTTCCAGTAGTATATGTAAGTATTACTTTATTAAAAAAATATCAAGCAGACGGCGACTTCCTGTTTCTTTAACTCTCAGCCAGCCTGCACTACATACGCACCCACACTACACACGTACCGCACGCGTGCATGAGAAGCCTTTTTTTCGAATTACACAGTACAAACGTAGACGCTCACCTATACGCACGCACACTCGCTCCTACAAACACACGCACGCAGCTCTACTCCTATGAGCATCTCCGAAAGACTGATGCCGGTAAATCCTCGAGATTGACGAAGTCACCACTGGCGCCTCGCTGTCGACGGGCACGTTGACTACCACTGAAAGAATAGCGCCGGTTAAGTCCTGCAATAAATATAGGAAAACGCGAATAACAACGACTCATGGGTTTAATGCCTTTCGTGAAATTAAAACTAGCCGTGGCCAGCCACGCATGCATGCCTGCGGACGTGAGTACACTATTAGATCGATCTGTACTATACATAATACATAGCATCTTTACTCTAAAAAAATTATACATAGCATCTTGACTTGGAATGAAGAGGAGTATATATACGGAAGATAGATATATACACATACATATATAACCATACATATACGGATATACTATGTATAGCACATTTATATTACCGAGTGATACACTCACATATACATGGTTGATTGAATTACGCTACGAGATCTAACTTCCTCTCATCAGCCACTAAAACAACAAGCTAGCTATGATTTTTTTCTTTATTTGCGAGGAAATTAAAGCTAGCTAGCTATGATTCTATGAATATATAGCTCTGACAGTGCACCGTGGGCTAGCTTATATAGGCGATTGCCTAATTGGCAATGTATATGAGCATCGGACTTTGCTCGATCGATCCATCAGCGTCGTCAGACGCAGATCGTTCCTAGCTAAGCTACTGCGCAGCTACATTTTGGCCATAGCCTGATGCATGCTAGCTCGCTACTCCCTGGTTGGAGCTTCGATGCATCGATGATCTCATCTCGAGGTGGGCAAGGTTTATTGAGTTCTCGGTCACTGATCCGTGTGTATGTGTGAGAGCTACTCACTGTCACTGGCCGGCTACTCAGCTACCTCTCTGTGCTCCTGAAACTGGAATGAGATTTTACTGACCCCCTTGGCTGCCATATGCTTTGCTTCTGTGTTCTAGCAGTATGTAGTTATGTACCTGCGTTGAATTAACATCTTTTTTAATAGCAATTGATTTCTGAACTTGATTGTAAAACTCTGCCTGCTGACTCAAATGCATAGTTTCTTTTAGTGCCATCAACTCCTATTTTAATTTGATTAATCTCTGCCAGAAATGATGATATATAAATCCAGTTCGATCGATCGCAGCTAGCTAGCTCCAGCCGGGCTCCATGGTTGGTTGGTGGATTGGTGGTGAGGAGAAGTTATTGATCCATTAGGTGATGAGCACACTGGCGACCACCAGCCTACTGCATCAATGGTACATGTACAGTTGCCAGTGTCCCAAAGTCTTGCACTCCCTAGTGTACGACGGCCGTCCCCAGCAGAATCAACAGCAGCTTAGCATTTTGTGGTTTACAAATTGTAGCTTTGATTTCATCTATGTACTACAGTTTTAATCTTGTGTACATCGTTTCATCTATGATGTCCCAGCAGTGTCCCATTCGATCGAGGTGGTTCAGGAATCTTAAAGGAATAAGCACTGAATTTACTTGCAAAGCATGGAAATTAATGGGAGGTTCGCATGTATACATGTTTTACATATGCATGGTTCAGAATCTTCAGACTTTCAGAAGGTAATAGCCACTTGATTGGGTCTCTTGTTATCTGTTTGGTTCTTTCTCACACTTCTGATCGTTGGTAAACGGTCACAGTTACTTACTGAGATATGTTATCAACTGCTATTCTTAAAAAAAAAAGGAAAAAAAAGAAGAAATGCTGTTGGCTAATCATATCACGCCATCATCAGCCTTTGCGTGCCCTACCGATGCAACAGAAACCGTCCCACAGACTGGCATGTCTGCGGCTCTGCCTGCAGCCGCAACACGTCACAGGAAGGCCCACTCCCCAGTGACCACTGACAGTAAATTTGTTAGCATTGGATTAATACCTTCCAGGTAATTACGATACAACGTGCTAAACTTTAGCAGAGTCACATCGGATATTCGGATGCTAATTATGAGGACTAAACATAAGCTAATTATAAAACTAATTGCACAGATGGAGTCTAATTCGCGAGACGAATCTATTAAAGCTAATTAATCCATCATTAACAATGGTTACTGTAGCACTACATTATCAAATTATGAATTAATTAGGCTTAATAGATTCGTTTCGCAAATTAAACTCCATCTGTGCAATTAGTTTTATAATTAGACTATGTTTAATACTCTTAATTAGTATCTAAATATTCGATGTGACAGGTGTTAAAGTTTAGCCGGTGGTCGTCCTCTGCCAGGGCCTTGCTTTGCTTCAGAAGATGTCTGCAGCCCTGACCTATAGCTAGAAGGCTACTCTCTCTTTTTTTCCACGGATAATGTTTATTTCGTATATTCCTTTTTTTTCTTCACATAATGTCCCTAGCTAGTCTCTCTGTATAATGTACAGACTTATTTTACACACCCATTGTACGTGCAGATGTCGTAAATAATCTAATTTCTTTGTACATATATAGAACAGTGTTAATTCATTCAAGGGATTCAATTTTGATTTCCCAGCAGCTTGTCTGGGAGAAATTAAAGCCTCTGGGATCAAGGCAATCAGATTCAGAATTCGCATTGACGCATGCGGCTATCCTTGAGAAACTTCCAAACCACTGCGCAGCCTTTCAGTACCCATTTTAACTGCTCCACATGGCATACAAATTCAATTGCTACTTGCATGCATTGCTGTCAAGTGATGAACGGTCGGTCTCTCCAGGGAATGACTGTAGCAACGCCATTTTTTCCTAGTGTACTGGTGATCTCTTCAAAGAAATTTTGCACCCTGCCCTTCAGCCTTCAGGGATCTCAGTACTTCAGTTTTGATGAGCTCGGCGCTGGCTATAGAGTTTTATGTTTTTCTACTGTTGCAGTGCAGTAAGGGGCAAAACAGTTACTTCAGAATTCAGAGACGCTGTACGTGTCAAGAGTGTTACCGCCCTTGCAACAATAAGTTGGCAAAGACTTTGCCGCTGCCGTGGTACACAGTGAACAACATTACACCCTTGTTGACTAAAGGATGTGCTAGTTACTGGCGTTACTGGCACCGTAGTACACTCTAACCCGTTTTGTAGTGTGTCCTGTGACATGCTTGCTGTCTATGACTATAGATGGCCACAAGCCACGGATCCGGTGGGCCAGCACGTGGCCCGGGAATTTGGCCCGGCCCAAGCACGACATGGTCGGTGTCATGCTCGGGCCGGCACAACCCGTGCCCCATGCCGTGCTTGGGTTGCTCTCTCAGCCCATAGAGCGGGTACGATTAAAGGTTGGGATATCTAAGACATGCATATAACCTCCCGACCTTCCCGTAGTATATAAAATTTCCAAAACCCTAACTCCCAGCCTCTCCTTCTCCACGCGGATCATCACGCTGATGCGGAGAACCAGACGTCGAAGCCTCCACGTGACCGCGCACTATGGGCCGCCTCTCCCCTCCTAGCCTTCCATCTTCTCCACATCTATGGTTGCTACCACTCCTCTCCCGTCCACCCTTATCCTCCATGGCACAGTTGTGCCCGTTGCCCTGCTCCCCTCTCCTCCATGGCACGATCGCGCCCGTTTCCCTCCCAACCTTTCTTCTCCTCTACACCCACGGCATGCAAGCAATGGGGCCATTGTGGCACCACTCACCAACGCACGCATGTGGCTGAGGCCACATGCGGTGTTGTCAAGTGGCCTCACAACAATGCCCGTCGTGTATCAACAATGAGCTTACGGAAAACTGATGGTGAGCTCGTGGATCTAGGGTTTGTGATTTGGGGATAGGGCCAACAGGCTGCACAAGCACACTAGGGTCACCATGTTGGCGCGGCTAAGTCTGCCTCATGCTATGCTTGGGCTAACGGCTGGGCATCATGGGCTGGCGCTACGGTACGTCACATTTAAATATTATACCTTGTGGTGCCATCCTTTTGGCCTTTTGGGTGCCTATGCCACACCGTGTTGTGCAGTTCGTTTGGCCATATATATCTATGACGGTATAGTTGTTTAATTACTATATGTCGGCATGGTTGTTTAATTACTATATGTTAAAGATATATTTTCTATCATATTTTTTTCTTAACTTTGTTGCAGTTGTTTATAAAGATGACGAGAAATGGTCAAAATCTTAGGGGGGGAGGGAGTATTATGGAGATGAAATAGCTATAATCATATTTTCTTAGTCTGCTACTAGAAAATGGAATTTCACAATGTGTTTTTCAGCACGCACAGGAAAATTATATATTTCCTTATGGGTTAGATTAAAATCACAAAGAAAAATTATATGTTTCCTTATTGGTTAGACAAAAATCACAATGGAATTGATACAACACACAAGGAAACGTAAGACAAGTGCCCTGATCGAATGCCTCTCATTAGTGCTATTGTTTTTTCAATAGTAGACGATGTGCACGTTGATAGTGATACGATTATAGTGACTTCATCAATTTTAAAATTTGCCGATCTAATATCACATAACATTCATAGGGGTAAGGTGTGTGTGAGTAAATTCATATGGATTGGTGTGATGCGTATAAGCATCTATGTTTGTATTGTGTTTGTGAATGTCCAATAATGTACTATCTTCCCCCTTCCCATATTCATCCGCATGACAGTCCGTGTTGCATCCTCATCTTGTCATGCAGCTGTCGTGGACGTGTTCAAAAGGGTTAGTTTTAACATTTTCAGTTGGTGATGGTTTATTTAAAATATTAGATAAAAGGGTTAAATAAAAAATATGTAAAATTATTTTTTATGTAATTAAGAGTTATGTCATATTTTTCTTGTTCTAATGTGTATATGTTGATTATTAAATGATGTGAAAAGACAGAAAACTTAATCTTTGGAGGTTTATGGAGATGACCAGCCTGTAATGCTAGCAAATATTTGCATAATTGCAATTAGACTGATCTACATTTTGAGTCTCTTAGGCAATGTTTGATTTGAGAAGTAGGACTATCGATCACCTTCTCACTCACATTTTTTATTTCATGACTCGTATTCACTTGATTAGTATAAATACGAGTAGTTGAGTCACCCGATCAAAACTAATGATAATTGATAACCCCTATAATGGATTGTTCTGTGCTAGATGGAATGACTTCTCAAACCAAACACCGCGTTAGTTTCTCTCTCATCAAATGCAATTACCCACAAAGATTTTGCCTTTTTTTAAGGAAATGGGAAAGCTGAACCTAAAAATGATTACCACAAGCAGGCCCTCGACAGTCGACACAGGGGTCCCTCTCTTAACACTGCTCACTGCCAACTTATCCATCAATGGAGATTAATGATTTGCTCTTATCATCTCTCCCCCTCCCTCTCTCCCCCTTCGTCCTCCCATCTCTCTCACTGTCTTCTCAGCTTTATATAATCCACCATGGGCAGCACGAATGAGCAGCCAGCCTTTCTATCTTCCACTTCCTGCCAACAGGTCCTCTTCACCTCCAAAGAAACCAAACACAACAGCAAATAGTTGCAGGCACAGAGATCTTCAATGGCGAACTTCTCATCGCACCACTCTGCTCTCCTCCTCAAGATGCCTGCGGCCTTGACCAATGGCCACTCCCCCAACCTCTCAAGCCTCTTGTTCTACGGCCAAAACCATGGCCAAGGAGCACCGGCGAATGCCAACGCGGCATCAGGAACGGCAGCAGCCATGGCGGAGGACGCTTCGCTTGAGAGCTCCTCTGCAGTGGTTGACACCTCCCCGCAGGGTAGTGCGTCTCCAATGGACAGGAAGAGGAAGGCCACCGAGGACAGTGCCACACTTAGCTCTGCTCACTCCAAGGTATAGTAACAACCAGCACACACACAACATTGCCATTTTCTTGCAACATTGTTTCCTATATGTAATCATTCTTTCATTTTTTTCCTAAAAAAATGCATTTTGGGTTATAGGATTGCAAGCAGGAGGGCAAGAGCAAGAGGGGGAAGAGGCCTCACAAGGAGGCTGAGGAGAAGAGCACCACTGATGATGAGGCCCCCAAGGGGTACATCCATGTGAGGGCAAGGAGGGGTCAGGCAACAGACAGCCACAGCCTTGCAGAGAGGGTACACACCACTCGAATACAATCCTTGTAGCATTAATTTGACACCTGCTCATGTGTGTAGTTTGGTTTCAGTGTCTGCATCATTTCTCTTATAAGAACACTTCTTTATGGAACCGTTCTTTTTTTGCCTTAGGTGAGGAGAGAAAGGATCAGTGAGAGGATGAGAATGCTGCAAGCACTGGTCCCTGGTTGTGACAAGGTCAGATTAATTACTTGGATAAGGCTTGGGTTAGTTATATACACATCTGCTAAATGATGGGTCTAAATACTAATTTTGAGAAGGGAAAAAATGTGTATTTTGGGCAGGTTACTGGAAAGGCCTTGATTTTGGATGAGATCATCAACTATGTGCAGTCCTTGCAGAACCAAGTTGAGGTAGAACACAAATAAAGAATCATTATGTTGGTGCTAATTAAAATGCTGCACTTAAGACAGTTCCAGGCAATAATGGTCAAATCATATTCCTACCTGTTTTGTTTTTCAGTTCCTTTCCATGAGGATTGCCTCCATGAGCCCAGTTTTGTATGGGTTTGGACTGGACAGTGATGGCCTCCATGACCATGCACAAGTATGAAACAGCAAACTCATTTTCACCAACTACAATCATGGTTAAATTGATATTAAGATGCTTAAAAACGATTTGTGTTAAAATGGTGCTGGTTCAGAAGATGGGAGGCATGATCCAAGAAGCCCTTGCAATGCCTGGTCCAGTCCTGAGCCAAGCTAGTCCAACTCCATCTCAAACCATCATGGACACCACCACCACCTCCTCCACACCCTATTCACTGCAGGGCCAGGGTGCCATCTCTTTCTCTCAGGTTGGCATGTATTCCTCTCACATATTCTTGAATCATACTACATGCAAATCCCCAAACATATCAGCATCCAGCATTTTAACCCACATGCATGGGGTCACTCTTTCCAGGACAATGGCAGCAATTACCTGATGCAACAAGCAGTGGGGGAACCAACAAGGCAGGAGCTGCTCAACCAGTTGGTGTTCAACAACATGTGCTCTTTCCAGTAGGAGAAGAATGAGAGAGTGAGAGAGAGAGAGAGAAAGGGGCCCCACATTGACAATAGGTACTATTGCAAGCTAAGTTCATTGATTGAGAGGCCTACTAAAAGTTGCCTCTGGCACCTCTAGCCTCATGTCTGAAAATTACACTTCACCTACTTTGATTCAATTATTAAGTAATTATGTTAATATCCTTATTATAATAATATATTTTGTATCTGGACAGGAGGAAATAATGCTGCGAGATTTGGTAGGAGCACCAGATGAGTTTGAGATGTTGGATCTAGTCCATCCCCTTGTCTGGATTTGGAGTGAGCAAGTAGAGTCTGCTGTTTACACGTTTTCAGAGACCTTTGTAATATTTGTAGCTCCTTTATTAGGCATTGTCCATGAGGATTTTCTAAGCGGCTGCATCTCATCATCGCTGCTGTAGTCGACTTTGATCAATCAGTTGTTAATACATAAGAGAGCTATTTTTGTACCCTGAACTGTGATTAACAGTTTGATTCCGTCCAAACATTTGCAAATATTACTTCGTTCCAAAAGCAAACAAACTTTAAACCAAGAATCTTTACAAAGTGAGGATGGGATCGAGTTCCTACAGCTGTAGTTCAATCATTCCAAATCCAAAGAGTGATGGACGATCAGTGTGTTCCCATGCTCTCATGCATCAGGTATGGGCAGAGCTGTCGACTGACTTCGTGTCCATGGCTCTCTTTGACTGGCTACTATTGGCTCTTTGTCAGAATGAAAAATTCAGTCACATTAATAACATCTCATTGGCATGTATAATCATCGTGTGGCACGATCAGTTTGTTCCCATGCTCCCATGCATCAGGTATGGGGATGAGCCATCTCATTGACCGCCGGCCTCGTCCTCACCGGACATGGCTCATCCCTGGTGGCGACTCAACTCCCGACGCCCACACCACCAGAGGAGCCACCTTGCTGTCCTCTGGTGCTACGCATCCGTCGCCCAGGGAGCACCATGGAAGGTATCGGGGTCATCCCGACCTCAACTCACTGACTGCAGCGACAATGGCAGCGGCCGGCATCGCCAGCTCCGGTTCTCAGGCTGCCCCCTCCACCAACAGTGACAACCATGCCACCATCACCTCCTTCACCGCCGCCAACATGACCTCCAGCCTCGCCGGGAGTACCACAGCCGCCTACCCGAGCTTCACCGTCGGGACCATGGCGGCTCACCGGGGTGCGCCGCCATTCTTCAAAGACAACGGTGGCCCCTCGCCCGCGTCCTCTGCGACGAGCCAGGCGGCGGCGCCCGCCACACCGAGCCCCCTCGGCTGCATCGCGGCCGTTGACTACCGCCCGGGCATCCGCTGTGGCACCCGGAGCCCCGCCGCACTGGGGCTCTCCTCCGAGAGTTGAACAGCCGGCGGGAGGCCGGCAACTGGGGAAGGAGGGTGCAATGGAGGCATAGGCATGGGGCGGCATCAGTGCCAGCGACGACCGGCGGCGCAGCGACCAACAGCGGGCGCGGCTCCGCGCGGCTGGCTGGCGGCGGCGACGGTTCAGGAGGAGACGCGGTTAGGAATTGGGAACCCTAACCAGTTCCTCCACCCTTTTATACGGACTGTGCCCGGATGGGCCACTTGGGCCGCCTGGGCCGCCACAAGGTCGGAGCTGGCCTACAGGCAGACCAGTGGTGCGGCCTACACAGCCCGCACACTGGTGGGCTACCACGAGCCGAGCCCAAGCCGGACCAGGCCACCTTGCCTCTTCCATTTTACAAGATAGTCCCTAGACTTACTTTTATTTACATGTTTAGAATATTTTGTTCTGCACGTTTATGTTTTAACCCCTAGATTGTTTTGTAAATATGTGTTGTCATGCGTATTGTTAGATATACCATCAGGTATTAGCACCCATGTAATAAGAATACCAACTTTACCACAGTAATTGAGCATCATCATGATCTGCAGATCTTTCATTGGTGTTAGAACAATCTTTACATATGCAATTTATTTTTATTTGCATGATTAATACTTAATCAATATTCTACATCAAGTAGAACATAAAGCAAAATTAAAATTAAGGTCTATACATATGATTTTGGAACAACACAAGGTGATGCGACCTAGGCACCGGGTGCAATAAGTTCTTTTCTATGAATTTATCTACCCATAAACTGTGCTTTTAGGCAGCTTTTGCTCATCACTACTGAGAGGTCTACATCTTTTTTATGATTACTTTCAAAATGTATATCCAATTTTCATATAAATGGATTGAATATGACTATCAAGTCATTTATTCCTACAGAAATTAAAATATCCTATACCTTAATTTTTTATTGTAAGAATCATCTTACATTCACTATTTTGCTCTTTACAACACAAATTTACCTCAGTAAATTAATCCTATACATGGTTCTCTCATGTAGGAAAATGGCTCATTTAATCAACAAAGATTTCACTGAACTTGCAGTAGATGGTAGCAACTATCTGACTTGAGCTATGGATGTAAAAATAGTGCTTACAACAAAAGGTTTCATTGGAACACTCAATAAATCTAATCCACAAGATCCTATTCCTGAAGCAGACAAGTTCAGAACCTTGCACTTTCTAAGGCATCATCTTCATCCAGATCTAAAAAATGAATACTTCATGGAAGATGATCCTAAAAAACTTTGGGATTCACTCAAAGAGTGCTATAATCAACAGCAAAGTGTAATTCTACCAGAAGCAAGACGCGAGTGATCTCTACTCTGTCTTATGGATTTCAAATCTATTGCAGAATACAATTCTGCAGTTCACAAGATTTGTTCCAAGCTTCGTTTCTGTAATCAATCTTTGGATGATGCAGAAATGATTGAAAAGACTTTGTCTACATTTCTCCCTGCAAATAGGATATTGCAATAGCAATACCGCCACCACAACTACACCAAATATTCTGACTTAATATATGATTTACTTCAAGCAGAAAAACATGATGAGCTCTTAACAAAGAACCATCAACTGCGCCCCGTGGGTGTAGCACCTCTGCCTGAAGTTCACTTCAATGCTCAGAATAATAACAAAAAGTTTGGTGGCAAGAAATTCAAAAAGAATTTCAAGGGAAAATGGAAGAAGTAGAATTACCATAAAAGCAAAGGTTCTAACAAAGGCAAAGGCACTTTTAAGAAACATACTCATCATGACAACTCTCAAGTTTGTCAAAGGTGTGGTTCACAACCACACCACTAGAAAGTGTCACACTGTCAAGCATTTGGTTGATTTATACCAAAAATATACTGGAAAGAAAGTTCATGGGGACAAGTTTGAAGCGTACTTCACTACTCAATCTACTGACACCAGTTGCTCCAAAGATGTTCCCACGGAACACAATAATGAGAAGATTCCACCACAGTTGGATGACTTATTCAACATTGACGACATGCTCGTGGACAGCACTGACGACATGCTCGTGAATTTTCAATCCAACGACATATTTGGAGACATCAATTAGACTCCATGCTCCCCAAAAGAACTTAGTTCTATAAGCTATATTTATGTAATATTGTGTTATAGATATTTGTTATCACAAGTATTGTACGACATATGATACTTATTTAAATAAAGTATGTATATATAATCTATGAGTCAAAATCTTAATTTTGATTTACTCATTTTAGATTATCCTACGGGGACAATCCAAATGGAGAAAGAAATTTGTTTGGTAGATAGTTGCACCACCAATACCATACTCAGGGAAATTAAATATTTCCAAACTCTTAAAAAGAGTAAAGGAAATGTCACAATTATCATGGGTCGCGATGCTGTGATTGTTGGTTCCGGTCGGGCCACAATAATTCTCCCTATGGGTACTCAAATAGTAATTGAGGATGCACTCCTGTATCCTGATTCAACTCGTACCCTATTGAGTTACAAAGATATCCGTCGCAATGGTTTTTATGTTTAAGATGAAGATCTATTCATCACAAAAAATAATGGATATAACAAGCAAATGCTTGAGAAAATTCCTTCCCTATCAACAGAATTGTATTACACATACATCAAAATTCAATGATTATTGTATGGCTCTAGCCATTAATGTGGAACATTCTATTCCTTATGTACATACACAAAATGGATTAGCCGAATCTCTTATCAAGAGAGTAAAATTAATTGCTAGACCATTACTACACAATTGCAATTTACCAACATCATGTTGGGGTCATGCGGTCTTACACGCCGCTGAGTTGGTTCAAATAAGACCTACTGCATACAATACGGTTTCCCCGTTATAGTTAGTGCGTGGGAATCAACCAAGTATTTCCCATCTGCAAAAATTCGATTGCATTGTATATGTACTGATTTTACCACCGCAACGTATATAAATGGGCCCCATAGAAAATTGGGGATATATGTGGGTGCAAATCACCATCAATCATAAAGTACCTCGAGCCTCTTACAAGGGACTTATTCACAGCCCGGCACGCCGATTGCATCTTCGATGAGGATAATTTCCCGGGCCATCGGTATTCAGTCCTTTGATCCACGTACTATAGAATCTGAACGTGAAGTTCAAAAGATTATTCATTTGTAAAACATTGCAAATCATCTTCCAGAGGCATTTATCGACTATAAAGGTGTCACAAAATCATATAATCCTGTTGTTAATGTACCAGAAAGAGTAGCAATTCCTACTCAAGATCTTCCAAATCAAAATTAGAGGGGGAGAGGTACTGTTACAAAGGATAAGGCTGCACAAAAGCCTCTGCGGAAACCAAGGAAGGTTACTTCCAAAGAGTAAATACAAATCAACATCAAGTTGATCGACACCAATTGGATATTGTAAATCCAAATAATATGGTTGTTCAACAGATACATCACATACCTAGCACAAGTGCACACAATAATATAAGTGCTGGGACATCAGAAGATCCTGACTCTATCATTATGGGAAATCATGATGAGTCACATGGGGTAAATAGAAAGACTAAAAATGTCGACATTTATTTCGCCTCCAAGATTGCAAGTGACCTTCAACCTGATCCAGAACCTAAGTCCATGGCAGAGTGCATCAAGCACCCAAACTGGATCAAATGGAAGGAAGCAATCGAGGTAGGATTGCACTCGCTCAAAAAATGAGAGGTATTCTCCGCAGTGATACCTACTCCTCGTAATATTTTTCCTATGGGATCAAAATGGGTTTTCGTCCGTAAAAGGAATGAAAACAATGAGGTTGTGAGATACAAAGCGAGGCTTGTAGCACAAGGGTTCACGCAGAGACCCGACATTGATTTTGATGAAACATATTCTCCAGTTATGAGTGGTATAACATTCCTATATCTCATATCATTGGCAGTAAAAAAGGTCTATCCATGCATGTCATGGATGTAGTGACAGCATATCTTTATGGGTCACTAGATTCGGATATCTATATGAAAGCTCCTGAAGGATATGATATTTTGAATAAGAATCATTCTCGCAACATGTATTGTGTAAAATTTCAAAAGTCATTATATGGCTTAAAACAGCCGGGAAGAATGTGGTACAATTGACTAAAGGAATTCCTTCTACAGAAGAAAATTTCCAATAATGATGATTGCCCATGTGTATTCATCAAGAAATCCTTAACTAGATTTTGTATTATATCTGTGTATGTTGATGATCTCAATATCATTGGGAATACGCAAGATATAACTGAAACACGCAACCATCTTAAGATAGAATTTGAAATGAAAGATTTGGGTCAAACCAAATTTTGCTTAGGCTTACAGCTTGAGCATCTCCCAACAGGGATTTTAATACATCAGTCTGCATATATCTAGAAAATTCCGTAGAAATTCAATATGGATAAATCATATCCAACCAAAACACCTATGGTCATTCAATCTCTTGATATAGATAAAGATCAATTCAGACAAAAGGATGAAGATGAAGAGTTACTGGGACCAGAAGTTCCATATCTCGGTGTTGTTGGAGCGCTAATGTATATCGCAAATTGCACAAGGCCTGAAATTGCATTTGCGGTAAACTTACTAGCTAGACATAGCGCTGCTCCAACAAAACGCCATTGGGCGGGAGTTAAAAATGTCTTCAGATATCTCCAAGGCACAATAGATCTTGGCTTATTTTATAAATTTGGCTAAGATAAAACTATAATTGGATATACAAATGCTGGCTATTTATATGATCCCCATAATGCCAGATCTCAAATAAGCTTTGTATTTTTATATGGTGGAACAACTATATCATGGAAGTCATGAAAACAGACTCTTGTAGCCACATCCACAAATCAATCTGAAATAATTGCATTATTTGAAGCTTCACGTGAATGTGTATGGCTTCACAGAATGATTAATCATACAATAGTCATGTGGTATAGGTTCGATCATGAATCCTACAATTATCTATGAAGATAATTCTGCTTGTATTGGATAAATGAATACATGTTATATAAAGAGCAATATCGCAAAACACATTGCTCCTAAATTATTCGATCATCACGAATTACAAAAAAAGGAGAGATAGAAATCTTGCAAACCAAATCATGTGATAATCTTGCAGATTTATTCATAATTCACAAAGTCCTTACCAATATCATGATTCCAGAAATATGTTTTTGGAATAGGTATGAGACGACTCGAAGATTTGCAAGCATTAGGGGGAGTCATTCCTTGATATAACCTATACATAATCTTCTGATTATGAATATTGCACTCTTTTCCTAATGAGTTTTTCCTATCAAGGCTTTCTCATATATAGGTTTTTAATAAGGCAATATGCATTACAAAGCAATCATATATGTCATATAATATTTTCTCCTATATTTTCCTTAAGGGGTTTTAAAGGAGTTTTTCCTATGACATATCTACACAACTCCTTATATTTTTCCCACAGGATTTTTGAAGGAGTTATACAAACACTGTTTACAAGATCACATGAAGAAATTGAGCAAGGGGAAGTGTTGTGAATCACTAGGATTAGTGATGTCATTAGCAGTTACTAATTAGGGAGACACCTTTTGGTGAAAGGGCCACTTCGTAAAGGGGCCATGCCCCTTCCGAAATGTCACCCTCGTACCCCTTGGGCTTGTATAAATATGTAAATAGTACATCAATGAGATCATCCCATTCCATTACATCATTCCACTTTTCCACTTCCTAACACACACCACCAACCATGATGTTGGTCACCTGCCAATGGACAATCTGTACTTGAGGAACCATATGCCAAGATGTCCGTTGTCTAAAATACGAGTCTTCAAATTTAAAATATATACAAATTTTCTTTCCATCAAATTCATTTTTCAGTCAGCAAGAGACTTTCCCAGCACCTTCAATACATCATCCAAGGATGGCAAGAGTTTTGTTGCGTGGTACAAATGTAAAAACCTTGGATTTAATAAAATTTCCCTTTATCGAAAAAATATATGTCATATACATGAAACCATATCCAATCCAATCTAGCCAGCTAAATGACTGATCATGTACTGTGAAAGATAGATCAACCATGAACAGAACAGGACATGCAGGAATTGAAGTTCGTGGGGGCGAGCTGAGGTCCCTGGAGCTATAACTGTTTTGTTCTTGCTGCACACTACACTAGACTAGTGCATCCACATGTGGTCCTTTGGCGATGATAACTGAAACGACGATGCGTGCATGTTGGGCTCCCTCTACAATTTCAAGCTACCTTTATTAACCACAATGCATGTGGCCTTGCTGAGCTCTGCCGTGCCCTAGGAAACATCGTTCCTTCTTCAGGCCTGATCATTCTGTATGTAGTAGCGTACAAGGAGCTTACGTACATACGGGGGTCCCCTCATTCTTGACAATGTACTTCTGATAGATCCCAACGAAAGTTTTGCTGCTTTTTTAGAGGCAAGCACAAAAAAAGTAATAAATTATACCTACGTAGAAAAATACCAAAGGGGTAACAACGTTTGAGCCGATGACTCAAACCTAGGAACCAACTGAGCTATACTCGCCTCTCTGGTTGCAATTTGGTGGTGGATTTTGTCATACCTCCAAAGAACCGTGAAAACAGTTTATCCTAATGGATCCTAAAGAAAACCTTGTAGATCTTTTTAGGTGCCATGAGAGTTAGACACCGCAAAATTAATAAATTATACTACGTAGAAAATTGCTACTTATCTTGAGATTGACAAGTCACTAGTAGAGATACCTTGCTATCAAGTATCAAGGGACATCAATATTGGGTCGAGCCACGCGCTGCTGGCCCTGTTCTCCCATTGTCTCGTGCCCGACGCCACGGTCGCCGCCGCCTTCACCACGGGCAGCCTCATCTTGCCCATGAGCGAATGTGTCTCCCCTACGGCTCATGAAGAACTTCAAGCTCTCATCGCCCGTCTAAGCGGCCTACGTCTGGGCTCTGCCCCTGAGGCTCGTCGCCTGGCCTGGGGGGATGCCATCGATGTACGATCCGGCGCCCTTTACTCCATGCTCAAGAGTACAGGGTGCACGGTGCCACACTCCAATGCCAACTGGAGGAACCTCACCCCGATCAAGGTTCGGGTGTTCTTTTGGATCTTCCAGCAAAGGAACACGCGCACGCGGGACTTACTCCACCACCATGGCACGCTGGGCAGCCCCATCTGCCCCTTCTGCACTGTCGTTGAGGATGCCACCTACCTCTTCTTTGCCTGCCCCCGCATCGCTTGCTTCTAGTAGGAGGTGTGCCCGGGTGCCCCCGTCGCCAGCCTTGCCGAGGCGCTCGACTTCCCACTCCTGTCTGGGGAGCTCCTCAACACCGCCACCCTCCTGCTCCTCTGGGTGATCTGGAAGAGCCACAACAGGATGGTCTTCGACTCCATCAACCAACCCCCCTCTTCCATTGCCCAAGCCGCTAGGGAACATCTGGCCCTCTGGGTGCATCGTGCTCCACGTCGCCTCAACACTCTCCCCCCTAGAAAACTTGGTGCTCGGGCCTTTGTGTAATATAGCCCTCCGTGCTCACCACCTCCTCCCCTCCCCCCCCCCCCAAAAAAAATGCCTCCTATAGGAACCTCTGTAATTTGTAGGATGTAAACAAAACCTTGTCGGCTCCGGCCTAACCTTTGAATGAATGTTCAGGTGGACGTGCTCCGCCCTCGTTGCTTCGAGGACTCAAAACCCAAGTAGCTATTCCACAATACGAAACCTAATCAACTAAGCTCCCTCACCTCTCTAGTTACAATTTGGTGGTAGCTTTTGTCGTCATACCTCCAAGAACCGCTAAAAAAAATTATCCTGACAACTATCTTCAGCCTCTATAATTCCGATCAAGATACATTTTTGTACCTCACATCACTACAGTTTTTAGCTCTAACATATATATGCACTTGTGCAGTGCAAGGTAATATGCACACATGCTGACATTGCTCAATCACTTTCCGGGATAACTTTTGTCATCTTATTCTGCGACATCGATAGATCGGTTAGTTGATTGAGATGTGAATAACGCGTGTCAGCTCCAAAAAAAAAACTAGCACAACCGTAAACTGGGCCCTATAAATCTATAATACTTGATGAAGCTTTGAGGAAAAATGAAGAATCTTTAAGGCAACCGTGTGAGCCCTCCGCACAACTGCAATGAATTTGGGCGGCTGATCGATCGATCGACGACGACGGCAGCGAGCTCCCGGCCGCCAGACACGGCGTCTTTCCGGAGACGACGACACGCCGCACGCCTCCACTGGGGGTCGCAAACGGTCGAAACGATCACCGCCACGCGGGCCCACCTGGATGGTGCGGGCCCATATGTCAGCGACTGTTCGGGCAGTGAAGCTTGCCCTCCTCCCCTGCCATTTGATTAGGACGAGGAGATCGGGCATGCATGCATGGATTGATGGATGCATGTGTGTGGTGGTTGCCCGTGAAGGCCGCGAGTGACATGGATGGCGGCATTCGGGGGCGGTGGCGCCGTGTAGGGCCAGGCCGCCGGTGGGCCGGCAGACCGAGCGCCGGAGCCGGGCCCCGGCTGGCGGTCGGCCGGCGGGGCAGGTTCGCATGGGGCCGACGAGCGGCCATGCCCACAAGGGATCGGACATCGGAGGGGGCAAAGCCGCCTTAACCACGGTGGGGTTTGCAGGCTCATCAGCAAGCGAGATCGAGCGAATGGTGTCAGTGATCTGCATGCGCTTAACGCTAGCTGTCCAATAATAGCTCGATGGAACAGTGGCCGCCTCTCTCTCTCTCTCTCTCTCTCTGATACTGAGCCTGGCCTGCTCAATGTGTTGCTCACATGCGCGTATAGCTGTTGGTTTCTTGCATTGTTGCTGCAGCATGGTTTATTGGTTTCTCTCTCTCTCTGTCTGCTCATGATGAATGGATGACTGAATGAATGGATTGGTGAACTGATTGATGAGAATACGGGTTAGTTATTTCGCATCAATGAAATGCATCATCAGAAATATGGTGATTAATCGATCTGCCTCCTTGGACCTGCTGGGCCTCTCCCTCATGAATGGATTGTCTCAAACTCTGAATGCTAGATGAAGACGGGATCCATGACAGACAGCTTTTCAACTAATCTGAAGCCGCCTATACTGCTTGCAGGTAGCTAGGAGGTCATGTCCGGGTCTGGATCCTACTAGCTGATACCTCTCATCTTTTCGCGTGCATTGGACACTACTGCAGCAACTAACCTCTGCGTGCATCTTTAAATAAGGCCAGGTTTCATCTTTCTGGCAGGCAAATGCACGCTTTCGAGGCCTCTCGACCTCCATCAATCGTTTTCGCATAGACATCACCGGCTCTTGTTTCCCTGCAGATCAGAATCAGCTCCCCCATCTCCACTGGGCACCTGCACCGCGTTCCTCCCAATGTCACCACCAACAGCAAAAAAAAATGCTGTTCAGCTCAAAAATCTACTCCCATGACAGTAGCTCACGCAGTGAGTGAGCGACGCGTCAACAAGAACCAAAGGATTGGCATGGCACGGCCTGTGCCTTTTCAGCGCTACTGAAGTTTGCATGGCCTTGGGCCTGCACCGGCACAGTAAACTGAATGGATCCAGCAGCATTTATGCAAAAGCTGAGAGGCAGTCATCACCCATCGACAGAACCTCACCATCCATGATCCATCTCACCTTGAGGTCAGAGACTAGAGTCTAGAGAGAGAGAGGGAGGTCGAGTCAGATGTGGCAATTCAATGTGTCATGTGTGTCTGTGTGAGAGAGAAAGAGAGAAGATGCTACTCCTAGCTAGCAGTACCACACTAGTACATGGCTGTGCCTGTGCCCTCTGCAGCTGACGACGATGTTCGCAATTGGCAAATCATTTGACTGTGACCAGCTGATGTGACCATCTCCGAATAGCAGACAGGAGCATTGAAAACCTGATCTAATTAAAGTAATCAGATGGCTAATGACATCATCAAGCTAATAAGTCAGTGCTTGATTGCTAATGCCATGCCGATTTATCAGCAGCAGGACCCACAACTACCTTTCCAAGCAATGTGCAGGGCCAAGACACTGGTATATGGGAACAAGCAAGGCAAACAATCCCCAGCTGCTTGGTGCTGTAGGCTTTCAATTCAGAACAGCTCGATGGTTGCAAGAAAAAAGCTAGTAGAAACGCATCCAAATCTCGCGCAGACATCTGAGCCTGCGCTTTGTGGGTGTCGACGGATCTGTGTGCCCATGCATGTGTGCACGTACACTGCATTTGGCACAAAAGATAGGGTTTGGGAGCTAGCTGCCATGCGTGAAGCAGGGAGGAATGGGAGGTCGAGATCTCGCAGGAGGGGGGGAGGGCTTGTAATCCGGTGGGGCTAGGCATGCCGGTGACTTGCCGGCCGGTCGGGGACCCATCTGTAGCTGCCATTGTGTGCGGAATTGAAGGCGTGACTTCTTTAGGCCCATGTTGGATATGGTATTTTTTTTTCTATTTTTCATTCAAAAGGTGGGAATGCTATAATGCAGATGCACATCAAAGCTAGATTGGGTACGGTGCGAAGTGAGAAAAAAAAAAGAGAGGGTAGTTGCTTATCTTTGGTGCGCTTCTTTAAAAAAAAACTTTTGCATTTAGAATAGTATCATTCGGGGTGCAATATATAGCACCGTGGTGTGCACTAGTATTCACACCAATGATCCAGCGGATTCCAAGATTCAAACTTGATGGTTTTGACCAACAACTAGCTTATTGTTTTGTTAAATGTGTGTAGGAAAAAAATGGTTATAATCATGATGTTATTGCCATGGGCAATGAAATATATATAAAAGGAAAGGGCAGTCAAAGTGTACTTTTATTGTAGACATCACCGAGTCTAAGATTGTACCGTACATTTTGAAACGGATGGAGTTAAGAAGACGATATTAGCAAACTAGTACTATAACTTAGTTTGTGGTAAGAAAAAACTCTCGTATGTGAACGTAGCAGCCGCAGAAACAGGTGCATTTTCTGATGATAATTACAACAGTGTGCTTGTAGCGTCTTCGCTGCGATGCGTGCCGCCGCTGGTTCCAGAACACTACAGAGCTACCTGGATGGATTGATAGAAAAGGAAATTTCACCTAGATAGCTACCAAAATAAAAGAGGAAAATCCTGGCAATTCGAGCGACGACCATTTCTATGTGCCGACTGCCGACAGACGACGACTCATGTCCGATCCTCCCGACCAGAACGGCCGGAGACATATATGATCGTCAGTTCGTTACGGGGAAACCGGCCAGTTGTGTTCACAGTTTCACACTCGAACAAGTCCGCGCGATGGGTCGCGGCAACACGTACGACACAGGGCGCTCAACGCAATACACAAGGAACGCATGCATGGGCTCCCTGAGGCACGACCGCCACAAGCTCAAGGCCGGCCGGGCCCCGGGCGGCTAGCTGCAGCTAGCATGTGCACCAAGGACGCACGCCGGCCGCCACGGATGCGTGGTCCGGCCGCCGCCGCGCGCTGCCTGCAGCCTTGTCGTCAGAGCCTGCAGCCTGGTCAGACGACGCCGTACTGTATGTATCCCGATCGACCGTTACTAGCTCGATCGTCGATCGCCTGCATATCATCTCCGGCCCCACCGAGCAGGCGCGCACTGTGACTGACTGGTGGGGGACCAAAGACCAAACAGCGAATTGAAGCCTTTTGATTTTGTCGTGTCGTGCGTGCGAGTGAGTACCAAGCCATTGCAGCATCGCCGCGCTTGCCTGATCATGAATTGATGATCCGAGATATGCATGCATGAACCTGCCATGCTCTCTCTCAACTGTGCATGCAAGCATGGCCACATCTAGACCCTAGATACGGTCACCACTGTACTGTGAGGACTATATTATTTGATCTGTCTCTTTCAACTCGTGGTGCATGCACTTTTTTTTAAAAAAAAATAACGATATCAACGATCAACCTAGAAGCTAGCAGCTACATCTCCGATCCTGCGATGGTGGTAGAGGCGTACAGTGACACTAACACAGTGCCGGAGGCGTATTGGACCGGATGGGCCTTATTAGTCTGTGTGCAATTCATGGGCCTTCCGGTACCAAATCCTATTAGCTCCTGCTCAACGACGCATCGCATTAGCATGCATGATCCGGCCGATCCCATGAGTGAGGATGTTCAGCAACTGCAGGACACCGGACACCACGCGTTTGCCGCATCCATATCTCCAGGTCTCCTTCGTTCCACTCATCTGTCAGGCTTTACCACCACTACTTCATGCCAAGGCGGCGACGCATAGGCAGAACGAGAGAGAGCTTCCCGTCATCGTCACTCAGATTCAGGCAGCATCAGTTTGAATTTCCTTCGATGATGTCTTGTGCATGACAATCATACTAGCTCATTCCATTGCATTTCCGGGAGCTTTCTTCCAACATGACTAGCAAAGCCCTCCGCGCGCCGTCACCTCCATCAGGGACCATGTCGTCAATTGCGAACGCGTGCACAAAGAAGGAAAGGATGCAGTGCTAGGCTGGTCCTTCATTTCAGCCACAGTTTTCGATCCACAATGAAGCTGATGCGAATCGGCTGCGCAGCAGAGTAAAAGGTTTGCAGAGATAACAATGTACAGTACTGACAAGGAAGGAACTTATTTAACATCAGTACAAAGGGCATAAAAAAGGGGAGAAAATGAGAGTATAAAAAAAAAGTGGCTTCGCCCGGGTTCGAACCGGAGACCTTCAGTGTGTTAGACTGACGTGATAACCAACTACACCACGAAACCTCTGCTGGTTCCAACAATTATGAAACTTATATTATCATAATTATATTTTACAAAACAGTTGCAGGCTTGCGGTTTGCACTGCACAAATAAGGAAACTTCAATAATCATAAAACATCAAAGATCAATCAGCAAAAACAGAACGACGTGGCGTCCAAATCGTATGCGTATACACCTTTATTTTATTGTGACAGAGACAAATAAACACTGTCGTCTGAATGCTTATCATCAACACTGTCCTCTTATTATCACATCGATTTAAAAAGCATGGTATATGCTCCACAATGCTAGAAGGTAGAAACGATAGCTTGGAACTGGATGCCAGTTTGATCAAACATCTCAGAAGCAGCATTGCTCCAGCACGCAGCAGCAGCAGAGAGCGGCCAAACTGCAGGAGGGAAACAGCAAAATGGGACCAGCTATAGTCAGGCAGGATATATACATGCATGAGATTAGGCAAGTAAATGCTGATTGAAAAACTTAATGACAAGGTTGATTTGTAAAAAGTTCTTGGTACTTTATTACTTTCCTAGCGCAAACTAAAGCCATTATTACAAGCTTCGAGCATTCGATTCAAATCGGCCATCAGGTATGTTCGAATTAATCCCTTTTTTTTTGTTACGGTGGTACTACTCTAATAGACACATGTGACCAGTCTGATTTCTCTGTTTTTTTACCAGTAAATATTTACTCTCTCAAACTGATGCACATTACCATATACTGAATCTCCTTACAATAACTGAATGACATAATTTTTTTTAATCGAAATGTCAATACCACTGCTTAATTCTTACAAGGATCACTAAGAACTGAATCTTTACTACATGATGTTGGATTTAGACCAAACAATGCATCACATGATTCATAAAACTGAATTTTACTTCACATCCCACTAATAAGCATCATCGATCAGCTGATGGGCTCTCTATCAGCCCAAAATGTCATTCGACTCATGCTAATCGTGTTATATATCAACAAGAGAATCAGCAATCTGTCCGGTAGCAGTATTTCAAGTGAAGACTGAGCTAGTTATCAATTTAAAACATTCCCGATTCTCAAATTAATAGACCAAAATATAGTCCTGCGAATTAATGCCCAAAAAGCATCCTACCTTAATTCTAACAAGAATTAGGCAATCATGCTTTGAATATCATTAGCATCAAACATGTTGATGTGCATCTAGCATATCTTACCATCCTTTGAAGAACCCGGAGCAGTGGCAGCCACAGCAGCCATCGTCCTCCTCTTCATAGGGCCGATGCTGTGGCGGGTAGTGGGGGCTGTCGTCCTCATCCTCATCACCGTAGCCCTGGTACCCTGGTCGATGCCCTGAAATTCCACAAAGAAACAGCCAAATAGGCATCAACTTGACAGAATCCAATGGCTTGGCAGCATCCAAGTTAAGATAATTCTTTAAGCTTTTTTTTTTACAATCTTTGGAAAGGTATGAAGATAGAGGCACCACCAACTATAACATGAGATATGTACTTGAACATCGGTACCTAATGAAGCTACCATCCAAATTTGGTACGTCTGGTACTAAAAACAGATTATAATTTGGTATCTCTTGAAACATTTACAAGTAACTAAAAGAACCCTCATAGCAAACTTCTTAAGGCTATGGGCACACAAGAACTAGCTAGCAAAACAAGACAATCTCGGTACGCTTGGCTAGCAGCAGTTGTAGGATCATAAGCCAATGCAACACAAATTAAAGATGACAGCGAAAACCACAATCTTGTAATTCCAACACAAATTTGCACAAAAAAAAATAAAGTTTTGATGATTAGCACGAATAAGAGAGATGAAGAAATTGCCTGGTGGAGGGTAGTAGGGATCGTGCTGGTAGCTCATTGTTGCCCTTTGCCTTCCCCTTGCTTTGCTTGCTTGCTGTGGGGAGAGGAGCTGTTTGCTGACTTTGGGAACTTGCTATGACAGCTGCGGCTTTTAATCCGCGATGAGAAGAGAGACTAGCGTTTAAAATAGTACGCGTTGAAGAAAACTAAGACCTCGATTTAGCACGAACTACGGGGTGATGATGCATTTGCATGTCAGTGGCCCCATGTTCAGTGAGAGAGAGAGAGAGAGAGATGCTATTTGAATAATGTAATGAAGTGGCCAACTTGTCTGTCAGTGTCAATATTTATCTATGTTTTTTAATTCCCAATCGTTGTTACAATAAGTTGTTTTAGGATTCATCTGTGACCATCATCATATGGAATTATAGATAACTGGATATATCTTTTAATGCAAAGGTTGATGTTACTAATTAGTAGTGGATTTCATCATAATTTGTGCTAGTAAATGGTTTGCTATCCCTACTTGAGCAAATTAATCAAATTCTGTCAACAGCTGCACGCTAGCTTATTATTATAACGGTACGTGCCAACCACTCTTATCTTACATCAAAGTCGAGGGAATATTGTAACGTGGCGGCTGGGAGAAAAAAATTGAAACGTGTAGCCGATCTTGAGGTAGAGCATCATTGACCACGCAGATGAAGCGGCAAAGGCCCGGCCCGATTGTTGCGGGATGTCAACGCGTCGTGTGGCTTGGCAAAGAACAATTGCACATGTACGTGGCGCGTTGCCTCGAGGTGATCCATCTTCACGTGCTGCATCAAGGAACAGAGACCGGATTGGCTGCTTTGGTTCGCAGTGCAATAATAGAGTATACTACAACGCATATAAAAAAATAATAGGGTAATTAATGCAGGTAAATGGTAAGCAAAAGAAAGAATATACATGGAGAGAGAAACAAAAAAATGTAATGGCTTCGCCCGGGTTCGAACCGGAGACCTTCAGTGTGTTAGACTGACGTGATAACCAACTACACCACGAAACCTCTGGTGCTTGATGGTCTAAGATTTCATATAATATATAAACACATGTTTGAACACTGCGGCCATCGATCCCAAGAGTTGCAGGATGATGGATGGGTCTCCCGGTCACAGTCCCATGGACCAGAGTCTTGGGCCAACACCGACGCCCGGCCCAGAGACCTCAATTGGGAGAGAGACTTGGAATGAACAAAACCAAAAAGAGCTCCGTCCGCCGCGACGACGAGTCTCGCAGAATCGCGCATGGGCTAGGCACCTAGCGACCCTTTTTCTCTGGAGATTAAGGCTGCGCAGTGAATTTTTGGCCCTTGGCTTCTGCTAATGTCTGCCTTGTACTCTGACTTCTTCTCTGTCAATAGAAAATGGCACATCTAGTGCCGGATCATTTAAAGAAAACAAAAAAAAAACAGTGAATCTGTGACCAGGCATATTAAGGAGTATGGCGGTATGGCCGGCGATCTCTGACCGGGTGCTGGTGCTACACTCCACAGCAAGCCAGGATGTTCTTCAAAAAACCTGACGTCCAATCCAAAGGATGCATAAAAGCCTTTATTACAAAGCATAGACAAAGACACAATACTGCCTGGTTCTGACACTGATACAATACAATAGCTGAAAGCTCTTGAACACCCTTCTCCGATTATTGCATCAAGTTACAACCACAATTCAAGACATCTCGATACTCGGACGATGCTCCGTAGTGCTAGTATCAATTGCTTGATACTGAATGCCAAGTACCAAGTCTAGGAGTAGCTAAGAGCTAACATCTCAGAAGAGGCCACAGCATTCCTCCAGCACGCAGCAGCAGCAGAGCGCGGCCAAACTGGAGAGGAACACGGATCAAAATGAGACCAAGTAATTAAGCAGGACACATGACATCAGGCAAACCAAATGATGCCTCAAGTGATGTACATAGATATGCTGAAACTCATGTAATAACTGAATGAACGCCTACTATTACAGAATATACTGCCTATTTCTTATAACTCTAAATTTCTTATGATATAATTTTTAATGGTTAGCAAAGCGAATAATCTTACTGCATCATGCAAAAGATTACATTTGTATATGTGCAGCATCTTTCAAACTTTCTCATTCTCTCTTGAGTTCCACATTTTTTTGAATCCAACAGATATAGCAACAGCATTTGATAAAAAGACATGTCCTTGATAGAAAATGTAAACTGGCAACATGCCTAACAGCAATCTCTATATCAGCTCTTAAACAGACACGCAAACAATGGTACAGGGACCAAAAGATAAATAATGTTACAAGCATCTTGCTCTCCCCTCTGCAAGACACTAGAAACAGCTAACTTAAAACCAGAATAAGCAATAAGCATCACCCTGATGAGCTCTCTATTAGCCGCATAGACCAAGTTCTCATCCAACTCACAGGGTGAATCGCAATATAAGCCAGAATCAGCAGTAATATCTACTATTTCAAGTAAACATGGACCTCCTCTTAAATTCAACATACTAGTAATATGCATTCAACTATTCAAGACTCAAATAGACCTTGGTCTGAACTTTGCTCCTCTTCTTTATTAATATATGAACAGCAGAACTCCTGCTTGGTCCTTTTTTATTTAAGAAAAAAAGAAGACTCAAATAGACCAAAGCAAAAATTAATAAGTCCTATCTTAATTCTAACTAAAAATGTGAATTTTTGCTCAGTACTATAGCACAGTGCACACTGACACACAAACATGAGATGTTATGACAATAAAATTAATTAACATCAAGCAGTTGCAGAATGTGTTACCATCCTTTGAGGAACCCACAGGAGCTATCCTCCTGTTCCTGGTGTTGATATCCCCCATAAGGCGGCGGCTGCTGCTGCGGCGGCGGGTAGTAAGGGTGCTGCTGGTCGTTGAAGTAGCCTTGGTACCCCGGTGGAGGGTACGGTCCCTGACCCTGAGGTGGAGGGTACGCACCAGGGGGCGGGTGGCCATAGCCCTGAGAGGGAGGAGGGTACGGATATTGCTGAGACGGATTATACCCTGAAATTGCAGAGAGGGGAACCAGCGTCATGCGGCGATTTAACAGAATCCATGACCTGAGAACTTGGAGAATCAGATCAAATTAAATCTTTATCATATTGCGTCGCATCTATCGCAGCTCGCAAGAATAGAAACCTCTTGAGAGAGTGAGCACAGAGCAACTATGAAAGCAAGATTAACAGGGATGAACATCCCAGGAGGCTTGACGAGAAGATAGTTGTAGAATTCACAAATAAGAAAGAAGTTGGCCACCATAGTTCAGATTTGTTTCTTACTTAAAACTGCAGAGGGGCCAATCTAGTAAATCGGATACACTAAGTTACGGACAATGCTAAGAGGATGAGGAGCAGAAGAAATTACATGCCTGGTGGAGGGTAGGATTCCTCGTGGGGGGCTTTCTGGTAGCTCATCTAGATCTCTTCCGCTCTTCCTCTTTTGCCTGCTAACTTCTGAGTTCTGACACTGTGGAGATGGCTCCGTTTCTTGGAACACTTGGGAACTTGTGGTACTCGAGTCACCAACATCATTAAAACCGCCAACTCATCATGTCAGCAAAAAGATCAGGAAGCCAAGTATGTATTTTTATATTTATATAAAATTACATACAAACAATGGCATCATCCGCTGGAATAGCTCAGTTGGTTAGAGCGTATGGCTGTTAACCATAAGGTCGGAGGTTCGAGCCCTCCTTCTAGCGCTTTTTTTTTATTATTATTTTTTTGGTTGCTCTCCTCCTCGCGGCCCAAATAGCGCCTGAAACGGGCTGGCGGGGTCCGCCGAGCCCCGGCCTTTAATTAACCGTTTTCGCGTCCAGCCCATTCCCGTTCCTCCGGACGCCAGACGCCGGCGTCGTGCTGCTCCGAGCCCTCACCTCCTCTCGTCGCTGGTCCTTCCTCCCGTCGATCCCCAGGGGCGCCGGGTAGCGGAGTCATTTGACAGCTGCGGCGGCATCTCCTCCGGCCAAAAAGCAGCGTGCGTGTGATTTGAGGAGAAAATGGCAACCTCCTTTTGAATCAGGTGACCAGTTATTGACAACCCCCTCCCTAATCTGCCGGACATTTATCTGTGGATCTCATCCCATGACCATGAGAGGCAAATTTTCTTCTCTGTGTAGAAATTATTTTGTAGGAACTCGGGATGGGAGGCCCTTACCTAATTTTATTAATCATGCAGAAAAACTGTACACATGAACATTACTGAGGAAGACAGAAAGTGAGTACAAAATAGAAAAGGAGATTAGTCGAAAGAATTTCGGGTTTTGAATCGAGCAGAATAGGAACTCCACGATCTCTAGATGCAACCAGCAGTGAAATTATCTGCCTGAAGCTTCTTTCTGAAAATTGGTGAGACACACATACTATTAGGAGCGCAATCAGGAAAAAAAGTTTGTCGAAAAAATAAGGTGATCACCTACCTTTTTTTAATTCAATTAATTGACTAGTTTTCTAGATTGCGCCGTTTCGCACCCCCTATGTGTTAGTTTTCTCTACCATGCATAGGCCCTTTTGCTTTCTCTATTGCACATTGAATTCTCTCTCTCTTTTTTTTCTCCATCTTGTCGGATTGTTGACACATTGAGAACGTCATCATCTATATTCTCTAAAAGGAACCCAGACATTATGCAGGTAATCCAAATGCAATTTACTGATTTTTTTTTCTTCTTGCAAGAATTCGCAGTACTGGCAGTGGAGGAGCAAATGTGCATCATTTAATTCTGTGCTGTGTTAAAGTTCTTTCCTATATTGTTTTACTGAACTGCTACTGAAAGATAACTGATTGATCCACACCGTGCGCATGTATTGAGGAATAAGGTCAGAGTATTTTGTGCTGATTGTTTCAAAAGAAAATGCCAATCCATATTATCAACAATGGAGCATGCACACTGAAACACTGCTAGATACAAGAAGATCATGTGCTGGTCTGATTGAAAAATGGAGGCTAATTGAAAGAGGCTCGATCATGCCTAGCATGAGCAACAGGAGCCGCTCAGACTAGCCTAGGAGACTGCCTATGAACCATCTCAAAGGCTCACACACTGCTGACTGCTGATCCTTCAGTATAAAGGACCTAGGCAAGTCATCCTTGGCTATCAGAGGCAGGCCCTTATGGCCATGTAAGGCTCCTCCTCTGTACCACCTAACTGGATGCTTCTGTAATTGGCTCGAGGTCCTTCTTCCATCCAACATCTATTTATACATACCTTGTAGAGAGAACCGGATCAAGTTCTTGCTGTAACAGAATATTTCATATATCTCCCCCTACTTGGATGGCAGAATATGTTCTAACTTTGTCGATATACGGGAAACTTTAATGACCTCGCTGGAAACAAGAGTGGATGTCAAAGAATAGCAATCATTGAGCACATCCTGAATCGATAGCCATGCATACAACTTTATTACTTTACATGTATAGAAGGTTTCCTTGGATTTTTGTGAAATAAGGACATGTTGACCCTCCGAAAGGAAGATGCCTAAAGCTAGTGTGATTGCCATCTGTCTGCAAAACGACGGAAAGTTCAAATGCTTTTGGATCACTGGCTGCGGCTAGTAGTTTTCATGCATGGTTGACAAACTTAATTGATATCTTGATGGATGCTAGCAGCTGTTTGAGAAGTTTGGTTCCGATCTTCCACTACTTGGTATTTTTCTTTGGTGAAAACGAATTATGCATGTAGGAAAAGCTTTGCACAGCTGGCTGTAGTCTTGATTCTTGAAGATATTTGGAGAAACAAATAGATGATTAGGGTTTGACGCCGTAAGGACCGGTGGCTTTGATAGGAAGGTCCTTTAATTGTTGTAGGACTTGATCTGTCTGAGCTCTCGGTCAAATGGTTGAGCTCGAGCTTGGGGAGGAGGAAGGAGCTTATTTTATAGTTTGTACGATAGTACCGGTTGATGGCTCTAGCCGGTACTAAATTGTGACATTTAGTACCGGCTGAAGCTAACAGTTGATACATACGTGCGTGAACACCATTTAGTATCGGTTGAAACTACCAACCTATACTAAATGGCTTTCAGGGGAATCTAGCCATTGGCCACCCGGTCCCCATACCTCCATTTAGTATTGGCTGAGGCTTCAAGCCGGTACTATAGGGGCTCCGGTGGTACTGTAAGTGACGACCGGTACTAACGTGTTGGACGAGTGCTCAATTTTCCAGTAGTGATTGTTGGGAACTTCAGTACTAATTTTGGGTCTGATATATGTGAATTTTGTGTAGATATCTTCTGAAGTAAAGTTGAGCCATAACACATTCAAATTATCAAATATACCCATCTGCAAGAAAGGTGAGCCATAAAGGTGAGCCACACACTTAATTCTGATACTGGATTGAAAATTCCAGCGGTAACCAGTCGATCTATTACTGCTTCTCTAGTTGTCTTTCCCTTTTTTTTTGTGAGAAGTACTGTTTTTCTAGTTGGTACAGGAACATTGTACCCGATGGTGGTGACATGTTATTTTTAGTCATTTTTATTTATTTATATTCCTGGTGAAAAACTCTTAGAGATGTTGTATGGTGTAGAATAGTTCCAAAAGGATTGACAACTAACTTTTAATTGGTTAGTTATAAGCTGAAACCAGCTTGTTAATTTTCTTGTGCCACTCTGCTGGCTGATGCAAGTGTGTTTCTGTATTTTGTGTCACACAATGTTAACAAGGAGAGAACATAAAAGCTAGCATCACATGAGAACATGAGAAACTTCAGAAAGGAACTAACTTCCATTGAGTTGTCACTGGAACTTCAGAAATCATACATCGTATACATGCATGTAAGCTTGTTGTGCACAGCCTGACTGATGATACATATACATACATGCTAATATATAGAACTCGTTTAGAGGTCAGATAAGTGCAGGATATACGCAAGGCTAGCACTTCTGAAATACTGTAGAAATCACAAGGGTGGCAATGGCTTGCATATAGAGTACTAGAGCAAACAACTATCAACTGATCATATGGCCTCTCCTGATGTATGATCACCAGATAATGGACGATGACTGCTTTCTCCTTCAATCAGTGCAGGATGGATATATATGTAGCGAGCTTAGCTGTGCACACCAATAAAATATCATGCAATGGCAGTACTATAGTGTCAGTTCCACAGTGGGGGTTTCCCTCGCTGTTTCTTTCAAAAAAAAACAAACTATAGTGTCAGTTCATCAATTGGCAAACAGAGTAAAAACACCCTCAAAGGCCTCAAACTCTTCCATTTTTCGCATTTTTCCTCTCAGACTGAGAAGCTAGATGTGATCCAAGGTCTTCATGAATGTAGTGAGCACCCACATCATGGGGACTGAGGGAGTTAAAAACAAAACCATATATATTAGACACGCAGTTCTTCTTGATAATTTTGAAAAAGAAAAGGTATCGAAGTGGTGAAGGCCTAGCATGAAGGATAAGAACCGTCCAGGCTAGCCAAGGAGACTGCCTATGAGATCAGTTGCCTGCCTGCTCCACCAAAATGCAAGCGAGCGAGGGAGGCCACAGGCAAGTCATCCTTGGCTACCAGGATGATCAGCCCTTATCACCATGCAAGGTCTCCCCTCTCCTCCATCTATCTCTCAACCTTAGTCATTAACATTCTCATCATCTAGCTAAACTGTAAGGCACTAGGCGTGGCTTGTGAACTGCCATGCATACATGGAGCTGCATTGCATGCCTATTTATATAGTCCCATACCTTCTTCAAAGGACATGCTTGATCAGAATGCATTTGCATGAAAAGAGAATATGTTCCTGCAAATGATTGGATGTCCCTTTTCGGCGCGGTTTGTGGTTCCGAAGTTACCTGGGAATATTTCCTGCTTATCATGCATGGCAATTGGCAGCAACGATTATGGCATATGTACAAAGACAGGTACGTTGACCTTGGCCACATAACAGAGATAAAGACATCTCCGTCATGTAGCTAGGTATTGATCGATTGAGAAGAAGTTGCGTCAAGAAAAATTGTTCTTTTCCATAGTAAGTGAATTGGCCTGATATCGGCCAAACACAGAGAATCTGATATTGATCCACAAATGATATCAGATCTGAATTTGCTCACCGACCAAATATATGCTTTGTGCTATATGTGCCTGTAACAGATTTGGCAATGGGAATAGTTCCTGCTTATCTCCACGTCAAAAAGGCAGCAACGTTGACCTTCAAGCGCAAGGGAAGATGGATCGTGAATGTGTTCATGAATGGTAAAGAACCCTTTTCTATAAATTTTCTTGAAAGTTCTTTTTTTAGTCTAGATTTCCTTGAAAAAATCTAGGATGCTATTCTGTCGACAGGATTGCTTAACCAGCTAGCTAGTTAGGACTTATATACTGTGAACATCTCTGGGTGCTATCATCCTGTGGATGCAGGTACTACCTAATCAGGAGCTCAATGCTTGACGGTGATGCACAGTGGTTGGGGTTTTAACTTTTAACTTCATATCTGAACATTAGGTAAAACACTTTTTTCCGACATACAGGTCTTTTTCGTTTGGTCATTGAATAGTTAATCTCGTCGAACTGGTGCAAATCTGTAGAAGAATTGCATTTTTAGTTGCAAAGCTTCTCCCTGCTCGGTGCTGTACTGGTGTCCTGCCGTCCAGTTGACTGATGAATGCCTATATGGCCTGAGAAGTAATGAATACTAGAATTTCTAAGCTCTGACATGATAGATCTCTCTTTCTGGACGCTCTTGTGGCTAGGGCCACCTGCAGCATGCCCTCGTGTTGATCTTCGGATCTGGTGGCACCGTAGCCGCCTCAGCTCCCAGTGCCGTCCGCCTAGGTCCTGACATCCTTCTGGACCCAGAGCCTGGCCGGAGAATACATCTCCATGCACATTGTGAGGCATAAAACTCGTGTGGTTTGCCTCCAAAAGGCACCTGGTTGTACTACAGCAAAACTGAATCTCTTTACATGCATCTTCTGCCTTCCTCACATCTTCTGGTGTTGCCTCTCACATGTACAATGGTTGGTGGTAGGCAATTGTGCATGGTGTGCCGACTAACCAGGGAAAGGCCAGTGTCAAGATGTATATTTTCTTTCACAGAATTTCTGCAAGCCGGCAACATGATAAACATATACCAGTGGGAGCTGAGGTGGCTGTTAATTCCTCAAGCTGGGAGCTGAGCTAGCAATTAAGAGCTGAATGTGTGGAGAACTGATTTGAGAGGAGGTGAATGTTGAAATGGAGCACTTGCACGGTTGCACACTTTAACTCAGTTATCTAGTTTAATTTGAGAAATTTTTAATTTTCAGCAACTTTATGGTTTATAGTCCGACAAACCACTTCACACCTGCTCGCTGAGTGTTGGATAATATACAGTACGACTGGAATACTTGCAGTCTCGGGCGGAACTGGGTGATATCATCATTCGGTGGACCATCAAATAAGTATAATAACTTTTAGGCTGAAAAATCAACGAGCGAACTTGTTGTAGCGTGCAAAATGCAAACTTATTTTCCGATTAAAAGGATGTGACACACTTACAAATAAAAACAATGAAAGCACCACCAAAATATAAACTTAATTAAGTTACTTCAAAGGGGAAAACTTTAAGGATTTAAAGAAAATGAGGAACTTTCTATTGCATATAGAAACTTTATGTATCAGTAACAAATCAATAAATATTAAATGCATGCATGTAACTAAGCATTCATATATGTTAGTAAGCCGCTCATCTCTAGCTCCAGGAATTCTTGGGCTGGAGCTGTGGGTGGGGTATTTGGTTAAATACATATGTTTACACCATTCTATTTAGCATATAAATTTTAAATTCTATGTGGATCTCGAAGCTGAAGTTGTGCCAAACAGACAAGTAGCAAGCATAAGGTTAAACCAATCTCATAAAACCATCCCATGATTTATGTGCTATGACCACATTCTTTGTTTTTTAAGCATTTATATAGTGATAGACCAACTCATTTTTCTCTTCAAACTAAGATCTGCGTAGTTAGTGCGCCTCAGAGAAACTGTTGTAGGGCGGCAAAGGGGGCTGGAAGTTCAGAGTTACTATTTAAGTACAAGTAAGACACATTCATGCACTCACACCATACTCGTGCTCACATATGAAACCATCCATGTGGATGTCCTTGCACATCTCTGAACAAAATTACAGGTGGATGTGTATGTTTTGGCCACTGAACACACCAATTCATGCATGTACGTACTATTTCTTCCTAGGATTTTATCTAAGGAAAATATGACCGCTTGTGTGGGCAGGTTCCACCAGAGTTAATTAATTCAAAAAAATATTCATATCGGTTAATTTGAAAGAAATTTAGAGTTATGCATGGTCATGATGAAGGCATCATGTTGACGCAACATATATTTACAGCTAACTGAATAAAAAAGGAAGAGCTACTCTGTGCTACTGCTAACATATACCTCGTGTATCTGCAACACATGCATCTCAATACAATCTGCAAATGAACAATCCCAGAAGTTACTCCCTTCACATGTATACCCCCTGTAAACCAGCTAAGCTAAGTAGTGTTCTCCAGAAGTCACATACATGCATGTATACAAAAAGATGCAAGTCTAGCATGAGCAATAAGAGCCACTCAGGCTAGCCAAGGAGACTGCCCATGAGACCATTCAAAGCCTCAATATTTGTTGATCCTTCAGAGAGGACACAGGCAAGTCATCCTTGGCTACCAGAGCCAAACTCTTATCGCCATGTAAGGCTTGCTATCTCACCATCTCTTCTTCTTCCCTTTCTCTATGTGTTCCAGTGCTTCCTTCTGTCTTTCTTATTTATAGCAAGCAATAGCAAGGAGCAAAATATTCTCTGTGGTCAGTCGTCGATCCGTATGCCCATCAAGAATACCTTTCGTTATGATTTGTACCCACGAAGAATCTATTCCCTCGCAAATGAAATGTGAACAACCATGTGCAGCATATTTGTTGCAGGTAACCAGCATGCAGCAAAATGTCTCCATTATTGAAAAGATAAACAGTAAACAATACTTGGATATATCATGCACGAGACCGTCCAAGGTGTAGTATCTATAAACATGCATCCATGGCATACATGCATTTGGGAAAAACGTAGAATATTTTTGCATAAAGCAGTGGTAGCGGACGGACGGCCACCTTCCATATTGGAAAATGGAGACGTGAGTTGACCTTGAAAAGGGAGATTTTGTGCCGGAATATCTGCTCTATATGGATGGCTAACTGTGCATCTCATCAATAATGTTTTTTATTTAATTTGTTGTCAGCTTTTATAATTAACCCAATTGGACCGAATATCATGCCAGTGGCATTTGAGCTAAAGCTCTCTGCCTCTCCACATACTCCTTTCTTTCTTCCCACTTCCCGTTTTGAGCACCACACATTCTCAAACTAAGACATGAGTTTGAGTACAGTTTTAAGTGTGTGTGTGTGTGTGTGTGTGTGTGTGTGTGTGTGTGTGTGTATTAGCAACTACTATTAGAAAAAAAAAACGTGTTTACTCAAAATGTTTTTATGACCAATACGACAGTATGGTTTCTTTATGTGAAAAATCTTAATAATGTTGAGAATAAAGATATATATTTCTCTTTAAAAGTTTTGCTGTACAGAATTATTTATTAAATAAAAGTTATGGAGTATATATGCTCGAACAAAATCTTTGCATGTGCCTTAATGTAGATAATATTCTATCCTCGCAATGCATCCATGACTTAAAGAAAATAACAGTAGACATCTTGTTAGTATTCTTTATTGAGAGACTAAGCTAATTAGATGCACAAAAGTTTGGCCCATGTCGGCTTATATATACCTCGCCTCGATCTTCATTTCTTTTATTAAGGCCACACATTACAATTTACAAGATATGAACTTCTTGATTTTTTTTTACCACCAGCTACTTATCTATGTAATTTTCTGATACAAGATTGGCTAGCTGTTAGATTCATACGAAAGTAGTTTCTTATTATTATAACTTCATTGTTACGAACTACAGTGAAAATCTAGCTTTGGAGGGACGAAGTATTTGGTAATTATTGATCCACGATGCACACAATTTGAGCATATGTCGCAGCGACCTTCCTCTGAAAATTCACCAATTTTCAGAGGAATTTAAGACAATTTGAGCATATGTCGCAGCGACATTGTCGCTACGACCTTCCTCTGAAAATTCAAGTGTTAAATTCCCCCCTTTTGCCAACACATATATATCTGCTATATGCTTTGCTCCTCCAGTGGTGATAGAATTGAGTTCTAGCTAACACGCTTGTGATACGTAGTAGTGTAGTACAGAAGTCTTTTTTATTCGAAGACCTTTTGATTGGCCGCATCTTTTAGGTCTTGTACATCCACAGCCTGCCGTTGGTCGAGCATGCACTGAATCAGTGTGCTTGGAACAGCTGTGAGCCTGCAAAGAAGATGCCAGCAGCAAGCCTGAATACTACCTTTATTTCCACACAAGTACATGAACAGAAAATATGTAGTGAAAATCACACATCTTAGGTGGAAAAATGAAAACCATTAAAAAGGTATTTTAATTGTTCGAAAACATTTGAAATGATGCACATCCATAGTGCATCCATATATGTATATTGTCACAAAAGTTGGATTGTAAGCTCAATCTAGAAAAAATCCATACGAGAATGGTAAATTTCTCATGCATCTGGAAGACAAAAAAATCCTGTTTTTTGTCTTATAGTGCACATGCACATGAAATTTGTCATTTTTCGTATGAATTTTTCTAAAAATGAATTTGCATCCCAATTTTTGCCACAAAATTAATGCATGGATGCACATCGTTTCAATTTTTTTGAAGCGATCGAAATACAGTTTTCAAATTGGTTTCTATGTTTCCACCTAATATGTAGTTTCCACCGTATATTGTCCAATGTAAACGTATCCATGTGCTGGAAGTGAAAGCTTGAAAGTTCTGGGCACCTAACATGAATGCCTGAATAAAATGCTAAGCTAACTAAGTAACTAGCTGCCATTTTCTTCATTTTCCAGCGTTATCTGCATTCTCATTATGTTATGTGTGAGTATCCGTTGGACACAACAGCATGCAGCGGCGCCTACAATACACGCAGAATAAAAAAAGGGAATATGTGCATCTAGCCAGCTTTTGTCTCGGGAAGAAATACACACACATTATCTTCATCAACTACTTTGCGGCTGCGTTCGAGATCTTGTCCGTGCATGCATCTTCGTTCTCGAGCTTTTCAGTCAATGGAATACTTATCTTTTCTGGAAAAAAAATATATTGTCCCCTGCTACTGTTTAATATCTCTGTTCGATCGAGCACTTTCTTTTGTTTCCGTTCTTTTTAATATCTGTTCGAGAATGAATTGATCATATTCTTTGAAAACACCACGAGCATCAGTAGAAACCATGCATGGTAGTACGTATAAACAGTGTATAGGACGTTGCAATTGCTGGGCGATAGAGAATTAGAGATCATTGCATAACATTCCCACTTCAACGTACAGGGGCCAGAGTATGATGTCTTTGTCATTCTAAGGCACAATGCAAGCAGAGACTTGCAAATTAAGTTCAGAAAAGCCCACCATCTGGACAAATTGAAGGCAAAAGGTAGAAGTAGAAATTGGGAAGCATAAGGTGCAGCCCGATCTCTGGATATAGTGTACAGGAAGATCAGCAAAAGAGATGTTTAATTTTCAGTGGATCATCATCATCGTATCTTCGCCGGCCAGCTTCATGCAGCAAATCTCGCTCGCCTTCATCCTCCCCCTTGTTCTTCAGGAAGATCCATCATATATTGTTGTGTTGACTAATCCATGCGTTCGTTCGATCTGAAAACAAGTTCTACGATGCGCATAATATATAGACCATGAACAGTTAAGGATTCAGCCGATCGATAATCTGACGAAGATAGGGGAAGGATGTATTACGATACGACCAATGAAGCATATGTGTTTGCTGTGTGAAAATGGTAGCAGAGAGATGCAATGCTAGCATGAGCGAGGAGAGTGAGCCAGGCTAGCCAAGGAGACTGCCGGTGAGACCACCCCAAGGCTCATCGACGACCATCTGCTGATGACGACGACGATCCTTTCAGGGAAAGATCAGGTCGACACAGGCAAGTCATCCTTGGCTACCAGAGCTACTAAAACCCTCATCGCCATGTAAGCCTTGCTCTCTCTTCCTCCTCCTCCTCCTCCTCCTCTTCTTCTCCGCCGCCGCCGCTAGCGCATGCATGGCTAATGGCTTGACACTAGCTAGGTTGCCTTGTTTGGTGCACTGGCAGTGCTTGCTCCCAGAGCTATTTATAGGCATGCAGACAGTAGCTTGCAAAATACGAATTCGTTTTCATGCATGTAATGTAACCATATAGAATCTTTCATCATTATCGCCTTTTTATTTTGCAGAGAACATATTCCAGATAATGTCAACCCCCAACATGTTGCATCAGAATATCAGATTGATTGCCATTCCCATTCTCAGTTTTTCTTTTCCTCCAACGTTTACACCAAACTGCCAAAAGCTAGCACGCAGTCCTGAGAAACGTTCACACTGAGTCCATACTGGGCCTCCTCGCCATCGACGATGGGCCTCCGTACACGGGCCGTCATCACCTTCTCGTCTAAAATCGTAGCCCATACCCGGAGCAGGCCGAAGCCCAATATAGGCCCATTCACGAGTCGACCAGTCTCTCTCTCTCTCTCACACACACACCGGATGGCACATGCATTCTGCATGCATGGATGCTTGCTTGATGCTTCTTCAGTCTCACTCCTCTCGCTGTCACTCCATCTCTCTCTCTCTCTCTCTAAACCTCCACTAATCTGTGTCAGTTGGAGTACTAAAAGCGTAGTCGACAGCCGACAGGGGGACTTTATTTCTGGTAAGATTGATGCACTAGAATACTCGGATCCGTAGACCCAACAGACGCTTCTGGACTCCGCCGCAACTGTCACGGCATCTTTTAAACCAATTAACTAACCCAAACCTGCTAAAAGAGGCAGCTAATGCTAATAATAATATAGCACCCCCAATCTAATCATGGTCCCCCACTCGCCTAGCCAGGACAGGCTCAGCTTAGTTTAAGCCTGATCTAACCGCCAACTTGCTAAATCCAGCTAAAACGGGCGCTACGTGTCAGCGCCCGGTTCGAACGTCCGAGCAATTATCAGGATTTGTTTATTCGTCTCAGTGCATCCGCAGTTTTACGTCACGCGTGACCTCAATTGGGAGGAGTATCATACCATTCTTTCTACATGTACAAAAAAAAAGAGTTTTTGTACGTATAGTGTGGTGTCTCGGTGGGCCCAGCTGATCAGCTCCCATGAAGGGCATATGCATCGCTTCTACTTGCTTGCAAATTTTTCATAAAGGTGAATACAGTGTTTGATTATGAACTTAAGTACAGTGTAAAATGCTGCAAGTTTGTTTGCAAGTGGAGAAATTGAATGGCCTATTTCTCTTTGTTTATAGGGAACTCATGTCACCACTCCTGTGCCCTCGAAAATGGGGACCACAATTTGTGGGCCCACATGCAACAGCCGATGTAAAATCACAGGTGCCGTGCAAATTATGAAATTGGAACTATATCAGCGGTGGAAATAGAAAGGATGAATCCAAGTGTTTCTTAAGCTGTTGAGGGTGGATTAGTTTATATTAATAGCATGATTGTGTCAATCTTTAAGAGATATGGATGTACTATTCTATTGTTGTCGCTGTCCCAGTGTGTTTTTCTTTTAAAAAATGGTTAGAATAGATGGTGTACGGACGCGAGTCCAGATGCTTCGAGAGGGCACTGCACGTGTGCCAGGTCAGCACGTAGTAGAGTGCAGTAACCTTTACAGATTCAATGAAAGTCTTTGGTCGTACTCATACGTGCACTGTGTGTGTGCAGTGCTCATGATGAGCTAGAATTTGGTTTCTTGAATTTTAAGAGTTGTGGAATGTTGAATAGACGTGATTTTGGTGGTATTTTTATACGAGGTGTTAAATTTTAGCAGGGTCATATCGGATGGTCGAATACTAATTAGGAGGACTAAACATTAGCTAATTACAAAACTAATTGCATAGATGGAGTCTAATTCGCGAGACGAATCTATTAAGGCTAATTAATCCATCATTAGCAAATATTTACTGTAGCACTACATTGTCAAATCATGGACTAATTAGGCTTAATAGGTTCGTCTCGCGAATTAGACTCCATCTGTGCAATTAGTTTTGTAATTAGACTATATTTAATACTCCTAATTAGTATTCAAACATCTGATGTGACTGGTGCTGAAGTTTAGTATCAAACATCCCTTTAAACTTGTTTAGACACAACCCGCCCAGCCACGGGCGTCGTGGCCGCTGCAGTTGTGGCGCAGGTAAATGGCGCTAGAGTTTGGCGAGCCACGCACTCAAAATGAACTGAGTTTCCGTGTGGCGAGTCAAAAATTGGCAAGAATTGATCAATAGCCAAGTTTTGTGGCTGCACCCTACGTGCAACTTGGCAAACTGTGGCGTGCATCCAAACACGCCTATATACATGGTCAAAATTAAAATACTTTTTTTTTTACTATCTAAAGTTCTAATAGACTTAATTAGTTTAGGACATGGTAATTTCCACTGAAGAAGAAGTATGATAGGACAGAGGAGGGTGGTGTGTGACCAAAGGACCATGATATAGTTCTTTTTTCCCAAAAAGAACAGAGAAAACGGGCCATGCTATGTTATGGTCCAATGCTCTTTGGTGTGTCCTTGTGGAATTAATTGGAAGATATCTGTTTAGTACCATATGGACGGTGCAAATGTCTTGTTTGTGACGAGGAAAGCATCCAATCGCCAACCTCCTGAATTTGACAAGCACGATTGGCTCAAATCGGAGTCTGATATCCAAGTTATTAATTAAAGATCTAGCACATGATCAGAAAGGTACGCTATCGTACGAACGAAGTTGTGCTATTCTAGATATAAGTTTATTTGGCCACTGACATTAGAACTAATCCAAGAACTAATCAAGTTCAAAGGTTTTTGCGCCAATAGACAAACTAAAAATAAACCCTAGATAAATTAATCCAAGTTCAAAGGTTTCTCTTGTTTCTTTGTTGTGTATGATTGTACTCTTAGGTTTTTAGCCTACCAAGGCCCTTTAAATGAAATTCAGGTAGGATTCTCTCCCTAGAATTCTTCTTTTTCCTATTAGACAAGGACAACAAAGGGAAAAACATTCACCTTAATTAAATCAGTTGTACTATCTTCATGTCATTTTTAGCTATACCTTTTCATACCTTTATACAGGAAGAGCCTTTATGATTTAGTTTTAGAAAATTCGGAACCATCCTCTATCGGTGAAAAGAAATTAAATAATAAAAAAGGGCCTCTACCTTACCTTTGTCACGAAAATCACGAATAGTACTAGGAGGATCCCATTGGATGGATGACACCGATGGTGTTGATAGTGGCCTGTATGAGGCACCATCACGCCATACAAGTTTCTTGCTGGCATTGCATGATGATGAAGCTAAGCATAGTAAAAACATCTATTGTTGCCTTGCAGTCTCATGCATTGTCACTTGGAATTTTAGATGATGGGAAGAAGAAGTCATTTAATTTAATGGGTAATGCTATGGTACTGCAATTACCTCGATGATAAGAAATTTAATTTCATTTGGTTTTGAGGTCCCTATAGAATTAATAAAAGATAGATAGAATTAATAAAAGATAGATGAAAACCTAACTCAATAATAGGCTGGATATCAAGTGATCTATGGGTGTGTTTGGTTTCCTGGGTCTAGTTAGAAATCTTAGCCTGGCTAGCTGAAACTTGGCAAGTAATGCATTGCTTAATGTTTGGTTGCCTGTATAAAGTTAGTATAGCTTGGATACTTTTTGTTTGATCGTGTGACTTGGCTTGAACAAGGTCTCCTCCTTGCTCCATGAGGTGATGCTGAAGGTGGAGACAAAGGAGATATGGCTCTGCGGGCCGCTAGCACAAGCTTGGTTTGTTGGGGACTGTTAGGTAGTGTTTGGTTCCTTGTATGAACCGATACATGTATGAACTGGTGCGAGATCTGAGCACGCCCAAGTGTTTGGTTCGTTGAATCGCACCGTTTCGTCCAGGATGAGATGGTTCAGATTCTTGGAATATACCGAGAAGATGTCGTACCGAGCTGTGCGCCAAAATCGACCGAACGACTAGGTACAGGATGGAACCATCCCCACCTGTATCAATCCATCCAGGATCAACCCATCCAGCTGAACCATCCCACACAGGATCATCTTCCATGCGAGCAACCAAACACTACCTTATTTTTCTTGTACTAGCTGAGCCTAGCTAAGACCCCCTTCTTGCATAAGTAGAATCTGACCAAGCGGTTTAAACAAGCAACCAAACGTGAGCTAGTTGGTTCTAGTGAGCATGTAGGAGTTAGCCAGGCAACTAAACACATAAACACATATGATATGTGGAGATTATTACATGGCCATGCACATAAGACCTGTAACATGGTTTCATTGGATTTTCCATCGTATAACAGACTTTGTTGGAACTTAATCAAGCCAGCAAAACACACACGCGCGCGCCTGGCCAGTGAAGGTGATCAACAGATGAAAGCTGAGGCACCTATGGAAACAAACCAAATTAAAGCTCACAGTAATCCGTCAACATCACAATTACCACCGGAAAAAGTTAGCGTCCTCGCCATCACTGGCTTTTAGGCAAGAGCATGTGCTTCATCGTGTCTCCTTTTCCATGGCCGATCAACCTTTGGAGACCCATCCCATCCCATCCCATCCTCTTTTGCATTGCCGTCGTCTAATCTCATGTGTCATGTGCCCAAATCACTTCACTTGGAGCCCCATCTTGACGCCACCCCTACGAGACGAATTCTCGATCCATCACCCGGTGGGCCCTCACCACGAAGCCTTGCTTGTACGAGCCGAGCGTGGGCCCACCCCGTCAGCGACGCGGATCGTGTGCTCCGCCACTCCGCCGCGCCAGCTCAGCGAGGAGGCCCGCGAGGCAGTAGATATTTTCCGGCACCCCCGCCGCCGCCGCTGCGGCGCGGGCCCCGCCGCGTGACACGTGGGGGAGCCCGAGCTGTCCGCTGTTCCGCGCCGCGTGGCGGATCCGCCCGGTCTCCTCCTCCGCGGCTCCTCCGCTGGCTCCCGCGCCCGCTGCCTTCTGCTTATTGCGTCGCGCGGGGGCATCGGCGCGGGCGCAAAGCCGCAAGCAAGCGAACCCTCCCTTGCCTTCCTTCCTCGCCGTTTTATTCGGCGGCTCGGCTGGTCCCGTAGCGCGAGACAAGGCGGCCTCGTGGTTCACGTGCGCGCGGGCTTGGGGTGCGTTGTGCTCGGGTTGGTTTGGTTTGGTGGCAGCGCGGGAGATGAAGAGCGGCGGCGGCGGAGGCGGTGGAGGAGGAGGAGGAGGAGGAGGGGGCAGGCAGCAGTGGCCGTGCGACTACTGCGGGGAGGCGGCGGCGGCGCTGCACTGCCGCGCGGACGCCGCGCGGCTCTGCGTGGCGTGCGACCGCCACGTGCACGCCGCCAACGCGCTGTCGCGGAAGCACGTGCGGGCGCCGCTCTGCGCGGGCTGCGCGGGGCGCCCGGCCGCCGCGCGCGTCGCCGCCCCAGCCACCGCGGCAGCCTGGGGCGAGGCGGCGTTCCTCTGCGCGGACTGCTGCGAGGGCGCCGACTGCGACGGCGGCGCGGCGGCGCGCGTGGCCGTCGAGGGGTTCTCCGGCTGCCCCTCGGCGGCCGAGCTCGCCGCGTCGTGGGGGCTCGACCTCCGCGGCGGCGGATGCGGCGGCGATGGCGAGGAAGAGGCGGAGGACGACGCCTTCTTCTCGGTGCTCGACTACTCCATGCTGGGGGCTGACCCGGAGCTGCGCGACCTCTACGTGCCGTGCGACCCGCCGGAGGGGGCCGCCCACGCGGGTGGCGCCAGGCGGCTTAAGGGGGAGGCGCTGTGCGACCAGCTCGCGGAGATGGCGCGCCGCGAGGCCGACACCTCGCACCCGCACCAGCCGCACTCGGATCTGAGCCCCCGCACGCCGCGCCGGAACTCCGCGGCCTCAAGCGGACGCCTGCCAGGCAAGATGGCACCCCCCGCGCCGCCGCCTCATCATCCGCCTGCGGCGGTTCAGGAGGTGCCGTTGCCGTACACGTCATTGCTCATGATGGCATCGGCGAACTGCACCGAGCTCATTGGCGGACACGACCGGATGGCTGATGACGACGAGCAACTGCTATGGGATTGCGCACCGCCCTCAGTGCCGCCCACACAGGTAAACTAGAATTCTACTAGAAAACCCAGGTGAAAAAGAAAAAGGAGAGATTTTTATGACTTCATAAATTCGATTGCTGTTAATTTGTTGTACTGCTAACACTTTCTCCTTATCAGTAGTATGTTAGTCTTGTGAAGTTGAGCTGTAAATTCAGTTGTCTCACACCCATTAAGGTCATAGGATCTTAATCTTCAAAGCGAGCAATAGAAATCAAATTGGCTGTGGTTAACAGTTCGTTATGCATACAAGCAAGATTGAGAAATGCAGTCAAGATATCTGGTAGGTGAGTGGGTAGATGCAAACATTTAGTTTACATGAATCTTTTATATTTGTAGTTTCATCTGGATTTATAGGTGTCGGTCCCCCGAAAGCCATCAAATTTTACAGGTCTGCGCCTTTTGCGCATCATGACCAGGTATTAATCTGTGGTTCTGAACTTGTCATGGCTCTTCCTCTAGTTTCCTAGGTTTTGTCAGCCAGGAAAACAGAATGATCACAGTAGCTTTCAGTAGAGAACTAGAGATAAGTTTGATCTTTTGGGATGCTCTCAGCCTCTCACCATTTATGATTCGGTTTTTTAACAGTGAGCTTTTAGTTGGGATAAAGGTTCACGGACAAGTTGTTTTAGTGACATTGAATGCACAAATTGAGCCGGTGAAGAAAGATGCACTTCCTCTAGCAAAGGATGCAAATTAGACATACCTTTCTCAAGAGGCGTTGCTATCATGATGTGGAAAAGTGCGCTATATGTGATTTTGCACGCTACTGACTATTATTCAGAATTTCAGACTATATTTGACTTTTCGGATATGGAATGGAGCATATGTTTCATGTAAATCTGCTCAACAATCATGCCCCAATGGCAATAATAATTATTTGAACTTCTGATTGCATGTTTTATTGTCAATGAGTCACATCCTTCACACTACGGATGCTCCAGAGTCCTCAAATTTTGTTCCAACTACATGTTTGAGTGTGTTTATTGCCAAGTTATGCAAAACAGTTCATTGCTTGTTATTTGCATGCTAGATATGGGACTTCAATTTAGGAAGGTCAAGGGATCACGATGAGAAGTCTTCTATTGAAGTTGGATTTGGTTCGAACCATGGAGGCTTTATGATTAAGAGTTATAGTGACATGCTTAAGGAAATTTCTTCGGGGACAACGAAGGATCTGGAAGATATTTATGACTCAAGATACTGCTCAACTGCTGAAGATATCATGTCCTCTAATATCTGTCAGGTGTCATCGAAAAATGTAAGTCTTCTTCCCCTTTTTCCGTACTTAAAAGGATGCCTGGTGTGCAGCTGTGCCTATCCAGCACATGTGGCAAGTTCACTGTAGTTACAGTGTCAACTATGTATTCTTCTCATGTCGGCCATGTGATAAAAATAAGTATTATTAGTCATGATGTGAAGGCATCACTTATCTCATACTTGATGCATTTTTTCCCCTTCATATCGCTATAGCCCTAAATGCGGAGGAGCAAAGTCAAAGGAAACAAATACTTTTCTGATTAAATATGCCATTCTTATAGATGAGCAGTCATCCTTTAATTTGTACCATGACTTTGCCCTCTCAAGAAACTCTTAGCTAGCTTCCATGATAAAATCCTATGGGTTGAGTTAAGGATATTTTTGTTTGTCAAGCAAAGCTTCAAGATCAACAAATTACTGAAAATCAGCTGTTTGAAGATTTCAGTGAACTTCTAAAAACAAGTTTATGTTTACAGGAGACAACAAATCGCACATGTTTGATAGCTTGATGCACTACTTGCCGCTCGAATTGACTGCATAACCGAGCTTTTGCTGATGTTGATGCACTACTTACTGTTGAATGTGTTCAGGCAGTCATGCTCATCATTAGATAAGATCTTATCTTGTAACGGGCTATTCATGAAAAAGTGGGCTCAATGGTCCCATATGGTATGAACATGTCGAGCTGTTTTCAGTCACCAGGATAGTTATGGGCCACCATACATATGCTTGTTGCGTCCTCCTCTGGTCCACAAGTTATGGGAGGCATCTTGTTTCTTTATCAAACATTAAAGTCTGATTTTGTCACCTCCAAAAAATCCCTACCACGTGCTTTTGGTTTTGCATAATTGTAGAGAAGTAGAAGTCTGTATTTGTAGCTAACTAGCTATGCAGTAAAATTTTCAGCATTTCCAAGCTGCTGATATGTATCTGAATTTTCCTCTTCTCAGGTGAGTACTGGGAGCAACAAAAGGAAGGTGAGCCCCAGCACCTCGACGATGGATGGACCGACAACCTCTGGGAACCATGTGCCCACTTCAGGACCAGCTCTCACAAGGGAAATCTCCTTTGGGGATCAAACCGTCTCTCCCGCAGGAGCTGAGAGGCCTGCTGCCATGAGGATCGACAGCGAGACGCTTGCTCAAAACAGGGACAGCGCGATGCAGCGGTACAGGGAGAAGAGGAAGAATCGCAGGCACGGATCCATGAGCTGACCTTGACCCTTACCTGCCTGCTGCGGACAGCAACAGCTTCTGCATTATTAGGAGACAGTTACAGTTTTTCTTACCCCATCTTCCGGTTATTCTTCTGTAGGTATGAGAAGCACATCCGGTACGAGTCGAGGAAGCTGAGGGCGGACACGCGGAAGCGGGTGAAAGGGCGGTTCGTCAAGTCGACCGAGGCACTGAACGCCGGCAATGGCGGATGATCCATGGGCCTGTGAAGATCGAGCTCGCTGCGTTGCGTGTGGTAAGGTAGTGCTATCCGAAGGTGGTACGGCGCGCTACACCTATGCACGATGCTATCGTTGAATCGCTGCGCAGTGTTGGGCCAAATTTTTGCGTTGAAGCAATCGTTGTCATTGGTCAGTCAACGCCAGAGGTTGCATCGCACGGTGTGCTCGTAAGTTGTAAGGAACGACAACCCCTTTTTGCTGTTGCCATCAGAACAGAAATAGGTAGCTTACGGTACTTGTTTACCATGTGGTTTCACTGCGAGCGCAGTGGAGTGTTTTATATCCGTTTATTTTTTTACCATCTTGATGAATCCTTCATTGTGTGTTGACCATATTTTAGTAGGACACATGTCCATGCTGTTTGGAGGAGAATAGATGTACAATTCTAGTTCTGACAAACAGATTAGGCTAGCAAACGCATAAAAAGAGAGTGAGCTGCATCTTGCAACAAAAAGAAAAGAAAAAAAGAAAGAACATGTGGCTAATGCATCATCTGGAGGCTTCCGGTGGTGGTGGGGGTGCCCTGGGGAAGCGGGAGAGCGTGGTGGCGACGCCGAGGGCGGCGAAGGAGACGAAGGCGAGCGCGAGGGAGACGGCGCCCCTGTCGCAGTAGAGCCGGTAGAGGTTGCACACGGCGAACCACCCGCTGGGCTGGTTCCCCCACATGGCCACCGACCCCACCGCCCCGGCGCCGGCGGTCGACGCCGCCTGCAGGTTCACCGTCAGCAGGTCGCCGTGGTGCAGCCAGTGCTTGCTGACGAGCCGCCTCACGAAGATCGCCGTCAGCAACGAGTAGGCGGCGCAGGCGAAGTTGATCGCCACGAAAGCCCTGCAAAAGTTAAAAGTTTGCATCGCGATGATCAATCAGTTAGTTGATCGCCAGCAAAGCTAGCTACGTAGATCTGATGATGATGCGCGTTGCTGCTGCTGATGCATAGCGATACGTACTCCCAGACGGCGAACATCCTGAAGCTGACGATGATGCCCCAGCGGTCCTGCCTGTTGGTGGCCACGACCACCGCTGCGGCGAGCGACGCCGCGAACGCCAGCACCCGGAGCGCCGCGCTGGTCCTGACGTGCGCGGCGGAGGCGGCCACCATCGTCATCGTCGTCTCCGCCGCCGCCGCCTCCTCCTGCGACTCCAGCTCGACCGTCATCCTTTCTTCTGCTATCTAACCCTGACACGAGTGCGGCGTGCGACGATCGCGAACAGCGGCAGGCAGCTAATTGTCGGAGCCGAGACAGCTAATTGTCGGAGCCTCTCGGGTACATTATTACACGACAAATAAATAGGCGTGCTCTATCTGCAGGACGAAAGGGTTTGAACAACGGAGAACGTTGCCGGACTCTCTCTCGTATGTGCACCCATCTCCATTCACACGGATATACACATACCCAGGAGGCCACGACAGTGTCAGATTGAACAGACCAATTTTTTTCTCAGAACGTTGGACTCTCTTCGAAAAATATTGCCTTTTAATTTCGGGGATTTTTACGAGTCCTTTCTGAAAGGATGTCTCATTTGCTTGGGGGCGTGCATGAAGAGAATTCTTCAGGAAAATAACACGCCGCACGTGGTATTGCTGCTTTTACGTGTGTCATAGCCCAGCCCAATTCACGCCCCGACCCACAAACCCGCAAGCAGTCATTAAGCGGGCCATAACATGGGCTTCCGGGAACAGCGCCCTGCCGGCCCACACACGAATAAAACTCCATACTGCCTGGGCATGGGCCACATTTCCGTCGGGCATGTAACCATTTCATTTTCCAAATGATCATGAAACCACGTGATCACAAGTCTGAATTCTGAGTTGGTGTTCAGACAGAAGACAGCACAGCCTTTCAAACGGTTACAAAATCACGAGCAGAAGCGCATATAGATAGAACAATGATCGAGGAGATGCATTTTATTGGAAGATTAAACCTGTACAGTTTGCCGGCCAAAGATGAAACGGCTGGTACTGAGTTAGTCATTGTAAAATATTTACAGATTCTTTTTATGCGCAGCAGCGCAAGCTATACATGAGATCAGAGCGCAAGAAGCATCAGTTGCTTATGGGGAAGTACTTGGGATCGGCGGGGAAGTCATGCTCCACTCGCAGCTGCAACAAAGATGAAAACTGTCACACTAAAATACATGGATTTAACAGAACAAGAAACAAGCAAGGAGCAGTTTGATTGTCGGTGATAGGATGTTAGGGCAAACTTCTATAAGTGTTTTGAAATGATTCCAAGAAAGACTAAAGATGGTTTACCATCATCTCTAGGGAATAACAGAATATCATTTTTAAGTATTGTGTTGTGCAGCCAAGTATGCTGTAAATCAACCCAGTTTCAGACTGATGATGGTAGAAAGAAACTATACTGTAAATGCCAAGAGAGAGAATTTCAACATCATCAGTTTGCCTACCTTGCCTTCATCTGAATCTGAGTGCCTTTGAGGAAATACAACTCTAAGATCATTGTAGAGATAGAACCTACGCTCTTCCTCGGCCACTGTATTACTGTTGTATGGCACTGATGATGGATCAGATTTGCACCGTAGCATTGATTTCGAGGATTTCTTGGAGGGGCACAGAAAACGTAGGTGCAGAGCATAACGAAGTACACCTCCACCTGAACTATCATTGATCTTAGAAGATGAGCAGCATGGTTTCTTTCCACCTAAGCCAACCTTATCCGCTTGACAGCAGCAATCATCAGAATCAGAATTGTCTTTCTTATTCCCAGGAGAACTAGATTTATTTGATTTTTTACAATCACTCTCCGCATTCGGATCTCCCTTTTCTGATTCGTCATTTGACTTGCAGTTCTGTCCACCGCTGCAGCCTGCAAAGAAAAACAGAAAAATTAGCATTGCCTCAAAATCTACCAGTTTGGATTCAGCCATTATTTGGTATTTTCAGGCTATCAGCTCCATTACATTCAGAACATAGAGTTCCCCGTTCTCTAGGTTCACTTCCACATGAGACTGACTGAGAAGATTTGGGCCCAACATTAACATCACATGGCCTGTTCCCTTCTTCCGCTGGATTAGAGGGTAAGACAGAGGGGGACAGTGTGACCTTTTGCCGCATGAAAGTCTGTCTCGTTACACAACAGGAGAAACAAGATGAGAATGACAGATAGAAAAAAACAAAAACATGTCACTACGATTGATAAACAGCCCTAAAAAACACTTGGCGTTCAATCCCTCTGAGAAAAGATAAAAGCATTTTCATTGCAGGTCTCAATACCTTCAGGCATGCAAACAATAGATTACCTGCTCAACCCTATTTCCAAATTAGTTTATCTATCCAGTACTTAGTTGATGGCAAACCACTTGGCAGATCTAATATAGAGGATTAATGCACAGTAATATATGCTGATCTCTTATGCACATGATTAACATTAGTCAATAAGGAAAACAATGTCTCTACATATTTCGGACAGGTCAACATGCAACCATATGATGAACATTCAGTTCCCTTCAGTATGCAATGAAAAATATTAGTCCATGGTAGCAGATAGTAATAATTGTCCATTAATCATTCATGTACCTTGGTTCCAGAAGGCATGTCACTCAAGTCATAGTTGCAGAAGAAAGTATGAAGTGGAGTCTTCTCCGGGTTGCTCACGACCTGTGCAAACAATGGAAGGATTGAAAATAAAATGCCATCAGCGAAACATCAAGCCTGTAGAGTGCAACGCAGTAAGGTACAAAAAATCTATAAAAACAAAAGTATATACACAAACTTCAGTGATGCCTATAAGAAATTACCAATAGACTTAGTACCAAAGGGAGGATATTTATTCATAAATGCTGAGTATTTTGCATGAACCCAACAGCATTTGACAGTATAAATTTCATGTAGCAAGGAAAATTAATCATGTTTTATCTCAGCTGTAACCAATTCTATCAAAGCAGATGCAGACAGCTCCATGTCTGATTATGGATGAGTTCAAATAGAGAAAAAACATAGACTAGCGTACGATATAGAACAATGGTTTCACCAAGAATAAACTGGGGAAAGGTCGGAACGATATTAATCTTAAGGATACAAAACAATTTATTACCAGTTGTATGCGACCCTTCACAGGGATGCGTAGGCGACTCTTTGCTGATCGTGAATCATTATTACTATAGCTTCTTTGGAGCTTCGGGCTTTTGCTGTTATTTGCGGGCAACCTCCCCGCAAGATCAATAGAAGAATAGTACAATAAGGAGCTATCCTCATCGATGCTTGTTACTGAGAATGGAAGTTTCTGAGTTGGGGGGAAGAAACTACCACCAGTGATATTCAGAACAGCTAAGAAACCATCAATCGTCTGCATTGAGAAGAAAATGGAATCAAATTCAACAATCAGTGAACCTGTATGCTTGTATCTCTTAGTAAGTAAACAAGAAATTAGAGACCTGATTGTCTTTTCCATACGAGTATCGACCAGATAAAAGGGACTCCTCAAAGGAGCCAACTAGTGACCTCCTCACAAGCAAACTCGAACTCCGACCATAACCAATTCGGGGAGATGTAGGGGAAGCTTGAGGGCCCCAATTTCGATATCTTCTCAGTGAAACCCATTTAGGTGTTGTAACATCAAGTTCATCATGTAAGAAGTTAGTTTCTTCTGATATCTCCTGCATCCTAGTTCCATCAGAACCTCCAGTTTCCTTTAAATCAAGGAAGTCATTTTCAAGATCTCTCATTATATATCTTTGGGATCCTGCAACCTTAATTTTGTTCATATATTTAGGGCTGAGAGGAGACAGAGAAAGTGGAGAGTGTGCTAATTTTGCACTAGCTGCTAGATGGTCATAATAGGATATAGAATCCTTGCTCCCAAGTAAAGGACCATCAGTGAATGAATTAGAATTGCTCCTAGAAATATCCCATTCTGGGCTCCAATTGGAGCACCTATAGGTTGGACTTTCCTGTGTTTCAAAAGAATTGAGGCATCCAGTGTTGGCCTTTTTATTATCCTGAAAGCCAGAACTGTATAGTTTACCAGCTGAATCAGAATGCCTAAATCTAGAATCGCCAGAAGAAATATTGAGCATATCACCATGGAACTGTTTAGTGAGCACATTTTTCAATGGGGAGAGCAGTCTTTTCCTTGCCTGAAGCTCATGCTGATCAAATGGCAAATGACAATTGCTGTTGACCAAAGATGAATTGACAATATCTGTTTCTGTTCCATCAGTAGCCCTAATACAACTAGATTCAAAGCCCACAACCCTCCTTACTGGCATATGGACAGAAGGCAACAGTTTAGTGTAAGATCTAGAATTTGCATCGCTCGAATCAATTTTCAGTCCATGGAGGTCTGCAGGTTCGTGAAACACGTTATTGCCTTCAGAATACCCATTTGATTCATTCGGTGCATCTAATGCAGTTTTTCTATCAAAATCACCAATCAATGGGTATGAAAACACCCTGCTACTTGAGCTTCCCGCAAGACCATCCAAATCACAGGCACCAACACCTCCACAATGTGGAGGGCATGAGAAGGGAGTGTGTGGTGCTGTTGGCGCATCATCATTGACTGAAGAAAGTTGGGGTAAACCCATCAGAACCAATCTTTCTTATCCTCGCAGAAAGATTTAGTTTCCTAATTTGGATTTGCACCTAAAATGAACTTATTCAACTTCTTTTGATGTCCTTCAGAATCTGTATTTCAGTCGCCAGACCACCAAACTGATGCTCCAAGAATCATCTACTGAAATCAATCAATACTGGAAGGGTAGAACTACACTCCGATATCCTACTCAAACGCATCTGAAGCAAGGATATCATCATCTTTTCACTGCTACTACAGCAACCGGAGATGAAGCATAACTTGAAGCCTGAGCAAGCAACCAGAAACCTGGGATGAACCATGCCCATCACAATCCTGCAGGCAAAGCAAATCGAAGGGCATTACATACTGCACCATAGTGCTGAACTCAGTTAATGCTATAAGCTAGTATACTTTATTCAGTTTATGATAGAAGGAAAGTGTCAGCTTGTAAAGCTTCTTCTACTTGTGTATCAGAAATAGCAAGTGAAAGGCAACTCAATGATTGCATGACTAAGCATGAGACCATGAAATACAGAGAATATTACACCATTTCAGAGTACGCATAAATCACAAAAGTAGAGAGAGGTTCATCACACAAATATATCAGTACTCTGGAAACAACAAATTGTAAATGAACCAACAATAACATTCGGACTAGCGAACCCCAATCTAATTAAAGAAGGTACTTAGCATCAGCAAAGCGTAAGAAAGCGAGAAGCACAAATTTGGGGCGAACTCCAACACTCGCTGTATTATCGATCGGGAGCAAAATACCAAAAAATAACTGAACATAGCACAACATGATAGGAGAAATTGCGGGAATCCAAAGCAAGAACACGGATAAATCAAGAAACCAGCCTACCAGAGAAACCAAACAGAGAGATCAACCGCATGGCCGAAGAACGGAATCGGGTCTTCTGCCTGCGATTCAACTGCTTCGATCCGATCGCTAGGAATTCGCCACAGAAGTCGGGGTCTATTCCGGCCGATTCCTCCTGGGTTATACCCTTTCCCTCGAGATATCTCCCTCCCCTTCCTAACTTTCTCCGGTTCGCCCCCCTCCCTTCTTGCGTTCTTGGTTGCTCTCCCCCTCCTATCTTCTCCAATGGTGGCTATATAACTCTGCGAGCTGCCACGGGTCGCGCTAATCAGGAATTACTAGGGTGGGAAACGCTGGATTAGCTGCGCTGGTAGCATCTGGTAGCTTCCAATCCGCGGGAGGCTGTTTTGGTTTGGCTTTGTGCTCCTGTTGTTCGGTTGTTCCATTCCACGCCCATGGATAAATGTTTCCCGAGGATTCTTCTTTCATTTTAGTCCCTGAGAAAGCGCCCAATTCGGTTTCTGTAAGGTTTACGATCTTCACCGAACAAACCGGATCCGGTTCCTCTGAAGTATTTAACAGTGTTTTTTTTTATCAATTGGAACCGGTTCTGGAATGAATCTATCTCATGTTTGATGAGAGGGACGGGTTCGTTCCACTCTTTTATTTGGTTGAAGGTGTTGTGAGGATGGGATAGATACCATTTTAATACCGTTAGCAACAGGTCCCACCTGTCAGCTACGGGACTCACATGTCATCCTCACTCACCTTATCTTCTTCCTCTAGCCACCCTCCCTCTCCCCCGTGCCACCGCTCTCCCTCCCTCCGCGCCGTCGCTCCTCCCCCGCGTCGGCAGGCCTCCCTGCATCAGCAGCTTTCGTACGTCCCACGGACGGACTTGAGATGAAGATGGACGGGATGGAAATGGATCGAGTGCGTCCTGTCGTTTTGAGCAGACGCAATGAACTTGCATCTCCACGGTATATTCCCTCCTGAATTCGACCCAACCTAGATGCATTTTCAACTAAACGCAGGTTAATAGGGATCGAACTCGTTCCAACCTAATTCAATTCCCAAACCAAACACACCCTGAAACTACCTACCTCAGAACAATCGTTCGGCATCCAATGCCCACGACGAGAAACAATGGACTTGGTCTGTACGTAAGGTCCATAAACAAATAGCCTGCCGCAGGAGGCGAAGGGCGTCTGTTCGCTAAAAAACAAACACAACATTCGGGTGTTTTTCTGGATGCTTCAATTAATTTTTGTACCTACACAGAACATTCCACGTAGTAGTGGTAGGACCAGTTGTTACAGGTACTAAAATCAGTCGGAAAATGAATGTGTAGGTAAGAAGAAAAATAGACTGAAAAAGAACCCGTCGAGTGCACAACTTATTTCTATAAATATATACGTGCAACTCTACATGTATGAGCATGTTCTAAATAGTAGACTGATAGATATAGAAATTGATAAATTCACCGCAAAGCACCTCACTATTGACAAACAGTCAAGCACGCCACCGACCACTAAAAAGAGTAGCGTCATTAATTTTCAAAATAAATTTAGAAAAATATGACCATCAGCACCAAGTTGATAGGTTTAATATGAGCTTTAAAAATGCGTTGCTTATCCAAAGATTTATAGCAACCTCGAAAGGAAAATGAACTATACTCTGATAAGTTCGCATTCAATAAACTGGCCCATGAATATCATTTGGCCAAATTAAATAGTACAAGTAGAATCATCGTGTTCTGAGCATAACAATACCAAATTTGACTACAAAGCCGAATTAAACTTAAGCCTAACGAGCAGCTGCTTTTTTTTTAACGAAGAGACTTCTTTCACCTTGCGTGGCAAGCCTGAGCTATTTTATTTACGGGCCATATGTATGAACCAAGTTCCTTACTTCCCGTCGTGTCCGTTAGATGTCCAACAATTGGCCAGCAGCAACCTACCTCTCTCTGAGGTAGTTTCAAAAACTTCAGAGGAACCGGATCCAACAAACCGCACATACCTGGCTGCACCGGGGCCGTCGAGATGAGTACCAACCGCTCATGATGTTTTTTTCCAATGCTCATGAAGTAATTCTGGGCTGAGCATCTCCACCCGTTTCTGAAAGAGAAAATTTCAAGTTTTAGGTCTTTCCAAAACTAAAAATCCCTACCAACAATTCCTAAAAATCAGATAGAAAATTAAATATGTGTAACATCATCTATTAATAGTTTAGGACACGTTGGGCAAGTTTTTTTTTTAAAATTGATGGAGATGCCCAGGATTGATTTTAATGCGGAAACGGCGATCGACATGTGTAAACCTTCCGCATATCGCATTAATCTGTCAGTGGGTTTCGGCTAACTAAAATATTAAACATGTATTTTGGGAATTGTTAGAGGACGGTTTTAACTCTTTATGTCCAAAATTTTATTTTAGGGAAGGTTTATTTTATGGAGAATGTTTCAAGTTTTCATGTCACTCAGGAGATATTACATTAGTTGTAAACCTCCGTAAAGTCTTAATTTTTTCTTTCATAAATGGACAATTCATACTTTAAAGAAAGTAAAATAGCATCATACAGAATAGCTCTCTTCTTTCGGGAAAAATAGCATCATACAAATATCAACAAAGCGACCTTTCATCACTACGGTTGGGCCCCCTCTAGACCCTGAGAATGATGGCCTGGGCTGTGGGAGTGGTAATTATAAAACCATTCCTCTGAAAGAGGACTTACTCCCTCCATCCCACAAAGACGGTTCGTTTTGAAAATTCTAGATAAGATAGTAGTAATACTAAAAGTTCAAAGTACCCTAATAACTTTTCTTAATTGGATGGATTACCAAGTACAGTAATTATTGGACCGATTAGCCTTCCTTATTTAACGAGTATGGCTCGGGCATCGATGGTGAGAGTAAATGATCGATTTGTTAACTGGGCTAGAAGGTATTATAAGAATCTTTGTTGGATTATCTTATACGGGCACTCTTTGTGGATAAGTTTTGAAAGCTAAATGACCGATTTTGTGGGACGAGGGGTATTCGTTAAAGTGACCAGAAAAAAGAAATTGGGCCACTGCCGGCACGGCTCAGATCCGCACTTTCCCACTTTTGCATCAATCTAAAGGACGATAATAATTGGAACCTGCGTTCGCTTCAGCTTTGCTCCATTTTTCTTGCATCCGCTGCCTGCCTGCCTGCTCCTGCCTCGCGCTTCCTTGCCATGACTTGCAATTTTCTTTGGTTTCTTTCCTCGAACTGCGAGTTGCAGTGTTCAGTTGTTGGACTACAAAACGCATTGGCTCAAGGTACTTTCGAAATAAAAAAAATGGCATCCGATTCGCCAAATCGTCTCTTTTTCTGCACCACCAGCGTCGCTTGCTGGGCTGGGAATGCTTGAATAGTCTCTCCCCCTCTGCGATGTGATGGGAGGCACGGGGCCGTCCACTATTGCAAATATCGCCCAAAAGGCGAGGATGGATGGTGGCATCAAAGGCAGCTAATATCAGCTATCCATCCACCACAAATCGATCAGGACCTAGAAGAGGTATGCAGTGCAGAGCCAGAGATAAACAAGTGCCCCAGAGGCTGCCTGATCCACAACGCCATCCGGTGGTGTCATGGGCTGGGAATGGCAAGCCAACATCCCTTTCCCATACGCGTGTGGATCTTTCGAAAGCGAGGAGACGGCTCATCCAGCTCCAGACCCCACAAACCTGCAAGTTGCCGCCGTCACCATCTGTCGCTCTCCCTGGATATACCACCGTCCACCGCACCTGTATTACATCGTAGATAGAATCTTCCGCAGGACCCTGCCCCTGCTCTGGTTGACTGGTTGCCTGAATGCCACGGTACTTTGGACGCGTCCACAGGCGAGAGTGGACGTGCCAAAACGCGTCGCTTTCTGACACCAAATCCTTCGATGTTTGCCTGAATCATGCTTTCGCCTTCCACTCTCGGATAACATTTCATAACGTGTGGCAAGGCAGGACAATATATAGAGCTTCTAGCATGGAAACATAGATTAAAAAACAGAAGAAGTGCGCAACCAGAAATTCTATATCCGAGGACCTCTTAGAGCTCCTTTCAAATACATGTTATTGATGACACCATCACCCCCTCATGTAAATCCTGCATGATTCGCGAACCCCCGAGTTGAACCGTAATAGAATGACGCAGAGTCAGGCCAGCCATCCGGCTGCCGCGGGCGGAGTTAACGGAACTGGACACCTCATGGTTGCTCTACAAAATCAGCTCACGCTACTTGAATTGGAGCGGTAGGGAGTACTCTACTCGTACCATTATGCCACACATCTTTCTGGACATAGACAACGGAATGGAAGGTTGAGGAACGGGGTGAATCAGGCTGTTGCCGCCATTGGTACCACCCTGTAGCAAGCCCTCTTCGCTGCTCGGACAATGTCATCGACCTGCAAGTGTGGTAATAACAATAGGCACAATGAGAACGGAGAAATGGTCAAGCACGAGATCCTACTACATTCAATGACATAGACTAATTCCACAGCCATACTATCTTTTCAGAGTCAATTTCCATAACTCTATCCCCTACAGATATTTCTGAATATTGACCTCTCAAGATCTTCCAGCTATTCTCACGTGCCTACCAGAGATTATGGGATACTAGTACCTCTTTCTTCAGGATCTGCCAACTGTTTGCTACAATTTTCTCATGCACCTCAGAACCTACCAACTTATGTCACACAACTAGGACCGTGTTTCGCAATACAGCTATACCATTAAAAAAATATTGTTTTGTCAAAAGGCTGCACGCCAATAATCAATTGTACAGGGTGCAGGCTAAAATAAATGGTATAAGCAAGAAAACTGAAACCGTGGCATAGTAGTCGTGTTACTCTGCTATTGAAACCGCCATGCCATTACTTTTGTAGAACCACAAACTCCTATGCAAACTTGGAATGATAGCAAAAGAATAGTCAGTATGGACCTGTGGAACAGCCATCCTCTCTAGGTTGGCAGCGTAGGGCATGGGCACATCAGCTCCAGCAATCCTCTCAACTGGCGCATCAAGATACTCAAAGCTGTCCTCCACAACAGACATGCTGCAAACAAGACACATTTCAACCCATTATTAGAGACAAAGACCATGCATAGGAAGGGTGGGAGAAACGAGAGACCCACCATATTTCAGCGCCAATCCCGTGTTGTGGGAAGCCTTCTTCTACTGTTACCAATCTATTGGTTTTCCTCACAGATGCATTAATAGTGGCTCTATCCAGCGGTCTAATTGAACGAAGATTGATTACCTGAACACAAAATTACTAAAGCATAAGGAAATGATGATGGACTCCATCCGAAAAGAGAGGTATCTGGTAGCGTAAAACTGTACTAAGAATGACAAAAGGAAATTACCTCAGCACTGATACCCTCCTTGGCCAGTATATCTGCAGCCTGAAAAATGACAGTACGTGAGAATGCCACCAGAACATCAACTGGATATATTTTACATAGCTATTGCATTGATAGATCTGGTCAACTAAGTAGATCTCACCCCAAAACAAATTGTTTTGTTCAAAACTGAAATAGAATATAGCTATAATTTTAAAAATGGAATGGCTCATATAACAGAGATTCATGAGGAAAACTTTACTAGTGGGGGACAGTCAACCTCAGAAGCAAGGAAACGGAAATCATTGCTTATCATTCCCAAAAGCAAGGTAAGGAAAGAAACCAAACATGTATCATACCTCCTACCATTCATAAGCAAGGCTAGGTAAATGATCCAAAACATGTGTTACATATCAATCTAGTTGGCAATTTTCACATGAAAATATTTCAAAAACAGAAGCAAATTAGAATCACATTCTTTATCAGTAGCATGTTCAATTCCCCCCAGAAATATAAGACATGATAGACAAATAATGGAATTCAACACAATCTGCTTAAGAAATCTGGAATTCACACACCTGAAGAGCATATCCGACCATCTTAGAGAATGCAGTGATTGTAACATCTTTTCCTTGTCTCTCTATCTACACCAAAAAAAGAAAAAAGAAAACAAAAAATAAGATTCTTCCAGACAATCCATCAGGAGAAGTCTGATCAAATCGAACAATTCACTACCGCTACATAAATACAAAGACATACCTTAGCCTTGCCGATTGGAAGGCAGAAGCTAGAATCGAGTACCTCATCAGAAACAGGAAATGATTCGCCATATCTGCAGGAAAATACATTATATGATGAGATGTGAACACAAGCATAGAGAAAAAAGACGAATGGGGCAAGTATTGCATACAGAAGTTCATTTTCCAGGAAAACAACAGGATCTGGATCCCTGATTGCTGCTTTCAGCAAACCTCGAGCATCTTCTGCAGAATATGGTGCTAGAACTTTCAATCCAGGAACATGAGCATACCAAGCTGCATAGCACTGCATAAAACAGATACCCACAAGACATTATGCACTGCAAGAAATTAAAGTACACCAAGCTTACACCTATTACTCAGTTGAACACTTTTATTTTTATTTTGAGGAGAAACGTTAAACAAAATATTCGAGTATAGGAGACAAACAGCTCATGTAATGAACAATTTGGTTCTACAATTCATTCTATTTGTTACAGAACCAGGTATTCCATGATTTTCTGCATTCTAAGGAATCAACAACGGTGAAACAACCAAATAGAGGCAAGTTTCTGCAAACAACCTGCGAGTGTTGAGCACCAACTCCAGCAGCAGCGCCATTTGGCCCTCTGAAGACAATAGGAACAGATATCTGACCAGCTGACATGTAGTTCGACTTGGCAGCTGAATTAATGATGTGATCAATTGCCTGAATATGCAAAAGGGTACAGTCAAGGGATTTTGGTTTTAAGCATGTGAAATTTGTAGCATGTACTCATTCTCAAAGATCCACAATATGGGAAGAAGTCAAGAACGTGGGCATTATTGCACAAAGGTAAGCAAAAAACAAATAAATACAACAAGGTGCCACCAGATGGAGAACAGTATCGAAATCGTGAACAATATTCTTGCAGGAAAAGGAATGTTAACACAAAGGAAATCACCATGCAAGGACTTCATATCAGATTATACCGAGCGTCTGATTCAGTGACCGGATCAATATGAATCATAACTATTCGTCTATTCCAGTGGTTTTATTATATGATTGTAAACTGATGCATGGGAATCATGTAAGTTTTGCTAAGAGAAGAATGTCTCCGAACAATTTAACATCAAAATTACACAAAGATATACTTTCTTGCATGAGGTGCTACTTAAAAGATGTCATCGGTAGCTATTAGAATTTATGCAGCTTAGAGATGGGAAAAGAGAAACATGTCTGAAATAAGGTACTGCATAAAACATGAATTTTCTAAAATTCAGGAACATGTGGAGCAAATGGGAATATGAAAAAAAAAAAGGGAAGGAATAAATCACATTCCAAGTCAAGTAAACAAAAGAACTAATTGAATGCGCACAATGATTTGCAGACATGATTGAAAAAACTAACCTGCATTGAAAAGTTAAATGTCATGAACTCTACTATAGGTCGAAGACCATGGTAGGCAGCACCAACACCAATACCAGTAAAGCCAGCCTGAACAGGACCAAAGCAGATCAGTATTAGTGTGTGACCAAATCAACCTGAAGCTTATGAATGGACAATGGTGATTGGTTTTTTTCAGGTTTATTACCTCAGTGATTGGTGTATCGAGAACCCTATCAGGGCCATATTTGTCAAGCAAACCCTTGGATATCTGCAACGAACACCAATGAAGAGAAGCTCAACACTAACAGCATTCATATTACTTTTCAGTTGCCACAGGGAGATAAAATGCAGCATAAATCTTCTTAGAAATACTACTGACCTTGTATGCACCTTGGTACTCCCCAACCTACCACAGAAGTGACAATTATTAAACCAAAAGAAGCAGAGGGGAGAACAAAAGAAACAAGTTCAGTTACTGGCGGCACCTCTTCTCCCATCAAGAAAACAGAAGGATCTGCAGACATTTCTTCATCTAGCGCAGAATTCAATGCTTCCCGCACAGTTATCTAATAAGAAAAAAGAGTACTTGAGTAAACTTTCTTGCCAAATCTCAAGTTCATAACATAGAAGTACTACTGTAGACAAGCATGTCATTTTCTTGAACTAACAAGATAGCATGATGTATAAAGGTACCAAGTCCCTGAGATCTTGAGGCATGACTCAGATAAGCAGAGACCACACAGGGAATGGGAACTTAATAATACTATCTGCAGAAACTATCCAATCCCCAAAGTCGACTTATTATGCCATGGTTTGGTTCAGTTATTCCAACTTGGTCAATTTTTTTCACCCTCCTTCAGCGTTTCTAATCTTCACTTTAGAGGTGACATGTCACAGTACGTGATGCTGATGCCACCTCCTCAGGAGCAGGTATTGGAACAAGTAACAGCATATGATAAGATTATCAGGTTCTGCCATCATAATTAAATCATCAAGTCCTATAGTGCACACACTAAACATCTATCTACCATTCAGATTCACATGGTGTCAGACGTTCTCCACATATCTAAACAGAACCTGTAATGAAATGTCCATACTCTACAACTGCATCGGTTTCAATTGCGAGCAAACTAATTATATGTATTATACACAACTGCTCCATCAACCAACCACTTAGATGCCTACCACCTACCCGTTTCATTGTAATATTCAATTTAGAGGTCAAATGTCATGGTACCTGATGATGGTGGTGGTGCACCTCCTCAGGGGCAGGTATTGGAACAAAAGGATAAGGTGATCAGGTTCTTCCATTGCAACTAAATCATCAAGTCCTATATAGTGCACACACTAAACATCCAGCACCATCTACTCAGCACACAGTTAAGCCAACCGGGATAGCTACCATTCAGATTCCCATGGTCTCATCTAAACAGTAATTGTGCTGAAATGTCCATAGTCCAAAACTGCACCGGTTTGAACCGCGAGCAAACCAATTATCTCTATTATGCACACAGCTGCAAGCCATCACCCAACCACTTATTAGATACCTGCCACCTAACCCGTTTCCCTTTACAGCTACAAGCATCCGAAATCCATCAAGCTCAAGCTCAACAACAAACACCAATCACCATCACGAAGCTCCTGCCATTTGCATCTAAATTGAAAGCAAATAAAAAAGGGTTTTATTCTACCATCTAAGGAGAGAATTTCACGGCGAGCAATCCAGCGGCCCGCAAAACATTGGCAGCACCGCAGCATGCGGGAGCTGGCAACGACGAGACGATTCCCATTCCCCCATCGTGGGGGAAGCAAAAAAAAAATACAGTAGTTCCGAAACGGGAATAGATTCGACAGCGCATGCGCACCGACGCGACGCGCGGGATCGCAGGGTCATTGGTTGCGAAGCGCTCACCTCCTTGGCGGCGGCGGAGTAGGTCCTCGCTGGAGCCGCGGCGGCGGCCGCCGGGCGGAGGGCCTGCGCCAGCTGGCCGAGCACCTGCGCGGAGCCGAGGGAAAACGGATCACGTTGAGACCGAGAGGAAACCGGGACGGCGAGACCCGACCCAGGCGAGGAGAGCGCGGTGACGGGGGAGCAGGGAGCACTCACGCATCTGGATCCGAGCCGCCTCCGCGCGACGCCCAGCATCTCCGGCGCGATCGGTGTGGGACGAGGCTGGAGGTTGGCGACGGGGGAAGGAGGGAGGGTGGACCGGAGGAGGGCTGGTAGACGAGGGAGGGGGAGATGGATTAGGTGTCGTTCGATTTGGCGTGGCCCGGTGGGTGTATCTGTATCCGGGCACGGGGGGAGTCGAGTCGGGGCGGCGGCGGCGGCGGGGTGGGTGGCGGGTGCGGGTGCCTTTCTGCCAGGACACGCCGCGATCGCTGCGTGGCCGTGCGGGGCGGTTTGTGCGTGCGCGCGCCGGGGCAGGGGCGCGACCAGTCTGCGGCCTGCGGCCTAGAGTGAAAAAAAAAATATCTGCACTATTTTTCCTGAACTAAAATTATATTTCGGAAAACCCTAAGAAATGACGTAAATACTTTACGGGGCCACGTGTCTGCAGATGCACGGGAGCATTTGAGGCAAGAAGAATTCGCGTCCGTGCAAAATCCGCGGGACGTGGGGACACAAGCGTATCGTCGCTTGCTACGGAAAACCCAGGTCGCAGATGCTAACCAATCGTATCGCCGACACCGACCGGGTAACGTCCCCGGCGCTGGGGCAGAAAGGAGGGAGACGGAGACAGCAGGGTCGTCGTCGCTTGCTCCAGTTGGTGGGGGCCATGGGGGCCCGGCCCGGCATCTGGCCAGCGATGGCGCCGAGAGCCAGCGAAACCCCGTCGCTCTCGCTCCCCCCGCACGGCCGTTGGGGCGTTCAGGAGCCAAAGCCACGTCGTATTCTTTCTCCCACGCTCCGTGTGGTCCGTGATGTAGCCAGAGGCCACCGGCGCGTGTGCATGCGAGGAGTGGCGGCGACTGGGCCGTGGCACTTGGGACTTTGGGAGCAGGGGCAGGGACCTCCGGTGGGCGGTGGCCACGACGATCAGCTAGCTTCGCGCGTGTATGCTACCACTACTTTCGTGATGTTTCTCAGCTTCTCGCCAGGTGCCTCGGTTCGGGGGAGCTTGCAGCTTTTGGGTTTTTTGGCCTACCCGCCGGCCGACCATTCATCGCTGTTTGTTTAATTATGGACTAATAATGTGCTGGCCAATTTGGTTACGACAAGATGACGCTGCTACGGGTTGGCTTTAACATAACAATGGTGTTTGGACTTTGGGCACGAAGAATCTGACTCTGCTTTTGCCTTGTTTTAATTGAAAAGTGGGAGCCTTTGTTTATCGCTACAGGGATATGATCAACTCAGCTATAACACCACTATACAAGCCATCTGCCCATCTGTCTATACGCACTAGTATTTTTTTCATTTCTTCTTGCATTAGTCAAATCGGCGATCATTGCTCTTTATTCCCTCCATCTCCCTCTCCTTTTTCTCCTCCAGCCATGGAAAAGTAGGCCTGCCAATGATGCCAACAAGAGAAATATAAGCACCTGTTTGCAACTTGTTAGACTATTCTAACTTCTAAGATTCGTGCTTCCCTCTTTTTTACAAGAAAATAAAGGTCAAACGCCATACGCCTTGCATTATGTCGTAATTTGGAACAAGGTGCTTCATTCGATCGGAGAATATAAGCCAACTACTATGACATCGAGGCGGCCTACAAAGTGAATCTTAGGCCGGCGTCATCTATTAAAAAAATACTCCCTCCGTTCCAAATTATAAGTCATTCCAACTTTTTTGGAGAGTCAAAGCATCTCAAGTTTGACCAAATTTATACAATAAAGTGCTAACATTCATGATATCAAATAGGTACCATTAGTTTCTTCATTAAATATATTTTCATAATATATCTATTCGATGCCATAAACTTTTGTGATTTTCTCTATAATTTTAGTCAAACATAAAAATGTTTGACTCTCCAAGAAAGTTGGAATGACTTATAATTTGGAACGGAGGGAGTACTATCTTGTAGAAATAGTCATATGTTAGAAACTATTAGACATAATTAATGAATGGACCCAGTAATACAAAGTATATACATGTTTCAATCTGTATTAAATTGGTTTTACATATAACATAGCTAAATGTATAAAAGTTTGTCTTAGAGAGTCGGTTTTTTTTTCGCGAGACTAAGTTTGTCTTAGAGATTCGGGGGTTTTTTTGCGCGAGACTAAGTTTGTCTTAGAGATGGTCATGTATTTCCGATCGGGAGGAAGTGCAGGAGCACTACTAGGCCTGAAACCGTCGCGACCCAACTCGTTGCCACAGCAATACCGCGCGTTGTTAAGGCCGCCATGAATGTCGCCTGAACTGGGCCCAACTTCTCACAGCCACACCATCCATCATCCATATCCAACAACAACACACAGGGGGCAGCAGGCTACTATATGGATGGGCCGGGCCGCAAGATGTTAGTTTGTTTTGCTCCGTGCTGTGCATGTCGGCATGCATTATGTTCGCTGCTGCGCGCCTCTGCAGGGTGCCGTACGTACGCGTCGCGCCGTGCACGCACGCATGCAGATCGCTGGAGGCGTTCAACAACCAGTACCACTACCAGATCGATGGCCACGCATGAGGATTTTTCTCGAGGACCGTATACGTATGGCTTACTAATGATATATAGTATATATACGTGTATATATATATATACGCGCCTAGCTAAAACGGCTAAATACATTTTATATATATACGAGGTGGACTGTGTGTCGAGCCCTGGCTAGTACGTGCGCAATACAATTTGCACCGAAATCAATTGAAACATGATCACGTTCACGTGCGACGAACCAACATTCAGACACTGTATGTTCAGTACAGCCGACAGCTAGCTGCGATCATCATTACAACTGTCAATTCCTAATGAAGTGACGGTACTAATCATCCAGCTCCCATTTCTCATCACCCTCCTCCGCCCACGTGAGCCCTGCCAATCATCCAGCTCCCATTTCTCATCACCCTCCTTCGCCCACGTGAGCCCAGCTGTACTCCCTGTCGTACATGCATAATCTATGGATTCATCGAAAGGTTTGGACAGTTCTAAATATAGGACTGAATACCGAAACGCATTTGACATAAATGGCGTAGGACGGTGTAGTCTATATGGAAAGACAAGAACTAATTGAGGACTAAAAAAGTATTCGTTATAATAAGAGCCCCACTAACCAGAACACTACTTCAGGCACCCCCCTCGGTAGGTTGCCAGGTCTAAATAACGGTACTCCCTATATATTTTAAAGTACGGTAATGCTTCGGGTCGTGCGTCCGACACAAGTCCGAGTTGTCAGACGATTCTACCGTGGAGGCCCAGCTGCCCTGCCTACCCACACGTCCACACCTGTGGCTAATTATTTTCAAGCGACGTGGCTTCTCTCCCATCCACAAGACTACCCAACACCAGGCGTTTTTATCCATTCAGCAGGTTTATTCCCATCCTCTTCGCAAGTATCACCATGGAGGTACGAAGGTCATAGCAGTCCACCTCCCTGGCTCCCTTCCCCTCTCCTTCCTTGATGTGCCAAGTTAAGGTCCGGCGACTCCGCAGCCTATCCATGGCCGGCTGACCGCCCCATCGCCTTCGGCGGATGGCGGGAGATCCGGGGTGGTGGCGCGCGAGGCTGGCAGAGGGCGAAGCTAACAGCGGGAGATCAGGGCGGCGGCGCGTGAGGTCGGCGGCGGGAAATCCAGGGCAGCGGACCCCGCACGAGCGGCGGCGTGCGAGGTCGGCGGTGCACGAGGCAAACTTTGCGCTCTTGACTCCATGTTGCATTAGGTACCCATGATGTTCCGGTAGAATTTTTGGATGTTGCAAAACGCTATAGATGTGTGTGGTATAAATGTTCCAACAGTTAGGTTTTGATGTTCCATCTGTTGATGTTTCATATTGCAACTTTTGTGTTTTAGTGTTTCACCGTGCTCAAGCTTAACCTATCATATGGTTGAGAAATGTTGCATGAAACAGACGTTCAATGTTATGGCTGGAATTTCTTTCCTTTAGAATATGATGTTTACATTGCACTATATTTTTCACATAATTTTTCAATATTGCAATCTTATGTTTTCGATGTTGTGGGTATTTATGTTGGATGTTGTAACAGAGCGTCCGATGGGTAATTCCCCATCAGACGTCCGGGCGCTAGTAGCGCCGTTTAAAGTAATGTTTATTTTTTCATTTATTCTGATTTAAATTTGTTTGACTTCGACTATACTCTGTATATATACACACACATATACATACAATATACGCGCACAGTACTAAATAATAAATACAATATGGAAATACATTTCATGGTGAATCACATAAAACCCAATCCGATGGGCCGGTCCTGAGGGTTTTTGGGCCCAGGACCAACTAAAAACTAAGGGACCTTCGTAGAAAATTCATTTAGGAGCAGGGCCGGTCCTGTTCCTTTTCTCGCTACCGGATACATGCTTTCTAGATGGCACGATGGTCTGAAAATTTTAAAAAAAATAACTAGCAATTAATCTTACCTATCATCAAATAACTAGCAAATCACAATATTATCCGTCTCTAACCACGATTGGTAATGGATTTCTGTAACAAACACTTAATATCGTGATCATCATTGGCATGACCGCATGAGTATACATGCAGGAGGTGTACTTGATCGGGGGCCCTGAGGTGTCGGGGGCCCGGGAAAGCCGTCCCCCCCCCCCCCCCCCCCCCAGGGCCGGGCCGGGCCTGGCGATGATATATGAGGCGTAGTATGTACGTATTATCCATACAACAACGCAAGCTGTGCCGAAAAGACGACGTCTCACCGGCGCTGTCGGACGCACGACGTACATAGTATATCCTGTGCTGCTCATCAGTGTCACCATCATGTATATCATCGCCCAGATGGCCAGATCCAGCCAGCCCATGCTAATTAATTAATTGCATACAGTATATATATATATATATATATGTATATGTATATGTATAAGTAATCGTGGCGTGGACTGAAGTAACGTACCGATCGATGGACGTCTGAGTATAATCAGGAAGGCAGGCAGGTCAAGTACGCGATAAGAGTTTGGCATTCGCAAGCCTGTCCGCCGCCCTGCCCCGGTGTGGCCCAACGAGTTACCGGAACTCCCGGCAACCCAGCAGCTGGCCGGGTAACTGCAGGTCGACGTCGACTGACCAACCAGCAGTCCAGCACCTAGCTAGCGGCGTCAATCGCCTCTTCGATCTTGCTATCGATCAGAAAGCAACCCATGCAACTATGCAAGGACGGAGATCAGCAGAGCGTGGATATATCGCTGGAGTGGGAGACTGAAATACCTTCAATTCCTGCTACGAGTTGGATGGATAGGTTCGATCCGGACTGTGTCACTGTTCTTGCTTGTGCGTGTTCGTTTTCTACGCAAGCTCTATCCGGGCGGATCGATCGGACGCCGTCTCCTGCATGCGAATAGCAATTGAGCAGCAGCATCGATCCATCTCCATCAGCAATAATCTAGCTAGCTAGCACCGTATTTTTCTTTAGGACTTTTTTTTTTGTTTCAAGGAAGAAAGTACTCCAGTGTAGCACCGTCAGTAACGGATTCAGATGCGATCGATCGACCATTGGCGCATGGCAGGGAGCGAGGCAGAAAGTCCGAGGCTGCAGCCGACACAACATCGTAAGTCAGTCAGTCAGGCAGGCCTCTCTGAATGAAAGCAACAGTTGCGCATGCTGATTGCTGACAGTCATGCATCGCCTATTCATCGCGCTCTGGGAGCAGAGCTAATCGAGCACCAGTAAAGCGTCCACGTGCACGAACACATTACACACGCTTATTGCTCGCACTATAGCACATTAGCACTGTAGCAGCCAGCTGCTAAGTACAGCATTATATCAATCACACATGCTTGAGCATGCCCAATCGAAGGAAGGATCACTGTTCCGGCTCGACCGACGGGAGAACAAGAGGGATATGACATCTGAGTCGTACGCGCTGCTGGGACGACGATCGATCAATCAGTGATCGTCGGCCATGGACGGTGGACCATTGGGCGCGTTAGGCTCAGTCGGACCCGTGAGCTAGGCCCGAGGCAGACGGGCTAGGCTCATAGGGTGCAGAAATGTTGATTGGTAAATCTGCACTCTATGGTGCTGTTTGGGTCGGGATTGTGTTTGTTATGGTGGGCTGGCTGTGCACCCTTCATAACTACCCCAAACTGCCATCTAAAGATAGCGTTTGGTGGCGTGCACAGGGGACAAGTGCCCTCACCGTTTACCACCCGCCCAGAAATGTAGAGAACAAAGGATGAATGCATAAACTCTTATTGGAAAGACCTAATTAGGAAGTTCATCAGTTCAAATATAACAAAAATTTACATAGAAAGCTAATAACATCAGTTTGAGAAAGTAATTAACAAGTACGGCAACATCATTAAGAGGTATGTTGCATGACAATTGCATGTGAACCAACAAGGAATAATGTACACTTGCACAAATGACTTGAAGTAGCGAAATTAGAACCACAAAACTAGAATTTTGACACGAAATTAGGTCAACTGAGGTTATTAAGGCCTCTCACCCATAACACCAAAAACCACAAAGTCAGATCAAGAATGTGTTGGGTCAAAGCACAAATAACTAAGGTTATCATCTCCAGATAAACAAACATAACAGAACATCAGCCAACATGAGATTGTCTCAGTACAAGTGCATCACAGGCATAGAAATAAATATGACAGGTCTTAGATCATAAGTCAAATCCACAAACTGCCATATAGACAGGTGGACTCCAAAGTGGCAGCATAAGAGTAGAAAGAAAGAGTAGAACAAAAGCAATAAAGTTGAAAGGCACCAAACAAAAAATAACATGTACAAGAACCATAATAGAAATGCCACTTCATCGTTGCCCAACCCAGTAGTAATCATCATAGGCCAAAGAAAGAGGGAAACAACAGCAGCAACAAGGTAACAAGTGAAATAGGTGAAGAATAACGGGAAAATGGTATCAAGTTCAACACATAATTCAATAACAGAAGGAACATGATCACAACTTAACATGGCAACCAAGTAGGTAAGTAACAGCAGGAACTCTCACCAAGGTAAATATCAAGTTAAACAACAGTAGTAACATGTTAACATGGTAAAGAACAGACTAAGATCATGGCAAAGTAAAGCGGATCGGGAAAATCTCAAGATGGCAAATTGCTAAAGTAAAGCTAATAGGCATCTGACGTAAACATGCATACATAGCATCACATCACAAGCATCACAGTTATATAGCAGTACTAGATCATCATATTACAATACTTACTTACCATTCAATTCCTTACAAATAGTTAGTTCCAATGTTCTTAGCCTTGCCATGCTGCCATAGAACTTAATTAGTAATTAGCCACCCCATGTGAATCCAAAAATTAACACAAAAGGGCAAGTGCAAGTTAGGCTACACCCTAATAGGTCAGACCTACGTATATAAAGATCTGTGCAAAAGAAAGGACTGGTTAGGGATGGAGACATGCTCAACTATTTTCCCTGAGCTAGAAGGCAGTATTAGCTACTACATCACAGATCAACCATATTAGCCCCAGGCAGGCTCCTCGTCAGCAACACAGACCGAAATTAGAGATAGGTTCATGGCAACATGTCCACATCCACGCAGTAACTACACATGAACGGTAAGTAACCTCATGAATCGACTATAAACAACAAGCTAAGACATAGAAGCTAGGACAGTGCATCAAATAGACATGCAGATCCGACGAGGATACCCCACTAACCGCATAAAGAAACCGTAATATCAGATCCACTCTGCGGGAACCCTAACCCGAGGGATTCCACCCAACAAATCGTAAAAGATCGAACAACAAGATGAACCTCCATCCTAACTGCAAGAGGATAGTGGATCCGGGACATACCTCCGCGAAGATGAAAACGACCATCGTGGGGAAGATGAGGAAGTAGCGCGTGCCGTGGATGAGCTGAGGGACGCCTGGAACAATAAGTAGACGACGCAGATCTGCTCGGTGGAGAGGAAGAAGCAGGTCACGCCAGGGACGAAAATGTTGCTCAAGTTGCCGGGGACGAAGAGGTAGCAGATCTATTCGGTGATGAAGACGAAGCATGGATCCAATGTTCGTTGCTAACAGAGACCCGGCGCTCGCCGGTGAAGAAGTACCCGCGCTCGCCGGTGAAGAAGTACCCGTGGCCGCCGGTGCAGGCGACCACGGACACCTCTGGATCAGGCGTCCCGCCACCAGCCGCGATGTCGCCTCCGCCCTAAAGTCACCAGAATGAGAGGAGAGGAGAGGAGTGAAGGAGTCGAGTGCGAAAGGGAGACAGGAGAGAGGAGTGGAGGAGTCGGTGGAGGCGGCGCGTCTGCGGGGAGGAGGGCGACGTGCCCGGGAGACCACCGCTATATACCGGCGATGGTAACCCTAGCCAGCCCAAATAATGGCGTCAGGCCGCGTTCATCTCCCGCGCTTCCCTCTGCGTGCGTGAAAACGCGCTTGTGCGGGTTTGCACCGCGTGAAACGTCCGGCTTTTGCGTTCCACGTGATGCAAGCTGGCGGGCCGTTTTTGCACGGACCTAGTCCGGAAGGCCAACCAGACTAGCAAACACAGCTAGTTGTACCAGCTGAGCATGGGCCAACCTCCACGCGGTCTGCCAAACGCGCCCTTGGTGGATGGACACCCTGGACCGGATGTATTCAAGCGCTAGAGAAGACGGCGTACGTCCAGCCTCCAGGGCAGGCTATGGCTATAGCGATGGATGGATCTGCAATTCTGCAGTGCCCACAAGTACTGTACCAGCTGCAGGTGGATGATGGATCCATCGCCGGCGTCGCCGTCACGCGCGCCTGGTCAGGTCAGTGACAGCGCCGATCCATCCATCCATTGCCCACAGTGCTCGAGCCTAGCTGCTCCCCCGGGCGGCTTGCTTCCAGCTCCGTCCCTCTTCTTCGTCTTAGCTTTCCCTCTCCCTCCCCTTGGACTGGTTGCCATCATCCACCCGTGTCGCCGTCGGCGGAATTCGACTCCGAACAGCCTGCTTCCTCGGCGCATCCGGCCGGCCTCCGTCCAAGCATCGACCCCACCGCGGGCGCAAAGGCCGGGCAGCCCTGGAGCGCGCGGCGGAACGGGTGACCACTCGGTGGTCGTCGCCGAGCTGGTTTTCGTGCAGCGGATCGCGAGGCAAGATCGCCGGTCGCCGTCCGACCGAGACGTCTGCCGGAAAAACACGCAGCGCTAGGGTTATTACCTGTTGCGTGCGCGTTCGTCGACCGAGGTCGATCGGTGTGTCATCGTCAATTATGTCAGTAGCTAGCGCTCAGGGAGGAACTGTCCCTGTACGACGAGTTCAGGGAGCCCAAGCAAGCGCCCCCGCGCCGCGCCGCCCGCCGTGCGCGATGGAGCTGTCGCGCTCGCCTGCCTGCCTGAGAGCGGAACGGGTAGCCACGAGCCGGCCGGCGCGGCGGCGACCGGCCAAAAAAAAAAGATGCAATTTTTAGGATCCGGGGAACTAGGGAGCAAGTGGCTGGCTGGCCAGTGGCAACCTTGCGTGCAGTGCAGAGACTCGAGCGGTGTCTGTTCGCTGGGGCCTGGGGAACGCATCAAAAGAACAGTCAGTCAGATCAGGGTTCAGAAAACGACGGCCATCACGCCGTGCCACCATCATGGCACCATCTCGATCAGACACGAGCAGCACGATGACGAACACTTGCAGAAACCTTTGACAGATTAAACTACCATCAGCATAAAGAATCAGATTACGGAATGATTACTTGATTAGCTAGTGCGTGCTGGACTGCTGGTCACTCTCACAGTTAGGGTTAATGGCGGAAGCCGGGCACGCTGTTCCTAATTTGCTTTGCTCGATCTCCCGGCCGGGCCAGCAGTACGCCGAACGTCGCTGCCGGCGATGTGACGGACGGCGTTTGGAATTCAAAGCGAGATCTAGCACAGATACGCCCGGGGGTAAATTTAAAGGCCGTGGCCGTCGCGGGCCCCACCTCAAGGCACCCGCATTTTTGGCACATTGGAGAGCCTCCGTCTAATCTAATCTCCCTCCTCCAACCACTCGCTCACCTCCCTTATCCGCTTCTTCTCTTTCTTCTCTGCTAGCTGCGCTAGCTTATTCCATCGCCTGGTCTGTCCCTTTAGGATCTGAACATGTTAGCACAGTAACCAACCAAGTAGTTTTGTCTGCTCTCAAAGAAAAAGATGAGATGATGTACTTTAATCTGAGCAGCTATAATTTGCGAAAATGTTATCAAGATGTCTGGATAATACTACTGAAATCGATGGGATTCATTAGATTATGCCAGATTATTGCAGGGCAAATGAGCAGCTTTGGCTGGCTGGGTGCGCGATCTACGCTAGTGCACTAGTAACCACATTTGACACGCGGGATTGGTCTTTTTGCGTTTTTTTTTTCATCGTGTTTTTTAGATGATTACAAAATTAATCGGTCTTTAATTAATTTATAGTTTGGATCAACATCATGCACGAGCTGTTTTAATAGCTCTAGTTCATCGTATATACATCAGCAATCATTCTTGTATATCTTCATATGCAAGTATTCCATTCCTTGATGGAAAATGTTTTAAATCTCCGGACTAAGACATTTAGTGTTCGGTGTCCTTAAACAGCTAGCTAATAGCCAGCACACAAAGCTATAGCCGCAAATAGCATGCATATAGAAACAAATAGCTGCCCCTCCTCGATCCGCTATAGCAGGAGATAGCGGAGGCTATAGCCGGCTATTTTAAACTATGACTATAAATGATGAAATTTAAAATCTCATATTGTAACGCAAGGATTTCCCATTATGAGTAAGTGAACATAGAGCAAGCTCCCTATTTGTTACTTTTCTTGTGTACCTACTAATGGTTACGCTTCACATCAGAGTTCTAATGCCTAAAATTGAGAAAGTTTCCCCGTTCTTCTAGGGATAATTGAGTAAGTGAACATACAACAAACACACTATTATCTAGTTAATTTTCTACTTCTTTTGCTTGTTTACCACGGTTCCTTGAGTCTGGTGCTTAAAATCCTAGCGACGCTCCGCCTCTGTCGCCATTGTTAGGGAGAGATGGTCTCAAGGGTCTTATAGGAGGCCCTCGGTAGATAGGTAGGTGAGGAGGCGGCCGGTGAGGAGGACCGTCGGTTGGGGACGAAGGCAATGAGGAGACAAATAGAATGAGAACGTCTACTGTTCATTAACCGCGGCCAATACAAATTACAAGCATATGAGCTCTGTCCTTTTGTTCATCTGCTGTTGACATTCACTTACCTATTTATTTTCAAGTAACCTAGCTAATCTTCCAAGTTGGTTATATACATGAATCTGATTAATATGCCTTCAAATCCAGAGTACACGCTGCATCAATGAAAAAGGGGACACACATTTCACGTACAACTGTCGTACAACCATGTGTTGAAGCCGTTCATTCATTTCACATCGATGAAGACACAATGCCTTTAATGGGTTGTGCCCGAGAAATGCAAATAAATAGAACGGCCGAACGTAGCAATTGCTGTTACGGCTTCAGATTCCTCTTCCCTGAAGAAACATTACAAAGACCTTGAGGACAAATTTCAAGTTACAATTTGACCACATGCAGAGGCCATTTCTGCAGCTGCTACGACTACGAACATGTATATATGCTCCATGCATAGTTGCATACGATACACGTTTGGGTTCTGAAACCTCAGCTAGAAGCTTCCTGAACCTGATTATCTTGCTTGTTAATGATCCGGTGGTACTGCTTTCTTCCTCTCACTAAATTACACTGCATTACATTACACAGATCGAGGGAGGGAAAAAGAAAAGGAAAGGAACTAAGTAAAGTAGTGACAAGAAATGTCGTTGGAGAAAGCAAGTAGAAGATTAAGTAACGGCAGGTCGTTTTCGTTTCCTGGTCGCCTAAAGGCTATAGGCTAACTCAGCTCCGATCAATCCAGCCTCTCATTGAGAAGCATGCAGCTAGCAGCAGCTGCAAACCTTGCGGTTCTTGTGGCCGGCCAGCCGGCGGCGAGGTAGCTAGCTGCTGACCTCCTCCTCCTGGTCCGAGCCGTCCGTGACGCAGCTGGCCGATGACGACGTCGGCGACGCGGCGGCGTCGTGGCCGGCACCGGCCGGCGCCGGTCGCCGCCTCGGCCTGTTGCTCCTCTGGAAGACCCGGCACACGACCCACTCTCCTTCTGCCTGAGCCAGTCTGCAGCCCTGCATCGTCATCACCAAGCAAATTAAAACTGTCAGCATCGACAGTAGCAGGAATTCAGCACGAGCATCTTGCTACTATTGCCTATTGATCGAGCAATTGATCATAGCTGAAGGCTGTAGCAGCTGGAGTAGTGACACTATCTACTGTTCCTGTTCGAGCACACTTCGCCAATCAGACAGATTCAAGTGCCCTACTGTACTACTGTGGCAATCAATCAATTTACTCGAAAACAGTCGACAGGATCCTTCTTCATTCTATCATCATCAAGACGCAAGATCGATGACTGCCGCCGAGTACGGATCGATCGATCGATCGTTCAGTTGCGTTGTACGTCCATGACTGCAGATCTGGCCACTGATGGATGACCCGTACCGTACAGGAGCAAATCTCTCGCATGCAACACTTGTTCTAGGCTTCTATCCTTCTAGATCCAGAAAGTCAGAATTGATCGGCAGGTAGATGCAGGCGGATTGAATACGCTCATCGACTGCTGTTCAGTATTTGCAGGCCAATCAAGGCGTCAGGGAGAGAAAAAAAATTAAGTGCCAGTAGTTCAGGCGCTGCTGGTTGGTTGGTAGGTCGGGTAGTATGGTCATGGAGGCCGGGGGGACAGGGTGATTACGGAGAAGAAAATGGAACTCCGATCGATCTGAGGTCTTGATGCATGAGAGAGGGGAGAGCATCTGGTACAGAGTAAGTACAGCTACCACTCGGTGTCGGCATAAATCTGCAACCACCGGATCGATATCGCCGCAGGCGATCCATCGGATTAACTTAAAACCAGCGGCGGCAGCGGGGTTATGGCTGATCACGACAGGCAATTAAGCGGCGACAGTTCCGCGAGAGATGCAGATCGATGCTAGTTGCTCTGTCCTTGATTATCACGCGGATCTGCCGCCGCCTGTCCGGCCTACTAGCTCATCAACTGGTCGATGATCACTGGTGGTGTAGTAGTATGAAATTGTAAAGCACATCACATGTAGGTTTTCAGGATTACTCATCAGTACCCAAAACAAAGCTTAAAATTTCAATTTTATTTGCCTCCAAACATGAATTTTGTAAATGACATATGCTACTACATATATGGAGAGCATAACTTAACAGGCTTGCTAGTTTATCGGTCAGAGTTAGATTAGGGCTAATGGAGAACATGGACATGCTGTGATTACTGATTAGGTTATGCATAAGATAATCATGCATGCCGGACACTGCCGGTTTGATTAGGTAGGGGAAAACTCCAAGATGGATGCGCCGGAACCACTTTGCACTGGGTGCACGCTCCACCATCTATCTACTTGCTCTCTATATCTAACTTACCTAGTTCATGCCTCTCGCTATCTATAGCTAAAACATGCTAGGTGTACGTGTTGGATTCCTGAGTTCATCTCCTAATCTCCCAGGCTCCGGTGTTAATACATGTCCACAGTTACTAATGACCTAACTTTTAGTGGCCAATTTTTCATGCACTCAATTTATTTGCCAGTTACGCGAATACAGCAGTCAGGTTACTAGTTAGAACTGTAGAGCATGAGGAAGAAAATTAAAGCATCATGCGGATCGATGGGTGTGCACAAAGTATGAACAAGCTGGAGGCGAAAGAGTTGCTCACGTTCTTGTGCAGCGGCGCGGCGAGGCGGTACTCGTGCATGACCCAGCCGGCGGCGAGGGAGTCCGACGGCGCCGACGCCTTCTTCTTCCGCCGGGTTACGAACGTCAGCGTCCTCTTGACGCCGACGAGGAGGCTCCCGCCGCCGCACGGCCGGGGAAGGACCACCGGCTTCTCCTTCCCCGCCGGCTTCCACCGCCCGCTCGCGGTTGCCGCCCTAGCGCCGCCGCTCTTGCTGCATCCGCTGCCGGCGCCCGCCGTCCTGACCGCGAAGAAGTACTTCTCCCCCTCGCTTGCATCTGGTGGTGCCAACAAAGGCAAACAAAAATCGCAACTTTAATTGTCAGTGACACGATGCGCTGATGCTTGATCAGAGCATACTAGTTTGTTGATGGGTGTTGGAAACACGACGCTAGCTCCAAGTGGCTATGGCGTGTGTGTGCCGCTCGTACCGGCAGGGATGTCCCAGGGGTCGAGGCTGTAGAGGTCGGGGACGACGGGGATGACGGCGGCGGGGAGCGGCACGCCGAAGGCCTTGCGGCGGAGGTACTGCACCACCAGCTCCTCGTCCGTGGGGCGGAACCGGAACCCCGGCGGCAGCTGACGCAGCGCCGCCACGCCGCCGGCGTGCCTCACCAGCACCGGAGCGCTCTCCATGCCCAGAACTAAAAGCTACCTAACGCTACCACCTCTAGCCAATCAATCAAGCTACGGGCAGCTAGCGAGCTAGCTAGCACACCTGCGCGTGCACTGCTCGCTAGCAGCTGCTGCTCTCCCGTGGTTCAGGGTCAACTGGTAGAGCTAGGCTGCAGCTGAAGAGCTCGCAGCTTCTCTGATCACTTGGCGCGAGCAGAGTGATGAGCAGGAGGCGTGCAGCTGCTCGGAGCCGGAGCGTCCATGGAGAGAGAGAGAAGGAGATCGAGCTACTAGCTAGGGGAGGGTGTGTGGGTGCCTGAGGCTTTGGGGGGGAGGAGAGGGGAAAAGGGGGCGCCGGGCTTTATAGGGTGTGTCCTGTTGCGTCAAGCTTACTCCACCTCTGCCCTGCGGCCTCGGCGTCTCAGCCTGTGGCTCAGCTCAGCTAGCTTGACGCCATCGATGCCTTCTCTGGCCTGACAAGCCCCGGCCGGACGGCATCGTCGCCTCGCCCCCTCCTCAGCCGGTGCCGTGAACTCCTTCCAGAATCTCTCCTCGAAGTTACTTGCTCGCTCCCGCTACAGCGATGTGAAATTGCCGCTAGCTAGCTGCCCCGTTGGTTTCTTAATTTCTTTTCCCCCTTCCAATTCCGATTTCTCTGCAGCGGGTGATAAATCATTTATCCCCAGTTTTGACTCTGGAGTAATATATATTCGATGGCAGCGATCGTTTTCGTGAAATAAATTACATGGGTTCTGACCCAACTGAAGCCTGGCACGTAGCAGAGTCCGTTTGAATTTAAGGCAGAGAGGAGTGGCTTCTGATCAAACCTAACCCTGCAAAGAGAAGGGAATTGCACACTATTTGGCATGCATTTTAATTCGCAGGATTTTCAGACAAGACAGTTCATTTCTTGTAGGCATAGACAAAAATCCCCGCGTTCCAAGCAGAGCCAGCTCCAAACAAGCTCTGAATTTTTTAGATAAAAAGACCATTTCTGGCCCTCAAACAAGCTCTGAATTTAAGCCACCAGATGACTTGGCGGCATTTGTTCTTGCTTGAGAAAACTATGCCAAGAGCGTTACCAAATCGAAGCGCAGCGAATCGGATACCGTACCACTACTCTACCCCGAATCCGACCTTGCTTAGCACGCATGGTTTTCGTCAATCTGTCCGGCAGATTTGGCGGTAGCCAAGCCGCTTAGTGTACTTGCTGCTGTCCTCAGCCACGAACCAACTGCCCTCCATCACCACCCCACTAGCCAATGCCTTGGGGATTTCTTAACACCTGCAGCATGCTACCAATGGACACATGCGTCCATGCAATGCAAGTAAAGCAGCAGCAGCATCAGCATAGCATCTCTGAATAATTTACCAATCAATATGATGCAACCAATCGATCCCCTCCATTATATTTTCTCTAATCGATCGAAGCCGTGCAAGCCAGTGTCAGTGATGCGCGTGCGTATCGTCGGGTTACACTTGCTTGCAGGGCATCTCGATCGATCGGTTGGTTTGGTTGCCCTTCGCTTTTCTTCCTCACTCTCTCTGTCTCTTTTCTTGCTCCCTTTGCTCATGATTCAGCTCCTCCTTTTGCGCCTTTGCTTAGGAGGATCGAGCTGCATGCACGCCCCCTCCCTTCCCCCCCTCCCCTCTTCCTTCCCTCTTTTGAGCACTTGCCTTTGCGACCAGAAATCTTTTAGGGGCCGGGGGAGGGTGGGGCCCACATCAGCAGGCGTGTGTGTGCGCGTGTGGGCCCTGCTGCCGTGGTACTACTACAGTGCATGGTGTGCCTGCTTCGGTCTGGCTGGGGTTGTAAAATAGCCTGCAAATAGCTATCGAGGGCCCACAGGTTGGTTGCTGTTCTCAAGGGGTTACATGTAGAATAGCCATTTTACTATTTTAGTGTGGTGTTTAGTTGCTGGTTTCGTCAAACATGCGCATGTCAGAACATTGGGAAGGGGACGGTCAAGAAACCTTGCCACCTTGGCTAGCAAACTCTAAGTTTTGTCACTGATTACCTGTTCACAATAATCTATCCTCTAATTTATGTGCCATGTAGGTGTCAGGCATCTCATAGAAAAAGTTAGATGGTAGAGTGAGGTTCAATCGTGTGTTGCCATGTGCTGTGCCCGGCCGCTGCAATGTTAATATGTTATAAGCTATTTTACCGTGCACAATAGCACTACTTAGTGGTATATAGTATATAGAAGATTTAACAGTTCATTATTATGAATAATTTAGTAATTATTACATTGTAAGAAGCGATATTTCAGATGAAATGATCAAAATATTATAGTGATGCTATTTGTGTTCTTTTACCATGATACCCTTATACTACATGTACTACTCATGTATACTATCCATACTACAGGTGAAGCTTTCAGTAGTGTACAATTAATCTTGATTATTGAATATTTTTATACTAGTCTTTTTCAAACACTGGTATAGCCTAGCTAATATTGTGCACCGTAAAAGAGCTCTATGTTATTTTTCAAAAATAAAAAGTCAATAGAAATAGTAACATAATTTGCTCATGTTGTTTCTCACGTCATCCCATATTAGCAAAACAAAATAAACGTGCAAAAGACTCGTGGCTACATAGCAACGGCTCTTGATGACAACCTCGATCGTGTAACTATAAAAAGCCTAATGGCTGCACACATGAACATTGACGTCAACCATATGTCACGCCGCAGCATGCATACGCAAAAGGAAGCATGCAAACAAGCAAGATGGCCGCGTTGGTCCAAATGTCGCCGTTAACGTGACAGGTTAATGCTAATCTTGGAGTAACACCAACAAAGCCGGCTCAGACTTGTAGCCGTTCTGGATTAGAACGGCAATGCATGACATCAATTGCTTTAACATGTTAGTTACCCATATCAAAGCATAAACTGAAATGCTACGCGTACAATCAAATCCCACACGCACCTAGTCACCGCACAAATAGTAATCGTTGTAACATTAGACTGACAAGTGGGATCCACCGCAATAAATATGCAAATCCAACTGGTGTCCTCTGGTAGTGATTGATAGAAATAGTTGGCAAGGATTTTGTGACAGATGGCTCCTTTCTTACGCGAAGTGTATTTTCACCATAAAAGGGGCAAATCTTCAATTGGTGCGGTCAAGATGGGTTTTTTCTCCGCACAGGGTAACTTGTTCCATGTGACTTCTTTGATATAGGGAGTTCTTTTTCTGTTGTATGGTTTTCACGGCTTACTTTAACCAACTTTTCGCGGAACAATCACAAAATCTTCGCCCACTGTCAACGAATTATCCCCTGTTGACAAGCGTCACTATAAATAAGCACAATTGTCTTGATAAAATATAAACATATGAAGCGACAATAAAGCGACAATAATAGTTTTTAGAGAATTCACGAAAAGGAAGTTATCTCAAGTGGAGGAGAAGTGTATCTAAGATGTACCTTTCAAAGTTGCCCGGATAGAGGGGGACAACGGCCCAATAACATAATCTAGAAAATAATAAATACCCAGCTCGAACAATCTAAGATTCATTAGAGGAAAATTACTATTCCATATCTACCTGGAAATTAAACGAACAGGTTTATGTTCATATATTCCAAACATAGAGCTTAAAATTGAAAAAAAATATACTAGCACAGGCTAAATTTTTTTTGCCTCCCCTTAGAATAAATAAAAAAATCAAGCTAGAGTGAGAGGCAGATAATAATAAGAAGAGAAAAAATGGTGATGGCATGCTTACACCAGATCCACCTCAACACCACCCCTGCCCTACAAAAGGGTACAGAAGAATCAAATATAAAATGCCAAGACGTTTTAGCAGTTTTCTTGCACTCGCTCGCTAGCTAGCGTGATGCGAAATGTCTGTACGCCGGCCGGAGGTGCACAGCAATGCCGGACAGCGACGCTAAACAAACCGCTAGTGGCACACTAGTGCAGGTGGGGCCCACATCCGATCCTTTTTTAATTTTTGATTCTGCTTTGTGCAAAGCGAGTTTTTATTGTGCTCCCGATTGGTGGAAAAGAAGAAGGGCCAATCATTGGTTTGCTTATCCCCTTTGGCCCGGCTCACTGGAAAACCGGATCATTGGGTTGCCACTTCCTCAAACTAGGTAGTCATGGAGGACACCAAGTCCTTAGCACAATTGTAATGTTCGTTTTCTTAAGGATTGGGCTAGAGGAAAACATGTAGGTACGTTTGGGTTTGTTGACTCTTCTCCAAGTGAATGTCAAAACTTTAAAGTGGCAGTAAGGTGTATAGTATTTTTTTTGGGTATGTTTTGTTCCTAATAATAGCGAAAGAGTTAGCTCGGACTTCTCTTATCGGCTCTGACTCTGATGATTGTTCTTTTTTTTTTCCTGGCAACATGCCTTTGATGTTCATTCGATTCGTTTGTCATTACCCTGATTATGGTTCGAGGATAGATCAGACGCGCTTGCTTCTATGCAACGATGTATTTTTTTAGATTATGTGTTACCATGCATTTGTAGCATCTAAGTTACATAACGAGTCTATTAGGAATAGTATAATTTTTTTAAGTGATCATGCACGGTCACTTGAGAACGGGTCCCAAAATTGACCATACGAAATCCCTGCCAACCAAATGATTGAGATGAACAAACTGCAATTCTATCAGCGTAATCCACTTGTTGCTAAAAGTGATTACATAGAATGGTCAGACAGCCAAATAGACATATCAAGGACAAATTGACGAAAAAAAGGGACGTGCTGTCGTAATTAAACAGTACTTAGCGTGGTTGGAACTTTTTCTGCAAATTTGAGGGTCTGGGAAAAAAAGTAAAGGCAAAAAATCAGTCTTTTTCATGTGTCCTTTTTCCCCCTTTGCGTTACTTTTCCACAAAACACGCTCCATTGGACCTTGGCCCCTTTCTGGTCCGTTCCATTGGTACCATGGCAAAGACTCCCAGTACTTCAAGTTAAATCATATAAAATGGGGGCAAATTGATGGTAAAAACTTAAATATGATCAATTTTGTAGATCGACCTTTTCAAATAATCAACTGAACCTGCAGTAGTGCCTCCATCAAATTTGCCGAATGTAGCTTCTATATGCTAGGTCATCAGACAAACTTAGACATACCTCTATGCAATTCTAGTGCTACTCATCTGATAGACAAAGAGAATCATGGTACAAATGGAATTGCATCTCATACTTGGGCATGCTCGGTGTGGAGGAATTTCACCGCAACCATCAATTTTTTTTTTCATGAATCATTCAATGAGGCGACGAACTGTCTATATATTCAGAAAAAAATCGAACAAGAAATGCTACGTGAATTGTATAGGATTACCTAACTTGCAAACGAATCAATTCTTTCTGATGAACGGTTGAGAACAAGTCACGCTGCCATGAAAGTAATTCTGAAATGTCTGCATCGAAATGGATGCATGGAGGAAAGTAATTCAAACATTCTGTTCACATCGATTTCAGTTACTCCTACCCTTACGCTTCCCAGTGCTGAATTCTCATCCCCAGGCCAGGCCGGTTCCAAACACATTCCACCACGCAAATGACGAAACACATCGACAGAATACAGCATCACCCAGCACAAGGAATCCATGGAAAAAAAGTGTCAAAACAAACTATTCTATCATATGCAATATGAGTATACGATACACTGGATCTATGGATCGTTTTCATTTTCACACCTCGCAAAGAGCACTCGCCTTTTTTGGGAAGTTGCCGTGTTGCAAAGCTTTCTTTCTTCAGCTACTCTTTCTCTCATCACCCTTATGGATCCTCATTTATCTGAACCTTGATCATGCCTTTGCCGTCCTGCGTGGAAGCTGATAGCTCCACAAGACACTGACGTTTGAATTTTAATTTAGGCTTGGTTTGGTTCCTCTGACTTATTTTTAGCACTCGTCACATCGAATGTTTAGATTTTAATTAGGAATATTAAACGTAGACTATTTACAAAACTCATTACATAAGTGGAGGCTAAACGGCGAGACGAATCTATTAAGCCTAATTAGTTCATGATTTGACAATGTGTTGCTACAGTAAACATTTGCTAATCATGGATTAATTAGGCTTAATAGATTCGTCTCGTCATTTAGCCTCCACTTATGTAATGTGTTTTGTAAATAGTCTACATTTAATACTCCTAATTAGTATCTAAACGTTCGATGTGACACGTGCTAAAAATAAGCAAAGGGAATCAAACGCCCCCTTAATTCAAATCAAATGTCATGTCATGGAGACATTTTGATTCTGAAAACATGAAAACGGATTGAATTCCAGAGCAAGCAACCCAAGTACACTACAGTTGAGTTACCTGTCACCCTGTCTTTATATACCATTGCATCATTGCATACTATGAACATGACTATAATCCTTGTAACACTTAATTTAAGCAAGAGCTGTATAACAGATCATACGTTGTTCACCTGCGTGTTCCAGAAAACCGTTGCACGAGTCGCTTAAGATTATTTGGACCGTTGGATTTGAACGGATGGTTGAGGTCTAGATCGCTCCCGTGGTTCTAGATCCAACACTGTAGATTCTAGAACGAGGAGGCAATGCAAGTCAAGCAAGAAAAGTACAATGGCAAGTACGCACGTACACGATTCCAGGAGTACAGATTTACAAACTCCGGCCATTCCCCATGCATGACTGAAATAAAAGGTTCATCCCATGTTCATACATGGAGGCAAAAGGAAACGACAGAAAATAAAAGGTTTTTTCCTTCATTTTTTTTTGCACAAAGTTAGGCTAACTGATCTAGAGACGACAGTTCAGGCCAACGCCTAGTTTTGTTGGATTGGTCAAAGGGATTGCTTCCGACTGGGAGTAGAATATACGGTGGCCACAAGTAGCTAGAGCTGGAGAAAGTTCAGTTGTCTTTTCAGCGAGGCTTTTTGAAGCCCTTTCTCAGTTTCTCTCTGAAGCCAGTTGCCACATTCTTTGCCCTGCTCTAGAGTCCATGACCTGTTCAATCTCCTTATCTCTCACTACACTTTTGATCCTTTCTAGCTAAACAATTAGAGAAGCATGCAGCCACAAAGAGGCAAGAGCTTTTCATATTTATATGCAGGCTGAATATATGCTATTGTCCTAAGATCCTAGGAGACTGACTTATCAATCTTATTTTGCAGAGTATGCTATAAAAGTTTATGTCAGTGCTCAGGATGAAGTCTAGGACAGTTGTAAAGCACCAACAGATTGTGATCTCTCCCGGCTGATTGTGATTCTCGTTGGCCTTACAAAATGGACTAAGGCGACCAGGTTTTCTTCTGCTAACACGGTTTCAGTAGAAAACTGGAGATCTTCTCTAACTAACCAATCACAATTGTTGAATTATTAGGCTCTCCAAGTCTTTAACATTGTGGCAGAGTCAATTGTGCAACACCAGAAGCTATTACCTATCTGATGCATCATAAAGTAGGCTTCTAGCTAGTTATCTATGCTCTATCAGTGTGCTTGAAGAAGCGAAGGTTGCATTTCAGTGCCTAACAACTAGTCATCTTAGAAGTTAGGACTTAGGGTTACAATTATATTTATTTTGCTTTCCCACTAAAAGTTTGAAAGATCTTTTTCTTCATAAAAAATGTGAAGAGATGCCTGTCAAGTTGTCCTAGAGGGTCAACATGGAGCTTTACAAATTAGGGAGAAAGATTTGGTAAGGGAGCCTTTTCCTTCACGCAGGAGATGAGCTCCTGAACCTGTCCCTGCCAAATACGTCGCATTTGATTTCAGCGCGTAGTTGAAAAACATGGGTCAAATGCTTTAAAATGTTGTTTCCGCTTCCATACCTCAAAAGATACTTTGTAATCAGGTATGCTGAAGATAACGTAGCCTTCTTACCCACCTTATCTGAAATGTTTATGCTTAGAATAGGAACAATAATCTTCTCGTGGGAAACTAGATAACATTTATGGTTTCATACCATGTGCACCATTTCTTCATCGATCTTTGAAATTTCAAAGAAACACAGAAATGAGCATCTTTAGGATACCTGTAGCTGTACGATATGCAATCTGAAGATTTAATTTCAGAAGCTAAACTGCTTAATTGTACGAGAGAACAGTTTTAACTGTTACTGTGTGCCTAATCATACATAAATGGGGACAGGGTTAGGCAGAAGTTGGACTGCCCAAGCAACATGTCACCTTCAGCACTTGAGGCAAGCACTAGGCAAAATTGTTGACAGAACCCACAAATTGACCATGGTTGACAGCACCGCGATCCACGGCATTTCTTTTCGTCGATTTGCTGTCACCGATATCGGCTCAACAACACGCGACCTCATGGATGGCCAGGCTGATTTTCATTCGGCGTATTTCAGATGAACTTGAGATCTTGTGGGGCTAATGCGATCAGATCGACTTAGTGTGATGTGATGTCACTTGTTCCTTGAACAGAAAGCAAGACTTCAAAATCTCGCAGAGAATAGGCGAGCGAGCAAGCAAGCTACCCATCAGCGGTTAGGTAAAGATAAGTTCTTGTGGAGAAGAGCTGGGAAATGTTCAGCGTTTCCTCCATGGGAAGCCACCTCGGATTACCGAACCCTCACTCGGCAGTGTGACGTAGCGGCTTGGCAATTCGGCGTCACAAGTTTGCAAGGATTTCACCCACAAACACCATGCCAATGTGAACACCAGCCATTAGTGAAAGCTAAAGCCTGAAAATGCCCTTTTTTCCTTCTCCAAAGCGTGATGCATCACGTTTGCACCGAGCCATGGCCGATCCCCTTTTCATGTTGCTTTCTCAGCCAGTCCCCACACAAATGCAGCACAGTGCAGCCCACTGTCAATGCCTTTGGAATAGGGTTTGCATGCCTCTGACGGCTGATGTGTGTATGGCGATCTTGGCCGTGAAGCAAGTCTCTGCTGACTCTTGGCCATCTCTGATCCATCAATCCACATTTCCACAAGGAGAGGATCAACCAGCAGTAGAAATGCCCATCATAGCTAGTGGTAAATCGTTGTGATCTGAAATAACATCAACAATTCAAAAGCTAATCGCCTTTTTAAAGAAGGCAAAGAGAGAACACGAGATGCAAGGATCCAGCCAATGTCCTAATGGGAGGACAAATTAGGCCAGGCAGGGCCGACAAAAATTAGGCTGGTGCCTTTGTCTCAAGGGCAGCCAGAGCGAGGGGGGGATTGCCAGACGATCTGATCTTCTTCCCCAGCCATCTGCCAATCTACGGCACCGACATGGCGGCCGCACAGTACTGTTCGGCACAGATCAGGAAGATCAGGGAGGACATTCAGATAGTGATGGCCTGTTTGATCTTTTTCAGGTGTTGTTAGGCCTGTCCTCGAGGCCTTTAGGTCCTTCAATGGCCAGAATGAGATGGGAGCTGGGGTCATAGCCACCCGGAGTGCCGAGTGCAGTGCCTGCTTTCTCTCGTGCTGACCAGGCATCCATGTGGAGTGAGTCATCTGCAAATAACTTTGGTGCCCTGGGAGGAGGTGGAGCACTGAACTGGTGGCGCACCAATGATTCGGTTCAGGTCGGCAGCAGAGGAGCTCACGAGCAGTAGTTTACACGTGTGCTAAAATATGCTGTTCTTTGCAGCGCCAATGCCTGTGATCGTGCAGAGGCTCGCTCCAGACTACAGTTTCCTTAGTACTTAAGAGAAAGCTTCTGCGATTCAGGGCAGTAACTAACTTTTGCTTTTGAGAACACTATGGCCTATGTTGACGTCACTATGAGGGAATCTTTTTTTTTTTGCGAATTATAAGGGAAGCATATGAATGTCATGCACATAGACATGATCATATGCATGTTGTTGCTTTGTTTGCATTTTCAAGTCTGGTAGGGTTCAATCTGGAAAATCCATTGGCTCTGGCTGCAACCTACACCATATGTAATGTTGTTGGCCAAATGCCTGAGCAGCCAGTACCACTACGAACATGGAGAATGATGCAGGTACAAATGCAACGGAGATGCAACTGCCAGCGTCGCCAGGAGGCCAACCCGGCCCAGCTACCAACATGAAAAGCAAGCAAGAATTGGATGTGGAAATTACAATCTTGTAACTTTCCAACGATACATGGTATACATCAGTATCACTCTCGTTATAACTGTTGTTGACAACAGTTTCTGTGAACAGATATATTTGTATCAAGACCACGATCATGGTCGGCTGTACTAACAGGGAACTGGGTTTGGCCTGTATGGAATCATCTATGCACTCACAATCAACATACAAAGTATACCACCTAAACTGTCAAACTGATGTTAGACTCGTCCTATCTGAACAACCATCGACCGAAGACGAATGCCGGTCATACGCTTGAGGGTCAAAGCTGAGATTTCACTTGGGTATTATGATCAATGTACCTTCAATGTCGCTGCTCAATCAATTCAGGTATAAGCCGGAGCAAGAACCCAAGCTGCTGCTGCGAGAAGGCCTGATGTGTTGCTCCGTCCACACCAGCACTGCTCCGGCTGAGGTCTGGTTTACTGAACCCCGCCACAGCATTTGAGATCTCCTCCACCTGATCAACGATGACGCCGTTTATGCCCATCAGGTACTGGACATAGACTGCTTCCCACACGTTACTGCATATGTATGTAACCAATATACACATGAAGTCTGTAAGATGATGATGAACAAACTATGGTGGACCGACACAAGAAACACGATATGGATATGGCGCTTACTTGAGCTGCCCGTAAGTGAGAAGTGCAAGGTTGGATTCTTGTGCTCTGACGACTGCAGCAGGGTTCTTGAGAATGCCTCTGACTTCTGACACGATCCCATGCAAATCATGCTCTAAGCATACCTGAATGGCATTGTTCAGTGAGTTCCTTCTTGAATCATGGTGTTTGGATATCCCTCCTTCTGTTAAGAAAAGTACCTAATGCAAAATATAGAAAAGGATGGAGATGATTATTCTGATTTCTGAATGTCAAAATGAATCTTTCTAGTATTATACCTAGCAAAATTTTATTCAATCAGACAGTAATTCTATCGTGCACTAGAACTGAATGCAAGTGTACACAAAAAAATATCAGCGGAGAATTGGTTCAGATAATCAGATTAGTTATAGTACTATCCACTTTGCAGCTATCTTGTGATTTTGTTTCCAAGTAAAAAAAACTGACTGATGATTTAATATGTTAAACAATAATTGCTTGTTTGCACTTACTGATCTCATGGGCCTAATGCCTAATCAAGTAAAACGATGAGCCCAAGACATTCCAACATAATGCAACTTGTGTACTCAGAATAATTGATGGAGGTGCATCACAATCAGATCGTTCTTCAAAAAGGTGATGCATTAAGATTGATTGGAAGCATGCCAATGAATATACTGAACGTAGAAATTTTTACAACCAGTGAAAATAAGCTAGCCCTACATATTGAGGAAACCTGACAAACAATTCAGACCTAACACAGAAGTTTCAAAGCATACGTACAGGATATAAACTTTGGAGCTCCCGTGTCATCATAGCCGCATCAGGATGGAAAGATGAGAAAAAAACTGGTCTATCCCTAGCATTCTGAAAAACAACCTGCCAAAATGATTCAACACCCTTATCGACATCAGTATTCATCTCTTAGTGTTGAAATGGATGTGAATAGAATGGAATGCAAATCAATTGTACTTCAATCCGAAGGGGAAAAGGCTGTACCTGCAATATAGCTTGAAGAGCACGTTCAAGGTCTTTCTTGTGATGGAGAACGTTGTCATCGAACTTTAGCTCAATGTTAAATCCCAGATGAGGACTGACACATTCAAAGACCTCTTGCAATGTGCAAAGGGAATCATCTTCTTCTGTACTCCAATTAAGGACTCTACCATCTCCTGTCCGTCTAAGTAAAGGCTTAGAGACCTGAAAGGCCAGTGCAAAGGACAGTGAATCAGTTAACCCCTTGAGCATGCATTCATGGACTTTTCATGAAAAAACCAATAGAAACAAGGTATGGCACCTTGCGAGATTCTTTTTGTGGCCCATATGAGAGGAATTCTTCCAAGAGAAGATCAGTAACACGCCTTTCATATACAGCCCCCTACACACCATGTATAATAGTCAGTTTTAAATAAAGAGTTCTTTCCAACAACAGATGGATAGGATGAACAGGATGAGCAAAAAGAACATACAATTCCTTGTGTTAAGATGAAGTCATCATGGAAGATTATTGGGCAGCCATCTTTTGTGACCTGTGAATGAGGTAGAGAGATTAGTGATTCCTTCAACAGATTAGTCTGGTCATCATAAATTCAGAGTCTCAGAGACAACATGGACAACATAAACTGTTCATGAGAAATCAATCAGGTGAACTACACTGCAACTCTTAAAATGGAATAGGCAAATAATGCAGTCATAACACATATGCTTCTGTAAGCTGCGCATACCGATATGACAGATGCTTCTTGTTGAGAATGCTCTAACTAATCATACCTTTGAGGCTTTGAGCACTGATTAGTGGCAATGGTAAGTATTTAAACAGAAATGCCTCTAGTATTTGGCATTGAACACCTTGAAATCCTGACATTCACCTCATGCAGAACTTCAGCACAAGAGAGCATTTACAATCAGTTCATCACCATTGTTGTCGTACAACTGTGGGTACCAATCATACTACTAGGACTCGACCAGAAATTGCAATATGCTCGCACAATGCCATATCGGGGCACGATCTAATCAACTTCACAATCCAGTCCACACGCATGATTGCTTGTTTTTATTAGGCTAGCTACACCCAAGGGGCAAACGGGGATTGGTCATGAAGGTCGCAAGGAATTTAGCTGTCTAGTTGCATCCACTAGAGCACGCATCTCCATTATTGCGTCGAAGAGTGCCCACCCGCCCACATTTCTGATCGACCGCACTACCTACCAGCTACCAATGTAGCATCGCAATGCTCAACTGCAATCCAAAGCTAAACAAGCTCCAAAGCAACACCGCGCCAGCTGCACGTACCTGGACATCGAACTCGACGAAGGCGACGGCGGCTTGCGCGGCGGCGCGGCCGAAGGAGAGCAGCGTGTTCTCCCGCTCCCTGGCGGCCCCGACGCGGGCCCCCGGCGGAGCCCCCACCGCGTTCATCCCCATCCCGCGGTGGCCACCCACCACCATCTTCCCCCGCTCCGCCAGCAGCGCGAGCGGCAGCTCCCGCTCCCTCCTCGCCGGAGCCGACGACGGCGGCGAGGAGGACGCGCTCGCCGCGATCCGGCAGAGCCCCGCCGCCGCCGCGCGGGTCGCCGCCGGGAGGAGCGCCATTTTGACCCCCAAGCTCCGAGCGCGTGCGCGTCGCTCTCGCTTGCTGATTTGGCACGGCTGGCTGGCGTCCGGACCCATGCTTTTTTGAAACATTTTTAGACCCGCACCCGCCGCCGCCGGGCCGAGCGACGCGACTGTGACGGTGACGCCCCGCCGAATGTTCCGCCGCGGCGCGGGTTTATGCCGAAGCATATTCCGTTTGAGCTGAACGAATATTCTGTCTGGCGGTCGGCAATTTTGCTCCGTGGCGGGCTGGCGGCCGAGTTTGAGAACGGGCCGCAAAACCCCGAAGGTACGTGGGCCGTTTTGCTTGGTTGGGTCAACTGACTCAACTCGATGGGTTTGGCCCAATAAGAAGTGGAGACTGCTTCATCGGTCATCAACGAGTACAATAATACTACTAGCCGGCGGCCGCCGCCTCCCCAATTTTCCCCGTCCCCCTTCTGCAAGCAAGAACAGAGCTAGGGTTTTAGGAGAGGAAGAGAGAGAGGCGCCCATGGATAACCCCGAGATGCAGCGATTCCTCCAGGTGAGAACTTGTTTCTCCCGCTCGTCATCCGGTGCTGGTAGGCGTGCGCTGTTGCTGTTGCCCTGGAAGGCGCGAGTTCTGCTGTATCTGGGCACATGTGGCTGTTGATTTACTCGGTCATTGATTTATTAGATTCTGGTGTAGTGGTCGGGCGTCGGTTCGTTAGGTTCTGATGAACTGTTTGTAGTTGTCTGCGTTAAGGTTTTGTGTGTAGGGGATGCTAAATTTCTTCGTATGATCACACTTTGTCGATGCAGTTGGTTGGGGATCTGAAGCCTCTTAAGATGTAGGATGATACAGCGGTGTAATATCCCTGGCTTGTGGCTTCTGCGCTTTTCGTTTGATTGGCCATGCCTAGTTCTTAATTTGTTCAGCTGTGCTAGATTCTTAATGTTGAGTTCTGGGTTTGTTCAACTTGTGTGCTAGCCTGCTTGGTGATGACTAGAGATGGTTATGAAGTTTAACTTTTTGATTGGAGGTGATACATGGTTTTATCAGAGTTTTCTGTTAGCACAGTAACCAATCATGCAATTTACCACTAGTTGCAGGGTGCAAACAGGCTAGTTTGCCTCCAATAAAAAAGTACTAGGAGCTCACCACTCCAAAATTTGATGCCAATAGGTCTACAGTCATAATAATGGATGATGCAGGCACCTAGAGCAAGCTTTGAAAATGGCCAACACGTTATAATAGTAATGAGGGGAGAGCTTTACTGGTTCCGTTAGTTTGGATGGTTGTCCTACCTAAAAACCTGAAAAATTAGGTTCCTTAGTACCTAATGAAACTTTCAATCAACCAAAATAGCTCTTGCAAATTAGAGACCTACAGTGAACTTTTTTAGCCATCCTCGATGTTGGTTTGCAGAATGTTGTTTAGAACATTAAAGATGTGTTAGCAAAAATAATGATTTTCAGGTGTTACCTTAAGATGGATGCTACTCCGTATAATTTAACCACTTCTGCTGTAAGAGATTAATTTTAGGCCTTCTTTTGGCATTTAGCTCATGTCCTGCTTACAGATGAAGAAACATAGCATATCACCAACTTAGACATGCTTGATGCCTGCTTCACTTTGGCCTCACTAGCTCTGTTGCTGTATCACCATTTCAGTCGTTTGATTCCTCTCATTTGTTTGTTTTTTTCCTTCACAGCAATCAATTAGCTTGTTAAATATTGGAATATGTTGCATGTTATAGCCTATAAGAACCACAGCATGGTCTATCATTTCCTCTATCTGCATATGGGAATGGGATTGCAGTTCTTGATGCCTGTATTCAGCATTCATTGTTGGCATACATGTCCTTGGTTTGCTGCTCAAGATTACATGTAATTCATACTGTTAGTACTGATGATATATATTTCAAATTATATTGCTGCTTCTCCAAATGCATATAGATGATGTTTTTTCATCTAAATATGTAAGAACATTACTTCACGACAGTGCATGCTTAATGTATCTCTTGTGCTTCATGAGTCAGGGTTCGGAAGCTAAAATACCCTGCATTTGCATGTTCAATTGCATTGCTTGCATGTTCAATTGCATTGCTTGTGTGCTTAGAGAAATCCAAATGTTCAGATTTCACATTGTATCCATATTTTCGCATGTGCGATTGCATTGGCCATACTTTCATCTGGTACAAGTCCAACATGGCATAGCAAGAAACAAGACCACTTTTTTGATGATGCTATCTCGTTTTACATTCGTTTAACCTAACCTCTGTCTCCTGTGCAAGAATGCATGATAGTAAATTTGAACTGGCCTCGGCATTTTGTTATCTTCTGTAAATGAGTGGAAAATTCTTACCTTAATTTCTGTAACACTGCAGCAAGAGCAGCAGAAGGCGATGATGGGCGAGATGGTGGGCAAGCTGACAAGTGTGTGCTGGGACAAATGCATCACTGGCACCCCAGGAAGCAAGTTCAGCTCGGGGGAAACAACCTGCCTGACCAACTGTGCCCAGAGGTTTCTCGACATGAGCGTGCTGATTGCCAAACGGTTCGAGATGCAGTGAGGTGTCGTGTCGGCGCCCGTAGCTGTTGCTTTGTCATATGCCATTTAAGTTTCTTCTCCGAGCTTCCTACGAACCCTCTGAATTGAACGATGCTGGGTTTTCATCTTTTGACAGAGAGAGAGAGAGTCTAATGTACTTCCAAAGTTCCAGTATCTATTGCCTGATTGGGCAATATATTAAGGTGTGATTGTCCGATTGATCTGTTTGAAACTCAACATCCCCTGCCCTGACTTGAACTGAACATGCTGCTCGTGCGTCCACCGAGTGACTATTTATATACTTACAGATAAAATACACTCTTCTAGGTGTAGCATCATGACAATTACAACTTCAGTTCCATTTGCCTAGTAGGATTCTATGCAGATACAGAATGTTTTGTTTTGATCAACCGTTCTTACAATTCCAGGCTCCAGCTGAATTGTCTTATCTCTGAACATTATAACAGACAAAATGATCATGGAACAAATAGAAAGAAGAAAGCTTCACGGGCCAAAGCAATGCAATATTTGCCATTCGAAAGCTCACGGGGGCCCTGTAGAACTAGAAAGCCCACAGGGCCCATGACTCCCCAGATATTTCGGCCCCAAACCAACTAACCAGCCCCATTCGCCGATATAACACCACACCCACTCACGCGACCTGCGGCTTAAACCCTTATCACCTCTCCCCACCGCCGCGTCCTCTCCCGCATCTCCGCCGACTCGTCCCCTCCTAGGGTTTTGCTGCCGCCATGGCGATGGCGTCGCGCGCGCTCCTCCTCTCCCGCGCGGCGCTCTCGCCGCTCTCCGCCGCGGCCGCGGCCGCGTCGTCGTCCCGCCGCCTCCCCTCTCTCCTCCGCCCGCTCGCTGCGGCCGCGAGCCTCCTCCCGGCGGCGGCGGCGGCGCCCTCTCCGGGTGCGGGGATACGGTGCTTCGCGACGCAGCCGGCCACGTCCTCGCTGCGGGACTCGTCCCCGAACTGGAGCAACCGCCCGCCCAAGGAGACGATCCTCCTCGACGGGTGCGACTTCGAGCACTGGCTCGTCGTCATGGAGCCGCCCCAAGGCGACCCCGCCAACCCCGACGTCACGCGCGACGAGATCATCAAGGGCTACATCGAGACCCTTGCCTCAGTCGTCGGGAGGTATCTAACGCCGGATCCATGTCTCTGTTTACTTCTTGCACTATGTACTATTTCTGTTGGGACCGATAAGATTGAGGCGATATTCCATTAATTGTTGTTTGAAATTATTGCTGGTTTGATCCGCTGCTGCTTGAATATTCATGAATCTCTAGGTATTATTGATTCTAGCAGCAGGCTTTATCAAGTTCGTGTTTAATGTAAATTTCTGTAGAAAAAAAATTGTTTGGTCTTTTAGTTTCTGTAAAAAGTATGATTGGGCCTATTTGTTGTTTCTCTGCATGGTGTGAGCTTGTGTAGTTGATCTGCAGCCATGAAGCTTCTGGTCGATGGGATTTTTTATAAGCCAATTTAGTAAAGTTGGGATTTGAGCCTGTAATTTGGTCCAATTGTTCTTTTGCGCTGTTAGGTCACAGGAGTCTTCATATGTATGGTATACCAGTGTAATATCTGTGCAAGTTTTGGTCAAGTAAAATGCAGGTCTTGTTCATTTTGTCTTTACAGTGCCTGCATCTAAAACTAATTCCATGTTTCAGTGAGGAAGAAGCTAGGCAAAAGATATACTCGGTGTCGACTCGTCATTACTTTGCGTTTGGTGCCCTTGTATCCGAGGAACTTTCTTACAAACTAAAAGGTATTTTTTATCTCATGAAGTGATATGTACTCCCTCCGTTTCAAATTATAGGTCGTTTTGGCTTTTCTAGCTAGATACATACAAACATCTATGCAACTAGAAAAGCCAAAACGACCTATAATTTGGGACGGAGGGAGTAGGAAATTTCATCATTACATTCCATTTAATGTTCTTCCTTGGATCTTATGATTCTTCATCATTTGCAGAGTTGCCCAAGGTCCGCTGGGTTCTTCCCGATTCATACCTGGATGTGAAAAATAAGGACTATGGAGGTAATGATAACATGTTTCCTATCTTAATATAGATCAATAAGTCAAGGTTCTCTTGTTCAGGTCCAACAATCCTGCTGATTTATTCAAGGACAGCGGTATTTATTGTGTTCTTTTTGTTGATTGTTGTACTTTTGTTGGTTGGTTGCTTGTTGAATATAAATAATGGTAGGATTTTGACATTGAGCTATTTGAATCTTCATTATTTGTGTCAGATGTAAATGGCATGCCAAAGTTATTTGGTTGAACCCAAACTCCAGAATGTTTTGTGAAATTTTGCTTGTCTGCACTTAAATGACTTGCCTGTTATGTTCCCACATTTGATTCCCATAGCCTTGAGTGATTTAAGGATATCACTGTCCAATCAGCTTAGGTGATACACATCTTGTATGTGTTCCTTCCTTCTCCTTGTTCAAAAATACCAAGACAGATTTAAGAGCCTAACTTGTAATAGCAGTTCATTGAAACCATTGTTTGTGATCAAATTGTTGGTGCTCATTTTTCAATGTCCTCCTGTGTTAAGACAACTCATTGTATGAGTTTGAGCATATTTATAATTCTGAGCGTATGTTCATTTCTGTGATGACAATAAATGAACTGACCAGTCCCTAATTTTTTTGATATATTCCATTTCTGTTTCAGGAGAACCTTTCATAAATGGGGAAGCTGTTCCTTATGATCCCAAATACCATGAGGAGTGGGTCAGGAACAATGCTCGTGCCAATGAAAGATCTCGGCGCAATGATAGGCCCCGCAATTTCGACAGGTCAAGGACCTTTGATAGGAGAAGGGAGAACATGCAGAACTTCCAGAACAGAGATGTGCCTCCTGGGCAGGGTTACAACAGCCCTCCACCACCTGGCCAGAACCAAATGCCACCACGTGAAGGCCCTCCGCACCATGCTCAGGGCAACATGCCTCCGCCGCCACCACCACCTCATGCAGGTGGTGCTCCGCCAAACTACCAGCAAGGTGGCGCTCCTGGCTACCCACAGGGGGGATACACCCCTGGTGGTGCTCCGCCCTACCAGCAAGGTGGTGCTCCTGGCTACCAAGGTGGACCTCCTGGGTATCAAGGCGGTAACCAAGGTTACCAAGGGAACCCAGGCCAGGCTTACCAAGGTGGCAACCCTGGCTACCAAGGTGGAGCACCAGGTTACCAAGGTGGTAATCCGCCACCCCCTTACCAGGGAGGCAACCCCAACACACCACCCCCGTACCAAGGTGGTGGCAATCCTGGCTACGGTGGCGGTGGCCCAGGCTACCCAGGCCAAGGAGGCAACTCGAACTACCAATAAGCACGACCATGAGCATATGCAGGCGCCCCTGTTCCAGAGTACTCTTTTGGAAAAGATGGTGGGCAGTAGTATAAATCGAACCCTTGTTGCCGTCTGATTTTCATGGTTTGTCGTTGCTGTATTCGCCTAATTACCCCATAATACTTGAACTTGTGCTTGGGTGTCGAACGATGTTTCTGGAAGTATGAAACTATGGATGATACTAGTATGTAACAGCTGCTCTTAATGCACTTGTTGCCCTTGTTTGCTGAACTAGGTAGTTGTCTTGTTATAATAAGCTTCATCTATCTGCTGCTGTGCCAACTGTTATTGGGATGTTTGGTGTGATAAATTGGTTGGCTGTTTAATCAGTTTGTTACTGATTATGGGATCGTTTATCGTTGGTAGGGATGTGGTTGTGGTTGAAATAGATGTGGCTGCTCTGGTGGAGCGGCTTTTCTGGTAGAGATGAAGTTATTTTGGAAAGTGTTTGGCTAAACGGCTTCTCCTATATCTTAAGGAGTAACTGTGAGAGATCAAATGTTCTCTATGCCCTTAGCTATGTGATTTGGATGTACGCATGAGTATATGTTTGCCCTCAATTATAATGTGATTTCTAGTATGAAATGAAAAAAATAATGAATAGAAATTAGATTAACCAATATTGAGTAGGTTGATATATATAATTAACTAATAATTTATATGTTATTTCATTTAAAATAAAATTGATTAGTAAATATATGATTAGATCAATAATTCTTTCCTTTTTTTCTCTTCTTTTTTTTCTTCTTTTTTCATGCCTTATCCATTACTCATGAGTCATGGCCTTATCCCGTCCTCATCCTTCACGCCAGGCTCTGCTTCTTACTCCTGGTCCGCTTTCATTGTTATCCGCCTGCTCGGGTGTTGCTACTGTTAATTCGCCGCCGTAGTTCCATTCTCCCAGCTGGGTGATATTGCTGCTCCTTCATCGCTGCCCCCAGCTCGCACCCACGCTGGGCCGTGCGGCCACGCTGGTGGCTGACGGAGCGAGCGGATGCGCTCAAGCACAAGGCTGCACCGCGCCTAGCCCTCACCCTCCTTCTCCATCGCCGGCCGTGCGCCGCATCTACCCCACGCGCCATACTACTTCCCCGTTGTGCTCTTTCTACATCGCGCATCGCATCTCCGCTGCCGCCACGCTTCCTTGGCATGCACCGTTGATGAGCATCGCTCGGGCGGGGGCATTTTTGCCGAGGATCTCAGGAGATGGGGTTGAAGCCGCGGGGAGCTTTTTTTTTTGCCTCCTCTCCATCGGAAGGCTACAGAGAGCGGGTTTCGCGGGAGCTTCGATGGCGAAGACGTGCCAAAGAGGGCCTATTTCTGCTAAAATTATGTAGTTTATGGTGATTCATTCAGCGTTCCACTCAGTACATGAGGACCAATCCCTGTTCAGATAAGTGAAACTTGCGCTGCATGGGGCCCATCGGCTAGATAGGTACTTTGTAAGGGGGTGTTTGGATACGAGGTGTTAAACTTTAACAGTGTCACATCGGATGTTTGGATGTTAATTAGGAGGACTAAACATGAGCTAATTATAAAACTAATTGCAGAACCCTGCGCTAATTCGCGAGACATCTATTAAGCCTAATTAATCCATCAGTAGCAAATGGTTACTGTAGCACCACATTATCAAATCATGGACTAATTAGGCTTAATAGATTCGTCTCGCGAATTATACTCCATCTGTGCAATTAGTTTTGTAATTAACCTATGTTTAATACTCCTAATTAGTATTCAACAACCGATGTGATAGGTGTTAAATTTTAACGGGGTGTTCCCAAACACCCCTTAATTCTCGGCCCAGGCCCAACTGTGTGGACCTCGGTCCACGACCCTAGAAAACATCCGGGCCCACCGCCCCAGCTGCGCCTGCACTGCCCCAGCCAACTGCTACGCGCACCCCGAGGCCGTCCCCGTGCGCGCGCGGAGGCGGAGACACAGGCCAGACGAGAGACGACACGCGCGCACGTCCCAACGCCAGCCAACTCGAGAGCGAGGAGGAGAGGAGGGAGAGCCCACCCCGACCTAACCCGAAGACCCCCTCCTCCACCTCCCACCCACCTTTCCCCTCCTTCCCTCCCTCCCCCACGCTCCGCGCCCGCCCCGCGGCCCGCGTCCGGTCCGACGCCGCCGCACGACTCCGCCCCAGCGCCCCTCCTCGCCGGGGGACGTCGCGCTACGTCGCGTCGGGGAGGCCTCGCTCGGGGGGAGGGCTTCGGTCGGTTGGCCGGTGCGGCCGTAGGGGAGGAGTACGGGGGGAGCTTGATCTAGGGCTCCTGCCCCTTGCGGCGGCGGGATGTACGTGCCGCCGCTTCCCGGCGACGCTGGTGGCCGCGGCGATGCGGCCGCCGGCGAGCAGCCTAGGGTTTACCAGGTCTGGCGGGGAAGCAACGTAAGAAATCGCTACCCGCCCCCTCCTCCTCCCTTCATCTGCAGTGATCTGGGAGGCGTTTTTGCAATTGTAATCTGTTGGTCGAGCCTGCGGTTACTGGCTGGATTGCTTGGGCAATTGCTTGATTAGGCGAAATTTAATGGGCCCGGTTCATGTTATTGCAGTAGTTCCTGTGATGCAAATTGGGGGATACTGGCTGGAATAGAGGGATTCGCGTGCTTACATTGTGTTTTGGTATATTCGGTAATCAGGAAATGGTTAGTTGTTGAAGTCCTAAACTATTCTGTGAGCTCTTCCTAAAGGATACACCAATCGTTCACATAGTTATAGCCTGCCATTGAGGGGAATTCTTAGCATCACGCTGTGTTCGTTGTTTTTAGTTATATGAGAAGAATCTTCTATGAGCAAGGCGTTCAATAAATTTCAGTTGGACTTGTTTTTTTAACTCATACTTAGTTACATGAGAAGAATACTTTTGTGAGCAGGGCGTTCAATATTCAATTCAGTTGGACTTGTTTTTTTTAACTGATACACTGGCCACAATTTAACGATTTCATTGGCCTGTGATAAATAGTGGATCTTCTTCATGTTGCCCAGCTGTAACTTTGAAATTATTTATTCATTTTTTATTTGAAAATGAAATTGGCATCTGTGCGAAATTCGAACGATAAATCTTGCCACATGATAATTTCAATTCAGGTCATGGTTTCTGAGTTCCTTAGTCCTCACGCGAACTATACTCAGCCTTTGTTGTACCCTGATCCCTTGGTCGGCATATTGCCAGCAAGGAGGAAACCAGCAAAGTAAGCAGGTGGGAACCACATGAATTCACTGGGTCGGAGCATGGTCCATCAAAATCAGACTTCTAGTTCTATGGTTTCTAATTTATATGTTTTGGTGTTTCCGGTAGTTAGGAAATGGTTAGTAGTTGAAGTCCTGAACTATTCTGTTAGCTCTTACCATGTCTGAGATGTGGGCTACCAATAGGGGGGGGGGGGGGGGGGGTGGAAGGACACACATAGTTATACCCAATCATTCACATAGTTATACCCAACCATTGTGAGAAATTCTCAATGCCATGCTGTGTTCACTGTTCTGAGTTATAAGAGTAGAATACTTCTGTGAGCAGGGTGTTCAATAGATTGCAGTTGAACTTATTTCTTTTTTACTGACACACCAACTGCAATTTAACGATTGCAATCGCATCGATCTGTAATAAATGTTGGGGTCTTCTTCGTATTGTAGTTGGGACTTTGAAATGATTTATGAGGTTTTTACATGAAAATGAAATGGGCAGCTGTACAAAATTCGAACGATAAAGCCTGCCTCATGACGATCTCAATTCAGATCACTGTTTGAGTTCCTCATATGAACTATCCTCAGCCTTTTGTTGTACCCTGATCCCTTAGGTCGGCATATTGCCATCAATGAAGAAACCAGAAAAGCAGGTAATAGGCTGGACCTGTAGGCAGGTAGGAACCACACGAATTCACTGGGTCAGAGCATGGTGCATCAAGATCAGACCTCTATGGATCTACACCATTTGTTCTTTACATGTTTCAAATCTTCGGTTACAGTTTTGTAGCTTTTCATTGATCATTTGGCATTGTTCAAAACTGACCCTTGCATCTACCGGAGGATCAACAGTTGTTCTGGCTAATGCTAATATTTTCATGAACAGTAGCATCAGGATATATTAGTTTTTATTCCGTGTACTTTTGGGCTTTGGCTTGAAAGTATGATGTGTTTTCACAAGTTTGAACTGTAGTAATCATAAGTTGTCATTGGTCAAGGGCATACTTCTGTATCTTTGATAGCTCATTTCCATTTTGGCAACCCTTACCAATCTGAACTGTGAAAATACTATGCTTTTTCTTTATTTTGAGTTCTCAACCAAATATGGGATATTTGCCCCACTGCCTATCTAGTGGTCCATTCTGTAGTTAGCTAACGGAGTCAGAGTGAACACAAGGTTTTCCAAAAAAAGTGTCTGAATTTATGCGCAAACAAGTATTTCAAGTTTACTGTGGTTTCTTGTGACTGGGTTTTCGAACTTCGTTGACGGCATCTCACAGTTCTCTTTGCTATTTGCAGGAATTCTTCTTGCAGGGAAGATTCATATTTGGGCCTGATGTGAGATCTGTGTTTCTCACTATGTTCCTCATTATTGCACCTGTGGTTGCCTTTTGTGTGTTTGTTGCAAGGCATCTCATGAATGATTTTCCCGATAGCTGGGGCATCTCAGTGATGATAGTGGTGGTTGTCTTCACCGTCTATGTAAGCATACTACTGCCATTGCTAATACATATATTTACTACATATCATAAGCAGTTGATCCTTAGCCATTACTTATCCCCTAAAATGACACTTTTCTTGTGCTTACTAGTCTGCACTTTCATTTAGCTCACTTAGCTTGCTGATGAGTTTCTACGTGTCCTTTTTTCAAGGAAATCTGCATTTTACAAGGTGCACAAGTAACTGAACTTCTTTTCTTTTTCTAGGATTTGACGCTGCTTCTCTGTACCTCTGGTAGAGATCCTGGTATAATACCTCGTAATACTCATCCTCCTGAACCTGAATCCATTGATGGGGTCAATGAATCTGGAGGTCAGACTCCACAACAATTTCGTTTGCCTCGTACAAGGGAAGTTATTGTAAATGGAATCAGTGTAAGGGTCAAATACTGTGATACCTGCATGCTGTACCGACCACCTCGGTGCTCACACTGTTCTATTTGCAATAACTGTGTGGAACGTTTTGATCATCACTGCCCGTGGGTTGGCCAGTGCATAGGACTGGTAAGTTATTCAAGATTACTAACAGTTTTTATAGGCGTCCTTATCATAGAAGCTTCCTGTGCACGTATACTTGAATTGATATTCAGAGTTACTCTTTCCTGGTACTTTTTTTGTTTTTTTAGAATTCTCTTGACAAATTTTCTAATTTTTAAGCCTGACCATCAGCTTATTTGTGCAGCGTAATTATCGGTTCTTCTACATGTTTGTATTCTCGACCACATTACTCTGCCTGTATGTATTTGCCTTCTGTTGGGTGTATGTGATCAAGATTAGAAATGCTGAACATTTGTCAATTTGGAAGGCCTTGGCGAAGACACCAGCTTCAATTGTTCTGATTATCTACTGCTTTCTTTGTGTATGGTTTGTTGGTGGTCTGTCTGTCTTCCATTTATATCTGATGAGCACCAACCAGGTAGGTGTTGGTTCATTCTGATTGTTGTCTCCTTAACGCTGCAACTGCAATTCAATAGCTAATCCTTTACCACATTTCGTGTAGACAACATATGAGAACTTCAGGTATCGCTATGATCGGCGCGATAACCCATATAACAGAGGTATTCTGAACAACTTCCTAGAGATATTCTGCACTGCTATTCCCCCTTCCAAGAACAATTTCCGGGCAAGGGTCACAGTAGAGCAAGGGTTGCAACAAACGCGCTCACAGTCTAGAGGTTTCATGAGCCCCAACATGGGGAAGCCTATTGGAGATCTCGAAATGGGCAGGAAGCCAGTGCCTTGGGACGAGCCAAGGACAGCAGCTGACATCAGGGACTTGGAAGCAGGCCTTGGTGGCATGTTTGAGGAGAAAGAGGGCAGAATAGCCCATGCATCCCCAGATATGAGCAGAGATGAACTTCCAGCAGAGTTTGTGGATGGCCGAGCTGGCATGCATTCGAGGGAGTCAAGTTGGGTTCGCAGAGGCACAGACGAATTTGAAGCCTCCATGGCTGCCTTTGGTTTGGAAGCTGACGGTGGCAACAGCGTTGCCCGGACTGGCACACATTAGCCCAAAAAACTGAAAAAAAAACTACGGTGTGTTTCAGTTGTGCGTCGAGTGGGTGTTTATTGATCATGTCTCAAAGCGAACTGCCATGTGTTATCCAGTGTGCCAGGTAACGCCCTGGATCAGTGTAATTGTAAGCACGCTTGCTGCTGTGTGTCTCATCCCCTGGTAGCGCATCGGAGCCCAGCTGCTGTTGTTTGTTTGGTGTTTTAAGAAAGTAGCCGACGAGCTTAAGCTCCCGCCCGGTTCGGATGATGTGTATCTGTATATAACTAAAATTATCAGGTTGCAACAAATGCTGTGTTTGGTTTGCCACGCCCTTTGCCTTACTGTGGTCATCCCGGTGCCATTGATGAGTAGCCAGCTTGGCTCTTTGTATACGATCTGCTCCTGGAACTTGTGAAGCTCGCTCTCATTCTGGTTCATACAGGGTGTGCTAACACCATTGGTTACATGCACCACTCATGCATGCATGGATAATCTTAAACGGTGGTGTACTTCTTGTATCGTATGATTCATTCTTATTAAGTAGAATAATGTATTAAGTGGGATGGCTTCATTCTGAATGGGTTGGTATAATTCACCCAATAAAAAAAATATTATTATTTTGAACATTTCATACATGAACCAAATGATAAACACACATCCATAGTACTCTGTCATTGCATTGCAATTTGCAACACTGGGCATGAATGTTACAGAAGAATCTTTTGCCTGTGTGAGTTCAAGGGAAAGTTGCACATGATTGGTAGGGGAACTGTTTGCATTGCAGGTCGCTAGTTTGTATGTTGCGTGGCGGGCGGGCAAGTTGGTTGCCGGGCGCAGTCTCTGCTAGGAGTAGAATGCAGATGCAATGCCACAATTGACTGAAAAGACTTGTGGGCTTGCCAATCACTGAAGAACGCTGCAATCAGCCAGAGCTAATGAAATGAAACAAAAAATGGGAGACGATGCACGGCCTCAACAATGTGCTCTGCCATTTTTTGTAAATAAAAAAAAATGAACTTGCAGCAGGGTACCCATGGCCGGACAGACTGAATTGCAACTGGGTAAACGCACTCGCTGTGCTCCCACTCCCAGAGTCCCAGTAAGATTGGGCCAATAATTGTACTAGTAGCAGAGCAGGCACCAGTGGATTCGATCGATGTCCTCCAGTCCTGCCCGGCCGGCCCGGCGTGCCTCGTCCAGTGAGGCCGGCCGGCCGTCAGCGCCGCTGCTGCCGCTGCGACATGTGGACTGGATGACCGACCGTCCAATTATTGATGGGTGGATGTGGGTCGACATGCTGGACGCAGCTCGTCATCGCACTCGCAGCTACCACGGCACGGGGGTTGCTAGCTAGCTCGTCGTCGTGGTGGCTTGGATGTAGGAACAGGATCGGCTGGAGGAGAGGCGGATTGCATCATCATCTGCATGCAGTGCCGGCGGTGGGTGGTCTCCCAGTGGTGCACTCGGCCGTCACGTCTGATCTGATCGGGTAGGTGCGTCCGTGCGTGCGTGGTGGCCCTGGTGGGTGAGGTCGCCTACATCTGAGTGATCCAGCCGCCCAACGCGAGCCCCGTACCTGTACGTACCATGCACCGGCCGGACAAGCACAAGCTATGGCTGGTTGCTTGCTTTGGCAGCCGGCCGGCCGGCCGGCCGGAGCGAGCCGATAGAATAATACTGGACCAGCGCCCGCGGCCGACCACACCGTGCCGTACCTGACGATCATCGATCAGGACCAAAGACGCGCACGCATGCCATGCCATGCATGATGGATGCAACATTGCAACTGAGATGAACAGTACAGATGATGGTGGCTAGGTAGCTAGCTAGACGCAGCTGCGGATCGGTCGACCAATGCAAGATGCGGCTGCATGCATGCACATGATGATCTATATGGCTGCCAATGCATGCCCTCCAGGCTCCAGCTTGAGACGACACAACGGTGGATTCGGATATTAACTTTCCTCGCCTCGTGCACTGAGTGTCGTTGTCGTTAGGCCAGTGGTTTCATGCTAGTTTCATTAGCATTAAATTTTATGGCACATCATTTTACAGGATCATCAGATAAGAGGAAAGTCCGTTTTAATAACGGTACAATGAAAATATTGGTGGTTTTTGTTGCTTTATCCACGATCTGGACAGCTTCATTATTGGCGGCTAGCAGCTAGACCAGATAGGATGGAGCAAATAAAACTCGCATGTTTCATGAATCTTTCTTTAATTTGCGATCGATGATGTTTCCCTACTGCGAGACGCGCACACGGGAACGAAGATTCGCACGACCCCGGTGCAGATTGCACTAGCCTACTACAACAGACACCTTAGCTTGCTAGTGGCAACTGGCAAGAGGCGTGCCTAGGGCATGCAAAAGTGGGGAGGCAGCCTAGTCACAGCCGATGCGTACGTTGAAGCACACACGGCAGGTGCCGCAAGTAGTGAAGTGCGAAGCGAAGCTAGCTGGACTCCGGAGTGAGCAACAGCTAGCTGCCGCTACACTACAGCGCCCAACAAAGCAGCAGCAGGTAGGCAAAGTGACCAACTAGCTAGCCAGGCGCGCGGCTGCAACTTGCTTGCACGCGGCGCGGCCGGATCGGGGATCGGAGTTGGGCGCCGCTCGATCTGGCCGCGACGCACCAGCAAGCAAAAGCGATGGATCCCCCAGGATATGCGCTGGGGTGCTTGGCATGGCTGGAATCGAAGCTGGGGTTTGCTACTATACCACCATACCATACCGCCATACTGTGCACACTGTTTTAACTGGTGAATTGAGTTGCCTATACGACAGGCCTTGCACTTTCTTGTTCCCCATGCATGATTTCCACCCTTGTCTTTTTCCACGGTTTTGGTGCTCGATATATCTTCCCCAGCCACGGCGACGAGACCCGGTCGGCCGGCTGCGAGGGTCCAGGTGGGACCCACATGTCAGCCAGATCAGGGATGCAATGCAAGTGGCGCCATCAAAACCTTGCCACCCTGTTGCGTTCGTGAGCCACCATGGAATCGATTGCATGCAGTGAGTGGCCACGTAGCAGTAACGTAGCGCATAGTGTTTTGTACACGTAGCAGTGCTCTCCGCGTGAAATACGGACCACGCGGTTCATGTCAATGTCGTTCCATGACAATGCAAGCAGGCCCTAAACGGAACAAGGAATGAAGGAAGAAGCTTCCTCTCCTTTGCCTTTGCCGGGGCAGACAATGGAGAGCAGCATCGACAAAATTGCCTGCCTTTTCACCTGGCTTCATTCTCTCTATATTTTTGGGGGGTTTTGGAGGCGTACATGTCCAAGTCACCCAAGTGGCCGAAGACTATCGCTACCAGCAAAATAAAGTTTGATAGCGAGATTACTAAGGACTATGCATGCATGGGATTCAGTTACTACAGAATATATGTTCCCGCCGTACTTTTCATCATCCTTTCTTTGCGATTAACGTTGCAAGCGCTCGCTAGTATGAGCTGAGCTACAAAGCCTCCACCTAGCTTTTACAAGTGCTTTAATGGAAAATCGCCATAAATCTAGGTTAAAATTGCCACGATGCCTTGCCTGCAGAGTCTCTCCTTTATTTTTCACCTTTTGAAATCCGTTGCCAGGGTGCCAGGTCGAGTGGCTAGGGCTGGTACAGTCAAGGACACATGCTAAAAACCACATTTCAAAAAGGCACTTCTGACACAGGATTTTTGCTAGATATATGTGATTAGCTGTAAGGATTGTATAGGTCGAGATTCTAATTGACCCACTCCTAAGTCCTAACACTGACAATGACAGCATTCTACCTTAACCAGAAAGTGCCCCTAGATACTCTTATTGGTAAGCACAACCACCATTGATACCAAGCAGATGAATCTAGTGATAAGCTGTTTCCAACACTGTTTATTCGCCACTTTGAAAGCTTTTCCTCGGGTGCTCTAAGAAAAAGTGCACTGCCATGAACTCTGCAGTGCCCATTTCAAAGATTTAATGACGATTTGTCATTCTAAATAACCTCCACGTCGATTTAGTTTATGTCGCCACTTGTGTAAATAACACCTGGGGCCATCTGCACTGATGCCACATGGGCAAAGGTGACTTGACAAACAATCGAAACCCAAGGCAAATCTGCAAATACTGCTTCAAAGCATGGGAGGAAATCATGCGTTCGAGGAAATACTGCTTCAAAGTAATGCATGGGAGGTATATGCACTCAAAGAGACATGCGAAACCACATTGCAAAAGAAATTTGTAGCTTTATATGTGACATAAAGTTGTGCTTTAGGATATGTACAAGTACCAGAAAGAAAAATGTTAATTGACCTATTCCTAATACTGACAATGACAGCATGCATGCTAATGTATACTCACCGGAAAAATGGCTCAGATACTACCTCATTGAAAAAGGACAACCATTGACAGTTTGACACAAAACATATGAATCTAGAAATAAACCCTCACCACCATTTGTTAGGTTAGATTGTATCCAATCCGACAACAACAATTTTTTTGTCGAGCTCTAAGAAAAAGTGGGCCACCACAAACCCGTAGTGCATCATATCATAGGAAAAAATTGTATACAGTCCTGTTTTATGTCTATACGAACTTTTTTTAAAAAAAAAACTTTTGAAGTGGAGGGGAGTATATATCCTGTTCCCGTGTGATTGGGCACTCCACGATTGGCAGGCTCGCCTAACAGCTCTTGACTAGACGACGCAACTACGCTGCATGCCCCCACCACATGACACCATCACCCATCACCAGCTCGGCCACGTACCAACACCGGCCACCTCCTGAAACCTCGTACACGCAACAGCAGCATTGCTCGGCCTGCAATAATGCATGGATCCATCAATGAATCAGTCAGTGCCCTCATGCAGCTGCTCGATCAAAGAAATATGAACAAAACCAGAGCATGTAAGTGGCCACATCGGCCGCACCACGCCGTCGTTGCAGGGATAAGATCACGCACGAGACCTGCAAAAATAATGGAGTTGCGCTGCTCAAGACCCCTCTAGCTACCCTCTAGAGGCCTGGGTCGCCGATCCGGAAGGGAGCAATGGCTAGATCAGCAGCGCGTCGGCATTGCACCCTGAATCTCGGTGACCGCAGATGCAGTGCAGGGCGAAAGCTAGGGTTCTCTGGCCGTCCGGTGTCGATCGCCTCCGATTCGGAGGAGGAAGAGGAGAGCCATGCATGCTTTGATTTTCTGGGTGTGATGGCCGCACGGTGGCCGTGCTCCCGTCCTCCTGTCTGGGTCCATACCTGCAACTGCGAATGCAAGCTGGGGCTTGTAAAATTCAGAGAAGAACCCAACTGGTGGTCGTGCCATCATCTTGTCTGAATCCCGAGTAGCAGAGGAGGAGCCAGACCACCGAGATGGCGCGTGACATTGCGCCACTGAGCTTACACAGAAGGGCCCAATATGTGTGTGCTGTCCACTGTTGCAAATGATCAGGCAGCCTGCTCTGAGTTTTCGGTGCCTAATTTGCACTACATACAGTAAATCAAGTGCTCTGAACTCTGAACTGAAGTACAGTTTCCTGATCATGTGTAACTAACTGTGTAAGTGTATGTAGCTGCATGTTTCAGCAAAATTCCCGGGAAATTCACGCGTTGTTTCCAAGCATGCCATGATCTGATGATCCTCTCCTCCAAACTAAAGGTTCTTGGATTCGATCCGCCGGATGCGGTACATGCACTTAGCTAGGTAGTAGCTAGGATAGTGGCCCTGATCCTATCCCAGGCCGGTAACATTGGTCAACTTGTGTTGTGTTGCGTTGCGTTGCGTTGCTGGGGATACACTGATCATTTCATGCACGATGGCTCGGATGCATCTGCGAGAGAGACATTGAGATACGGGTGTGTGTGCCGTTCTCACTGGACGATGCTGCCGTGGTGCTTGCAATGGCAATGGTGCCAACAGGGTCAGATGCGATAGAAAGGGTAAAGGGAAAAGGGTCCCCTAATCGATCGCCTCCCAGTCCCAGGGCGCCACTAGTGGTAAAATTGGCTGCAGGCATCGGCCCAACCACCCAAGTTGCCCCCGCGCTGAGCATCTCTTATCCCACGCCGGAACGATCTGTTCATCATCTTCAGCAAATTAATGGGTACAGCATTACCACCCCACTACCCATGGATCTACCAGGGTTACTTGCAGCTGAAGAGTGCTTCTTGTTGCATTGTATCTGTTCATGGTTAATGCAGGTCAATTAAGCCACTGTCAGGTAGTCTGTCTCTGGGTCTGATAAGCAAGAAAAAAAAGGAGCTATAACCTAGGCACCTGGATTCGAGTTGAAAAGTAATCGGAACCTTGGTGGTTAGATGCACCAACAAGTTCACGAGGAGTGAATTTGACTTATTGTTAAAAAAAAGAGGTGATTGAAAGTAGGCACCTAGATTCAAGTCAAAAGTGAGTTCAACCTGGGTTGCGATGTATAGCCACATATCCCAGCCAGCCAGTTCAGCTGGACGTGTTTGGCATCGAGTTAGTGGAATGGAGTTGAAAAAGTTGGAGTGAAGTGCTCCCAAACACCCTCCAAGTCTTGATCATGGAGGTCTTGATCTTGGGTTTCCGTGCAGCTCAATCTTTCGAGCCATTTTGGCAAAAGAAAGGTAGTGCCGATTCTTTTCGGCTCGTGGGGTTTCTGAAACTGATCGCGGTTTAACCGCTTGATTGGGCCATGATTACGATGTCTGCAATCTGCATTGACTTATTTGAAGCAGCTAGCTGTAGTGGCCCAGCTGCTGATGATTGAGATGTTCAGCTGGCTGTTCTGTCACTTGGTGGCTATAGAGTTATGGTCTTCTGGATCCTGCAGATTCTAAATCCTCCCCGTTCTAATACGTACTTCTCAGGGACCAACTTTTTCTGGTCAACTTGCATGCAAATGTCCCAAACTGAATAATCACAGGCAGCACACCTTTTTCAAAGAGGTGTGCCTCCAGCCGGCAACTGCAATTTCAACCCCAGGATCCGAAAATGAGACAAAGCTCTAGTCTCAAAGAGAAGAGAAGAGAAAAGACCCAGTACTGAATGTACTGTGAGATGTAAAGTGAATGTACACTGAAATGTCTGCAGCACAACGTACAGTTGCTGTATGTGTATACTGAATTATACTTAGATGTTGTTGTATGTATTACTGTACTATTAACAAGGGAGATCCTGCTTGATCATCATGGTGACTGGAATGATCGCCCTGCTTCTTTTCCGGCAGTGCTGTTCTCCATTCATGCCAAGTGCCAAAAAGGTGACTGGAATGATCATCCTTGCTTCCTTTCCTGCAATGGCATCAAAGTGCAAAAGATGGCCCTTAAGCTGAGGATGTGGCCCCATGCATGCCAGTATGCCAAAGTGGAGTGGACTGCCAGATCAGCTTTTGTGTTCATGGTTACGAAGAGGCGCCTGCTGTCAAATCACTCGGTCAACCTATGCTTTCTTTTACTTTACACAAGGCTTTTGGCCACTTTGACATGCCTCTAAAAAGGGTTATTACCTCGTGGAGACCATCTCCATCAATCAGAATCATATACTGACAATGCAAATGCTTCATTTCTTGTAGGAAATCTGATTATTTTTTCAAAAAAAAACTGTAAAAATACGATTCCTTTTTTTTTTGACCGAACACCTTAGCATCGAAGAATCATCGTCGAATCTATTTTGCTGTATCAGTAAACATTACAAATAAAACCAGCATTGTTTGCACACCCAGATACTCTATCAAGCTTGGGATCTCTTTTGCTGTTCTTGAACGAGCAACAGAAGCTGAATTCCGGCTAAGCTGCCTGCACCATTGACCAGACAGATAATGGAGTGCTGCTCCTTTGTGTTGTGCGCCTGTCTTTTCCATCCGGGAGCCATTGTACTGTGTGCACAGGCACCACACCTTTCAGTCTCCAGGTTCATGATGGGGGTAAATGTAGCTGGCTGCACTAGAAAAAGTTAGCAAAAAGTGGGTAGATTAATGGCTTCATCTCAAAATCTCGTTGATATTCTAATTCATGGCCCTCATGCATATATAGGGCTAATTGTAAGTATGTATAAGTCGCTTGTTTAGGCCTCATTTCGAACTCAAGAAAATTTCTTAATTCCTGTGAGAACTGAACCGACTTATAAATCCCAAAATTAAGTAACATTTGTTTATCCTTATCAACAAAAAATAACCATCTGAAGAAGAAAACGCAGAGAAGTAAACGTCACCGAAGCCACACCTGTCTTTTTGGTAGTTTTACACAAGCAAAGTAGGAGCTGCCTAACAGTTTGTTACTTTTTTACTTTTTATTACAGCGCATGTGCAACAAGGTCAAACTAGGTGCCGTTTGTCTAGAGTCTCTACATCCAGTTATCTTTTTGCATTTTTGGACAAGATAGGATAACCGGTTTGCATCCTCTAGCTTATTTAGAATGGGTGCATATTCACGCATATGTCTTTTGAATAAGTGGAGGTTGATAATGGCATGATGAGAACTAACCATCCTATCTTGCCTAATTTTGAAATGGAGAACAACAACCTGATAAACCATCCTGGCACAAGCAAACATCAAATTTCACACCATTTTTTTCTCAAACTGGATGTTAAGTTGGAATATTGGTATGGACGAGAAAGCTTCAAGGAAAAAAAGAAAGACAACATTGCTAAGGTATAACTCATCTTCAAGCTTATTAGGCGATATTGCAACAGCGATAGCCCATAATATTATTTTAAAAAATAAAATTGCAGCTGAAAGCGTGTGTTAACTTCTTGGCTTTGGCTTGCAAGCTACCCAATTGCTTGAACACCATTGAGGTGTCCCTGAATATTTATTGACGTAGAACATTTTGGTTTCCATGTATTTATTGACTAATGGAGATATACGTATTCATATAGTAAGATTAGGAAATCGATCAGTATAAAAATGGAGGCCAGTTGCATGCCTTATTGGATCACTCTGACCAAATCCATTCTCTTGGGAAAGCAGCTTCTAAGAAAAGATATTCGTAGTAGGTCTATGCATTTCCATTGGACCAAATTTTACTAGATTAACTATCGCTACTACAAATACCACTCATCAATTAACTTTCAGCATCTCTGTTGTGTATAAGAAAACAAAACGTGACATTTCTGCTTCTCTTATATGGCCTCAAGAAAAGTATTTGTTTTCTTTTCAAGGTGTCGCACCGATATTAGAAATCGATCTGAACTTGGTTTCTGCATGTAAAATACTTCAATGCTGAAAACTGTTGCTGCCTCAAGATCTTGTTGTGCAAGTAGAAATTATAAGACTGAAAGAAACCTAGCTAGAAAGCCTATTGTATATGCACAAATTAATCCCCAGAGCAGGAAAATAATTTTATGTACTAGGGCTCTTGGGAAGAAAAGATGGGGGGGGGGGGGGGGGGGGGGGGGGGGGGGGGCGGGGAGGGGGAAGAGCTTGTTTTTTGATCCATCTTTAATTTTCTTTTGTGGAAAAGAAGGTTGGGTTGGGTATCAAAATTGTTCTATTCCAGCCAGGGCGGAGCTATGATTTGGCACTTGGGTATTCCTCAGATGCAAAAAAAAAAAACAGAGAGAAAAAGGTTGAATCCAAAAGGCGAAAATGCAGTCGCACGAAATAAAGTATATATTATTTACAGTAAAAATGTCTTAACTAGTAAAGAAAAAAATACGTGATATTGAAAATATATAGTCTAAATCCATGTTTCTTTATGACATCTGAACGTTTCTTAGCTTATTCTTCGCATAATTTATTGACGAAAATATCCTCTCAACACTAAATACAGGAAACAGCCAAACACAGAAGATCTATCATGACCCCAAAAGCAAGCAATTACATCCCTATTACCAGGAGCCAGGAGAGGGACGGAGCATCACTCCTCATCATTGCCATGGCATTCTAGTACAGAGTAACTGAAGCTACTGCAAATTCACGGGGTTGTTCAGGCTAGTAGCTTGTAAGCATGGGAGCACCATTATTCCACTACATGTTTCCTCCTCCAATCAGATCAAGCCTCATAGCCCACAGCTAGTTAGCTGCTGGTCACTCAGTGGACGACAGTGTGGTCGGAACTGTTATTGATCAAGCCAACTTTAATTTCAGTGTTCGTGAGAGAACTGAACAGATGTTTTCTGTGTAGCTATATACCCTACCCCACCGGTCAGTACATGTAGGAGCCATCGATTTCATGTCGGCTTGGTTCCAAAAAAAAAATGGTACGAAAACGTTCTTGTCGGCTAGCTAAGCTGCTCATGCTACCTTATGACTTTGATATGACCTATGAGTTCCTTTTGTTTTCCCTTTCCACTGTATCTCTTCCTTTTATGGCGCCGTGAAGATACCGTGGATATTTCCCACTCTTAAAACTTTTTATTATGCTCATGGATTTATTTTGTGGTGCTCCTATAAAACTGAACCGTTTCTTATGGAATCCATGAAAAAACCTGTAAGATTATATGTTCCAAACAGTTCCATAACCAGCTAGAACAAACCGGTTAGGAAACATGGAACTTAGCGGTACTTGAATTGGTGCCTAAAGGCTGGACCTGAACAAACTAGGGCTGGGTCGAACTCGAGCCGGTCTGGCAAAAAGTCTGGTTTCTTTTGAGCCTAAAATCTTTGCCCAAACCCGCCCATTAACTCCATCAGGCTAACAAAGTTGGGATACATCATTTTTAGTGCAAATATAATTGATTTTAATATTTAGTTTTTTTTGCCGCCAAAATCAGCACCAAGCCCTAAATGAGTGTTGGGCTGGACCTAGCGTGTCGGGCTTGGGCCGGGCTAGGCCTCTTTTGCTCAGGTATAAGATACTAGCTAGGAGAAAATGGAAAGAAACTCTAATACAAACATGAATCAAGGAGCTAGATTTTTTTATAATTGTATTAAGTATATAGGAATTTTTTTAAGAAACAATAATATATAATCAGGGCTAAAGACTTAACATCCACAAAACCTTATATTATATTTTGCTATTTGGGTCATGCCGTTACGTGCACCTGAACCACCAATAGATGGCATATTGTCATATTTTTAACACGGTTTTCTCTCACTTCTCATTTTACTTAGAACTATTTGGTTTTACATGTATCTATATCAGGTTGGCGTGAGCTAAGTGCTCTAGTATCTGTTAAAACAAATATAGGTTACTTTCTTCAATGTTACAAATATCTAATGATTGCTAGCTTTTGAAATTTATCAAGAAAAACATGTAATTAGCTAGGGCTTTTAATCATGACAAGTTGATATAATCTACTTCTTAATGGTGCAGTGCATGGTAATACGGGCGTGTATATATCCTGTAAAAATGCACCAAATATGGAGGTTAAGAGGATGCAAGTTTGCAAAATTCTCAAAAGAGTGTTAAAGAGGGTATGAACAATAATGTCAAAATTTTCAAAACAGCTCAGGGGACAACTCGATTTTGTTGGATATAAATGAAAAAGATTAGTCATCCATTCTTCAAGCTAGAACTGTTGTATTACTTTTCTGAAAATATGAAGAAATTATTTTCTTTCATGATATATATATATATATATATATTGTGTACTCTGAAATTAAATCTCCAATATAGAAACATCATCTCAGAATGACAACACATTGAGATTTGTTTTGTTCAGATTGTGGTATTGGGCTCCAGTCACACACCATATAGATGCACGTGTACTCCTTTTGTTTTAGGGAATACGCTTACTCCTTCTGAATCCTCTGCCTGATTTCATCCCTGCCAGAAGATTGTGCACGATCCACACATGTTCTTCATTCTTTGTGGCTGCTTATGTGTGGCATGTTCATCTCCAACTCTATTTTTTATTACCATGCTAGTTCGGTTCTACTACGCTATGTTTTGTCCTGTCTTTCTACAAATAAACTGCACAACCAAAGCTATGGTAATCCTTTCTGCTTCTGATTGGCAAGTGAAAAAAAAAACTTTCGCTTGACCCATTTTTCACTTGAGACAATGCAAATAAAAAAAGGGGGTCATTGAGTGTGCTACATCTAATTTTCTGGAAAATAAATCATTGGGTTTGTAATTTAGGATCACACATTTTGCCTATGGATCTTTCTATGCAGATACAAGGTTATACATCTTTCTACAAATACATATCACACACCAAAACTTGTGATACCAGCCCCTTTCTACTTCTGATGCCAGTGAAAACCCCATACACCAAAACTTGTGATACCCCTTTCTACTTTAGTTGGGTGGAGTGCCTGCTTACCATGGCATGCATGACCATCTATTCTGAGTGGAGATAGCTAGGGGAGAGAAAGACAAACAGCTACTTCCCCCAAAACTGTAAGAGAGAAAAAATCTACTGCAAGAAAGTGGAATTGGATGCACCCATTGTATGACAGTAGTACGACCAGCTGGTACATCCATGCACACCATCTCTTTTCTCACCAATGCATCATTCCAGTGGGTTGATGAATGGATCATGCGGCTAGGAAGAAAAGTGCATCGAACTGGACAGCACCCATATGGCCATATCAACACGCCAGCAGCCAATCAAAACAGCCAGGGCTCCGCTATAAAAACCTAGCAAATCCCCGGCTCCAAACCACACACACATCAGCAGCCGCAGCATCACCTAACGCAGTAGCGAGAGCTCCTCGTGGAGGGAGGTAGGAAAGGGCCCTAGCAAGCCGGCCGCCGCCGTCGAGCTAGACCTCACTCTTCTTCCTCCCTCTCTCCCCGTCGTCGTCTGCAATGGCAGGAGGGCTCCTCCACATGGCTCACCCGGCGATCACCCTCTCCGGCGTCGCAGGTAAACGTCGGCGACCGACGCCGTCGTCCGGCAGCCATGCATGTCTTTCGCCCTTAGCTTGCTTCGTGTTGCGTTCATCTGCCCGTGCATATGTGGCCTTCTCCCTCCTGCTTTCGTTCTCATGAGATCTTCACATCACCTTTATTTTGTGGTTCTTCATTCTGATGCCGTCGTACGTGCGTTCTTTTGTCCGTGTCCTGCTAGATTTTTTGTGCACCTGGCCGACATGACGGCCTTTTCCATCAAAATCTTCTTTCGTTGCGAACATGCTAGTCCTCTTCCTTTTCGTTTTGTGCCATTGCACTGTAGAGCACAAACCTTTCTGTGTTCTAGAGACGTGCATGCGGCTCACACAGGACAACAGACAGTCTTGTCGATCGATTGATGCAATAGCTTTCATCTTTTTCAGTTATACTACTACATCTTCTTCTTTAACTTTCAGCACACACACCTTTTGTTCTTTAGCAGAGATCACTGTCACAGATCATAGCCCTAGTGTTAGTAGCCTCTCCAAAACCTAACACCTTCTGTTCCTAGCTACATCACACACGCTTGCATGGCCTATCAACTTTTCAACTGAAGAATGAATGGTAGGAGTGCCCTACCACATGTTTCTTGGAAGCACACTCCAGTGTAGTATTGTGCATTCATCAGCCACGAATTAAGAATGCCAACAGCCCACCACGCACTGTCTGAGAACCAGTACTAAATGTGCTCTATCCTTCTTGAAATGGCGATCGGTTGAGCAGTGACGAAGGCGTGTGTCTTCAACCTTTGCCACATTTGCATTTTCCTTAACCTAATAACCAACGCACTTTTTCTAGCTCAATTCGACGCATTGCAACTTGTGTGCATCCGTGGTGAAGAATATCTTCTGAAAATGTCACTGACGTGTTCCTTTTTTTTCTGCAGGGAACATCATCTCCTTCCTGGTGTTCCTCGCACCAGTGTGAGTAGTAATCTTTTTCTGTCCTCGCGATCACTTAACTTTCCCCATCGTCGTCATCGACGTAGTCATTCGTTTCAGACTTGATTTCATGCGATCTTTGAGTGACTGACTGAGCAATGGATCTTTGGACGTGCAGGACGACGTTCCTGCAGGTGTACCGGAAGAAGACGACGGGCGGGTTCAGCTCGGTGCCGTACGTGGTGGCGCTCTTCAGCTCGGTGCTGTGGATCTTCTACGCGCTGGTGAAGACCAACTCGAGGCCGCTGCTGACCATCAACGCCTTCGGGTGCGGCGTGGAGCTGGCCTACATCGTCTTCTACCTCGCGTACGCGCCCCGGAAGGCGAGGCTGAGGACCCTGGCCTACTTCTTCCTGATGGACGTGGGGGCGTTCGGGCTCATCGTCGTCGTCACCCTCTTCGGCGTCCGCAAGCACCTCCAGGTGAAGTTCCTCGGCAGCGTGTGCCTGGCCTTCTCCATGGCCGTCTTCGTGGCGCCGCTCAGCATCATCGTCAAGGTGGTGAAGACCAAGAGCGTGGAGTTCCTGCCCATCAGCCTCTCCTTCTGCCTCACCCTCAGCGCCGTCGCCTGGTTCTGCTACGGCCTCTTCACCAAGGACCCCTTCGTCATGGTAATCACTTGATCGAGCTCCAGACGAGCATCTATCAGCTGATCGATGAGATCGATCGACATGGATCATCGATCTGATGAGCTCTCCTGTACATGTGTGCATCGCAGTACCCGAACGTGGGCGGCTTCTTCTTCAGCTGCGTGCAGATGGGTCTCTACTTCTGGTACCGCAAGCCCCGGGCCACGAACGCCGTGCTGCCGACGACCGGCGACGGCGGAGCGGCGGCGCCGTCGGTGCAGGTGCAGGGGCAGGTGATCGAGCTGGCCCCCAACACCATCGCCATCCTGTCCGTGAGCCCCATCCCCATCGTGGGCGTGCACAAGATCGAGGTCGTGGACGGCCAGCACAAGGACGCCGCCGTCGCCGCCGAGGCCTGCAGGATGGCCGCCGCCAACCCCGAGGGCCCGCCGCCGCAGGTCATCGAGATCGTCCCCGCCGCATGACGACTTCAGTCGGTCGATCCATCGACCAAATTAAACAAGGCGCCGAGCAGCAGAAGCAGCGAACTAGAGTCTGATCTTGCAGGAAGCATATATGTATCATGGATTATATATCTATGGGTGTTGTGCCGTCGTACGTCGGTCGATTAGTTATTGGTCGTTTTTAGTTGGTTGTTAATTGTTGGATTATTGTCGTCTCGTGTGTGTGAGTGATTAGTTGCCCTTGGATGTCAGATCACCAATAATCAAGTTGTGTGGTAGCGTGTAGCTGCTATGTTTGCGTGTGGTCTAGTAGTAGTAGCTAGGTTGCAGTCTTATGGCCTGGTCCTGATCTCTCTGGTGTAGGTAGTGCTTGCTCCGGAGACCCATGCATGAGATTGTAACAGGGCATCTGTTTTAGTTTAACGTATTCTTTGTGTGCTGTGAACGTGCTGTCTCTAGCTTGTAGCTACATCAGTGTCGTGGTTGATATACGTGTGGCTTGTCTTGTCCTCGTCATGACCAGGACAGTTGAAGTAGTCATCATCTATCAAGGACAAGAAACTGGATCGCTCCATCCTATATTACTATTTCTTTTGGTTTTCTATTGATTTTTCTAGATACATAGCTTTTGCTATACGTATCTAGATATAGCATGTATATATCTAGATGCATAGCAAAGTTCATGTATCTAGAAAAACTAAAATGAATAATAATTTGGAATGGAGGGAGTAGTATATAAACAAATCTCATTAAAATGGGAAAGGAGAACTGAAGGGCATGCAGATAAAAGGTTGAAAATGGAAGACACAGTAGTAGAGGCCGGGGGAAATGATCAGTTCGAACTAATTTTATACTACATCTCTATTGGTGTATATAATTGTTAATCAGTTGAAATAAACTTGAAGCTTGGCGGAAACAATGCAAGTGGTAGATTGGAGAATCATATATCCTGGGGATCGATGGCTGCTGTAGCTAACGCATAAGGAGGAGGAGGAGTATCGTGCACCGGGGATGATATGCAGTGTCCACTGTCGTCAGCACGGGATGAAGCAACGGCAGCGGCATGATGGAGCGGCCGATCGTTTCACCCGCCGATTGCCCCCCTTTGTTAGCTACTACTATGAGTAGGTGGCTTTTTGTTCGTCGTTTTGGTTTTTCTAATTTTATAGATATTATTATGCATTCAACATTATATCTAGATGTATTATTCTGCGTACCTGCTCAGTCACGACGGCCCCAGCCACCGGCATTATTCTAGCCTTCTCTGGTTTTGGACCTGCGTTCCCTCCTCCTCCTCCAATCTAGGGGGTATTTGGATCCTTGGACTAAAATTCAGCCCGGGTCCCATCGGATGTTTGGATAACAATTAGGAGGATTAAACATAGGCTAATGATAAAATTTATAAATAAAGGTTAATTCGCTAGATGAATTCATTAAGTCTAATTAGTTCACGATTACCACATGTGATATTACAGTAAACATGTGCTAATCATGGATTAATTAGGCTTAATGAATTCATCTCACGAATTAATCCTTATTTATGCAATTATTTTTATCATTAGTCTATATTTAATTCTCCTAGTTGATATCAAATATTTGATGCGATACTTACTAAACTCAGATACAAACACCCCTCGGTCCTCCCACACAACCCACCTGATGAGCTCAGCAGTCAATTTCCAACACGTCATGTCAAGCTGGCACGCAACACAAAATACATCATCAGTCTGCTTGCTTACCGAATACTCCGTAGCTTCCATTTTTTTCTGGTCGATCTATCGATCTTCAGCTGCTGGTTCTGCTTCGGCTGCTCGGCTCCAGCCTGTAGCCCAACTTAGCTGCAGCCAAATAATATTTTCTCAGGCTCATTTTGTGCCGTAAAAAAAATGCAGTGGAACCATTGCCCGTTGCTGGCTGCAGCCCTGCTGGTTTGCTGCAGCCAGCTGTTCACTTTTGTAGCTTAGTAGTAGCTTGTGACTGGCACAAGCCATAACCTAGTAGTGTACTAGGGAATGAAACTTCAGTAATTTCAGTAAAAGAATGCCACTGGCATATGGTGTTTGGGCTCTTCTTTTTCTGCAGGAAACATCGTACCTTTCATGGTGTTCCTCGCACCAGTGCAAGTCCGTCCTCACTGTCCTAATCGATCATCGCTTTGGGTCGGTCGATCACGTTTCCGGCGATGGTTTGGTTACTCATATTTATTTTTAACACCCGTCACATCGAATATTTAGATACTAATTAGAAGTATTAAATGTAGTCTATTTACAAAACCCATTACATAAGTGGAGGCTAAACGGCGAGATGAATCTATTAAGTCTAATTAGTCCATGATTTGACAATATGTTGCTACAATAAACATTTGCTAATGATGAATTAATTAGGTTTAATAGATTCGTCTCGCCGTTTAGCCTTCACTTATGTAATGGATTTTGTAAATAATCTACATTTAATACTTCTAATTAGTATCTAAATATTCGATGTGACATGTGCTTAAAAATACCCGTGCATCTCATTGCCCCATGACTGACTGATGGATGTATGCATGTCGCGGACACCGGACAGGGATGGCAGTTCCGACAACTTTCTGTCTTCGCCACAGCTTGACGGCTGACGGCTCCACGCCCAACGAATTGCTAGTAGATACCTACAGGATCATGGATCCGGCTTCCCCACATGGACCTATTGCTTTCCATCACTCTGTTATTCGTTTTCAAAATGTTTCCTTAAATTTCTGGGTTTTTTCAACGGAGGAGACGAAATTCCCATCTTTTTTTCTTTTTTCACCCTTTCGGGAAGGTGTCTTACATGCAACTGCACTTCATCATAGCATGACGGCTTCTATTCATAGCTACGTAAGTGTCTACTTTATTGCTTAAGGTCTTGTTTGAAACAAAGGAACGAAAAATATAGGAATGCAAAAAATCGTACGAAAGACATACGAGTGAGATGGCAAAATAGAGGATTGCAGAACACAAGGATTCTATAGGAATGGGTGTAAACTAGCATCTATTTATTTGATTTAGCCTAACTAAGCTTCATTTTACTTTTTTTTCATCAGCCTGACATCAGCAAGCTAGAGCGGCAACCACCACGTACAGCACAGCAGCAGAGACGGCAGCACAAACATGGAGAGCCGACGACGGAGCAGGCAGCAGGAAGGCCTGCACCTCTCGGCTGGCATTCATTCACAGCCAGGATTCAAGGGGCAGGGGCAGGGGCACCGGGAGGCCCGTCGGCGGCTTCTTCACGGCGAGCTGCTCATGCTGCCTTGCCATATTGAACCCGTCCACCACCAGCACGCGCTGCGCTTCGCAGTCTCGCCGACCGGCTCGCCGCACCCCGCGTCGTGGCGTCAAACCGCGCCGCCGCGACGGCGTCGGCAACGCCGCTGCAGATTGTCAATTTTTTTTCAAACGAACTGCAGATTGTCAACCGCACCTTCTCCCGACGAAGCTGGAACACGTTGTGAGCTACTCAGGCACCAGGAGTGCTGCCGGCAGAGGCTTGGACGGCATCGCCGTCGCCAAAGATGCCGGCCAGTCGGACCCTATGCCTAGGGGGTGGACGGTAAATGAAATACCGTCCACCCCTAGGCCTATACCGGACGTTGGATTGGGCGTGGGTGGCCGAGATTGGCGCGGATAGCGGTAAGGTAGCGAGGTGCCAAGGCCTCCCCGCCTTCCCCGCACGCCATAGCTATATGTCGCATACGTGACAAAATAGTAGTGTCGCCTTCTACGGCGGCGGCGGGGTGACGGGATGGCGCGGCGCGGCGGCGTTCCGCCGGCGACCACCCAGGTTAGGGTTTTCGGGTTTTGAGCTGTCGGGGGAGGTTCATGGCCGCCGACCTTCGAAAAGGGGGTGGGGGTAGGGAGGTACGGCGGCGGAGGCGGGTTGCAATGCGGTGGGGACGCCGCCGGCTGGGGGCGGCAGGTGGACAGCTAGTGGGCTAGGGACGGGCGGGGGCGAGCGTTGGAGGTGAGCTCCCCGGCGGAGCCGGGTTAGGGCGGCGGAGGGTGGTGGCGGCGGATTCGGCCCCGCAAGCCACCGGCGACGGTGGAGGACAGCGGCGCGGGGGCGAATGGAGGAGAGAGAGGGGTAGCGTGGGGTTGAGGAGGAGACAGGGCAGCGGGAGGCGGCAGCGGGTCCAGCGGTGAGAGCCGTTGGAGCTGAGGACGGCGGCGCGGGGGATGGGCCGCGTGCGCTCGCTGGCGACGCATAAACGCGCCCTTCCCCGCGCGACATCACTTGCGGTTCCCCTCCACGACGGGCTGGGCTGTCATGCGCCGCGGCGGCAGCGCCGGCAAGAACCGCCGCCCATGTATGGCAGAGTCAGGGAGCGTCGTATACTGCTGTGTGCCGGCGTCCACGGCGTGGATGTTGGCACAATTGAACGGCTCCGAGGTCAGGTGTGCCGACACTGCATGGAGATTTCCGTCGACTCGCCGGCCGCAGCCATGGACGACGACGACGGCGCGTCGCCGGCGTCGGCCAAGCTCCTCGCCAAAGTGCTCCGCGAGATCGATCGCCCGCAGCCAGGCCGGCGCCGCCGAGTTCGTTGGCTTCCACGCCATGTGCGTGTTCACCTCCTTGCTTCTTGCCGGGCTCGTCTGGACGTCGACGCGCTCCCGGCCGCTCGCCGCTTCAGCGTCATAGGCTTTTGGAATCAGCATTTACAGGTAATGTCTTGCCGGCCGCTCGTCTGGATGCCTTGCCACGAAGTAGTCGCACCCGCCGCCCACCTCCGCACCGGCGAACTCTGGAGCGTCGACGGCTAAACTGCTCCCCCAGCAGAGGAACAAGCACACACGTTCGATGCCACGGCCGCGCTCTCTCGCCACCGTACCCACCGAGGAGCCCTCCCGTCGCCGCCCACTTCCAGCGCGTGAACGGCGAGGGGGCCGGACGAGCACAGCGCCGCGGCGCGGCACCTCGCCGCCCGCGCCGTGGCGTCAAACCGCGTCGCCGCGACGGCGTCGGCCATGCTGATGCAGACAGTCAATCGCCCCTTCTTCCTGCAAAGCTGGAACACGTCGCAAACTATCCTCTGACCCTAGGACTGCTGGCGGCGGAGGCCAGGGCGGCGCGGCCGTCGCCAATGTCGCCGCCCCGTCGGACCCTGGGGGTGGACGGCATGTCGTCTACCGTCCGGGGTGATGGTGCCACAGCGTCTTTCTGGCAGTCGAGCTGGCTACAAGGTAGAGCGCCAATCGACGAGGGGACTATGGCGTATGTCTACAGTGGAGAAGATGGCTGAATTTGTGATTCTATGGGACCTAGTACAGTATGTTCCTGTGCTGTCTGACAGGCCGGATGAGATAGCTTGGAGGTGGACAGCGGATGGAACCTATACTTCAAAGTCGTCTTATCTGGCTCAATTCAATGGGTCTTACAGTACCTTTCAAGGAGATTAAATTTGGAGAGCGCACGCTGAAGGAAAGCACAAGTTCTTTGCATGGTTGCTGGTGCAAAGCAAGCTTCTTACTGCTGATAAATTGCTAGCAAGGAACTGGCCCTGTCATCGAACCTGCAGTTTGTGTGATCAAGATTTTGAAACTGCCGCTCACTTATGTCTGTACTGTGTGTTTGCGAAGGACATATGGCTGCTCATGAGTAACTGGTCTCAAGGATTGATACAGAATTTGGATTGCCTATCAACGAAGAAGCCATGTGGTGATTACAACGGAATTGAAGCACAAGTTACAGCGATTCCTTATTAATTTTGAGCACATTGGTCTCGTGTGGATTTTGCGTAAATTTTACAGCACGGATTTCGAATTTGTTTCCATGTGTTTGAATACATGGATCAGGCCCCACCTAGCGGCAAATGTGGAGACCAAACTCGTCGCGACAAATTAATCGTACCCACAAATGGCAACACTGCTAACTCCTGCCACAGCAAGAGTTGGACACGGCAGTCAGCAGTTTCCATGACAAACGCCTATAAGTATCGATCGATCTACCCAGTAACGCGCAACGACGTCTCGTGTGTGTTTCTGAAATCACCGGCAAAATCCAAGTCGTCGTCAACGTCGGACGGCACGATGCCACGGCCGTCGACACGCCGGCCGCAGCCATGGACGACGGCGGCGGCGCGTCACCGCCGTGGGCCAAGCTCCCCGCCAAAGCGCTCCTCGAGATCTGCCACCGCCTGCCCTGCGCCATCGAGGCCGTACGCTTCCAAGTCGTGTGCAGGGCGCGGCGCGAGTCCCTGCTCTCCGCGTGACGCTGACGCGCTCCCGGGCCAGAGAGCATGTTAGCACAGTATAATCTTGGCTAGTGATCTTTTGCTATTATTAGTTGCTCCCTCGTTTTAGCTTTTTTTTTTCTAGATACATAATTTTACTATGTATCTAAATATAGTGTATATCTATATACATAGAAAAATTATGAACATAGAATGTCAAAATGATCTATAATTAGGAACGGAGGGAGTACAATGTATGAGGAAACGACGTGAGCTGTGTGGGCTGTGTGGGCCGCATCACCAAAATTAAGTCGTGTTGTTCTTTGTGTGCGCGCGCATCGACCACCAGAAAGAGTCAGCTTTGCCATTGATGCATGTGATCCCCAGTCTACAATTTTGATCGAGATCTACCATCTTCGTTGAGATCTATAATTTTCATACAAAATTCATCTCTATGTGACTTCATATGAAATTTTATACTTCTTTTCATGCGTGCTCTGCATGAAGGGGACGTACCACCAATACAATTGGCGATAAGGGCGATAATTAACTTGGAAAAATCTAAATATTTTTAGATCTTGACAATACTTTTTTTTGAAAAAACAAAATATAAAAGGCCCAAGTCAAAAGGAAAGGGAATGGACTCCCAAGTCAAAACCATGCCTTAACTTTCTCTAAATAATTGAAGTACTCCTGCCATCCCATAATATAGCTATGTTTAGACTTTTTCAAAATCAAATCTCTTCAATTTTAACAATAAATAGTGAAATAATCATAGAGACTAATAATCCTAATATAAAAATGGTATCAGTAGATATATCGTGAAACCAACTATTATAACATGTAACCTTTTCTATTCAAAATAAATTATTTTTAGAGATATTGTTGGTCAAAGTTTAAAAATTTTGACTTTAAAAATATCTAAACATAGCTATATTCTAGGATGAAGGGAGTAGTAGATAGGACGGAGGGAGTAGTAATGTCACAGTAAATGTAGTGTACTCGGTACTCCGAATCCGTGGTCCTCGTTTCTTCTTCTCTCGTGCAATTATGCATTCCACTGTCCGTTGATATGTAAACAACTCATGCATGATCAAGACATGCACAAATCCAGGTGTTAAACCCTCGGGCACTGCATGTCAATTCTGCGTAGTCTAGTGATTTTGTTGGCAAATCTAGGCACAAGCTGACAAACCAACCGGCAAAGCAAAATCTTGATCTCGAAGTTGATGTCTTAAAGTAAACCTCTGCTGTCCACGCCGAGAGTATAGCTGCTCTAGCTGAGTCAGCTTGCAACCAATAATCATGTTGCATCAGTGTAGACCAACTGCATAATTGCCATGAAGTCATTGGTGCGCCTGAGTTGACAATGGGCGATGGATGGACTCTGGTTTTGCAGTAGCACAAAAAAATTTCCAATCCTGTACCTCGTTTCGGACATATTGCAATCAGAAGGCAGTGCAAGGACGCAAGGTCCAGATTAAAAGAACCTAATCCTCCAATTTTTTATCATGGAGCAGCTGGAACACCAAAGTATCTCATCACCTGCTCCTAAATCTCAAAGCTATCATCACACGGTTAGAGTCAAGACCTACATGGGTAGCACAGTATATACACACTGTGCAGTTGCAGCACTCTCCAGACCCTCTCCACAACACCAAACTTTAAATTTCCACTAATCCTCTCAATACATCACTACTATCTGTCTATCTTTTTGTGCCATCAACAAGCAAATCCGCAACAAATTAAGAACACTTTCAGAGTTCAGAGTGACACAAAAATGGATAAAATCAAGGCCTTGATGCATGGAGCCTGAACCTGAAGATTCCTCCCAACACGTTGGCAACCTTCACTAGATCAGTGCTACCACTCTCTCACACTCAATCTACTCTGCTGTGTGTTCCTACCTAGCCAAGCTAAAAGATTCTTGTGCAGTTGTGCGTGGATGAAAGAGATCAGAGCCATGAGGGCCCTGCTGGACCGGTGCCGGTCGTCCAAGAAGGCTCGCGGCCGACCGCCGGAGGGCTGCCTGGCGGTGTACGTGGGCCCGGCGAGGGAGCGATTCGTGGTCCGGGCCGAGTGCGTCAACCACCGCCTGTTCCGGGCGCTGCTGGAGGAGGCCGAGGAGGCGCGCGGGCCCTACGGCTACGCGGCGGACGGCCCGCTCGAGCTGCCCTGCGACGCCGCCGCGTTCGCGCGCGCCGTCGCGGCGATCGAGCGGGAGATGGCCGGCGAGAGGCGGACGGCGGTCGGGGGCGCCGGCGGTATCGTGTGGGCGGCGCAGCACCGGACGGTGGCGGTCGTTGTCGCCGGCGGCAGGCAGGTGATGACCGTGGGCTGACTTGAGTGATCGGCCGGGTGTGTCCTTGTCGTCAGAATTCCTGCGATGTTTAGAGTGTTTTTTTTTTTTTTGCGAATCCATGTTTAGAGTGTTTGACAGAAGTGTTGAGACATGACAGGTATGCATGCATATGATCAGCTGTCGCGGCATCCAGATGTGTATAGCTTGTAACTTTTTGTTGTACTAGTTGTGTATTTTGCGACATGTTTGTTTTATGCTTTAATGTCCCTAAAAGAAAAGGTTGTACCGTTACTTTGTAAGCTCCGGGGTCTTGGTCACATTCTCTCGGAGGTAATTTGGCTGACCAACGATTACGAAATAGGAAAACAGCAATCACCGGTTTTATACAGATTACACGCAGCAATCATCCAGTTTTATACAGATTACACGCAGCTATCATCCCGCAACACGAAAGAGCACATTGATCCACGGCACACCGTCCGTCTTGCTGTGAGGCTACACTCCTGAATTGGGGATTTCTGATCATGTTAGAACCCATGAAACAAAGACGAGTAGACGAGAGTGCCCGCTGCTGCTGCCGCACTCGTCCTTCAAGCTAAGTGATCCGTATGAGCAGAACCACCATTACAAACACGCAGGTCATCACAAGGATGAGCAGCCACTGGAAGCACGTCGTCTTGGAAGTCAGCGAGTAGACCTCCGCCGCTCGCGAGGTTGCGCGGCCGGTACTCGCCAAGCTATGCTCCACGGCCCTCTCGGTGGAATCAAGGATCTGCATCAGCAAAAATTTCAATTTTCTCAACAAGCACCCAACTGTAGGAGATCTTCGTTGCAGTATCACCCCAATAAACTTTATCCGCATAAAACCCAATGTTAAATACAACAGAAAGCTGTAAAGGACTGAATGAAAGAAACATACCTTCTCCGTCTCTTGCACAGATTGGTTCATCATAAGGCTACTTTCCTTCAGCTGCCGTGCTAACTCGACCATTTCATCAGTTAAATCTTCTTGCAGCTTCCTGTGCAGTAAGAAGATCAGGTAACAGTAAGAGAAAAAGAACACAGCCAGTGTATATTCATTTGATGACCTTGTGCAAGGCCAAAAAATTCAATGCATAGATCTTAAAACATTTGGGAGAAGATGAAGCTAATAGTCAAACATGGCACAGGTTATGGCTTCCAACAGAGCATCCAGTCAATACAGTAAAATGAATGGACCCTGTAATGGTTTGCTTGGGTGCAATAGAGAAACTGTGGAAAAGAGCAACGAGGGGATTGAGCTGGAGACCCAGATATGTATGAAACTTAAGGAAAGTAGGATACCTGTGCTTCTCGATGTGAGCCTGAGCTTCTGCATCCAATTTGATAGGTGCACCGATATCTCCTTTCCTCTCCTGTTGGCTTGCACGAACCTCGACATGAGCTCTATTTAGTTTCTTCTGTTAGTTCAGTAGTTGTAACAGTAAGAAAAGGTGGACACCAATTTTAACTTACGCTGATCTCCTTCGCAATCCTGATGATAAAGATATTGGGCTTTCTGCCTTAGCTATTTCCTCAGAGATTTCTTCTTCTCTGCTTTCAACATCTGGCTTTTCATTTTCAGGCTGCACCAACAGTAATATAGAAATAAGAAGCGTAGCTAAAAGCTGTATGAGATAAAGGTTCAGCTAAAAAAGTTGACAACAACATCAGCCATAGTAGCTTTGAATCCTATGAAGAACCGGCAAATAAAATAAGAATGGTAAGGAGGAAAAATTGAATCGATGCAGTAATAACATACCACTGAAGCTGCTAGCCTGGCAGCAAGTGCTTCAATCTTTTCTGAATATTCAGAAAGCTTAGCTTTAGAAACACTGAAAAAGGACAAACTCATTAAAAACATGTTCTTCTACTCATGGAAAAAGTAAACATAAGCAGTAAATTGAAAGTTTTTAACACAGAGAGACGGTTGCTTTTCTGAACCAATAAGTAATACCACGGGACCAGATACATGTAAAAGGCAAGGCCAGTATCTCAAAGACTGTTATCATAAAAATGCAAATGACAGAAACTTATGACAGTTAACTTTGTATATGTTTTGGGAGATGCGAGATAGAACATATCTCTACAAAAAGACTGTCCAGATTTCAGAAACAGCATTTTAGTGAATCTGGAAGAAAAACATGCATTTGTGAAGTGCTGAACAAGGAGCTTTTCATGAAACAAGAAGGATTGTTCTGGAAGCTATGTTAGTGAACCCACTTGTATCCAGATTATAGGAAAGGTGGTGTAATTCTGAAAATGTTGTCCTTATTTGTGTCTTCTCACAGGCAGTCAGCCAAAGAATATGCCAGCAGGGTGCAGTCACTAATTAACAGCCAGAACTACCAGCACAGACGTCAAGATTCTAACGCAAATGCAAAAGAACGAAGGTTATACTGATGCACTGGTAAGATCTATGCATAAAAATTTTACAATGGACAGATAAATCTTAAAGTTTTTGTTTGGTACTGTCAAATGGCAACTGCTTTTCCATTTCCACTAAACTATAGATTTTTTTTACATGCATTAACTGGGTCACGGCCAGTATATCACTATATCAGTGTTCCAAAAAGCTCTCAGCCATCGCGGAAAAACGCACCTTGATATCCCTTCTGGTGTGGTCTCTGCTCCTAGCTGCTCCAATAGCTCCCTGGCTGTGGTAACATACTGCAATTGAATGGAAGCCAACAGTGTTTAGTATACAGTTCATTCAATCCATCAAAATGATAAAGATTCAGATATCACATGCTGACACTGAAACAAACCAGAATGAGGTTGTATCTATTTCTTCTCTTCCTTGAAAGGAAGTTCAGAAAGACAGGTGTCTAGCATAACCAATGCGGGATGGAAAATCTAGCTACCTAAGGAATTCGTATGAACAACGTGGACATACATGGACAAGCTTAGCCGGATTCTGCTGACGAGGAGCCGCCTCCAGCAGCCTTCTAAGGTTCACTTCCACCTTGTTGAGCCTCATGTCGAAGAAGTGACGAGCCTGACCTGGGGCATGAGGGGTCCAGCCAGACCACTGGAAATCTTAGCAAATTAATTGTGCTCGCGCCTTGGGTGATCAATTTTCCTCTCGCTGAAGAACAATCAAAGCACGGAGAGTCGGATTTGGCAGAAACAAAGAGATCCGGGAATAATCCGTCCAAGAAAGCCTAGGTGACTCACCAACAGCGGAAGGAACGGATCCCAAGTCCGGACGGGAGGGAAAGAGGAGGAAGGAGGCCTCTCCAGGTGGTGGAAGGAACCTTGATTGTTGTTACTGTCGCCGGCGTTGAGATCTCAAGCGGCGGTCGAATACGGAAGGTCAGGGAGAAGAAGAAACAGAGCAGGAGCGAATCGTTCCGTTCCGGCGCAGGGCTGTCAAACGAGCCGAGCTCGAGCGAGCCCAGCCCAGGTAGGCTAACAGTCCGGAAGTCTCGGACGAAGCTCAAAGCTCGGCAAACAAATGCTGTACGAAAAACACTTTCGCATTATTTCAAAAAAGAAAATTTGAGATCTGTCACGGTAAATTTAGACTTCGTCGAGGGTATAGGGTGGATGCAAATGCAATGCAAACTTGATGAGTCGGCGCGGTGCTTATGTCTTGTGTGGGATAAAAAAGTAGCCGTGTTTGCTTGTATGATTGGCGATTCTACCATGTTTCGCCCAGTCCAACACACAGAGTTCCGAAATTTTGCAAACATCACGTTGAATCCTGCTTTCAAACGGAGCTACGAGTTTGCCAGCAGTAGTTGTTTTTACTGACTCATTTAGCGGTTTTTCAGGAACACAGTAGGGATAGAAGCACCAATTGGCATTTGGCAATCACATAGACATGGAACGGATGCCTACATTTGAGTTCAGATAGCGCAATGCCCACAGTAACAGATGATGCATTTACGCAGCTCTACTGTCAAACCGACAACCACCAAGGCACCAACTAACAGCGGCATGCCAATATCACCTGGCAGTATCTTCTCGGTAGCACAACTGCACGGGATGGCATTTTTGAGTTCACAGTGAAAGCAAACAGCAGAAACATGCTCTATGTGAACTGGTTGCCAGATACAGGAATGAAAATCAAATTCTGCAATATAAGAGCAACAAAAGAAAGCCACTTTCCTTCAAGATAACAGAACCGGTACCAGAAGGGGGGAAAAGAAAGGACCGTATAACATTGAACCGTGGAAGAAATTCTACATTCACCTGACCAACCAATACCAAGTAGTGGAACGAAATGATTATACAGTCAACTATAACGGATATATCTCCCACCGATATTAACACCGCGGGGGGTCACACCTGAACACTCTCAAACCGACGATCAACGAATTCCCGATTGGATGTAACAAAGGACCAACCATAAGCATGTACAGCAAAAAAAAAAAGGTGATCTGGATGGAAAATCGCATTCTCGTTGCATCTACTAAGTCCTTGTGCTAGCAACCCACAGCCACGCCTTCTTTTGGAGCAGAAGTGACACCAGCAGGGGCACCCTCTTTTGGAGTAGTAGAGGTGACACGGAGGATGGCTTGGGCGCTTAAGGCAGAAAGCTTGGACTGGCAGAAAGCCTCCCATGATTCAGCATCTGGTGAGGCAGAAGGTTCGCCATCGTTTTCGCCAGAAGTTGAGGCCTGGGATTTCTCGTAGAGCACCTGCAGTTCCAGTGCCAGGTTGCGAGCAGCCTCCCTTGATTCCGGAAGCTGGTCACTAAGTTGGGTAGCTGCAATCTGGATGAGCTTATCCATTCCGTACTCTTTGATTCCCTCCACATCCTGCACAAAAGGAAAGCATTATTGTTGTAAAACAACAAGAGGAACGATGTATCCCTCACATGCGGAAGAACCAATATTTGTTGGTGCATGCAGATCTTAAAGTACACAAACTGATGTATTCAACCTCCATTTACTGTTGCCCTATTAAAGATGACAGCAAAATACAGGTTAAGGCGTGAAGCTATTTTAAACATACAACCTACAGCTAAATATGCACCTTCCATCTTCATATTCTCAGTCATTTCAAATCTCTAACACATTGACAAGCTAATTATTTGGCTCACCCAGCTCCACTTTATGACACAGGAGGTTCAATGCTCATAGCATACATCGAAGAATCAAAGTATATCTGAAAATGATCTGGAATATATTGGACTCTAACCAGGCTCACGAGTGGAGAAGACAAGTACGCAAGGACACTAAATTATTACTATCTACCTGATTGACCACTTGGGACATCAGATAAGCAAACTAAAATCTTCATAAAATAACGTTTTTCCTATCTTAAGTTTCTTTACACTAAAATTGGGGCTACAGAAGCTGCAACTATAAAGAAATTTTGGGGCAAGGAGTTTCACTTACAAGGCGAGGTACACTCTTGCTGAAACACACTGATGCTTTTGCTCGAATCCGTGGATTCCTGTTCTTGAGGTAGGGCTGCATTCTCGGTAACAGTACTGAAGGGGAGATCCAACTTGTCAACGATATAAGAGCTGCCTCAGCCGCTTCACAGACAAAGCGTTTATCTTGTGACGCTTTTAGAAACAATTGCACTAGCTGTGAACATCGACGGAAAACATGTTTTCAGAGACTTTGTAGTTGATAGAGGAAACTATAAATAGCACATCCGAATAGCAATACACACCAGTGGATCAATTGAATCAACCATTAGGTCACCATAGGCCTTAAAGATGTCAGCACAAGTCATTAGTGCTGTTTTGCAGACAGCACTTCTTGGATTCTTCACAGATTTCACAATAAGAGGAACTAGAGGCTCCCTGCATGTCAAATAGTTCATAAATCAAAAGGAGATGCCATGCAATACTATATCACTGGGCTGACTAGCATTGAATAAGTGGTTCCAGTCTACCAGATGATATCATAAGGATTGTTCCAAAGGGGACACATTTCTAGTGCAGATGATGTGGGGTGGGGGACTTACAGCAGCTCCTGCAATCTTTCCTTGTGATATATTGCCAATTGACGAACGTTGTTGAGTGCTTCACATGTCATAACCCAGTCCTTTGAATCCAACCTTTTAACTAAGGTCTGTTCAAAATAATAGAAATGATAATAACTTAGCTTTGACTAGAATTAAAAAAAGGGGGGGGGGGGGGGGGGGGAAGAAGTCAATCTGTCCAACATAATAACATAAATAAGCGGGCAGAGCCATACACTGAGAGTTGCATCAGCATCTGGGAGATCTACTAGATTCTCAGAATCAATGTACTCTACGTCTGCATTTCCAGCCTCATTTCCATTAGTCACAGCATCAGGGCAAGCAGACGGAGCATTTTCTTCCTTGTTGGCACATTTGCTGCCATTCAACACAGGCTTGCTGATGCAGGATTTCATAGACCTGTCTTTTCCGTTCTCCAGGTCCGCTGGCTGAGAAATATTGAGATCTTTCAAAGCGCTCGCTGACATATTCACACGCTGCACGGATTATTGACAGAAAAAGGCACTTAAGAACAAACACAACCAAAATTCAGTCCCCTCCTAACAGGTATGGATGAAAATAGTTAACGGAGTATTTCTGGTGATTCATTGGAGTATTGTCCATAAATAGACAGTACAGAGTGTAGACAAACCATTCCATGCAACAATCAAGTATAACAAAATGGAAGCTAGTACTTAATAGTTCCACCAGATCAATCATCATCAGAAGCTAGTCAGTCACAAAAGCATACCCAATGACACAGATGATAATCCAAAGCCACAATGTGGATCTCGGTCAGCTCTCACTACACTGAATTCCACAAGTAGCAGATCTCTCCCAAGGCTTAGGCCAGAACAACTTAAGTTACAGCGACTCTAACACAGTCAAGTCTCAAGTGATCCGCAAAAATGTTTGGAAAATTTAACAGTAACAGCACCTTGGATAGAAACTACACGCGCCACACAAATCCGCAAGTAAATGAATGGAGTGAGAGCGGAATTGGATTTGATTGCCCACGGACGCAGCCAGGTGGGAGTCCCCACAGCCCCGACCACTACCAGTACAAGCAGAGTACGCTGCGAAGCGAGACGCGTCTCCACTCTAGTCGCGGGTGAGGTGACTCCTCAGTCCTCATGCTTGCTGTGACCCGTCGACGGCGACTAGGTCGCCGGCGACGAGGCGAGCCCTCACTCCCGCAGCTCTCCACTTCCACCCCCTAGATCCACTGCGGGACACCCACGCGATTCCGGCGCCGGCAATCCCCAACCGGAACCACCACCCGACGAATTCACACGCGAAACCGGGGCTCGCAGCCCAGATCCGCGTTGGCGGTGAATGCCGCGTGGGCGCGGGACGCGAGATCGCGACGAGCAATTGGGGGACGGGACGAGAGGGGAGGGGATGGGAGGGTTACCAGGGACGGGAGCGCAGCGGCGGCGGCGGAGAAGGAGGGCGGCGGGCGGAGCGGCGTCGTCTGCCGTCTCTGGGCTTGGGCTGCTGCGACTGAACGGGGGTGGCGTCGAGTTATACTGCTGCCTGCCTGCCGCGGAGACGGTGTCCTGTTGCTGTTGCTGCGCTCTGGACTTGGTCTGCCGGATTGCATCCAGGACCCTGTGCAATTGGGATATCACCTTTGTTCCTGCTGTGTGTGTCACTCACATGACCACATGTTATGTTTGCGCATGCACAGGTGCATTGGAACAGTATCTCCGTGTCAGCTAGCATGTGTCATGTGCTACCCCTCACTTTGTTCTCTGAGCATGTGTGAGGTAGAAGAAACAAGTGAAACATCTTGAAAATCATCAGCATCTATAAAATCAATCCAACTAGAAAAGTTCATGGATATCCGATGTTATCGATGCTCCATCGTCACTCGTCAGCTAAGTCTTGTTGATGAACATTTACCTTGTCGTGGAGGAGAAATCAAACAGAATTCATCGAAGAACATCTTGTGACCTACTCCCTCTCTTTCAGCCCTAAGGGAATGGGGTCCCCGAGAAGGCACTTACAAGTGGGACCCGTGAGGTTTCCACCACGTAAAGCCTAGTGGAGGAGATGGACCCTGCGAATCCGAAACCCAGGAAGGGCCTCGGAAATACCACCTCCACATTATGGGACCCACTGAAGGCCCACACAAAGGGAGCGGTACACTGAGGAGGCCTCCTGAGAAGCTGCCCGGAAAAATTTGCTTCCAAGCTAAGCAAAGCAATGGCGCATCCTGACGAAAGAAAAGCGCGCAGTCGAGGTAGGCCGTCAGCCGGCGCCCCGTCCCCGTAAAAACACTATCATTACATTTGATGAGACGTGCCTGGATGCCTCGGGGACCGACGGCCTCAGCCGTCTCGTCCAATAGACGCGAGCGCCGCCCTCATGTCAAGAGCTCCCGGCTGCCCTCCGCTAGAAGGGTGGGCCACTAGGCGGACCTGGGAGGCTGCAAAGGCCTCCGGGAGCTCTGCTAGGAGGTGGGGCCACCTTGCAGACCTGGAAGAGGAGAAGGCCTCCCAAGAGGGATCCCGGGAGCTAGGTTCATCGCCCGTTGACCCGTGATAGTGGGTTCGGACTGAGAGAAGTAACGATTACCAAAGTAAGATGGTAAAATATGAAGATTGATATACAGAGGACTTGGATGGGGTGCTCTGGTGCCATGCGTACCAAGGCAAGAAGGCGTAAGGGCAGGTGGATGACGCGTTAGAAGAATTGTAGTAAGGAGGACGGCCATTGGGCCGCCGTGTTCACACGCACAATGTAAAAGGATGGATTGGGATGCAAGGCTCGCCCCAACCAGTCTCCCTTTAGGCCTGGTCTATAAAAGACCGACTCTCGTACAAGCAAGACAGACAGCTCTGGCAACACAACATATAGGACATAAGGTGTTACGCTTCCGAGCGGCCTGAACTTTCCAAAAAACTCTCTTAGCAAAATCATATACTAACTCCCCTAAATACCTCTTGAATTCCTACGTATTCCTCCGGATACCGCTCTTGGTGCTGGACCACCGTCACCTCCCGTTCCAAATTATAAATCATTTTGACATTTCTAAATTCATAAATTTTGCTACACATATAGATATACACTATATTTAGATACACGCTAATAGTTATGAATACAAAATGACCGTGGGACGGAGGGAGTACATTACTATTCAGTGTTTGAGACAGCTCCGCGGGAGTCCAAGACCAACAGTGCTACCTTCAGCAAATTACTAGGTCTTTCCTCTACCATCTACATGTGTAGTGTTCTGCAAAATTGTGATTATGTACAGGGCCTGAGCGCAAACACTACATTGGATTCCAAAAATAATTCTGGCAATAATTAGGGGGATCCCCTTCCGTTTGAGGTGGCCGTCTATTGGGGCGCTGGCTCAGTTTGGAAAATCGGAGAACTCGGGGGGAGTGATTAATGGGGGGCGCGGCGGTTGCGGGTTGGTACAAGTCCACCCGGAGAACGACCCCTCTGCTCGCACCAAGGCAGAGGCCACGTGGCAGCCAAGTGGAGACGACGGAGTGGGCCCGCGTCGCGGTGAGCTCACTACTTCCACGACCCGGGCGGAGGAAATGAGGTGCCGTCTGCCGGCCGGCCGTTTGGACGCCGGCGGCGAGTCACGGTCGCCGGCCGGTATGCTGGCGGCGGCCTGCTGGCTAACGAGTTGGTAATTCAGCCCGGCTCAGTCGCATACAACTTTCGGCCCAGCCCGTCTAACACGGTCGCTGCATTCGCTCTGCATGGGCCGCTTCGGCCCAAACGTGACCGCGAAAACCCTAATCCACAGAATGGACGGGTAAAAGCCCACCAAGCCTCCATCACGCCGAATCCAACGATCCAGACGCGCCCACGTGGCTCCGGAGCCGCTCTTATAAAGGCACCGCCCGGCTTCAAAGCTACCGCCGCCGCCACCACTCGCCTCTTCCTCCCCGCCGCCGCCGCTCCGCTCGCTCGCAGCAGCCGCCGGCAAAATGGTACGCGCCTCTCTTTAGTTTGGTTCCCTCACCTGCTCTTGTTGCCACCCCCTTGCTGTGATCAGCAATGGAATTTCTAGCCATCTCGTGATACTTTTAAGGCTGCCATGGATCTTGATCCTAATTATCCTCGAATTGAATCTTGCAGGCTCCGAAGAGAGGAGGCAAGGCGCCTGTTCCCGCCAAGAAGAAGACAGTAAGCCACTGATTCGTGCAATCTATTGTGCTTATTTTGATTTGATTTGCTGATGGGGTTTGGTCGGTGCAGGTGGTGACGAACCCGCTGTTCGAGAAGAGGCCGAAGCAGTTCGGGATCGGCGGTGCGCTGCCGCCCAAGAAGGACCTCCACCGCTTCGTCAAGTGGCCCAAGGTTGTGCGCATCCAGCGCCAGCGCCGCATCCTCAAGCAGCGCCTCAAGGTGCCCCCGGCGCTCAACCAGTTCACCCGTACCCTCGACAAGAACCTTGGTATGTTTCTCGTCCCGTCCATTGCAGCTTTTCCAGTTAGGTGCTAGAAGAAAGGTTGGCTTTGCTGAGACGTTAAATATTAATGCCTTGAGTAGCACTGCAAGGGCTTTGCAGTCTGCGATTTGATAGGTTAGTGTATGAGCACTATACTGGGTATTGATTGGGACTGCATCCTTCTAACAGTAGGATATGGATTCCTATAAAAAAGTAGGATATGAATTGGTTGTATCTTAGCTGAATATGAACAGTATAGAGAATCGGTAAAAGTTCATGTTCACATATCTGCTGAACCTCAATAGTGTTTAATTATACTGTGTATGAAGGGTTCAAAAGAACTTTTCTTCATCTAAGATTATCAAATGTTCAATTCAGAGTAGCTACCTGCAGTCAAACCCTTTGAACTCTAGAAATATGTTAAAGTAATATGAGTTATTTGTATCATGATGAAACATGAATGGGTCAGAGAATAGATTATTGTTTTGTCATGTTTGCGTGACCTCAATAGTGTTTCATTATCTTAGGTAGGGTTTGGACTAACTCTTGTTCATCTAAAGTTCTTTCAATTCTGACATTTGGCTGTAAAAGTAGACAGATTTTCCAAACAGGACAGTACTATGTTGTGTCATTGAAAATATTTGAAATTCTGATAGTCAAAGTTTGATTGCTTATGTACTGCAAATATTTCTGAAAATGTGTATGGGTACAGTCAATTTCGAACGTATCTGTTGTCCGACTGCTAATAATTACATGTGGTTGAAGTTTGTGGTCATCACATGTTTAGGTGAATCCTTGTGAGTCACTTGCAAACCAGTCTTTCTTCAAATTTTTTCTGCTTGCTTCCTGTCACAATGCAATCCATACTGATATAGGCTTGCCTGATGCCATTATAACATTTTTTAAACAATTGATATGATAGACATTATCAATCAATCATCATCTCTTAGCTGGATTTTATTCAAGCTAAAAATTACTTTAGATCCATCGGTACTTTTGCATTAGTTATAACTTGCTTTCTCTCTGATTTTCCATTTCAGCAACAAACTTGTTCAAGATGCTTCTTAAGTACCGCCCCGAGGACAAAGCTGCCAAGAAGGAGAGGCTTTTGAAGAGGGCCCAGGCTGAAACTGAAGGGAAAACTGTTGAGGCGAAGAAACCAATTGTTGTGAAGTATGGCCTTAACCATGTGACTTACCTCATTGAGCAGGTATGCACACCCATTTGGTTCTTCCAGTGATAGCAGAGTTTTGCATTTGGCCACAAAGTTATGTTTCTTACTTATTCCTTTTTGCAGAGCAAGGCCCAGCTGGTTGTCATAGCTCATGATGTTGATCCGATTGAGCTGGTTGTGTGGCTCCCAGCCCTCTGCAGGAAAATGGAGGTTCCATACTGCATTGTCAAGGGAAAAGCACGCCTTGGATCGGTATTAACCCTACCACCTTTCTTTTGCTTGTTAAATGTTGAAGGGGTCTGAAAAAAATGGAAGCTCATAGTAATTCTGCTGTAGATCGTTCACAAGAAGACCGCATCTGTTCTCTGCCTGACCACTGTTAAGAATGAGGACAAACTTGAGTTCAGCAAGATCCTGGAGGCTATTAAGGTTGGATGCTATGAGTATGCTTTTCTGAATGTTCTAATTTTGTGCTATTGCCTTGTGTACTGACTGGACCTTGATTCACTCCCAGGCAAACTTCAACGACAAGTTTGATGAGGTCAGGAAGAAGTGGGGTGGTGGTATCATGGGCTCCAAATCGCAGGCGAAAACCAAGGCCAGGGAAAAGCTGCTCGCCAAGGAGGCTGCTCAGCGGATGACCTAAATCCCGTCCTGTTATATTTATCTTGTACTTCTCCCGATCGTGTGCAATCATATTGTGGTTGTCTGATCTGGTTTTGAGAGTTTTGCTCCTGAGACGTGCTAGAAAGAAAACCTTGTAAGAATTCAAAGTTTTTGTTCAGCGCTGGTTAGTTAATATGACTCCAACTTCTATATCAGTAACGAATCTCTCGCTTATATTTATGCGCATTACTGCAGAGTTCATGTTAGCATGACGTACAGGCTCTGTTATAATGGAAAACATCATGTTCGCCTGAACATGTGCCATTGGCGGCATTATTCACATAGGCCTTCATAGAACGTGCTAAATTTCTGCTAACTTGTAACTGTATTGCTAATTCCCAGTACCTCATGGATTCCTCGTTAAATGGCCTCATGAAATGGCTAAATTTCTGCTAACCTGTAATTGTATTGCTAATTCACAATAATGCTGGTAATGACATGTGACTTCCTGTGCAAATGTACAATGCAGCATCCACGCCCTTCTGCTTCATTATTCCCTAACCTACGTCAGATTTGTATGTACAAACCACAAAGCACTGCCCGGTCGTGTAACTAATCAGAATCCTTGGATTATGAATAGGACCTGATCAGCCTGAGACCCTGGAACGAGCCCTTCAGCAGGCTGCCCAGGACGGACACCGCGCCGCCCTCGGCCACGGGCGGGCCGCGGCCACCGCCGCCGCGCTTCACCCGCAGCACGGCGTGCCCGAGCTGCTCGCCCACCGCGTCCACGGTCCGGCCGTCGACGGGGTTGCCGTACGCGTCCGACACGTAGAACGTGTCCTCCGCCCTGCCGTCCCTGGTCGCGATCGCCGCGCGGATGATGGACAGGCTATTCTCCCGGAACACGCGCGTGATCTCCGACAGCAGGCCCACCCTGTCCTCCGTCCTCACCTCCAGCTCCAATCCCTGCTCAACCAATTGCCAACAATGGTGTCACTTGCCATGGCGAGGAACGCATAGGAGGGTGTGAGTGTTCGTACGTCGGAAGCTCGCCGCTCGACGGCGGCCTCGAGGCACCGGACGAGGCGGGTCCGCTCGGCGTCGGAGCGCACCGGGTACCCGTCGACGTGCCGTATGTAGTACTCCTGCAACCACGCCGGGGAGACGATGAGCTGCCGGTGAACATTCTTGTCGTGTCGACAATGGTTTTCTGTGAGAGGGGAAACGTACTTGGTAGGCCTCCTTGCTCCCTCTCTCGGCGTCGACGGTGCCGTGGAACACGACGTACTGCAGGTCGGTGAGCGCGCACAGCGTGTCGAACAGCAGCTTCGGCCGGTCCCGGCACTGCAGGATCACCACCGTGTACTGCCTCTCCGTGCAGTCCATCACGGCGACCTTGGGCCTCGCCTTGCCGCACCGGTCCTCGCCGTCGACAGCCTCCTCGCCGGCACTACCACCGGCACCGTCGTCGAGCATCAGCTTATGCAGGCGCCTCTCCGCGCGCGCCGCGCCCACGGACACGCCGCCTGTGCACGTGCTGCCGCCTCCTCTCCGGGCGGTGCCGTCGCCCTGCATCACGTTGCGGAGAAGCTCCTGCACCTTGGACAGCCGGCCCGCGTCGCGGATGGCGAGCCCGGTGGCCTCGTCGGTGATCTGGATCACCGCGGCGGCGCGCCTCTCGTGCGTCCACACCTCGGCCTTCACGATGTTGCAGCTCAGGGAGGCCAGCACGGCGCACACCTCCGACAGCAGGCCCGGCCGGTCAGTGCCGGTCAGCTCGATAGAGGTGGACTGATCCTCTGACGGCGCAGCTCCATCCTTTAGCCCGATTGCCGGCAACGCAAGGTAGTCTTCTGATTCTAGGCACTGCTGAAGATCAGCAAGGTCAGGCATCTTGAAGAGTTTACATCAGAGTTATTAATCAGTAAGTGCACGCTTACTTTCTGAATATGTTCAATGACCTCCCTATTCTGAAGCTTACTCCCGTCCTGATCAGTCACATTGAACACTGAACGCGACATGAACAAAGAAACCAAAAATTTTCATCATGACAAGTCAAACAACCAAACATATTCCTTGCAAGTTGCAAGTCAAATTCAGAAAAACTGGGAGGCTTTTAACTACTACTAGTACCATCCATGAACCAGTTGCCATCCGAAGAAATATACGCCTTCGTGATGACGAGGTTGAGATCGACAAGGACTTGGACTGCCTCCAGTAAAATGCCATGCTTCTTGACCCTATCAACCTGGCATGAAAGAAAAGGTCCATCACTTATTAATTGATATTTAGTACAAACTACAAAAGTTTTTCAGGCCACGAACGAGAAAGGTAGAGCGGTTAGCTAGATGTTGAAATGTAGTTAGCAGCATGGTCCTCCATGAAAGTGAAGTCCAATCTCACCCGGATGACGGTTGCGTTGTTGCACGAGTCATTGTCTATCACAACTCTGCAAGGAACAGCACACTAGGCAATGAGGATTAGCAGCTTATTAGCAAACAGTCAGGTTTTGGAAGTTGATTAGAGGGGTGGTTTTATAGTAGTAATAAGTAAAGCATCTTGAAGAGGCCGCAAAGGAATCAAAGATTCCATATAGCCTTTGCCAAAAGGAGAGGGGGAATCTGAAAGGGCTCCTCTTGTCTTTGGACATCATGGCAGAGGTGGTAGGAATAAGGCAAGGAATAAAAGGCGATAAAGGCAGCCATGTACGGAGCAAGAGCAACATGATCTTTTTTTTTGAGGAATAATATGAAACTTAATTTGTTCCTAAAAAGGATGAAATGGAATTTTCATGAGGTTTTTGCGTTTACATGAACTACTTGGATACACAAGTCAGTCACTCAGTACACAATCTAATCCAGATTGGGTGACTGAATAATCCAGCAGAATGCAAAGAGTGACTGTGAATAGTAAACTGGAATCCTACGAGTGACTGAGGATTCGCATAGACGGATCCCATGAACAGAGCAGGGGGTATTAAAGTGCAAAGAAACATGTCAAAATCCCAAGCAGGCAGCGATTCAGATATCAGTAACTATTATTGATGAATGAACGATATAGACTGATCCAAATCCGTCCAGCTACAACTGTGATGCATCGCTTAACTCCTACAAAAATTTGCAGGAACTGACGCCGGAAAAATAAAGAGCAGAAGCGAACTTTGCGCTCACCAACGCCCACGCACGAACGACAATCAGCTATCTAAAACAGAACGGGGGGAGGCAGCAAAACTGTAAGCAAATCCAGACGGCGTAGTCCGAGGCTGGCAACGCCAACCTGCCAGGTAAGACTGCTACTGAACAAGTGATCGTACCTCGGTGGGTTCATCCTCCGGACCAACTTGGCGTACTCGTCGTCGTCCTCCTCCTCCGCCACCATCTCCACGCACCTAACCATGGCCGCAGAGCAGAACACGCCGCGCGCCTCCCTTGATAGAGTCGATACCCTGACCACCGCGAGGCTTCCAAGCCAACCACCCGCTTTATCTGCAGGTGAAGGCGAATAGCCGAGGACTTCGAGTCGTAGGGAAGAAGAGACCTCGCGAGAGGAGGAGGGGGCAGCGGGCGGAAAGGAAACGCCGCGCCGTTTCCATTAACAGCGGCGCGGGGGGAGGCCGGCGGCCGAGGAGAGGAGAGGACAGAGCGCGAGGGACACGGCGCGGGAGTAAAGGCAGTCTGCCGCCAAGTTGCCTTGGGGGAGTGACCGGCCTGCTGGTCGTCGTCGTCCTCCACGAGCCGCGGCTTATAGACGGGAGCCGCGGCAGGAGGATCTTTTCTGGATGCGTAGAAGTACTTTTTCTGAAATGACAATTTTGCAATGTTCGGGGCGTAAAATGGTTACATATTACTTCCTCCATTTTTATTCGAAAGCACACGTATATTAAGATTCAAACTTTACAATTTTTTACTAATATTTAACTATCATTTTTTATTTTTATAATGTAAATTTTATATGGTTCAATTTATAATCAAATATACTCACTACAATGATCATAATCTTATGATCATGAATAATATAATATAAGATAAATGGATAATCAAAGTGTATTTTGGAATTGGAAGACCGTGCCAAGCCGGTACCATACCTTATAAATAAAATAAAAATGAAGGGAGAAAAAGGTATGTGTGGGTGTGGCAAGAGTTCCATAGACGGTGCGACAAAACAACAGCGACGGAGATGATTAAATCTTGACGTGCACTTGCAGAGGCTGGCAATACTTTTTTTTAGAAAAATCACCAGTACAATGGTTAGCGATAAATGGGTCGGTGTAAGTCAAGGTCACTAGATTTTTCATTTTAACTGAAAGAAGATAGATAACCCACAGCGAAACATTTGCACGCACGACCGGTACGGTACAAGGCACAAGCCATCATGAGTTTGTCGCATCGTGTTGTGTATCCTCCGACGTGGCAGCACACTCCACGTTGTCCACAGGGCATGGCATGCCACCCTGGACCCCTTCTTCGTCGTTCGGCGGTCTCCGACGAGCCGCTCCGCGGGCGCCGCGCGCCACGTCACGGTCGGCACCAGCATCTCTCTCACATGGCGGCCGGTAGCCACTAGCCAGTAGGTGACCCGTTGCTGGCACCGTGACGTGGCGGGCCGCCGAGCCGAGCTCCTCGTGGATGCGTCGGATGGATAAGGGAGGGCGCGGGGACAGCCGGACAGGTAGGCGCGGAAGCGGGCCACGTCACGCGCCGGCTCATCCGGAATGGCGCGAGGGTACGGGGTTGGGCCACGTCACAGCACCGGTGGGGTCGGCTGGTCTAGTTTATCCGCTTTCAGTTGGCGACCGTAAGGAACTTTTCGGTTACTCTGTTCTTCACTACAGTGCCTACTATCTCTGAATCCACACGCATCAATCCAGGTACTGAGTTGTGACTTGCAATCAGATACCCTTTCTCGAACGAAACTGATGGTCAGAGATCAGTGCTTGCCTCCAAGGCTGGGCGGCTCACCTTGGCGGAGAGCGTGCTGACGGCGCAGGCCATCTACGCCATGTCCGCGCTACCGCTCCCCCTCTCCACCCTCGCCAAGCTGGATCGCCCCAGAAAGGGGTTCTTCTGGGCCGGCGCGCCCAAATATCTTGGACGACGAGGACTTGGCGACCCTGAACAAGAGTCTCCTGCTGCGCCATGTACACAATCGCTTCTCCGGCGAGAGTAATCCTTGGGCGGATTGGATCTGATTTTGGTACGACGGTGGCCGGGCGGAGGCGGACACGCCGTGCTGGAGTCACATCAAGAGCCTCGTCCCGCAGTACCGCAGCTTGACGGAGGTGGCGCTGGGGGACGGGGACACCACCTCCTTCTGGCACGATACTTGGACGTAGATGGGTCCCCTCAGCGACGTCCTGCCCGCCCTCTACTCCCATTGCACCGACGTCGACGTCACGGTGGCGGAAGTGGTGGACGCCGGCCGGGGGCATGACTCCTCACCTCCTGCAGCCGCGCTTCTCGACCGTTGCCCAGGCGGAACTGGGCCTCCTCGACAGCGCCATCGCCTCCGTCTCCCTTGCGCCGCGTCCAGAGAAGCGGTGGCTCCGAGGCCCCAGCTCCAGCGCCGCCCGAGCAGGCGACTTCTACGCCTTGCTCCGCACCCCTGTGGGCGACCCGCCGATGGCCGAACTCAACTGGGTTTGCTACGCCCCCAAGAAGGTCCGGTTCTTCTTCTGGATTCTTCGCCACGGCCGCACGCGCACGAGGGCGCTGCTTCACCGCCATGGCGCGCTTGACGCCCCCGACTGCCCCTTCACCGGAGACGGAGGAACACCTCTTCGCGGCTTGTCCCCGGCTGGACCTCTTCTGGGCACGACTCCTCCCCGGGCGTCCTTCTCCGCTGATGGCCCGGGACGCCATGGAGGCTGTCTGCGACCTCCTTGTCGACTTGCCACCGATCGCGGCCCACACCGCGGCGCTCGCGATCGCCTGGGTGCTCTGGAAGGCGAGGAACAAGATGATCTTCGACGCCGTCTGTCTCTCGACGGAGGACATTCTCCGCCAGCTGCTCAAGCATGTTTCCCCGTGGGCGTGTCGCGCCCCTAGACGAATCGACGTCGATCCCCTGCGCTCCTGGTGCCAATCTCTGTTGGATGTAAATTAGACCGTTCCTTGCTCTCTGCTCTCTCCTCCCCCCTGTATTCTCCCCAAGAGGCGCCGTGCTTGCCTCAAAATTGGGACACCGTTTGATGGAATGAAATGTTTCAGCCGTAGGTTGCTCAAAAAAAAAAAAGAGATCAGTGCTTGCTACGGATTGAGATGAGTCAGAAAACGCAAGAGCTTTCATTTCTCAAGAATTTCACAGAACGATCCACGCAGGAACCTCATCAGATTTTCTGCACAAATTCGTGAGATGATGAAGGTTCATCAGCCCTCTGGATGGGGAAGACTCTGCAGCGCTTGAGTTTCTGCCTGCTGCCCGTCGAAGCTCTGCTCAGACGGCTTGACCGGTTCAGGGGGAAAGAAAAGGGAAGAGAAAGTGCAAGCCCGTAGCTGACGGCAAATCAGATCGTTGTGCTCTCGAGAATCACATGTCTTCCAGCTTGCTCGCGAATCCGAGAGAGAATTTCGCGACGGCAACGGCGGCAATGACCACTTGTTCTCGGACAGCGAGCTGCATTTACGAGATTCCATCGCGGGCAGCGCTGGTTGGGGGAATTTCTCCAAGTGCGGTAGCCTCTCAATCCCAATTCCCAAATATCTTGGACGACTAGGACGGACAATACAGGAGCGAGTTGCAACTGCAGAGGAAACCAGGAAATCTGAAACTGATCCCTGACAGCAACTCAAAGTCTGAAACACAAGCACGACGCCGGTCAGTGCAACTGTCCAAGTGTATGGGGTGTGCGGTGTACCCAACTGTGAATGATTGATGGGTAGCTAGGTGATGAACAACGACATCTCCACGGCGTTGAGCCGTTGACGAGGTGCTGCTGTATGCCCAACTTGGAAGTCTGAAGTGCGAGCCTTCGGATAGTGGCAATAACCTAGGCCAACACGAGAAACAGAATCGATCCTTGCTTGCAGGCATATTCAGCATGTGAAGGAGAACCGGAAATTGGAATAATCTAGTGGTAGGATGCAAAGACGACGAGCATTTCTTAGTGCATGCAAGTCGCGTAGCACTAGCTGCTCATCGTATTGGCTCCTTTTGCTCTGGAGTCTGGACTTGTGGAGGGAGGGAGCACCGGGCCGGGGGGCGGCCGGCGCCCTGAGTCCAGGGGGATTCAGATTCTCTTGCAGACTTGCAGTAGTGCTCTGTGTATCTCTGCATCTTTGGCGCATGATCACACTGCTATAGCCAATGGATGGAATCGTGTGCCTGCCATGCGATAATGGCCTGGGAATGTAAACTTTCCTTCTGTCGCTGCGCGGAACGTCAACTAGACAAGTTCACCTCTGAATACCTGACGACTGACGGCACCCGAAGTCGTCGTCGTTACGAGCTAGCTGAGGTCACTCAGAATGTCAGAATACAATCTCGCGTACTCATAGAGCTAACTGCGAGGGCCACAAGGCAGCATGGCAACGGTCGAGCTGAGTGAAGAAATTATACAAGATCATGTGTCAGTGTCACTCCTAGTGCTAACTGTGATGGCCACAAGGCAGCACGCCGGTGATGGCTGGCTAGTCGGCACCCAGCACGATCGACGCGGCTAGTGGCGCCGTGCTCGTGCTCGACGGTGGCGCTCCATTTCCAGCACCCGGCGTCGATATCGATCTGCCGTCCGGTCCTGCGATCAGTCCGCATCGTCGAGCCTGACGGCGACGCTGAAACATCCATCCATGCCGCTCCACCGTGTGTGCCAAAGACTCGAAGGCACTGAGATATTCCTTTCAGGCTTTCAGGATTGCATCGTGTCGCAGCTGCATTGCATTTCGACGCCGGCTACAACTAAGATTCTCCGGGGACGTGGTATCTGATTAAGGCCCCACGAGATGGGAGCGGATGGAACAGAACATGTTCGCTTTTGTTCTTGACGTCTCTCAGCAGATTCTGTCAACCACTATCAGGATTGTTCTTGTTTCGAACATATATAGAAGATTGAAGCCCAACACCAGATAAAAAATGAGGATCTCGTAACACAAAAAAAGGCCGGAATGGAAGCCCATAAAGAATTGGAGAGCCCAGCACCAGATGTCCAAAACATTGGATTGGATAGAAACGGGACCAGCCAGCCGAATCCCGTAGCCATAATTGGCAAGATCTTTGCGATGCCTTCCGTGACCGAAAATCTCGTCGCGCGTCGCCTAGCCAATCAAAGGGATTTCGGCTTTTTGCACACGCCAAGAGTAGTAGAGTTGGACCCCCTCTGTCTCTTCCTCGCTACACCCATACAACTTGGACGTACCTTGTCTGGTCCAACCTCCTCAAACCTCAGCCAAAAAAAATCTGAAAAGAAAGAAATCCAACTACTTAGGAAAATGTCTGCTATATTAGATCATCAAATAGTGTTTTACATATCGTACGCTCTGCGAGTGCTACTTAAACTTTTTTTTCATGCTACGGGATTCCTAAATTGTCGCTGAAATGCTAGACAAAGTGGATAAGTGATTTTATTTTTAGAAGTAATTTGGATTTTTTTTAATAGGTGATTATTTTTTAGGAGAAATTTTTTAGGAGGAGTAGTAGTTGTTGGGACTTGGGACCGAGAAAATTTCGCACAGCGCGGCTGGCCCGTCCGTCCGGACTAGCGCGGCATGGTAGGCCCATCGAGATCTCGGATGGAGCCCACAGGTTTCGTCAAGTGGATGGGCCAAGCGGGCCAACCCCCCAACTCGACGTGACCCAAAAGTGTCTGGCCCGTGTTGGCCCAAAAGTGTGAGGCTCACAACCATTCCTTTTTTTCCTTCCAAGGGCACGAGGACTCGAGGAGCCTCGCCAGCCGAACACCAACGTGACTAGCTTCGTGGTGAAGCATCGCCGGTTACTCGTCTATTCCCTAAAGCGTGAGCCCTTTTCTGCTGACTGCTGGCTGGCTCACCAGAGAGAGGGAGAGAGAGAGAGAGGTCTTTGGCCCTAATGGCCTCATCTACCTCATCTGATCCGATTCTCACCTTGTGTGCAGCTGAAGCGATCGATGCCAGTGGAGGCAGCGGACAGATGAACAGAGGCCGACGATAAACCCACGTGTGTTTAATCTCTCGCTCTGAAAACATGTCGCCCGGGGGTCGATGTGGAACCCAACAAAGTTAAAGGGCGAGCTATTTGGTCCCTAACCTACAACTTGAACGACTGCTAGCTGCAGTGTACTGCATTTTGCGTGGTGGATAGCAACCTTCTGTCCAATTGAAAAAAAAAACTAGCAAAAATGTGGGCTCTCATTTCTTGCAAAATAAAACAATCAGTTGGCCCAAAAATGAGTGCGTAGAATTTTTTTTGCTTCTTTTTTTGGATGGAAAAAGTTCATTTTACTCTCTAAGAAAAATTTAGAATCAATTTACTCCCCCGAACTATTTCAATTGGCCCAATGTACCCCCTAATGAGTTTTTTTCTTTTTTATTTCTTCATGTATGATAAGTTCAAAATTTTGTGAGGAGGCACCGAACAGGATGCCTTATGTTAAGAAATTGTACTAATAATTTTTCATGGTTATTTTCATAGGTTAGTAATATTTAATACGAAATTGATCTTAGATATACAGATCGGTATGAAAAATAATCATGAGAAATTTCTAAAATATTTTTCTAATGTACTGACAAAACTTGAAATTAAAACTCAACTTGTATACGAAGAAAAAAAAGAGAGAACTCAATTTGTGTGGTTGATTGTACCAAGTGAAATAGTTCGAGGGAGTAAAATGAACTTTGATTTTGTTTGAGGTTAAGCGGATAAAGTGGATCGGTGAGGGGAATAAAATGAACATTTCCTTTTGGGATCGGGAGTGATTCTGCATTTTTCACCTTGCTGCATGTGACAGCAATAGTGAAAGCTCACAACACTCGCTGGGCGATCGACGCCAACAGAGAAAAGTTGCGCAACAACTTGTGACCGGCCCGGCCCGGCCGGACGGCCACCTTTTCCGGTCTGGAAGAAGCAGCTGCGGCTGTCGGCGGCGGCTCATAGCAAATCACATGCCGCCCGGCCGGACTCGGCATCGGCCGGACTCGGCATCGGCAACGGAGGAGGGGAGGGACCATGCAATGCAACGCGCTCGCTCGCATCGGTCCCGTTGCCCCGCGCATGCAAACGATAGGCAATGGGCCAATGGCAGAGGGTCGTCGTCCCGAGGGGCGGAAAAGGGAGGCGGCCGGAATTCCTTTCCTAGAGCCAGCAGCCAACCACCGGTGCCTAGAGCGCCTGGCAGAGCTGATGATGCCTTGAGCGGTGTGCGCGTGTGGTCTTGCTGTTTTGTTTCTAGCTGTGGTTCGTTGGGAACCGGTCTTCGTCCGTTCTGTTGCCCGTCGCCTCGAGATCAGTTTCCTTTGGCTCATGTCTCGTAACAGTCTCTTGATTGACCGGCCGGCGTGCAGGTGCAGCGCCAGAGGAGGAGGAGGAGGAGGAGGAGGAACAGTCAGTCATGTGCCGCTGCTGTGCCTCCAACGAAACGGTTTGTTTGTTCGAATTTCGAAAACTTTGTTAGGTTACGTCCTGATGAGTGATGATAACAATCTCTGGAAGATAGAGTATTGTATGAAGTGTGTGTCGACTGGGCATCCGTCCGTCACTGCGGATTCTCTGCGTTTGTCAATACGCATTTGTACTGGACCTGCAGGGCAGTTGCGCAACTGTCAAAGAGGGAGGGGGAGGTCAGGGGGCGTACAACTTGGAAGGAATTCGTTGGCAGGCTTTTTCACCGATGCCGGATGGCACATGCTCGTGCTCAGGCAGCTCAGCTAGTCGGTTTGCCTGTGCTCAACAATCCGTTCCATGCGATACGGTCCGTGACCGGAATCGATTCTCCGACGTGCTTTGCAATTTCGCAATTGCAACGACCAGGTGCAGTGCAGAGCAGCACGCCAGCACCTAGTCAAGCATGCAGCATTATCTTGGTCTCTCGCCATCGGATCATGGGGATTGGACGCGACCTGCCTGACGGATCCGCGGCAGTATTACCTTATTCTAACGGGTCGCCTCAACTGGCAGATCGAGGAGAGGACTGACTAATCTTTGAGTCTTTGACGGGGAAAAGAAGTGGTGCGATGCGATGGAGCCGGCATGTCACGGCCGTGCGGTCACGTGACGGTCACATGGTCTCAGCTTTCGGCTTTTCCCTCGTAGTACCCTGACTCCCTGGCATCTCCACAACATATCAAGCCTTCACGTTGGAGCTGAGCACTGCCATTTGAGCTTTCAAACCTAATGCAGTAGAACTAACTCAAACGACAAAACTAAGAAGTAGAACTACAGGGCAGAGATTGAAGAAAGGCCTGATGCTGCTGCCCGAACAAAACAACAACAAAAGCACTGCAAAATGAGATGCGGAAGCAGGGAATCATGGGATACTCCGCCTAGAACAAAAGACAACACCTGAAATAGAGGTGGTGAAATTTCCAGAGCCGAGCAAAACACAAACATCAGGCCTTTTCAGGATCATAAGAATCAGATTGATTAGAATTATTCAACTAATTTCTATGGTTTATATAAATTCAGAAACTATATAAGCTACACAAGACAAAACAAAGGAAAAGGCCACAATGATTCAAGGATTTTCTATGAATTATAGAAACTACAAATGTTGGTGGATGTATTGAAAACCAAACAAATGGAAAAGACAAAATTGTTCAAAGAATATCAATGAACTACGGAACTACAAAAGTTGATGGATATAGTTAAATCCCACAAAGGCAAAAGGGGAAATTATTCAAAATTTTATATGAAGTGAATAACTACCTAGATATGCTATTCCGTGGTACAATCTATTATTCAAATTGTTTATATCCTATTAGCATTCTTAACATGCACACCACAATGAAACTGCTACAGAAATTGAGAAAAGTAAATATAGGCAGACGAAACTAAGAAATCTGAAGAAAAGAAAAATATAAGGACCAATCATCTTGTACAACTGGGATATCAAAACTTACCGGTACAAAAAGTCCAAATCATGCGGAACTTACACCTAGATTCCATAGGAATGACGGTACAATGAATACTGAAAATTTAGAATTAAGAAACTGGAAGTACTCTAGGAATTTGAAATATTTGAATGTATTGGACAAATTTCAGTTTGTTAGAATTTGAATGATGAAACTATAAGTACCATTGGACCAAATCGAGATGATACTTTAAGCACTTAAGAAATGAAAGGTAGAGAAAACATATTGGAAAGAAAAGACAACTTGCAGACCTATACGTAGGGATACAGAGATATAATTGTTCTGGAAAAAAGAGCTCCGTAAATGCAAACATACATCACCTTGTACTCCAATAAATCATATACCATTTCTTATTTTTGTGATAAATTAATTCCTTATATATTTTGTACTTGATGCATGTTACCGCGAGTCCACAACATTTCATAGGGTCAAATTAAAGCTTACAGGAAAACATTAAGGAATCAGTTCAGGGGCCACATTCACATTATCACCAAGAAAGAGCATTTGTTGGAATAGATTGGCAAGAAGAAATAGAAGATGCCATGAAGAAGAAATGAAAGCAAGGGTTGTAGGAAAGAGATGGCATGAAAAGTCAGAAGAGGAAACGAATGCAAGCAAAGAACAACAGCTATCTTTCTACAAAAATTGAGGAAATGAATTAATAGTAGGCAGGTGAAACTGAGAAAATAAAAAAAATATTAGGACCAATCATCTTATTAAACAGGGACATTGACTTATTAGTTCAAAAATACCATATCTTGCAACATTTACACCTTGATAACATAGGAATGACTGAGTACTGGAAATTTAGAATCAAGAAACTGTATGTACTATAGGAATTTTAAAATTTGAATGTAGTCTAAAAAATATGATGCATTAGAATTGAAAAGATTGATAGCTATAAGTTCACTGTAAAAACAATTTAGTTTAACCGTGTTTGAGCCTACATCTTATATAGTACATTGCATAGGGGTCAAAATATATAAAAATCAGAGCAGGCTACATATTGCACATGTGTTAACTGCTTTTTAGATTATGGAATAAAAATATACCCCAGCCTGTGCATCCAAGGATGCTTGTGGCTCTTGTGTTAACTACTAACACACAAGATAGAAAAAACAAGGATAAGAAACTCATATCCCCTGCTTGCACTAAAATCTCACATTCAGCTTCCTATCCCTCTTATACGTACAACATAATTTCTCCTTTTTTTTTCTAAAATAAAAATCCCAGCAAGAAACTATGAACCTATGAAAAATTAGCCTCACATACCTGAAACTTAGGCTGAATCCTAGAGAGGACATTCAGCTAAATCCATAAGCAAAAAAGCAACAGGACTACGATTTTGATTAGCTAGTACCCCTGAGAACACCATTCCCCATGGAACCCCGCAAATTCATATCCGAGTGTACTTATAAATGTAAGTATACCGTATAGGCAACTGATACAAATAACACTTATTCAGATTGTATAAGAGCAATTAAGATATAGATAACAGTCTTTTAGGTGGCCAACAGAGAAGTATTTACCAAAAGCTAAATCCGTATTTCTTGAATGTCCCAATTTCCCCAAAATTATATGAAGGTTACTCAAAATAACTCAGATTTCTTTTCCATGTAATGCAGATTAACAAATTAATTTGGGTGGTCAGTCAAAACCCCCAAAGACAGATTGCTCAATTGTCCCAAATTTTCCCAAAATTATATGCAGATTACTCAAATAATTCAGATTTCTTTTCCATGGAATGCAGATTAACAAATTAATTTGGGTGGTCAGTGAAACTCCTAAAGACAGATTGCTCAACTATCCTAAATTATAGGTCATTTTGGCAAGTTTAGGTTCATAGCTTTTGCTATGCACTTAGATATGCACTATGTCTAAATAAATATTAAAAGCTATGAATCTAAAAATACCAAAACGACCTACAATTTAGAATGGAGGGAGTAGTATATAATTATCCAAAAATAGCTAAGTTTGCAAAAGTTTAAAAGTAGAGGGGGGGAGTAACGAAACCCCTCAAATGCAAAATGATATAGCCTGCAAATGACACAGACGACAAAAATTCAAACATTTCCTATAGTTTGCAAAAATTCAGATGCAGGGGATCCCTCATATGAAAAATGAGATAGACTGCAAGTAAACACAGGTAACAAAGATTCTTTAAAAAATTTCTAGGGAATAGTAAAAATGTTATGTAAGATATGGATAACAACTAATTATGTAATAAGAGTATAAATTCTCTAGTCGTATCTAACTAGTATTTATGTAACCAACTGATCTGTAACCCTGTCCCGACTATATAAGACGAGGCAGGGACCCCTCCAAAGTAATTCAATCCAACTAACACACAGGACGTAGGGTATTACGTTATTCAGCAGTCGAATCTATCTAAATTGTGTGTCTACGTTTACCTTAAGTTTCTGATCTCGACTAGCTCCACCAATCAAAACACTACCTCGAGCACCCTACTACCGGATCTAAACACCGACAGCTGGCACGGCAAGTAGGGTGGAGCAGCCAGATCACAGAATGAGCAGATCAACGGCCCACAAATCGAGTGAGCGATGGCCGGATTTCATTGAGTGAGATGATATAGCTTTTCCTAAAGCAAAGGATCGCGTCGCGTCGCACGTGACCGGGGCAGGGAGGGATCCCGGCAATGGCGTCGGGCCCGCGCGGTGGGGGGAGACGGCCGGATATGGGGCGCCCATCTCCAGGAAGATACACGCCGGGATACGATTGGGTGGAGTGGGCACGCAGGGCCACGGGCTCCAGCTCCCGCCCGCCCGCGCGCGCGAGGAGTGACCACCGCGCCGTGCTGCCGCCTGCCGCCTGCCGTGCCGTGCATCCGTCTCTGCAGGCGGCGGATACGCACGGCACGGCACGGCTCTCCGGCGCGTCAGGGAGTCAGGGCTGGTTCTGGCATGCTCGGCGCTGCGGGGCGCGTGCTGGGGGCCGGTACCACTTCAGGTATGGGGCGTGCACGGCATCGGGGATAGGGATGATGCTACAGCAGCTAGCAGGCGCCGGGGATACGGTACAGGGGCGCGATCCGGCCTCTTGGACCGACGTGGCAAGTGACTGTGAACTGTGACGGAGTTTTACTCGGTGCCGTACGTACTGGTTCCAGCAATCCAGCGTGTAGCTATAGCCTGGTCCCCTGCGTACAGAGCAAGTAAAGCTGATGAGCATTGCTGTGACGTGGCCAGAATGTTACACACGCTGTCACTTTCCGGTGACGTACTACGGGCATGCACGTTGCACGCACCTCGCTGGAGATTTCCAGCGGGTAAAACCATTAGTCTGTTACTGTGGCTTACTGCGTGCCGGACTGCCGGTTCTTTGGTCGCGAATGGTCGCTTTTTGCGTTTTGACCACCACACACATGCCATCGAAAGGAATTTCCAGCACCACCGCGCTGTGGTCGGCCCTTGCCTTTTCCTGAGCACTGTGTGCCGGGGGGCTCGGGTCGGGTCGCCGCTTTTGCGATCGGGAACGTGTGGACGCCCGTGCCCCCGCACGGCCTTTTCGCCGAGATCTTCCGTGCGCGCCAATGGGGAGCGCCGGATGGGCCGGGTGGAGGCAGGCACCGACCGCACCCCAACCAGGCAGCCGGCCATCGATTGCCTCTGGCTCCGGCTCCGACCCGGCGACCTCCCGTCCGGCCGCCGCGCGTGGGGACCAGGAATCTGCAGCGGCCAATGGGCGCGCATCACAGGCGCATTGCCTGCCGCGGAGCTCCATCATGCCGCAATAACGGCGGCTCGCTCGCTCTACTACCTCTAGCTAGCTACATGATGACGCGTCATCACTCGGGTACTGTTCGGCCCCTGCCGCCGGTCGTTACTGCTGCTTACGGAATGCAGCCGGGGTCGGTACGCGCTCGTGATCCACCGGTCGCCGACAAGGAGTCATCGGGTCAGGAAAGGCGACGTGGCATTGACCTTGCGATCTGTAGCCGGAGTAGGTAGAGAGCATATGCAACGAGTCGGTCGTAGGCTCGTAGCTGTGGCCTTTTTGCATTACTCCGTACGTGTACAAGGAGCAGATGCTACGCACTCAAAGAAAAATACGTCAGTCAGACGAGACGAATGTCTTGCTTGGATCGAATAGAGATTGTTACAGTCTATCTGCACATCAGGTGGTGCCGTGGTGGATCATTAAGATCTACCACCTGAATATGAATAGATCGTCGGATTATTTGAATTGCACAGTGTGCGTTCGGATTCATCGGGAGGAAAACTAGTCTTTATTTCTGTTTTTTTTTAGAGAACAGTCTCTATTTCTTTTGTTTGATAAAATTGAGATTGCTTCCTCGGAGCGGAAGCTCCACCGAACAATCATGCGCCTCGAAATTTAGCTGTATTTTTAGTAAACAAAATACTCCCAGAATGTAGCTACGTCTCACAATGGCGGAGCTAGAACACAAATCAATGAGGAGCCATTAATACTAATATGTTGCTTAATGTACTCATTTTTTTTATTTCTAAGCATCAATTTGTAGCTGGTTAATGGTTTTTGCAATTGGCAAGGAGGGGCCGTGGCCCTCTCATGTAGCTCCTCTAGTGACGGCTCATATAAAATCGAGATCGCTGGTGTAAACATCCTCGGAGTTTGTTCCGCGCCTTACAATTAAGCTACGTTTTATTCAAAACGACCTGCAATTTGAGACAATGACTGCAAGCACACGAAGAATACTTGGAGAGGAAAAAAATTAAATAGCCTGATGGATACACCGCATGTGCTGCGACGTGTTACCACGTTGAGCTGGCTTAGAAAAAGTTAGGTCCCTCACCTCCTCCGACCCTGTAACTTTTGTTTTACGTGCATGTGCCTGGCTTTGTCTTTACAACGACGTGCAGAGTCAGAGAGAGAGAGAGCAGGGACAGCACGTTGTGCAGCACGCACTCGGGGTAGTTGCGTTGCGCGCAACGAACGGACCAGCTTTTTAACCCTCTGGATCGTAACATGTCCGGCAAGCAACCGTGCAGGTAACTGCCGGTCTGCCTGCCGCTCCTCGCTCCATCAGCGCCTGCCGGCCACCTCTGCTTAACCGCGCTGCAAAGCAAAGCTCTTGAGCCAATCAACCTTAAACCATGGGACACACAGACCACTGTTAGTGGAGTCATCACATCACTAATACATTGCTCCTCCTCCCATCTCAAGATGGTTTCAGCAGAGACCTCGTCCGCCGCTTCTCAGTGCACGGCTAGATCGACCGGCGAGCTGCCGGCGGCGGGTACAGCGACAACACGAGCCCTCGCCGTCCGTCAGAGAGAGAGAGAGAGAGAGAGAGAGAGAGAGAGAGAGAGAGAGAGAGAGAGAGAGAGAGAGAGAGGCAAGGAGTAGTTTTTGTCGCGTCGCCGGCTCGCCGCTGATGTCTGCGGTGTACAGGGGCGGGCATTGCGCCGGGGATGATTCTTAAATACGAATCACATGGCCGCCCCCTGCGCCTCTGCCTGAGCGCCGGAGATAGCCCTGTTCCTTCGGAACTCGAAGGGCTTTGTACTGTGCCGCTGCTAGTATCTTTTCTTCCCCTTCTCTTTGCTTTTACTTTGATCGAGACCGGCGCCGGCCTCACCCTACCACTGTTTCCTATGCCGTCCGTACTCTGCTTGGAGCTGCCGTTACTCCACGTTTCATCGTGGCGGGCGCATCCATCCTCGGCACCGATGCGCGCGCACCCATTTGCATTTCAAAACGCATCCGTTCCTTTACTTGCATTTCAAAACGCATCCATTCCTTTATTTGCATTTCAAATAACCTCCATGGGTTACAAAGATATTTACATGGCGGATCGGGAGAAGAACCAGAGGTTCCTACGCTCGTCCAGGAGCTTTGACATGGATCGATCAACGGGTCGTTGAAACGAACCCCAAGAACCCCCCCTACTAGATGCTAGCTTAGCTAGTGATTAACCCTAGCGACACACGCACTGCCCTGAAGTACTCTGCTGATTAGTTGGTTGGTTGATGAGCGGCGGCGGCGGCGGCGCCGGCAGCGGCTACGAGCAGGACCTGATGAGCCCGAGGTTGTAGAGGAACTTCTCGGAGCGGGACCTGATCATGTTCCCGAGCGAGCGGCGCCCTCCGCCGGCGCCCGTCGGGGACCTGGGGTCGCCGGCGCCGTCGGGCTGCTCCCTGACGGACAGGATGTGCTCGCCGATCTCCGCGCGCACGGCCTCCACGGCCTGCCCCTGCACCGGCTGCCCCGACGCGTCCACCACGTAGAACACGTTGGCCGCCCGCGCCCCGCGGGTGTCCACCTCGGCGTGCGTCACCGACAGCCCGTGCTCCCGGAAGATGCGCGTCACGTCCGACAGCAGCCCGACCCGGTCCTCGCAGCACAGCTCCAGCCTCAGCCCCTGCAGGAGGAACACCGCCATGGATTAGCTCACGTTAACTACTATATGCATGGATCGATCTCACATCAGCCATGGATGATCACCTACCTCCGTGTACCGGCGTTCGATGGCGTCTTCGAGGGCGCGGCGGAGGCGGTCGCGGTCCTCGCCGGAGCTGCCGGCGCTGTGGCCGAGGTGCCGGATGTAGTACTCCTGCAAGGTCACCACCGCCAGTAAATTAAAGCTGAGACGTTACATGAGGGAGTCTTTTTTCCCGCTCGCTGCTGTGTCTGTGCAAGAGGACATGTCACTCAAGTTCTTCCTTCACACCAAACTAGGAAGGATCTCCCTCCCACTCACATGCCAAGATCTACCAGTATCTAGCCACTGCCAGGCATCTCTGGCACCGGTCAAGACGTGAGCCGGGCGTCAAGACCGAGACGGCGTGCGTGCATCTTTGAACATGAACTACAGGGGCCGTGCCCGTGCAGCGGTGCAGCAGGGGCACTGTGCTCTGTGTTCTGCTGGAGCCAAGTACCAGCACGACGCGATGCAAACAGTTTCATGATGCAAGCGACGAGAGAGATGCCAAGTACAGAGACAGAGGCAAAGGCAGAGCACCTGGTAGGCCTCGGAGCCCTCGGCGATGACGGTGCCGTGGAAGACCACGTACTGCATGTCGGTGAGGGTGCACACCGTGTCGAACAGCAGCTTGGGCCGGTCGCGGCAGCGCACGTTGACCAGCGTGTACCCGCGCTCGGCGCAGTCCACCACCTCAACCACCGGCCGGCCGGAGCCGCCCCGCGACGCGGCGCCGCCCTCGTCGTCGTCGGAGGCCTCGCCACCCTCGCCGTCGTCACGATCACCGGCGCCGCCGCGGCGTGCGCTGCCCCGGTCCGCGTGCATCATCTGGTGGAGCCGGCGCTGCGCGTGCTCGGCGCCCGCCGCCGAGACGGCGGCGCGGGCGGCCTTCTTGTCGCGGCTGCTCCCGCGGAGGACGTGGCGGAGGAGGCGCTTCACGGTGTCGAGGCGGGCGGGGTCCTCGACGGCGCCGCCGGCGTCGGCGTCCGTCACGCGCACCAGCGCCGCCACGCGGGCGTCGTGGGTCCACACCTCCGACGCCACGATGTTGCACCGGAGGTCCGTCAGCACCGCGAACACCTCCGACAGCAGGCCCGGCCGGTCCCGGCCGATCAGCTCGATGGTGGTCTGCGACTCCTCCGCCTCCGCCTCCACGCCGACCGACCGCTCCGGCGCCGCCCGGAAGCTCAGCGATCCCGCTCCCAGGGACTGAAACAGAAATCCACGAAGCATCGATTCGTCAAAACCAGCAAGAGAAATGTACTCTGCAACTCTGGAATCGAACAGCAAACAGGGGGGCCTCTGCACTTTACCTGTTCAATTCTGTCGATGACTTGGCCGTCATAAAGTTTATTCCCATCCTGATCCACGACATGGAACACTGCAGAAAAGCACACCCACCACACCATCAGGACCGGGAGAAAAAAAAGATGGAAAGATTACAATCCAAGCAAAAAGCCCAGCTTTGCATCACCCCAGAAAGGCCTCTCATCTTTGTTAAACTTTCCAAAGACAGCAGGGAGGGAGGGAGGGTGCAAAGAGAGCGGCACAACCCACTCACCATCCATGAACCACTCGCCGTCGGAGGTAATGTAGGCCCGCTTGATGGTCAGCTTCAGATCGGTCAGCACCTGAACCACCTCCAGCAAGGTCCCATACTTGTTCGCGCTGTCCACCTGCAGACACAAACCATGCAATCTCACTCACAGGTCCGTCTGAAAGAGAGAGAGAGAGAGAGAGGGAGGAAGAAAAAAAAATGAGCCCCCCGCAGGAACGGAACTCGCAGGAGGCAAGAACGCAGAGCTGCGGCGCTTGCCTTCACCAAGGTGGCAGTCATGTCGGAGTCGTTGTCCACGGAGACCCTGCGAGTGACAAGCGGCCAAGAACCAGGCACGGTTAGCAGAGGGCACAGCCGCAGAGGTCAAACAACGGCAGAAAGGAAACATCCATGGGTGTCGGGGTTGGGGGAGACGAACCTCGGAGGGTTCATTCTGATGACCAGCTTCTCGAACTCGTCGACACCCTCGTTGCTCCGACTTATTCGAGACCCGCAGGCCATCATTGTTGTCGATGGAGTGGGTAACGGAGGAACAGGAGCAGGGGAAGGCAGGCAAAAGGGATGCGTCTCCTTTGCTGCCCGCGAATCCGAGTGTGCGTACTTGGTGGTGGTGTGCTTGTCCCTCTCCCTTGCCTTGTTCTCTGGAGGAGGCAAGCTCTCACCTCGGCTCACCTAGTCCTAGTTATATATATATCTTGGCCATGGCCTCATGAGAGAGAGAGAGACTGCCTCTACTTGTGGATTTGTGTATGGATCCCCCTTCTCCTCTTTCTCTTTCTTGGGGATGCTGTGACCTGTGAGTGACTGTGTATGTGTGTGGCTTTGTGGGCAGGCAGTGGTGTTTGGTTGGTGTCCCTTCACTGGTTTAAAGGGAGATGTTTGGGGGAAAAGACCATCCCAACGGGGAGCTTGTTTCTCTGCCTGGCCATAGTGGACATGCTTGGTTCCCTTCTTGCTATGCAGTGATCCAAGTGCGGGACCTATGATCATTTGCTTCATAATTCATTCATTATGTTACGAGTTGTGTATATAACGGTCGCAATATCCGAAGACTTACACGACTATAATTAGTTATCGGGGATATTTAGTAATGTACGGATATATTGGCCGCTCATTTGAACGCTTATGGACCATAATTTATTAGATTTGTAGGGAATATTATAATCATGTATGTGTATAAGGTCGTTGTATCCGAAGACTTACACGACTATAAATTGTGGATTTTATCGATGATATTTAAAATGTATGTATACTTCTCAACGGTTGGAAATTGAAGATATCTTGAGATGATCTTAGTAATTAAAGAACATTTAAATCTTCAACCTAGAGAAAATCCTTTTTTTAGATACTAGAGGAATGTTTTGAATGTGCTGGGAGATTTTGATGAGTAATCCGAGAGCATTTCTCTCGTGTCCAAAACATGGAACTGTTCTGACTCTCTCCGTTTTTTGTTCTTTTTTTTCAACTGCCTTGACTTGTGGGCTGGTGGAGTTGCATCCTTGCCCTGCCCATGGTGGCAGAATAGAGTACTTCTTTCTTCCAGGGATCACAATAGAAAAAGTTCAACGACAAATATACTTGCACGGCTCTGGTACCTTTACATAATAAAATGGTATAGTTTAAAAAAAGAAAGATAAAAAAAATGGTATGAGTTGAATAGGGTGGCAAAAATTGCATTTGCTCCTTAGTGCCATGGCATCATCGCATTGGCCATGCTTAAGTTATGGCAGGAAACTTAGCATAGGTTCATGGTACGAGAGAGAGGACCTCGGCAATGCAAAAGGTCAACCTGCATCGTTCCTCTTTTCTTTTTCTGAATCAAAAGGTCAACCAAGGACTTGCCTTGTACTTGCAGCCTTTACAAATATAAGAAGTTAGGGACTTGTTCTCTTGCAACATCTTTTTTTGAAAGTATCCCTTGTACATAAAAACGACCTTGAGAACGGCCAAAATTTCATATGGAAATGAGGACGAATAGTTTAGGCCAAATATCATAGGAGTGGTACTATTCCCACTTAAGCGGTTTATGATAATTTCACGACAAAGCATAAACGACGACGGTGCACTAGATGCAGAGGCACGTAGATCTCCTGCATATACGAGAAGCACCATGAGTCCATGACTATCGGTGTATCGTCTATATATGGGCGTGGGGTCTTGACAATTAATTATCTTTGTTTTCTAAAAAATAGATTGACCAATGATTATCAATTAGTGTGCCGGGCATACTATTTGCTCCACGTATCTCAACAGGATCCGAGCAACCGCGCGTCAAATGCTTAGATTCAGGGTAAGGAGAACAATGAGGTCCCGGATTTCATCAACAGCATGAGCATGTGAGCTTAGGCTCGGATAGAATGCTATCTTCTCTCGGCACTCTATCAATCTGCCCATCTTTGGTCCCGAACCACTCTTTCACCATGCATGCATCCACAGTTCCTGCCTTTCCAGCTTGCAACTTCCTCATTTGGTAGTAGGTCCCTATTTGGTAGTACCAAGTGCCCTTTTGGATCGGATTTGATAAGATATCTCTTCGGAATCTTCCCTTTTTCAATATGGCACTACTTATTATATGCACTTTCCTTCTTAAGTATATATATAGATATATACTCCAATTTTTTAAATATTACAAGAATGACAAACAAGTCTTCCAAAATTTTGATTGGGCCCCTAGCTAAGCTAGCAAGATTATAGAGTATATCTATGACGATCAGAAGTGATTAGATTTGGTGCCTTGGATAATAGTCCGATGATCAACGTGGGAGATTAAGATATGATGAATTTACGATGCTCGAAACGAATCTCAATAGATTTTCTTTTTTAGAAAAACATATCTCAATAGGTGGCCGAGTGCTTCTTCCCAGTGACATGCGCTCCGTTCGTTACTCCTCTCTGCTGGGCACACACACCTGTAGTCCTGTACGTCTACTAAACGCAAGTAAATGAAGGTGCAGTGGGCAGTGTCATACTGTCATCGCGAGCGCTGCCAAGTGCACGTTTCCGCGCGGGAGTAGTGCATGCGCGCACGGGGCGACAGGGTTAACGGCAACAGTCCTGTACTGGCAGCACCAGCGCCGGCGAGCCGCCGTACGCCGGTGCCGATCGAGCCATCATGCATGGAGCTGACCAGGCGCTGCACCGCTAGCCGCCAGCAGCGAGCGAATCAGGTGCGTGCACCGGACGGCCGTGCCCGCTGCCGGCACCGTGATAAAGCGGCTGACTCGGCGAGCAAAGCTAGCCATTGATATCGATCCCTGACCCTGCACTGCACACGACAATGCAGCAGCGTCCGCCTCCGCGCTCTGCTCGATTCCTCGCCTGGAGACGCCGCGCGTGCTAGTTACCTGACTTTCTTCCCCAGCAATACAAGCACAATGCTAGGTCTGAGTTCTTCAGAGATACAACCCCGAAAACGAACACACAACAACCCACACCACCAGGGGCGGATTCAGAATCACATAATAGGGGATCTCAATTTCCTCTTCTTCTTCTTCCTCGACCCTCCCTTTTCCTTCTTCCTCCTCCTCCTTTTCTTCTTCTCCCTCTTCATCCATGACAAAAATTTGTACGGGAGCTTTGGAGGAGGGGGCTCCATGGGATCCATGGGGTAGGGGGCTTCCAGCCCCACGCGCTGGATCTGCCCCTGCGCATTACATTCATCACATACACGTACCACTACTCATCCTCCAAGACATAAGATGTTAAAAGACACCGGCATGGTCCGTACGATGATACTTTGAGAAACAATCTAAACTTGAGGTGTTAAATGAAGATAATTAAATACTACAAATAAGTTTATGTTGAATTTAATAAAATCTACTTCCTTCATCCCAAATTGCAAGACTTTTAGGATTTTTTTTATCTTTATGCGAGGCTTCTTTTAGGACTTTTAGGACTTGAGTAGCCATGGCTATGGTGAAAATGTCAGCGTTGACGTCGTCGTCATGGCTTGCAAGATCGGATCTGTTGCACCGACAGCCTCGCGAACGAATTGATAAGGAAACAAAAGAAGCCGAGCGGGGGCCTAAGTGAGTGGAGAGAGCCCTACAGGGCTCCGGGCCGGGTCCCGCATGCAACACGTGCCGACTATTTTATTCTAGCGATCAGGGAAGCCGGTCCGGAATGCAAAACTTTTAGGACTTTTTTTTATCTTTATGCAAGGTTTCTTTAATTTTGACCAAATTTATAGAAAAAAATTAACATCTATAATATCAATATCAGGTAAATGCAATCCAATTAATGATGTATTTCATGGTCGATTTAATGACACTAATTTGATGTTATAGTTGTTGGGTTTTCTACAAATCTAGCTAGTCATGTTATAGAAGTTTGGTTTATATCAAAACTAAAACATCTTCCATTTTGAATTGAAGATCATATCTTATAATGTGAACCTATATAACCTTTTATTCATCGATGGTGAAAAGTTTTACAAAATTGACGAGCAGCAAATCTAAATAATGACATACATTTTAAAATACATTTTAAAACAGAGAGTATAATATATTAGCAATCTGCAGTTCAAAAGAAAACACATGACACATGGTCTTGTACTCTAGTAGCTGGTGCACGGTACACTGCACCGGCACGTCACGATCCACGCCCAAACAAAACGCACCAAGTTGTTTAAGGAGCAGTCAAACAAACAGGTGATGGAGCGAGCGAGAGAGAGAGAGAACAGCAAGCGGACATGGCAAAACATTAACCAATCAACACTGGCTGAGCGGAGCTAACAAGTAGTGTACGTACGTGATAATCTGAGAATATGATATGCACATAGGCTGCTAAAAACTGCAAAGCCCAAAGCCCATAGGCTGCTGCACCATCATGCAAAGCAAGCACCCTCTGCGTGCAGCTAGTGTGGTAAATAAACTGCGGCCTAGTGACAATTATTCCCTGACACTGGCTGCCAAATTACCCAGCCGAGGCGATTAGATTAACACGGACAGGTAAAGTCTGAGGCTCTGAGCCAATGGATGTGCTCCAAGGATCTCGAGACGAAGCAGCCCCGGCTCATCAAAGAACTCGCGCCAGGGCCAGTCCTAGACTATGGCCGTCGTGGTCGATCACTAGGCGCGCGCCTAGTATGTGCGGATGAAGAGATTCCCCTTCCGACCTCAGCTCTGGCGAGAGAGAGAAAGAGAATCTCCTGCTCCTCCGCCGGCGGCTCCGATTGATTGATCCCCCTTGGGCCTCGGGGCCTGGGGGTTTGAACTCTGCTTTGTCCGCCAACGCCACCACCGCGCACGACGGGTGCACGCAGTCGCGAACGAAACGGTAGCGCCTGCGCGGTGGCATGTGCGCCGCAGCGCGAATCGCTGCGGCATCGGGGCTTGGCAGAGGGCAGGGAGGCGACGAGACCACTGGCCAGTCACGCGCGCACTCGCCCGTCTCCGGCCGGCCGCTCTCAGTTATTTTACTGCGCACGGTGGTGGCTCCGGCGACGGCGAGCGAGTGACGCGCATGTGCTTCCCAGAAGCGTCGGCGTCGCCACCATGCATGGCTGGGCCTGTGCGGGGCGTTGCAGCCTGACTCGGCACCGACGACGTGCGCGCCACCACCTGCTGGGGATCGACGCTATCCCTCGCCGTTTTTTTACTCGTCCTCCTTAGTCCTTAGTCGTTAAGCTTAGCTCGTGGGTAGAGATCATGCCTGCATGGTGATCCGTGAACAACGAACACATGCATGTTGCATGCTTTACGGGCTCGGTAGCCGACTAGCCGTCGTCGTGGCAGAAGAAGGGCCTCAGACGGGAGGCCATTATTCCAGCACGCACGGAGTTCGACGGCGGCCGGGGAATGAGCTAGGCATACGGAGTACGCATGATACTGCTGTCGAGCAAACTAGGCTGCAGCTAGCAGCATGCATGGTGGAGAGGTGGTCTCTGACCTTTGTCCGTACGCGGCCAGTCACGTGAGAGAAGCGAGGAGCCCTGACCTGGGTGAAAACCGCGGGAATGCTACGGCGCGGTAACTCCTCCGCGTCTCCCTCAAGTCCCTCTCGTTTCGCTCCTGGACAAAGCACGGGCACGCTCCTGGACAAAGCGGAGGGCGCTGGTAATTAATTGGGCGGCAGCGATCGGGATTGGCCGCCGCTGCCGCCGGCCCCTCCCCGCCCCTGCGCCGTGTACTTGCGGGATGTACCCGGCCGCGCCGTGCGATCGGATTCGGATGGAATAACGGCCTCCGTTCTCTGGACCCTGGTTTCTGGTTTCAGGCTTGCAGCTGTGGGACGTAGCAAATTTTTTTTTCCAACCGGGAAGGAGTACGGCGTGCTGGTACACCGTACACGGCAGTCATGCTGCCATGGGCGGTAGATGTGCAGGGTGATGGATGAATGGAGTCGGGCAACCGGCGTACAAACCGTTAATCGTGCTCGCAGCGTACAGGTACTGTAGAGACGGCCGTACGCGATCATTCTCTTTGGCAGAGAAGATGGAGCAAATGACCTGCATTACACTTTGGACGGTACAGTGTAAGTTTTTTTTAAGGTCGGACGGTACCGTGTAGGTACTCCTACTTTTTTTTTCAAAATTGGATCTATACCTTCGAAAGAGGTTTGTACTCCCTCGTTCCAAATTAATTTTCTAGGTTCATAGATATTATTAAGCATCCAGATATAGTGTATGTCTATACACTATATCTAGATGCTTAATAATATCTATGAACTTAAAAAAATCAAAACACCCTACAATTTGAAAAACAAACGTAGAATCCAATCACATGACATGAAATTGCCATTGGGCATGCCATTAGGTCCCAAGAAAAGAATGAAACAGAATTAAGATTCATGTTCAATTGCACGTGTAATATATAAATACTCCAAACAAAGATTTGGATATACAACATGCTAATGACCACATCACATGATTTCACGTAGACAGCAAACTCAATGACCACATCATCTTCCTCTGCTTTCTTAGTATGTATGTAGTTGAAACGGCTCATCAGCAACATTGCAACAACAATGGAGTCACCAATCACCAGCCTTGTCGCATACCCTACAATTATGATAGGCGATGTAAAATAGGGGCAATTGTTCTCTACAAATAATAATGCAAACTCAGATCAATCTGGACTCACCATTCGATTAAATGTGTAACCCCGCTGTTGTTCCCTACTAATAATGCACAACACCTATTAGTTCACTACAAGATATCAAATTTAACTGAGAAAGGTGGATTGTGATGTCCATTTAGCACTGTATTAAATTATCTTTTAGAAGTGTTTCTCTAATTATAAACTAATCAGATAACATCCATAATTGACAATACTGAATTTTCAAACTGAAGATTTGGCTGAAGACCTGGCAGCTGCACAAAGACTATAAACGACCACCACTCTAAGATGCAGCAGAAAAGAAACTTTCTCTCAAATGTTATGAGCTATTTTTATGATTAAAGTGTCCCATCAAATGTATCCTCAGTTGGATGTTGTAAATAGATTCTCCTTCATACGAACCTAGTCAATGTATAATTATGCAACGTGGCTGCATACCACAACCATCACCAAACAATCTGCTCTGCAATTTCCTGATATATTCATTGGACTCAAGAATGGAAAGACGCTTGAATTGCAGTTTAGAGGAAGCAACCTGCCTTTCATGTATATAAGAACAATTGTATTTTTTTCTAATTGATTGGTTCAAACCATGCATTGAGATATAAAACATGATTAGTTACCTTGCTATGCGAGAATTTCATATCCATGCCTATCCAGAAAGATATAATCTGCCCGATCAATCCTGCACAAGGAAAATGGAAGAAGTAAATAAGCTGTCACAGAGAACCAGCAACAACCAACATGCAAGTAGATTAAACTCAACCACTACTGGGCCACAATTTGCATACCTTTCCATCTTATCTTGACCATTAATGGTAGCACCATATCCTGAGTGAGGCCTTCCTGAAATAACAGTGAGAACCGAGAAGTCATTTTTTTTATGAGACATTGTCAAGAAACACATGGAAGGCCACGTGCTTTGTCCTGATCAATAATAAGAAAAGCATGAGGGACACGATTATTCACAACAACAACAACATAGCCTTTCAGTCCCAAGCAAGTTGGGGTCTAGAGTTGAAACCCAACAAGAGCCACAAATCAAGGTTCAGGCACATGAATAGCTGTTTTCCAAGCACTCCTATCCAGGGATAAATCTTTGGGTATATTCCATCCCTTCAAATCTCCTTTTATTGCCTCTTCCCATGTCAATTTTGGTCTTCCTCTGCCTCTCTTCACATTACTGTCCCGCCTTAGGGTTCCACTACGCACCAGTGCCTCCGGAGGTCTCCGTTGGACATGTCCAAACCATCTCAGCCGGTGTTGGATGAGCTTTTCTTCAATTGGGACAAGATTAAGGGACATGTCCAAAAGCACAAGGGACAAGATTATTACATGAAAATAATATCCACCTACAAATCTCATGATGAGATTTGCATCCAGTATCTACCAAATCGAAAGAGGGGTGGGGATTAGGGGAGATCACTTGGTTATTTCTTACTCATGGCACCAATCGATCACCCACTGAGAGGGGATGACCAGGGGGAAGGATATGTATGACCTTGGCCTCAACTATGTTAATACTACAGCTTGGTCTGCGTTAGATTAGAGTACAACTTGGTCTGCATTAGATTAGAGTGCAGCTTGGCCTCACCTTTATCTCGACTGCAGTATACCATCCACCAATACCCCTTTCAAGTATGCTTTAGCAAATCCCATATTTGCATTTTGTATAAAAGTGACACAGGAAGAAGCTTCTTTCCAGTAGTCAAGCTGAAAACTTTTCTTTTACACATTCCCATGACCATAATATTCAGATGTGATGTGGCTATTTGCTGCAGAAGTAAACAAAAAATAAAACAGAAATAGTAAAGCTTAGTCAAATTATGAGTACCAAATGTTATGGAGTCCTCTTTACTTGCACGCAGCTGATCCATAGTGCATAACTTCATTGGATAGCTTTACATGGGAAACGAATAAATAAGTTAAATTTGTATCTTGTTATTTCCCTAGCTTTAGTAATCATCCATCTAGAGTTATAGTTTATCTATATGGCAAACAAAAGTAATTAAATCTGACTTGATATATCCATGCCTGGCTCCCAGGGTCAGTCTTGGCTCCCTAGGAATTGTCAAAGGCTTCACTAGCTCTGCGCTTCAAAGCAGATTTTTTCAGCTAAACTAATTTGGATTTTCAAAATAACAGCTGCATGTCTCGAATTGATCATAGTAATATGGTAGGTGTTCACAATAGGTAGCTATAACTGTTATATAACTGATCATGCAAAACAAATCAGATTAAAAGAGGAGACAAGAGGAATCCATACCTGCGACCTTTTACGCATAATCTAGCATAAGATGTGCTCTTGGCACGTGCTCCTTCCTCATCTGCCTGACCTTCATCTCCTCATCCACCTGCAGAAGAACACATTGTAGCATGAGCTGGCTACAAGCCATTTGCTCTGGCAACAATTAACGAAAAAACAAATTGGCAATTTGATGAGTCATGAATAATTCAGTCCAGCAACACGGATATGTATTTTGCGCCTAAGAAAAAATTCAGCCCCAATATGCCTTACTTAGCACCAAAACTAAATCATTCTGACAAAAATGAAAACCCATTCAAACATTTAGTCGAACGCAATTGATGCACAGGCAAAAGCTAAAGAAACATAATCAGTTTTACAAATTCAAAAAGATGTCCATGGCAACATGCTATTTTCATCCATATTGAGGTACACAAGCATTAATTTTACTTTTACATAGCAGTGTCAAAAGAATGAACAAATTTAAGTAAATGCTAACTTTTCAGCAGGACAAAGGGAAAGACAAAGTGCAGATTGATGGTCACCTCGTGGGCTCAGTGGTTGCAGCAATCTGTCACTCCTGGTAACTTATTTCTTCTTCTCCATTATTCCAAATTCTGCACATAAGAAAGACAAGGGAAAGAAGGCAAATGAAATCCTCAAAAATGCCAAAATGCTGACAGAGCTAATCTCACGAAATGAGTACACACTAAATGTTTTCATTTGATTGTGCACGCATGGAGGCAATATTGTTAAGAAAATGTGAACTCTGGATATAGGTAACTTTATCAAGCCACTTCCTGCTCATAAAACGATGAGGAGTCAATTAAAATGAAATAAGCTGGATCAAAACTCACCATCATATGAGGAGTCCAGTCCACCTCAAATCGCTTGTGGTAACAATTGTATATCAGAGTAAGCAGAGAAATGAGCAATGTGTAACTGCTAAAGCTTATCTGCATCTGTATTGCAGATTATCTATTTTCCATCAGATGCACAACCAATGATTTCAGCAGCGCTCATCAGGAAACTTCAGCACCAAGACGGATTAGTAACTTTAGTAAAAAGAAGCATCAGTAATTTTACCTACCCGTAAAACGAAGTGCAGCAAACGTGCCCACATCACCCGTGACCTGACCTCAGTCATCATGGCAAGATTCCCCTGCCTGGTGATCCACTTGAGTACCTTGGCTCCGTCCTCAAATGCAGGTGCAAGCCAGCATCCAAGGCTGGCATCGCAGAGCTTGGCCACCCTCCCGCGGAAGGCATCCTTAGGTACGGACGGAAAATCTGTTGGACGGACGGAAAATGGATACGGCCAGGTCGGGCGACGAGTAGATCAACGGGAAGCGGGCTCTCGGTGCCTTGGCGGCCCCTCGACTGGAGCGTGGAGGCGCGGACCATGGAGTTGCGCATCGCCGTCGTCGCAGGCAAGCGGTGGCCGAGCAGGGCCGCAGGGGCTGTCTCGGACTCGGCGAGGCGGCATCTGGACTGGAGTACTCATGAATGGATCGGCGCGGATCGAAAAAAGGGGGAGGACCGGAAAAGAAAGAGGATCGGGAGATTACCTCGGCGGGAGGTCAGCGGCGGTGGCTGTCGAAGAGGGCCTGGAGTGGGAGGTCGGTGTCGTCTTCCTCCGCCGCCGCCGCGTGGAGGCGCATCTGCCACTGCATCTTATTCCCGACCTCCTCCACCTCCACGGGTAGGGTCTTCGTCAGTGTGGAGTCGGCGGGCGGCGTCCTCGTGCACCACCTCAACGTCCGCTTCTCCATCACGCCGGCCGCGCTCCACCTCCTGCGGCTCCGCGGGTTCGTGCCGCTGATGCCCTTTGTCACCGGCGTCGAGCCGAGCCAGTCGGAGCTGGGCTGCCCAGACGACGCAAAGACGGAGGCGGCCAGCCGTGGCGTCGGGCGTAGGAGGCGCGGCCGGGGGAGGGAGGAGGTGAGGCGCGGGCGGGGGTGGGGTGGGACGACGACGGCTTCCTTATCTGGGAGGAGGACGCGGTCAGCTTCCGTATATGCCGGCCGCCATCGACGACGCGGCCGCGATCCTCCTCTGGCTCCGCGGCCAGACCTGCCCCTTCCCCGGCGCCGACGCCGACGACGCCGACCCCTGGCTGGCCGAGCTCGCCGACTCGGGCAGGGTCCTTGTCACCGGGCTTTGCGGCGGCGGCAGGCTTGGCGCAGGGGAGGAAAGAGGGGCGGCGGTGGCGGGCTTGTCGCAGGGGAGGGCGGCGCGCGGCGGCAGGCGCGGGAGGAAGGGGGAAGATGGGGTGGCGAGGCGGCGGAGACGGCGGGCATGGGGTGGGATTGGGGGCCGGGGCTGAAGAATGGACGGAGGGAGAGGGCGCGGGACTGCGGAAGGAGATCGGAGGGTCAAAATGCGCGTTGCGGGAGGAGGCGGACCGAAAAACTTTTGTACGACGTTTTTACTCGATTTTGCTTTTTTTTTTCGGTAGAGAAAGGTTACAGTTTGTAGTATTCCGTTGGCTTCCGGATGGGTAGTTTTTCTTTTTTTTAACCGATTAACAATTGCAGGATTCCAATTTTATCCTAGATCAATTCCCCACGCACACGACGCGCGAAAGGAGCAGGAGGCGCGACCGGCGGCGCGCTCGCTCGCGGCCTTCCCTGCGGCGCGCTCGCCCGCGACCACACGGGTCCTAGGCGGCGGTGGCCTCCTCCACCCTCCCCCTTCACAGTATGCATCTCCCTCATCTCTTTCCTCCCTTCTAAACCCTAGACTTTCTTCTCTCTGGTAGTGCTCAGGAATCGATCCAAAATTGAGTCCCTTGAGTCCCAAAGAAGAGAGGAAGGAGAGAGGTGGCTGGAGCTGTTGCCCAGTTAACGAAGACTTCACAGAAGTGGTAAGATTTAAACAAATGCAACCTTTCAATGCTATATAGCTAAGTTTGGATCTTTTTTATGGTATATTTCTAAAGGCGAAACCTTTCAACGGTAAATATCCAATTTTCCCTTTTTTAGGGTAAGGTACTTCTACTTCCTGCTCCAATGCGTCACAGTCGGTTTGGGCCATTTTGCGAGACGGTTTCGACATTTGAGCCTAACGCACTCCATGCACAAAGGCTAGGCCCAACATTTGGGCTGCGGCCCATACTGCAGATTCAGGACATGCGGCCCGGACGGCCCAGTTTGGCAGTGTCAGTCCGATCCGGGCGTCGTCCAAACGATGAGACCTCCTCCCCCTTTCGCACGGACTCTCTCGGTCAGCTTGCTTCGTGAGTTTTCCTCTGAATCGATTGCCTTGCTTCTTCCTCCACCGGGGCGGGGGAAGCGCCGCCCAGATCGCCGGAGGCGACCGGCGACCTCTCCAACTCCGACCGGTAAGTTACTTATCTCCTCCCGTCCTCCTCACCCCCTCCCCACGGTTGGCGATTTCTCCGACAGGGCAAAGGAGCCTCATCATCAGAAGCCAGATCTTGCTCCGTTACTCCCCGTCGACCCGATCGAGGCCTGGAACCGCAGAGGGCGAGCAGCGAGCTCCATCCAATAGAGTCTTCCCCTGCTGCTGCTGCGGCGGTGCCGGGCCGGGCCCTCCCCTATCCAACCTCTGTCGCTCCCCCTTTTCTCCCCCGATTCAGTCCTTCCGACCCGTTTCGCCCCCAAATTCCACCTGATCTGTTTCCTCTATACCCGTGGCAAGCCCTCCTGTTGACAGCTTGGGAATTCGTCTCTTGCAGGGAGGCTTTGTGCAATCAGCAACCGTTCCTGGCAACACAACATGGGGGTGCCGAGCTGGAGAGCGGTGTGCCTATCGGTGCTCTGCGCCGTGCTGTTCTTGCGCCCGGCCGCGGGCATCCGCTTCGTGATTGACAGGGAGGAGTGCTTCTCGCATAATGTGGAGTACGAGGGGGATACGGTTCATGTATCCTTCGTGGTGATCAAGGCTGACACGCCGTGGCATTACAGCGAGGAAGGCGTCGATCTTGTGGTAAGGAGCTGATTCGTTTTGCCTCTACGTGTCCTACGGTAATAACCAAATTGAACAATAGACACGTAAGTGTATGACACATTCTTGGTCGGAGCAAAGAAGACTTGTTGCACTTAGATCGCTAGTTGTTCTGTTATTGTGTCACTGCTTGCATGCCACAATATTTCTGAAGTTACAACATAGTAACTACTACTGCAGTCAGGATGACAAGATGCCAGTAGTCTATTAAATTTTATCTCAGGTCATTGGCATTTTCAGAACGTAGTTACTTTAGCTGTTTAAACTATGCACCCCCCCCCCCCCCCCCTCTAAATTTTAGCACCTTTTATTTATCTCGGCATGCATGCTCGCAGCAACTTGCAATTCATACAATTGCTTGAAAGTTGCTATCACTTCTAACTAATGGAATTTCTTGAAAGTTGAAGGTGTGTACAGAGTATACTGGTAACCAATTACTAGGGTGCAGTGATGAACTAATAGTTAGACAAAACCACATATGCACACTTGCAATCACTATTAAGATATGAAAGTTGAATGGTTTCATTCTCTAGCCCTAGCCAAATTTGTAGGGCGCGATGATGGCCTAATAATCCAACAAACTATGCATGCACCTATGTTTCTATTTACAGGGGTTGCATCATAAAGAATCAGCCCGATAGAGATAAACATCTTGACAACTCATTGATTGCATGGTAATGAAATTACTATGCTCCAGCTGTCAGATGGAAGTTGGAAGAAATTGACATCATGATGGTGTGGGGCTTTCAACTTGAAGCACGATTTTTTGAATCATTTTCTGATTCATGAATTGGAGAATCTCATATTTTTAAGGCTTGGATGATGTGGATGTATGCTATTCATTTTGTGCAATGAAAAAAAAAGAGATTTTCTAATTATATTTGTTCTTGTTTTTTTCTGTTAACCTCCCATAATCTAATATAGAATTGTTGTGGAAATTGGAATTATTGTCAAGAAAACAGTTGGCTGGTGACAATTCAACTTTCAACCCCCATTGTTCTGTTAGCTAAACTGAACTGATCATTTCCTGGCATCCTTGCCTTTTTTTGCCATCAACATCTTTCACTTTGCCTGTGATTGTCAATTATTCCTTTGTTTCACTAGAACAAAGTTTTGTTGGGTAGAAAGTTTGGGTGAAGATACTCACTGACTACTTTTATTGATGCTTGCTTGGCTGATTACTACACTGCTGTTTAGAATCTTTCCCACATCAGTTACACGTAGTCTGCTATTAATTTCCCTTGTTTCAACTAATGATGCAATTGTGTGAACACTTTTCTAGCTCAATAATATATGATGTGATTTCAAGTCACTCCAGTGGACTTTTTTTTTAAGACCATTGATATTTTTTTAAACTATACTCAGTTACTAAGGTATAAGCGTTGTAGAGCTGACACCATCCTGACTAATGACAGGTTAAAGATCCTAACGGCGCTCAAGTCCGTGACTCGAGAGATAAGACTAGTGATACGTTCGAGTTCATAGTTCAGAAGAGAGGTGTCCATCGCTTCTGCTTCACCAATAAATCTCCGTACCATGAAACCATAGACTTCGATGTGCATGTTGGCCATTTTTCATATTTCGAGCAGCATGCCAAAGATGGTAAGAATCTATGGATTTCTGGAGTTCTATTAACTTTGGTTAGCAAGGGCTTAGCACTGAGCTCCTGTTTTCTTTATGTGATGCAGAACATTTTGCACCACTGTTCGAGCAAATTGCCAAGTTAGATGAGGCACTTTACAATATTCAGTTCGAACAGCACTGGCTAGAGGCTCAAACTGACCGACAAGCAATATGTAAGTCTTTTACCTTCTCTTGAAACTACTAATTTGAGTTTTCATCCCTTATGTTTTTCTTGTCTTTTTTTAATGTTGTAACTTATCAATCAAGGAGAGCCACACCCTGGTTAAACCATCAGCATTAACCAACTCTAGCTGGTCAATAAAATTGAATGCCATATTTCTATCACAATAGTTCTTGTTGGTTGCTGGCCAGGTGTGGTAAAGAAATTACAATCAGTATACTTTCATGAAAGAATAGCTTAACAGGAAATTTGGAACTATCTAGAACGAATTTATTTAGGAATTAAGATAAGTGTGTACATATGCTTGATTATAGTTGTGGTGAGCTACCTCTTTGTGTTCAGAAACGTGTGAACTAGCAATGACATTCTGGTTTCTTCGCATTTTTTGTTTTTCATTTTTCTGCTTTGCTTCCAATATGCCGTTTGATGCCCCTAGCTTCAGTATCTGTTCTCTTGCTTCATGCCTATGCAGTGAATTTTCTCTTTACTTTCCCCTTGGGTTACATACTCAAAACTGCTAATCTCTTTGCGAAGGTGGTATCATCCCATGAACAGGTAATCTAATCATGCCTATCCTGTCACAGTGAACGAGAACATGAGCAGGAGGGCAGTCCATAAGGCGCTCTTCGAGTCAGCGGCGCTGATCGCGGCCAGCGTCATCCAGGTCTATCTTCTGCGCCGGCTCTTCGAGCGCAAGCTGGGGACATCTAGGGTGTAACACTCTAGTAGCCGCACCCCCTTTGTAGCCAAGATCATCCCAACGCGACTGTTATACCGAACTAAGTGGTTGCTAGATCTGCTAATACTACTTGCTTGTGGACACCTGTTACATGTAATCTTTTGTGGTTCCATAGATGACAACTCTGAAAGTTCAAACTGTCAATTTAGTCTCCTTTTCACCTCTAGATTTTCACCTTGCTCTATAGTCCCGAAGCACGGTTGTTTTGTTTGTTGTATGAGTTGCAAATTTTCTGTGCCTGTGTACGGTGTACCACACGCCTAAATGCCTTGCCATAGATGGATACTCGATGTGGCAGCTGTTTTATCTGGCCACGAGGCTTTGGAGGCTGCAATTTTCTCAACGATAATGAATGGCCTCTGGTCTCCACCCAAACAGGGCAGGATTGAATGTGGCGAGAAGAACTGCCAGCCTGAGCTGCCTCGCTCTAGAAGGGTGTAGTGTAAACGTGTTGATGCACTTTGGCAGCTTCATCTTACTTGATGCCTGGCCCTGCCCAACCAATTGCCAATTGATGAGCATCACCCAACCAACTACCTGGCCTGGTCTCAGTTATTGTCGATCGATTCTTCCAACCGAGACATGGACCAGACTTGCCAGATGCCAGGGGGCGTTTGTGTGCCTTGCATGTGTTGCTATCTGAACATGAGATGAACTCTTCTGCATCTACTGAAAGTGGATTACTGAGTTGTGTCTCATGCCTGATGCCGTTACCATTTGAGCGTGCAGTACTGTAGCCTGAAAATAGGTCGCAGACGACACGAGAGCAGAGTACTTCGGCGCTACTGTGCAAAACGAGATTGACGCGCCATTAACATGACCTGAGCAGTGAGCACGTTCATCTGGGTTGAAAGCAACGGGCGCCCTGTGTCTGCATCGTGGACCGGTTAAGTGGCGTGGAGCTGTTTGGTGTGTGTCAGTGCGTGAGCTTTGCATCTAGAACAGTGAACAGATCGATCGTCGATGATGAACACAATGAATTCGTCGACAGCAATGTGTGAACCGGCAGCTACCTGGAAGTGGCGGCACAAACCAGCACCGAAACTGACGTGGGATTCCGGACGCAGATCGAGATCCTGCGGATTCGTGGCGTACGTTTTGTAGCTGTGGCGGTAGAGCTCAAAATAAAGGCTCGATTGGCTCGGCTGGGAGGAAGATGAACAAGGTTCTGAACTATATTGCTATCGCCGTCGCCCGGTGACATTCTTGGCAGGTTGATGGGGACAGAACTCAGAAGCCATCCATGGCGGCGGACCACGAGTCCGTCGCCCCGATCGGTTCTGAACGGTGCAACGGCGGCACCATCAGGAAAACTGCCGGCGCAACGGTGCCCCGTGCCGTGCGCGCCGACGCCACGCCACCCGCGCACGCCGAAACGGCGCGCCCCTGGTCCCTGGAACGAGGGCGGCATGGGGGTGGCGTGTGCGGCGTGCCCCCCCGCTTCTTGCGATCCACCGTCACCGCCGCCCGCCGCGCCCTCCCATCCCAGTGGCGCAACCGCCCCCATCTACCTGCTCCGCTTGCGCATTCAAGCCAAGCTTGGCCCGAGCCTGAAGGCAGCTTCGCGGACAGCGGCGGACGGCGGGGCCGCCGCCGCGCCGGCGTCGACCCAGCCGCCTCCACGGCGGTGGAACTACATCCAGAAGCAGCTCACAGTCACAGGGCTTTTACACCGCGCATCTTGCGAGAAGAAAAGAACGCGATTGGCATGAGCAACGGCGCCCGGACCAGAGCGCGGCGGGGCGGCAGATCGGGGGACACGTCGCTCGTGGGTGTACACTTGTACACCGGCTGACACCTACGTGGTGGTCGTGACGCGGACACGTACCGGACGGAATTACTGCGACGCTCTCTCTCCCCCCGTCTTCAATGCATCATCCAACCCTCACCGCCCCCGCTTCAATGCGCTTGGCGCCGCGCCGCCTATAAACGCCGGCCGGCCACCCACGCCGCCCTGTTCATTTGACATTTCCCTCCCTCCTCTAGCCAAGAATAACCAGCGGCGACGGGCCGGAGACCACCCTTCCGCCTCGCTCGATCCACAGCTAGCTCCCTCAGCCAGATCGGGGAGACAAGAAGCTAAACTAAACTGACACCAGCAGCGAGCATGGCGGCGACGCGGTGGTGCCTGGCGGCGGTGTGGTGCGCGGTGGCGGTGGTGTCGGTGGCGCAGACGTCGCCGTCGCCGCCGGCGTCGGCGGACCCGCTGCAGAACAAGTGCGCGGGGGACTTCTCGAAGCTGACGGACTGCCTGGACTACGCGACGGGGCACGCGGGGTCGCCGTCGTCCACGTGCTGCGCCGACGCCGCCGACACGCAGAAGTCGCGGCCGCAGTGCCTCTGCTACATCATCCAGCAGGTGCACAACGGCCGCAACGAGGTGCAGTCGCTCGGCCTCAAGTTCGACCGCCTCATGGCGCTCCCCGCCGCCTGCAAGCTCGCCAACGCCAACGTCACGCTCTGCATCAGTGAGTACTAGCACTAGTAGCTTATCTCTTGCCTAGACTGGATCGGAGTAGTAGCTATCCTTTGCCTGCTGACCTGAGAGCATGACAAGTCCTGAATTTTACTCTTATTAGGTTTGGTTTTGTTTCTCGATTTGGATTTGGATTTGGATGCTGCTCGAATTAGTTTATTGTTTTCGACATGCAACCAGTAACATACTTTTACAAAGGCAAACCAATTTTTTTTTTCACTTTTGAGGGGAAATAGAACATCTCATTCTCAGGGTGTACCCTTATGATTTGTTGCAAATTTGCACAGTCCTAAGACCGAGATCAGGGTCAAAACTTGATTTTGTCATCACCATGTCTGAAACTCTGAATGTAAGGAGAACCCAAGAACTATCCATCCAATTCCAACCATACTGGCCAACTGGGCTGTGTGCTTTGGTTGGGCCGAGCTGAGGTGGATCTGATCTCCCACTACCAAAATCAGCCCATGTTCCTACTGTCCAGGCTCCAGAACTTTTCTCTGTTCCTTTTTTGTGTTGAAAGGATTTTTTTTTGAAATTTTCTCTGTTTGCTTTCTCCCCCCTTACTAATGTGCAGTGAATCAGGCTCTTATCATATTAACATACTCCCAATGATATTAGCACAGTCGAATAGTTAAGAAATTCCCAATGCTTTATTTTATATTATTCTTGCTGTTTGTTCTCGCAATGTCTGATGATGCCTCCTCCCCTGCTGCCAGACCTGCTGAACCTGAAGCCTGGCTCGCCGGACTACGCCCTCTTCGCCAACGCCTCCAACAGTGAGTGCTCTCAACTCTGAACCCATCCGTCTCGCCACTTGGCCAGTCTCTACCACTCTGTGCACAATGATCGCCGTCGCTCTTCTCATGCAGTCACGCCATCAGCCGGCGGCACTCCGGCGAGCGACAGCACCGCCGGCAGCGGCTTCAGCCTCCAGACCGGGATCCGCGGCAGCATCGCGGCCGCCGTCGTCTCCGCGGTGCTCTCATCCGTGTTCTGATCCCTCGGCCTCGGGCAAGCACCGGTTTTTAGTTTTTACCCTGTGGATTCGTCCTCAGTCATGCTTCTCTAGTCCTTGTCTATTTTGTATCCGTTCCCACCACATAAAAATGGAGTTGAGCTGAACCTTTTTTTCCCCCTTAAATTCTCTCGCTGGATCCTGTTGCATGATGAGAGTGGATGGTTTGTGCATCAGAATTCAGAATTCACAGGCCCGTTGGTCGGATGAACAGTGTGTCAGTGCAGCAAACGAGTCAAATAATTTAGCTGCCGTTCTGCTACTTTTTTCCCCAGACAAAAAAGAATTGGCAGTTCTTTTTTCTGTAGCTCGATGAGTGGTTGGCTGGTTCCTGGTCTAGATTCTGAAACCTGAATGGAGATGCGACGCCTGAGGTTGGCTTCATTCAGTTCAGCAGCTGCTTGCAGTTGCAGACAAAACTGTCACAGCAATCAGCAACAAACAGCAATGATTTAATTTGGTGCATAAAACAAATCAAATCCTTTTGGGTGTGTGCCGTGTTCCTAGAATCCTAGGACTGTAGAAGTCACCTGGAAGCTTTTATTTTCCGACAGGAAATAGAAAGCAAAGCGAAAGGATCAAAGGCGGGAACTTGCTCTTCAGCGCAGCTCCCCTTTGGAGGCCGCTAGCCTTTCGCTTTGCTTGCCTGCTTTGCATCTGCTTGCTCTCGCCACGTTCCTTTCCATCACGCCGTTGGTGCTGCCTCTGTCTGGTCAGCAGCTAGAAGCTCTAGCTGTGCATTAGTGATTGAGTGGTGACTGCACTGCAACTACTTGTGCTAATGAAGCAGAGATCCTGAAAATACTCAATCACTAATCCAATCCAAGATGCCCGCACACAGGATCGCCCGTGGCCGTTCTGAACTCCGTTCCTGGCGTGGTGGGACCCTGGACGATGATGTGGCCGCCGGAATCCGGAGCTGCCGAGCTGGCCCGGGGTCTTGGTCACCGACGGACAGCTCGACGCGTACTCGTGACACGCTGACACAACGGGCGCCCCTTGCTTGCCGACTTGGCACATGTCACAGACTCACAGGACGCGCCGCCGGCCGCGGACGCTGTGCGAACCTGTGATGACGGAGGAGGGAGGGAGATCGTGCGCGCGACGCGGGCGCGCCACCATGTCGTGCGGTGCATTCCTTTCTTTTCACGGCTGGCGGTTGCCCCGGGGCGGCACGTCGGCCTCACGGCGGCGACCGGCGACCTCCCGCGGTCAGCGGCGCTTCTGAATCCTGATGCCAGCAAGGCGGCAAGGCATTTTCTTAACCCCAAACCGCCGTCGCCTTAACCTCGTGGTGATCGCTGTCTTTAAAGCCTAGAGCTTCAGGGCTAGTGGTTTGTGGTTAACCCTAATCGATCCTCGAGATGACAGCAACCCCTGGTCGCCGCCTGAGGCGAAAATAATTCAGGCGGCAGCTGGCCGTGGGAGCAGTTGGAGGGAGCCCCCCATGTGGTGGCTCCATAATTCGAGTGGAATTATGTAGTTATGCCAACAATGATTGGCATAACTGCTCGCGAGCCAAAACAGGAGCCAAACACAAACGGCTCCAGCCTCCAGCCCATGCCCTTCCCATTGCGGGCATTGCGCGGGTGACGCGTTGGGATCAGGTCAGGTCGTCTCGTCTGTTCGGCCGCCATGGCAAGGAATCTTTGGACACCAACCTTTGCCTCTGGACGGAGACGACGAGCTGCTGCAGGCCGAGCCGCCGAGCCCGTGAGAGACGACGATGATCCGCACCTGCTGGCTGCTGCCTGTGGTCCACGTATCAATGTCGTGCACATCATTCAGGATTATATTGCAGACTAACCTGTAAAGATAATACATGTACCTGCCTGGTTGACAGTTTTGATTATGTCTCCGATGATATGGTGTATCGCACTGTCACATGGATTACCAGCTCGTATCCAAAATTCAAGCTTGGAGCTCCTACAAGGTCGATCGATCGATCACATAAGTTGACAAACATACGAGTGTGAGCTGATTTTCTTGAGGATTTGGTTTGAGCGCATGTAGAAGGCCAAACCAAACGTGTGACGGGCGCATGTGGCGCCGTATCTGGCGCCCCTTGGGCCGGCAATTCCGGGATCCAAGCCTGAAACCGGGGCCAAGTTTTTCTTTCTTTTGAAAGGTATAAACTGGGGCAAGGTTTTGGGTCCCAACGCAAGCTGCCCAGATGAGGTCGACGAAGAGGTCCCCCGGAATGCGCCTCACGAAGCACATTGCGTGCCGGCACGCGCGCGCTCTGAATTCTCTCCGCGGGTTTGACAATGCCACTATATTCCTCACGATCACAGCGATTCGATGGATGCAAGCTATCGAGACACAGTAGCGTATTCGAAAGGAAATGCATTTGAAACAAAATCTAAAGGAAATTATGCTCCTATACAAAAAGATGTTGACCTCACATCTCGAAGAAAAAAACAGCTTCGACAACTAACTGCAGTCCGTCGGTTTAACGAGGTGGTCATTGGCCGACTATCGCACGGTCAATTCCTAACCGGAATCGCGCCACTGAATTTTGACAAAAAAAACTTTTTTTTTCATGAACACAATTCAAAGGTACCATTGTTAGGTAAAGCAATTGCAGGGGAATAGGGTCTACGGGGGCAAAAAACAAAGAGCAAAGGTTCGGTCTCTACAAATAAAAGCGCACACTTTTTGGCCAGCAACACTAAATGAGACGCGAGAAAAGCATCCAATTTGAGGCTCCTCTCTTCACCTTTTACATGGCTGCTGCCCTTTTTTTTTTTAAAAAAAAAAGAACAGAAAATCAATATAAGAACTCCATCCAATTTTGAAGTTACGAGACTTATTTTTTTTCTTTAGAACAAGCTTTTCACGAAAATTACTCCATTACACATATTTTTTAAGATGATTTGATTCTATTAAAAAGGATACTTTCTTTTGGTGATAATTTTGTGTAAGGTAATTGAACTACAAAAAGATAATTCTCGGTCAAAGTGTTGCCCTAACAAAATAAAATACGCCTTGCACAGAAAAAAAAAGTAGAGGTAGTACGAAAACCGAAGATGGAACTTATGCAAACAAAAGCAAACCGAGCATCTTGTTGTTCCATGCACTACCAATCCACTATACTCATGCGAAGGGTAGAGCACCTGGCATAACCTTTTCTTTGTTTTTTCAAACAAAGGGGAAATTAAACCCCTTCTAATTCAGCTTGACAACCTTTCGAGTTAGTATTTTTTTTTTTTTGGCCAGCAAAATGCCCACCACTGATCAATCATTTACTCCCCATTTCTATAAAGCCTTGCTTTCCTTTCAAGCTCGGCGTCTCCGATACAACCCATAGCCGTTCGCCTCGACATCCGCTCCTCCTCCTCCGCCTCTACCCCGCCCGCTCCACTACATCACCAAGCGCAGGCAGGCCCCCACAGCGACGGCGCCATGGAGAGGCGACGGAGAAGCGTCCCCTTACTAGTGGCGGCGGTGTTCTTGGCGGTGGCCGCAATGCCGGCGTACCCCGGCGAGGCCGCGACGCCGCTGCGGGAGGACTACTACAGGTACAGCTGCCCGAACCTGGAGAGCATCGTGCGGGCGGAGGTGGCCAGGAAGATCAACGAGACGGTGGTCACCATCCCGGCGACGCTCCGGCAAGTCTTCCACGACTGCATGGCTGGGGTGAGTAGCTAGCACACAGCCGCCTCATCGCATCCTGATTGGAACTTGGCCCTCCTCTTCGCTTTGCTTTCGCCGCACTCATCATTCTCTTCCTGCTTTGATGATTTCATCCTTGCTTCGAGATGCGCAATGCATATAGGGGTGCATTTTGATCTGCTGATTTGATTTATCAATTTTTTTTGGGGGTTCGTTTGGGGTTCCGCTCTGACCAATCTCATCCTCTTCAGTCTTCTCTGTCAACCAACTTGCGCCACAACCGCCCCGCCCCATCTCTTTTCTTCAAGAAGCCATCTTTGCCTCTTTGGAACCACAAAGCTGCAAGTTGCAAGCTCCTTTCTCAGTCAGATAACATGGGGGCTGTCCCTGCACTCAGTGCACTGCATCATCATCATCTTGCTGCCCAGTTCATTGCAGTCTCTGTGCTCCTGTTCTTTCTTCTTCTAGTTCTGAGAAGAAAAAAGAAAGCAGATAGAAAAGAACTCGGTTTCTTCAGATGTTGCCAATAGAAAACTGGATTCCATTTCGCTAAAAGCTAGCTGGGTTGGTTGTTTAGTGGGGGGGAGCTGGCTGGGCTGGCTCCGGGGAACAACTCGATTGCCCCGCGTGGTCGTCGGTTGCGGCAGCCGGGCAGGGCCTCGCATGTGCCAACGCGACTTTTCATCAGGCCCCGACGATTATCAAATTGCCGCCGTGTCGGAGGGCCTCGATGCCTTCTCGTCAGAGATCACAAGCCCCCGACGTGAATCCCGAGCGGCTAGCTAACTCTGCCTGAAACTGAAAATGAGGACGGCCATCTGTTTCTGAAGTTTGGAATTCATAGAGCTGTAGGTGCTTATGATTTTTTTTGGAAATGATTTCAGTCATGTTCATCTCAAAATAAAAAAATATGACCACTAACCAGCAATTTGTTTGCAGCTGGTTTGAAAAGTTTTCTTTTTTGGAAGTTTTTGGAAGGGTAGGCAGGACTGACTGCTCCCATCCTTGTATTGCTACAGCTGGTTCCATGTTGCCAAGAATATGATGATTGATGAAGATGCCTCTGCTGTGTGCCTTGTGTTGTTTAGTGGCGTCCTGGCAATCAAGCAGCTGGCATCTCGTTCCAGTCTTTTTCTCTTTTCTGGGTTGACCTACGCATTGGGATGCTGCGTGAGCTCACGTCGAGCACCAGTTGTATAGGACCCCACGCGCACGAGTAACCACAAATATTTTCGTATTCAATTTTTTTCAAAAACTTCTATGTAAATATAATTTCTCCAATCTCAAATGTATGCCGTTTTGAACATCACCTAGGTTTTCAAAACAAAAATTGAAGCACCAGATATACTGATGACATTGACACATCCTTTTGAATTCTTTCTGTTGCATTTTCATAGTTAAGTTAAACAAATTTACTGCGACTAACTCTGTCGCTCACTTGAACCGCAACAGGGTTGTGACGCCGCCGTGCTGATAGCGTCCAAGAAAAACGATGCCCAGAAGGACGCCGACGACAACGAGTCCCTCGCCGGCGATGGCTTCGACACGGTCAACCGGGTCAAGACCGCCGTCGAGAAGGAGTGCCCCGGCAAGGTCTCCTGCGCCGACATCATGCATCTTGCCGCCAGAGACGTCGTCTTCCTGGTAAACCACCACGCCACCCGCCTTCAGCAAAACCAATCCCCTTTCGTTTCACTTCACTGTCCTCGGCTTCTGACTCCCTGGCGCTCACCACCTTCAACTCTCACAGGCCAAAGGCCCCTACTGGCACGTCGAGCTCGGCCGCCTCGACGGCCTCGTCTCCAGGAAGAGCGACGTCGCCGGCAAGCTGCCCGATCCGGACATGCACGTCAAGGAGCTCTCGCCGATGTTCCAGAGGAACGGCTTCTCCCCGGTCGACCTGGTCGCGCTCTCGGGCGCGCACACCGTCGGCTTCGCGCACTGCACCCGCTTCCTCAACCGGCTCTACGGGTACAGCAGCAGCGCGCCGACGGACCCTTCCTTCAACCCCGAATACGCGGATCAGCTCAAGCAGGCGTGCCCGCGCAACGTCGGCGAGACCATCGCCGTCAACATGGACCCCGTGAGCCCCATCACCTTTGACAACAAGTACTACTCCAACCTCCAGTACGGACTGGGGCTCTTCACATCCGACCAGGTGCTCTACACCGATGACTCGACCAAGCCGATCGTGAACAAGTTCGCTGCGGACCAGAAGGCGTTCTTTGACGCCTTTGTCGCTGCCATGATCAAGCTCGGGAGGTTAGGGGTGAAGACCGGAACTGATGGAGAGATCAGAAGTGTCTGCACTGCCTTCAACCACTAGAGCATAGAGGGCCTGCAAGTAGCAATTGTAATTCAGATTTTTCTGATGCTGTTTGGAGTTGAGATACATATACTGAGATTGATTCTTTTTTGCATACAGATGCCCAAAGTTTGAAAGTGTTCTTTCTTTTTTTTTCTTTTTCTTTTAAAAAACTTTTTGTGCTTATTATTTTTGGGTGCATTTTTGTACAGACTGAAGAGTGTAATGCCATGAACAACTTGAGGATTCTTACATGAAAAAGGTTAATCTGATGATAGGGCTAATAAGGGGAAGATATTTTGGCTTGTGACCCAGTTTATACAAGTGCAATTTTGTCACAAGATCTGTGTTTTTCTCCTTTCCTTTCTTTTTTTGAAAGAAACATTATCCGCATTATAAGATCAATTAAAGAACATTTTGAAAGAAGTGGACAGTTGAGTAATTTGATTGGCCAGTTTCAAGAACTTTGACATATAAAAAAAGATATTAACATGTTTATTAAGTAAAACATATGCTGAGGCACAACATTTTAGAAACCAAATTGAACTGCTAGCCTTTGGAGAGGTTCTGTAACCACTGACATGACAATGCTCATTATTATTTCATTGTCTAGCCGACGTCGCAAGGAATACAAGAGAAGCTATAACTTTGGAACAGAATCAACACAAGCAAATACTTGCTTAGAGATAATCAATTGTGCCTGTAATTGGTCCTTACCTTAATCTGCCGTTGCCTGATTCCATGGAGTCAAGGTATAACCTTCGTGTGCAATTAACTGCAGCTGGAGTCCAGATCAAAGAAGCCGCCTGAAGAGGCCAATTAAGCAGGAGGAACAATTGAAATCTGGTGATTTCAAAGAGCCTGCAGAAACAACTGCATCATCAGTTAACTTATCAGGTGCACCGTGCACTAAGCGTTCCTTTTCAGTGGACTGAACTTCAACTGCAGATCCTCTCCCCTTCTCTGGTCCTCTTCTGCCTCTCTGATTTACCTTTTCATACGTCTGATGGGTATTGATTTAAAATTTAACTGGCAAGTAAATAATCATGAGCCAAGGATATCATATGGATTCACACTTAGTAGCAAAACTAACAGCTTGTAGTATTTAAATTTTTAATGTCATGTGCAGAAAGATGACTGCACTCCCTTAACTGTGCACGTGCATTGTCTCTAGGCAATAATCAAATTCTAGGGAAAATATGCATTTGTACAGTATGCTGAACTGCGGTATGAACTCCTCAGTCTAAAAACTCTAGCTACAAAACTTTAACCCCAAGGATCACCAATGAATAGAACTTTTCAGTTCACTACTGGAATAGGGCATGAATAAAGTGGGAGCCAGTCCTTCGGAGAAACCTTCAGCAAGATTTATGGACTACAGGAAAAGTAGACAGAGAAGAAGAGGAATTGCAGGACTGATTCTTCATGATCAAAGACCAAATGACCTTTTCATCCAAAAGGATATATTTAACATCAATGAAGCAATCTGAGTCGCATATACTTTACTTCAAATGTGAAACTAATCTCGAAATCCAAATGGACAACAAATATCCACAAGAAAAGTCACATCATAAACTAGTTCCAACTAACACGCTATTTGAACACAAACTTCTTCAGAAATGTCATTGCACCAATCTATCTTTTCACTTAGGCCCCGTTTGGATCCCTTCATTTTGAAGGAATTGGAATCTACTTAATGGAGTAGGCTATTTGTCTTGGAATGTGGCATTCCACAACTTTCCAAAGTTTAGATATAAGCCTATCTTAAATTCATGGGGGTGGGAGATGAAAATTGATTCTATAGATCCTCATGCTATCTTTCTAATGTGCAACTTATAGCATGCTCTTCGACTCGTTTCCCTATAGCAGAAGTGCAGCACATAAGTATCTCTCCCATATAGCCAACAATAATATACAAATATATTCCACATACAACTATATTAGCTTAATTAATTTGTGTCTAAATTATGATTATTAGAATGGAATTCAATTCCAAGGATCCAAACAGGGCCTTAGTGGCTTCAGCTGTGATGCACTCATATTAGCAATAAAACAATTATGAATGCAACACTAAAAATATATGTCATTCATAAGCCATATAGCAATGTACAAAATTACACAATCCCCGTTTATATAAACAATTGGAATTGTTAGGGGCCATATCATTCCTAAACTGTACTTTCTAATCGGTATTAGCAGGGAAGAACAAAAGCGATCGTTGTCTGTAATCATTACTCTATCACAATATGTTCTTCCCACAATTAGCTTGATTGAACTTAAAAAAATTTGCATTCAGCACTCAGCATGAGCTTTCTATATCACTAAAAGAATGTAAATACAGAATGGTAAGGACCTATGTTCATTCAGCAAAATTGCGGTCATATACTAAAGACTTGAGACGCTGCATCACCATTTTTCAATTTTCCTCCACTTACTGCACTGAATACATGCAACTCCAACAATCTTCTGTACTGGCCTTGTTCTATCTCTGCTTCATTTGCACCATGTAGTAGCAGGAGCTCAATAATGCAATCTTCCCAATCAATACCGTCGCAGGAACTTCTTTTTCGTCTCTTCTTCCTGCCATCTGGACTATCTGGCATCTCTACCAAATCGTCACCGAGTATGATTCGATCTATGTCGTCCATCTTCTTTCCCCCACGTTTCTTCCTGGCCGATTTTTGTGGAGGACAGGCATCTCCATTTCTTACACCAGGCTGTGAATGATTTGCGCTTGCAGCTGGAGCAGCAGGGGCCTTCCTAATTGCATCAATTCGCAGCTTAGCAGCTTCAATACGGGCTCTCCTTTGCTTCTTCAACTCCATACCAGCAGTAAACGATGGTGGAGGTGCATCATATCCAATATCAATATCCACCACGTCCTCAAGCAGCATGTCCTTTTTCCAACCATCATCCACAGAGTCTATCCATGGCTCCAGCTCCAGTCCTCCTTTCCACCGCTTCCTCCTGTCAGCACCTTTACTGACCTTCCCATGTTTCTTTAGCTGGGCAAGCCTCTCTAAGACATTCTGGTAAGCATCTGATAGACCCTTCTCTGTTATCTTCTGATCCTCAAATTCTTTCTCCTCTGGCACAAAATTATCGAAATCAAATTCATCGGCACCCACGGGAGCAATCTGAAGGTATTTGGACTCATCTTCATCAACAGAAGAGTATGCCTGCACAATGCCAGCGATGTTCGGAGCGAAGCTCTCAAGAAACTCTTCAGACGGATCTGACTGTGACCTCATCTCCATGAGCCGGAGCAGGACCTGCGCGTTGAGGAGCAGGTTCTTCGCATTGACGTCGGCGCCCCATGGAAGCAGCTGCCGTGCGACATGCACGAGCGCATCAACGAGCTCCTTGTATCGACGGAGAGTGGTTCTGATTCCGGCCGAGATGTCCTGAGCAATGTCCTCCACGGAGAGCGAGGTGACCCCGTTCACCTCAGCGGAGAAAGCCACCAGCGCCGCGATGAGGGGGAGTGGGTACCGCCCGGTGGTGAGCGACCACTTGGAGGCGCAGCGGAGGAGGAACCGGGCCTGCGAGAGGATCGCCTCCGTCTTCTCGCCCGCGGCGGCGGTGAGCGAGGGCGACAGGTGCACGGCGCGATCGAGCGCGGCGGCGTAGTCGAAGCACGGGAGCGGGGGGAGGGATAGCTGGGCAGCGACGCGGGAGACCAGATCGGCGAGGGCGGGCGCGGAGCAGAAGGCGGCCTCGGCCGCCTCGGCGAGGGAGAGCGGGAGGCGGTGGGACCGCGCGACGAGCAGGGCGCAGGCGGCGCCGAGGGCGGGGAGGAAGGCGGAGCCCGGGGTGGCGAGCTCGCCGCCCGTGGCGGACTTGGCCATGCGGAGCGCCTCCTCGGCGCGCGTGAACGAGAGGCCGAGGCGGGTGGCGATGGAGGTGATGGCGGCGGAGGCGCCGGCGAGCTTCTGGTCGCGGTAGGCGGAGTCGGAGCTGTTGCGGACGAGGGAGGAGACGCGGAGGTCGAGGCCGCCCGAGTCGGTGAAGGTGGCCTGGTGGACGAACTCCGACGAGCCGCCGTCGTGGATGACGCCGCAGGAGGTGCAGACGAGCACGCCCGAGTCCGGGTCCGGGATCACCGCGCGCTCGCCGCACGACAGGCACGTGGAGCCCATCGCGCCGGGCGGCCGGAGGGGGCCGGCGCGGCGCGGCGCGGCGCTGGCGGCGGAAGGAAAGGAGTGGGGGGTTCGATTTCGAAGCTGCGGCGATCTGTTGCGAATTTGCGGGGGCTGTACCAGAATTGTATAGGTGCGTCGACCGACTTTTGTGTGCTTACGGTGAGTTGTGTATATATACATGTGGCATTGAAAATCTGCTGAATATTTCGAAAAAAAATCTGCTGTATGTGCAACGTGTTTGAAACTTTGAATTCATCCTGCCGTTCTGCGCTTCTTGCACAAAACTGTGTAACCCTAACCAAATTGTTGGATTCTTGCCTCCATGCCCAAAGAAAAGTTCACCTCTGTTCACCCTCTTCTTCATCTCCTACACAACGTTAACAACCTATCTCCACTGCGAGGCGAGGCAGCAAGCAACGGAAGCGAATTTGATGGTTGAAAGCGGCTAATGACAACGGAGGAGGTCAAGTACAGCGAAGAGCGAACTCGTTGTGGCAATTTGTAGGTAGTGGCAAGGGAATGGATTTTGGTATAACATGCAATTGATAAATTCAAGAGTTTTTATGAGAAGCATAATTCTTTAATGGAGGATAAAATCATATGTTTTGAGATGAGGAGCACCCAGGTATTGTTTAAACTGCGAACTGAGTGTAGTTCATCTGGTTAGTTTTCGGCAAAACTTGCCCACACAGTCCTTTACTAGCAGTTGCAAGATGCTTATGCCGACTTTGTCGATCTTAAATATGCTTGAGTGTTAATCAATTATTCATCACTCCTACATTCTAATGAGGCACGAACTGTTTCTTAAGAAATTCATACGTGCCAAAACAGAAAAGGCGCAAACATGAATTTGTTCTTTTTTTCTATAAATAAAGAAAAAATATATCAAATGACCGAGCCTAATGGTGCAAGCAAGAATTAGTTATTTTTACAAATAAATAAATTATACCAATTTTGGTGTAAATGAAACATGACATCTTACACAGCGCATCGTTTAATTCAAATAGCTCAGTCCTCGCAGAAAAAATCAAATAGCTCAGAGAAACCAAGTTACACCAGTCATTCATACAATTTTCCTGATTCTAGACCTGTGTATTATATTACATTTCGAGTTTACAACTAATCAGAAAGAAATGTTTTCACCTCTGTGAGGATATGTAGAAACTAGAAAGATCTCCGGCTTATTACAGTGTAATGCAATTTTTTGTTTCCAACTAAACACAACAAAATTTGAGCAAAACTGCAAAAGACACAATTCTACCATTTACTTTCTTTTCATATACTTAACGATGTCGTACCCAATACCTCCCATGATCCCACCTGCTGGGAGCTTATTCTGTGACTCGAGTTGCTCATCAACAGCACTTCGTAAAGAACGCAAAATTCCCATCCTGCTCTCCAAAGGAACATGGTGCAGAACAAGTTGAAGGCCAACAGTCCACCACCGCCTGTACAGGAACGGCGGCGTACCACAGACTAAATTTAAAACTGAAGTATGTCTTCATAACTCTGAAACTATATCATGCCCTCCGGCCCTTGGGAACTGATCTTTCAAGTGCGTGGTTTCCCGTATAGATTCGTGTACACAATTTTCGTCCTATAAACCAGGATCAAGCTCAAGACAACAGCAATGATGCAGAACCCGGACATGATCAGGGACGAGAGGAAGAAACAGATGGCACCCTCGCACTTCAGTGCTGGAGCAGCTTCAGATATCATGGTAACCACTCTTGCAGGCATTGTCAACAATGTGGAGTTGTGGCGCTGCTGAGCCTGCTTTGCAGCTTCCGCGTCATAGATGCCACTGGCAATAATCCCTGAGAATACCAGAGAACCTGCTGGATTTGCAACTGTGAGGAAATTGTACAGTGCTCCAAAATTTTTCACCCCAAACAGTTCAGAGGCAGCAGCTGGCACAATGGCCCAGTGAGCGCCATAGCCAATTCCGACGAGCAGTGTGCCAATGTACATTGTCCCAGGCCAAGCCATTGCAAAGTTGAAGTGCCCAATTGCCATCAAAACTTGAGCTATAGCTAATGCAATTGCCCTTGGATATGCATAATCTCTGAAAACAGGTGAAGGAACACAAAAGGATCAGACAAGAAAAGAGTTAAAGTGAATAAGATGCACCCTATATTTGGAATTAGGAGTTGATCGATTTGGAGGAAAGTTTTTCATTAATCAATAACAGGTGTTATAATTCATGAATACTGAAACAAATACTGTAGGTATTGCAAGTTCAGTCCGCATGGGCATGTAAATATATATTTCATATCTGTTTAGAATACTAGCTTACTATGGTTACTTCTGTTCACTTTGTTAGCTCCAGCACTTATCTTTATGTTTTAGTTTCCTCTTCTTCTCTACTTGCATTTGGCAGGATGATATACCATTTTTGTCATCCTTAGCAATAAGGTTTCCTGGGACCACTCTGAAAATCAATTTCAGGCCAAAATTTTAATAAAATTATGGCAAGAACAAGCACTTGGAATAATTTGGAAAGAAAAAAGCCTAGGTCAACATGGAAGGTGAACTACGATGCTGAAAAACTGTTGAAAATTATTCAATTCATAATTGGAGAATGCTCTTGATATGTACTAAACAAAAATACTTAATGGGATATCATGTGAAGTACTTTCTATGTCAGCAAAGAGGCATAACAGTCTTACTTGACAATAATCTCTGAGAAGTAACCACCACCAATGCGCCCAAGGAAGTTCCAAATGCTAATCATCGACACAAAAATGTGGGTTTCCTCATAACCCAATGACTGGCTCATTTGCCCAAGATTATCAATCACAGTGAGACCGGACCCAGAGCCCAACAATAGGGAGAAAAATAGAAGCCAAAAATCTGCCTTGATGAGCGCTTGCATCAGTGTAAAATCTTCACCTCGTCGTGGACCTCTCCTCCTCTTAACCCTCACAGCACCAACAGCAGCTGCCTGAACTAGCCTTGCCTGCAACTCCGCAATCCTTTTTTGCCTCTCTGAGGCTGGAAGAAGATCAACGTCCTTTGGCTTTTCATCCTCCACCTCACTGAGTATAACCTCCTCTTGCTCCTCAGAAGATGTTGATGCACTTGCTTCTTCTTTCCGAGGTGATGGCAATAATAGTGCATACAAAGTCTCATCGTCATCTGAAAAGAAGCTGAGTAGCACTGGGATGACTATTGGAACTAATAAAAACATGATTAGAATGATGGTCAACAGGACAGTCATTGACTGGCTTAAGTCGACAAGGTCTTCCAGTAGCATGACGCCCATCAGATAAGCGGCCAAGAGCAAGCAGATGCTGTATACAAATGTGAAACTTGTGCCATCAGAAGGACGCACTTGTCTGTGGCCTCCAACTGGTCTTACAATGAACACTAAACCTATAACTACCATTGTTGGGCCAACGGCAACCATGAAGATCAGTGCAGCATCATCAGGCGAGTTTATCATTGCATAAATCTGTGTAAGAATTGCACCACTTAATCCAGCGAATCCCTTGAGGATACCAACAATTGGTCCACGGTTCTTGGGGAAGTTCTGAACACATGAGACGAGTGCAGCAGTGTTGAAGTATGTCTCACCATTGTTACCAATGAAGATTAGAATGCACATCTGGGGAAGGATGATAAACTTTTAATATGATAACCCACATAAAAGCAATTCAAGGCATATAAAAGGCAAATAAAAATTCCATTTGAAACATGCGGCACTTATGAAAAGATCCATGCTTCTGAAGACCAAAAGCTGAATAGGAACACGGGATCCTGTGCCACAATGTGCCATAGTGGCAAGTAGACTAGCCACCAGTTTGGTACTAACTGATTATGCAGATTCGTTGCATGTGCATGCTAGTTACAGATTGTTTGCAGTCTGGACATCACCTTTTCACTGATTTAATTGAACAAATTTAGGCAACTCTATGTAGCCATATTCTGCAAATCTAAGGTGCTGTTAGAAATACTCCTAAATTGTCCAGAGGCAACAACAGGAATGCGCACACATCAACAGGTACGTGTTATCTTTGTCATTCGGTAGAAAGAAAAGAAAATAATTGTTGACGGCAATAAAAAACTCAGAACTGTTTTTAGGTGGAACTCTCAGGATCTTTCTTGAGAGCAAAATTCAGTATTTTACATGAAGTTTATAAGAGCAAAAAGTGACCAAAACTAATCAAGCTAGATGTTATGCATGATTGCACGACGTTTCGTTACAGATTGGAATCAACTATAGATGTTATTTGATAAATAGCATTGGTTTCTAGTATACATGTGAACATATATAAGGAAAAAATAGGAATCTGTTCGGTTTCTGAAATAAAAATATAAAATAGTATCAATCCTCTATCCTTATGGCATGGAAGGTAATGTTTATTTGAAATAATATCATCTAGCCCTGTGCTTTTACAGGAATCTAGTGTTGTTTCAAATAAGGAAAAAAAACATTTGGCACCGCAAATCATTAGTTCCTGATCTTGATCTTAGAAAGTTCAAAGTACAGGTGATAGTGGAAATAGGAACCAGAACATGTTTTAGAGCTATAAGGTATGGCATTCTTACTTGACGGGGATGTAATACAGGGATGTCATTTCGCATTTGTTTTAACACATAAAAACAATCAAGTGAGCCTGCTGCAACTTTATTTGATACACAGATTAATAACCAATGCTGATGTCCTTGATTGTACATTGAGGGATTTGAATAAAATTCTGCAGTTAATCACTGTATGATTTACCCGGACGTCATAGCGTTTCAAGGGCATTATATAATGAGGTATGGCCAAAGGCACATGGAAAGCAGGAAAGCGACCACATTGACAAGAGAAGTACACCTCAGACCACAATTAAGCATATTCAACAGGTCGTATGTCTTCTTCCAATGAAACTTCGAGAAATTCAGCATCATAAGAGTATTCATTTTCCCTTTTTTGCAAACATGTGAAAGCTTTGAGATCTGAATTTATAGAGGAAAAGACCACAGACAGGTCGGAGTTACACAGCGTGTGGGCCGAGCACTATTGCCGGGCTCAAAGCGAAATTTACAGCAAGGATAACAACTGAGCTCCAAAGGATGCTAAGAGTATCCATTTCATTTATAACTGTACACTGTGCTTTAGTGGGACACATAACAGTAAACGTTGATGTTCAGATGCAATGCTATCCCAAAACAAGAAATTAGCTGTCCTTTTCTAAGTGAAAGAGTCCAAGTGCGACTCTCCATCCAGGAGGGCGGGCGGGCAGAATTCCATATTGTTAACAATGATGTGGAAACTAATATCAAGTTTTCCATAAACGAAACCATGCGCTGCTTGAAGCAAGAACCTTTGACACGCAGCATGATTGGTTTCCATAATCCGACACAAATCTTTGAATATTCAACCGGAGCAACAACAGCAGAACTCTATGAAACATCATGGTCTTAGACCATGACATGAAGCTGAAACTCTGAAACTTCAACAACGACTGCATTTATAGAACCCAAAAGTTCAACATGAATTCCACCTAAACACTGCAAACATCGTGCACGCTTCAATCAAGAATAGTCACGGGCAGGAAATTGTGAAGTTTTTTAGCGTTGGTAGAGGACAGGTGATCGAGACCACGCAACCAACCAATGCAACCGCCGCGTTACGGGAAGGAAGATGAAACGATAGCATCGTATTTCGTAATTGGGGAGGTGAAATGAAAACAAAAATCATTGATCAGAGGAAGAGGCGTTCGGATCTCACCGCCCAGAGCGGGGGCGTGGGTGCCCGGCGCGTGACGGCGAGCCAGACCCAGCCGTAGCCGACGAGGTTCTGCGCGGCGCCGACGAGGAGCGCGGCCCAGAGCGGGAGCACGGCGCAGAGCGTGCCAGCGAGGAAGCCGACGCTGTCGCCGAGGTCCTTGGCGACGCCGAGCCCGGCGACCTGGCGCTGGTTGTAGCCCAGCGAGCTCTTGATCACCGGCGAGAGGCTGCCGAAGAGGTACCCCACCCCGGCGCAGGACTGCATCCACATCGCCGCCACGAAGACCAGCCACCGGTTCCGCAGGAACCCCCGCACCCGGCTCCCCACCTCCACCATTGCGCCCGCCCGCGTCCTCCGAGCCCGGAGCTCCCAATCAAAACGAAAAAGAACCAAGCACAGGAAACGCGCGCCGATTCAGGGCCTCGCCGGCAGACGACGCGCGGTGGGGATTGGGGGCCTCAGCGGGCTCGGGGATGTGCGGTTCCGGCAGCGGTCGCCGTGGCCCTCTGTTGTTGGTTTCCGATAAGCATGTGTGTCCCAGTGCCGCGCATACAAAATGACGGGGCGGAAATCTGGGGATTCGAGCTCGCTTCCCCGTCCCTTTCCTCCCTCCCCCGCGAGTCGGGGGTGGGGATCGGCGATGGCGACTCGGCGAGACCGCCGCGAGAGGACGAGGCGAGGCGGGAGGCGACAAACACGGGGACGTTGATGATGACGGGGCCCGTTTTCCTTTTCCCTCCGGTGCGCGCTTGATTTGACGGGCGGCACGGCGCATGGCTACCACAGCGCACGGCACGCAGCGGTGGCGCGCGGGACCGTGTCACACGAGTACACGATGGCCTGGGCGACCGCCGGGGAGCCGAGACGTGTCGTGGACTCGTGGTGTGACGCCGACGGCGGCCGGGGGAAGAGGCCGGGCGAGTGCGTTTGGTGTCAGTCGCCGCCTTTGCCGGCTTGCCGCATGGCATGGGCGACGGCGAGCTAGCTGAGGAATCCCAAAGACACTCCCACTAGTCTACAGCGGCGTCCCTACCTTGCCATGCTGTTCCTGTCGCTTCCCGTCTTGTTGGTGCGCCCGACGACGACGACACTACTCCCAATACTACAATATACGTGTCGAAAGTTACCACCTCTTTCCACCTACGTACACGGATATGTCACAATGACCCGGTATCCTGTATCTAATACGTATCCGTATCGAATACCTGAGGGTTACGCGTGCGATACGTATCCATGCCGTATCAGGAATAAAAATAAAAAAGTGAAACCGGATACTTGCGGCGATACGTATCGCGCGCCTCCCGCCGGTACTTTCGATACGGCCCAGTCCAGAATGCCTTGACGCGCGTTACCTCCTGGCAGTCCCTAGGCCCACGAGCACACGAACACGACACAACATGAATACATTGTGGCCTCGTGGGCCGCCTGCAGAAACATACTGCACTAGCACTTGCACGTTTTTTCAAGCGACCTATAGGAGCTGCCGGATGTTTATACTTAATGGAATCAATTAGTGCAATGAGAATTGATTTATTGTTCCAAATCTTCTTGCTTGATTTTTCTCTAGCACGAACCAGAGTTAATTTGTTGTCCCTGCTAGGTTGCTACCGTATTTGTTAAGTGTTTCCTATAATTTATTTTTCCTAAAAATACTAATACGTATCACGTATCAGATTTTTTAAGAAATAACGTATCCACGTATCTGTATCGATACGATACTGATACGCGTATCCGTATCCGTGCAGCATAGCTATCCACCTCCCGGAAGATGGCGTCTAAACCACCTGTCGTGGGCTGGGCTCTGCATTTGTACTCTTCGGCGAAGTCGAACCCCCACACCACCACCACACCAACAACACGATCACTTCCGGCCCGTGTCTCGCCTCGGCGGCCCGGACTAAAACACTTCCAGCTTAGGCCCAGCCCATACAGTGTCGCGTTCTTTCCACGCCAACTCCGCCGACCCGCGGCCCCACCACCCCAGGGCCAAATTCCCCAGCACTTCGCTTGCGTTGCGCTCCTCTCCTTCCTCATCACACCGCGACGCCTCCTCTCCTCTCTCTTCCCCAGAGCTCGAAACCCTAGGAGCGTGCGGCGCGGCGGCGGCGGCGGCGGCGGCGAGGCATGGCGATGGACCCGGACGCGGTGGCCAAGGCCTTCGTGGAGCACTACTACCGGACGTTCGACACCAACCGCGCCGCGCTGGTGGGGCTGTACCAGGACACCTCCATGCTCACCTTCGAGGGCCAGAAGTTCCAGGGCCCGGCCGCCATCGCCGGCAAGCTCGGCTCGCTCCCCTTCCAGCATTGCGAGCACCAGATCGTCACCGTCGACTGCCAGCCGTCGGGACCCCAGGGAGGCATGCTCGTCTTCGTCTCCGGCTCTATCCGCACCGGCCCCGAGGAGCACCCCATCAAGTTCTCCCAGGTCTGCACCCCCGCACCGCCTCGATCCGGTTCCTCCCCACCTCTCACACTCGCACTCGCCGCGTAGGAGAAAGCCCTATCTCGATTCCGTGGAGTCCGCGCTGACCTATCAGCTGATCTGATCTGATCTGTGCTCACTCGTGTGGTTCTGGGCTGGGTTGGTCCCGATCTCGTGGTAATCAGTAGAAGGCCCTCGATTTGTTTATTATTATTATGAATTGCTTGCCTGATCTGCGCTTGCTGTTGGGATGGGTTGGTCTCTTGCTATTCTGTATTTAGTAATCATTGTTCCATGTTGATTTCCATATCGGATAATTTGATTAGCTGCTGCCTGCTAGTCCAGTAGTATTTGTAGATCTATATGTGCCTGCTTGGTTATCCTTGGCTAAACCTTTCAGCTGTGTTTATTTGATCTTTAGCTATGCGTTGTGTAGTTGTCTATATTTATGCTCCTTATTTATTACCTTAGGTTATTTTCATATGTACGGCCTTTCTTTTGCATACATATTGAAATTTTTGCTGAATAGTAGCCCTTAGTGTGTTTTATGGTTTAAGTATGAGATCTCTGTTCATCATTGTGGCTTTCAGTTCCATGAAAAATCACTGGTTTTGGTTCCATGGCAAAGCCACTGGTTTTGTCAATGTTTTCGTTACCTGTTGGTGAATGCTAGAGATGTAGGCATGCCGCGTGCTCTGCATTGTTCTATCTTGCATGATTCAAAGATTCCAGTTGATGAAATTTGTTGCTCCTTTTTGTGGTAAAGTTTCATAATACACTTCATAAATTCTTTTGGAATGCACTTTGTTTTATTGTGTTTGTATCCATAGTCAGTTTTTCTTAGAAAATGTGGACCCTGTGTTTTGGGATCATCTCTTGAAGCTGTTTAGTATATGAGTTAATTGCCTCTGAACCATGAACAAACTTTGCAATGTCAAACTTGTTGACATCGACTTATCTTGCAGGTGTAAAATATACCTGTATTCTACATTTTTTTTGTTTCAAATTATTATGACACACGAATTTGTATCTTCTGTCAACTTTATTACTTTAGGCATGGCTTGTACAACATGTGTGTGATGTGTTCTGTACAACCTCAGATTGCGAATGTGCAGTTTACTACCACACTTCTAAAGCTTTGGTTTTATGCACCTGTATCTTACTATCTTTCGATCATATTTAGATGAAATACACAACTTTTAACTTGCCCCTACTTCCCGTGTAGCTACTTGTAATGATGATAAGATTCTGGCATGCAGCTTGCAAAGGTCTTGAATGTTGATTTAGATATTTGTTTGAAAATGAGATAAGATTTCATTGAGAGTTAAGCTCTGCTCGCCTGGGTTAATGATATTGGTGGTCCTTTTTTATACAAAATAGTCAGTTCAGATCCCTCATCTAAAGTTTGATTGAATTCCATAGCACCCTTGGTGGTGTGCAAAACTATATGATGCTTGTATTGCATTTTTTTTTACATACAGGTTGCATCTCTTGCTTGACGACTCTTGATTGCATTCATTTTTTGTATGTTTCCTTTGTAGTAAGCAAAGTTGACGTTGCCATGTTTTGATTATGTAGGCGTTCCATTTGCTGCCGGCTGGAGGTAGCTTCTACGTGCAGAATGACATGTTCCGCCTGAACTATGGTTAAGACAGTCGGAAATCGCGGGAAGCAAAGTGATTTAAGGGTTTCATGTTGAATCGATGAATATGAATGGTGCTGCTACTCTTGTGCGTTTGTTGACTGCTGTCGTTTATTGCAAGAAAATTGCTAGACTTGCTAGACTTGATATGCTTGCTGGATAATTTCTCTTATTTTGGATCGTGTACTCTGGTTGCGTGGGCGCCGTTTCTTTGTGGAATGTGAATGAAAACTGTCCAGATTTTTCATGTGAGGGGTCTCCCGTTTGTCCTGGTTGATGGTTGTCCCGGAAGCCCTTTGTTTGGTGAAGTTCTTGTAATCATACAGGAAACTGGGTTCCCCGAACAGAACATGCCGTAAGATATGGCATGGTCTTTTAAATTAAATTTTAACGATTTATTTATCTTATCTTATATAGTTTATCTTATATAGTTTATGGTTATAAATTTATAATCATGGGAGACTTATATTTAATTAAAAATCCAACCATGTCAAATTTACATTACTCAAATTATTGGTTAAACTTTGAATATATGCGTGTGTGCGCGCCTTATAAGCAGAATAAACTTTGAATATTTGTGTGTGCGTTTTATAAATAGAAATGAAGGGAGTAGGGGTGTTTGGTTCCAGGATTAAACTTTAATCCCTGTCACATTTGATATTTAGGTACTAATTTGGAGTATTAAATATAGGTTAATTACAAAACCAATTGTATAAATGAAGGCTAATTCGCGAGACAAATCTATTAAGCTTAATTAGTTCATAACATCATGGACTAATTAGGCTTAATAGATTCGTCTTGCGATTGGTTTTGTAATTAACCTATATCAGGGATTAATTAGGTTTAATAGATTCGTCTCTCAAATTAATCTTCACTTATACAATAATTAATATCTAAACAATTAGTTTTGTAATTAACCTATATTTAATACTTCTAATTAATATCTAAACAATTAGTTTTGTAATTAACCTATATTTAATACTTCTAATTAATATCTAAACATTCGATGTGAAGGATTAAATTTTCATCCGTAAAACCAAACATCGCTAGAGCAACAAATGTTATTTTCTGCGATTGCAATTAATATGATTCTTGCAATTAAATGATTGGATTCGGAAAAGTGAAAGTGTACCGGACAGAGTTTCAAAGAAAGTGACGAAAGAACCGGAGAACTCGAGCACCCTACTGACAGCACAACAACAACAGAAGGATGGGCCGCAAGGTTAACAAGCTCTTTAGCCCATGAAGCTTATTCACGGGCCACAAACAAGCGGCGTCTATAGGCCCAGTAAACGGAGCCCAGAGGGAAGAAGACGTGTAGGCGCATGAGAAGTTCTCGAACGGGCCCGTTGGTGGACTCTCCAGCCATTCTTCAGTTCCCTGGGCTGTTCCTGAACATTTTACGTGTCCAGCCAACCCCCCCATTTCTCAGCTTAATTCTGTCTGCACTCTGCAGGAAGCCAAGAAAATTCTCGAGAAGACGACTGTTTCTCAGGTCACAGACGTGCATGTAGCGCCATTTCTACAGAAGCTGACAATTGAGGACACGTGTCCATGTGCAAATTGCAACACGCACTTGCAGTCAAGAACATTGGATCATTGGTACAAGGCAAATGCTCGACATACATGCATGCCGAATGGGATTCTTAGCACAGAAAAACGAACCAGCTAAACCAGAGTTACACAAAGTAAATCCCACTTTTTCTTATTTAGAGCATTTTCTCCTCTTTCTGGCCACGGATAGGAAGCAAGCGCACTGCACACTGTGACACGACCGTGAAGAAGTCACAGCTACCTGGATAAATGGATATTCGGTTTTTAATTCCCAGAATATGTAGTTGCCGCTGCATGGTTTATATGTTTGTAGCAATGCTACTATCATGTACACTGCAATAATGTTTCGAAACTTTCTTCTTACTGCCGCAGAATCTCGTTTCAGAACGTAGTTGCTTCAGGTTTAATTTGGGGGCAGTCCATTCACCTTCGCCATCAGTTCGTTCTGCAATCAGGAAATCAAGATGCTCTCAGAAATATCATGTGTACAGCATGAACATTGCACAGAGATGCAGGCTAATAGTTCAAATCCACGCTTTTCCTCTATAGAGTGGCGAGGAGATCAAGAGAATTAAAATTCTACAGTAACAGCATCACCCTGATAACTGCCAGAGCGTCGATCACTGCTTCCTCCAGGCCTCTTAGCTCATCAGTATTCAGCTCATTTAGATTTGCTTCCATGGCCCTGAAATTTAACTGCCGTCACAAATACATAGAACTCAAGGCAACATATTCGATGGGAACCAACGGTTGTTCATAAGTACATTTGTTTCATTACCATTGACCAACGGTAATTAGCAGATCGGGTAACGAGCCTGTAGCTGACTGCTCATTCTGAGAAAGTTGGAGGACAAGCAAGAAAACTGTCAGAATTCACAGAAACTCAGTACAGATTTGACATACGAACTGTGTAATCTTCAGATACCAATTCCCAACTCCCAAAAGGAATTCTGATACTGAACAATTTGTATCCACATTTGTGCAAAGGCATTGCATAAGCTAGAACAGAAAGTGAATTTGCATATAGATTGATACTAGTATACTGGTCATGGAAGAAAAAACAAACCAATACAGGGTAGTTTCATTTTTAGAATCATATGATCGTCATTGTGGAAGAAAATTCAGCAAATATAACTGGACAGTATAAGAATGATAGAATTTTCCTTAGATTGGGTCCAAAGAAAAAAGCATCAGAGTCATCATGATACAAGACTTATGTATCCACTACAGGAAGTTTATTCAGATAGCTTTTGTTCTAAGTTGAAAGGCAACATGAGAGATGAATTTCCCTGAACAGTTTGAGATGTACATTTCTTTCCTTTTACTTTACATCTGGTCAATGTAGAATGTCACCGCATCTGTGACATAACAGAAAGAAAAATAAACCTTATTGTGACAAAGATATCACAAACAAACATACTGCAAATAGGGACTCAAAGGTGAAAAGTCTTCTGTGCTCTAGATGGGTTGATCTTGATTCAACCCATCTATGATGGTATAGCTATCACATACGGTGCTCGAAACGACTCACATACCTACAGCCATGGGGACACGGATACTTGCTTTAAATTCATATATGGCTCTTGGATTTTGTTGTCCACATGTTGGTCTATGCTACGGTGGTCCTTGTTGTCATCGCCATCATTCTCCTTCTACAAGCCTGCCAAATGGTAGGAGGCTTTCTACAACAAGTAAGAGGATGAGGAAGATGGTGAAGACCCATGGCAGAGGAGGTGGATGTTGATGATTGACCGCGATCTCTCTTCGTGGAACTACCGAGGAAGAAACAAAGGAGATGGAGCCAGAGGAGGAGTTAGAGGATTAAGAGTTCTATGGGATTTAGGCTACGGAGGTGACAATGATAGATCAGGTCTTAGCAATTGTGAAGTCACATAATTAGGATTTGTGGAGCTACGGGAAGAGGAAAGTAACAGAAAAGGGGCGCCAAAGGAGGAGTATGGAGATGGCGATGAGCCAAGAATGACGAAAATGGTGAGGAGCTTAAGGAAGACCCCAAGTTGACTATGTTCTTGTTGTTGTTGCAATCCTGCATCAACAAGGTCGACGAGGAGGAACCCAATGACCGCAATAGTCCCAACCACCAGATGTTAAGACTTTGATACCACTATTATACGCAACAACTATTGGATATAGATATGATATAGAAAGTATGACTAGAACGTGTGTCGTATCAAGAACAAAATAAATGAATATCATAGAAAGCCCTAAATGGTTATGTTGAAGAATCCATGACAAGAGGATAAGATTGGAAAATCCGTCCTCAAATTCTTTAAGCACAACTCTACAAAAATATAAGTGATAGTTGCTCTCTCACAACCCTACTCAACACTTTGGAACCCTCATATTACCTTCCTTGTACAAGAAATAGTGCTTCTAAACCTAATCCTCCTTAGCTCTCCTAGTATCCCTTTACAAACTAGGTATGACACCTTATGTTGTCATGAGTTAATTGCTCATGGGGTGGCCCTTATAACCTTCAACACCTTATTTACATAGTCCCCTCCAAAGTCCTTGAATATGCAAGGAGTCCAATTTCTAATAGGTATTAATACTCATGTCCAAACATGACATTCCTAGATTTATCTCTTCCAAAATATCTTGAAGGTTCCTTCCTAATCTAGGGATTGTTTTCGTGTAGAAGATGATAATTTTCCCCCATTTTTCAATCTCTAAACCTAGATTTCTAGTGGCAACCAAATCTTTCTATGATAAACTTTACGTCACCTAAGGGATGTTGTTGATGAAGATATGGAAACTAAAGTTAGATGAATTAACTACTTTGAAATATTTGATTTCTTGGAAGGAAGAGGTGGGAAAGAAGCCACTAACTCCAAAGACCAACAAGTTCGTAGTGTTCTCCTTTCATCATTGCTTCCATCCTCCGGTCTTAGATTTTCTCAAGAAAATGTTACCTTCAATAACATCATCATTAGTGTAAACTTTATAATGATTCTTACTTTATCTATGATCTCCTCCATAGACCTTTTAACGAGGTGAGGCTACTTGATCTCTCATTTCAGTATTGCTACTAGTCAATGCAATTCTCAACTAAAGGAGTGCCAGGTCCTATACGCTTTTGCTGAGTACATCGACATAGCAACAAGGTTGTCATGGTTGGATGGAACAAACGGTATGACTAACTAGCCCTTGGCGTGCTAAACTTCAAGGGTGTTTGTACAAAACCAAAGAGGACACATGGCAAGTGTCTCCAAGTGTTCACTAAGCATATGATTCCTTCAAGGCTCATATCCCAAGAACCTAGAATGTGGAGTAGGATTTCATCCTGCACCATATTTGTCAGATGAAGTTTCGAGAGCACCTATCATGGTCTTCTCAGGAGTTAGGATACAAAGACTGTACCAACACAATGATGTAGTTAAGCTTATTATCTTCTTACTACTTTTATCGACACTTATATGGAGGCTATGCACACGTCTTTCCATTGGCCTGTTCAAAGTGTTGTTGCTTTAAGAGTGTAATTAATCTCATTGATCCTCTACCAAATAATTTGTGTAATCTCTCAAAGGTTCTCTATGACTTTCAACCAAGATTATCATTTGCGAAAATTTGGACAATTCAATTCTCATATTTTGTACTTTGTTTGTTGTCTTTGGAGTTGTAATTTGTAATTATGCTTTGCATGATCTTCCCAAAGCATATTGACTTCTGCAAGTGATTCATCCAAATTTTTGGCCAAGGACAAAGTGGATAGGGAGAAAAGGAGTACAAGGTTTTTGAACCTGTTACTAGAAGGGGCATGGGTTATGGTGGAGTAATAGGATATGGATGTGATTGTCATTCCTTCTTCAAGTAGGGGAAATCTATCTTAATCAATATATTCAAAGTTCATAAGGGGATTTCAACATCTCAAAATGATACAATCGTAGAATAGTTTAACTGCCACAAGCAAAAGAGGTGACAAGGAGGATGGAGCCATAGAGGACGCACGGACCAAGACATTAGTGGTTTTGGTAGTGAAATTCTTCATTTTGTATTGTTCCTTCTCAATCAGGGGTGGAGCTTAGGCATGGCAAAAGTAGGCCATGCCCCCCTGATTCTCTAAATTTCTTTAAGGAACACTTAATTCTACCACTTGTGTGCTAAAAAGTTACTAATTTGCCCCCTCTACTACTATATTGGCCCCTCTCAATCTTGTCCAAGCTCTACCACTATTCTCAATACCCTTAAAGCTTAAGGGTGAAGCCTTAATGTAAGCTTTGTACTTTAATAGTGGCTCTTTATTTCTTCCATCTCAATAACCTTAATTCATTATTTTTCTGCAATCTTGTGGCTCTTATCTCAAAAGAATGTTCTTCAAAGGTGCAACAAAGTCATAGGAGTTCTCCACCCATATAGCTTCTACCACTCCATTTGCCATCGGGCTTTAATTTGTGGATGCTTCAAACAATTAGGTGGTATTGGAAAATAAAGTATTCACATTGATGGTGTAGGGGCATCATGGCTTAGTCTGGATCGGTCCATCAACAAGTAGTGGTGGAACTAACATTGGCATACTTAGGGGCCGATTGATGGCGAGCTGGCTGAGGTTGCCAAGAAGTTTTGTTCCATATCCCTTTCTATGTTATTCCTTGATGATGGTAGCTCCTTATCTATCATCTTTTAATTCATCTTCACTTAGCAGATATCTTCTGTGGCTTTTCATTTGTCTTAACCATATACTATGCTTTTTAGGCTACAATTGGGTTTCTCCTCAACTTTGCAAATGTTGTAATGTGTGTAGCACTATAAGCTGAATCCCACTTATTCATTTGATAAGGAAATACTTGTGTTTAACATGAGAAGGTCAAGATAACTCAACCTGAGAAGGAAAGTGTAGAGATCCTAGGTGCCTCTACCTAGAAAGAAGTCATCTACTCAATCGACGTAGAGTAAAGCCCGCCACATAGAAAAGAGACCTCTTGAGTAGGTTCCTAACCAATCTAGTAAAAAACTTTGTTGTTTAATTGTATTTTTAACTTGTGTGAATTCCACTTCAGCCCTTGTTATGACATGAAATAACCATGAACTCTTGTGAATTCAGCTCAAGATGAGGTTGTGGTTACATCATCTATTGTCTCCACTCTTCGGTCAATGTTGGTGAATCATTTTGAGTCACTTAACACCTTGATACAAGAAATGAGGCTTGGCATCGAGCCACCCTCGAGTTCAATGAGGAGAGTTTTAGTCATCCACTTCTGCCATTGTTTGGGAGGTGTCAAGAAGTAGGCATCCTTGCAAACTAATCATAACACATAGGATTTATGGAGCTAATCAATATTCCAGTGTTATTTATAATTTGGCCACCCACACTTGCTAGCCTTCTAATCGTGGTTGGATCACCCAAATTAGTTTCTATGGGACTCCCCATTTGGGAGAAAGTTTATTTTGGTTACCTAGATTTGAGCTTTTCTTAAAACCTAGTCCTAGATAAAAAAAGGATTTCACAAAATTTGTTGGTTGAAATAGAGGTGAAGTGTCTATTGATACTTGTCCATACAAAAGTTCACTCACACGATATGATGATCTGTGGATGATCTTTGGCTTATCAATAATCTCCTCTTCAACCACAGGAAATCTGCTAGCGGTTGCTTCTTGGTCTTGTGCGAATCCATGGTTTCATGATTTATTAGCATAAGTGTGTGTTGTGTGTAAAAATAACTCTTTGTTATTTGCCCTCAAGGAAAAAGGTGGTCCAAACCACATGCGAAAAAGGCTATTTGGGATCACTCTCAAGAGAAATGGCAGAAAGCTCATCCTACTCATTTAAATTCGTTTTAATTGTATTCAACTGGATTGTTGTACATTCAATTATGTCAAGACTAGTTATACTTATTATTCTCGCCATTGGGAGCAAGACTAATAGCTTTTAGCACTTATGGTATCCATATTTTACTATTTATTCTAATAGAAATTGTGGTTATGATACTATATTTGCCGCATGGAACAACTTGTTTGCATGTATATAAGCATTTCCACGCATATTGATAAATCAAATGAAATTCAAAATAAATGGTTGGTTTGGAGAAAGGACAAAACGACATTAGATATATTGAAGCCCATACTACAAATAAAGAACCAAAATAAACCTTCATGAGGACCCATGTCAGCTTCAAGTTGTTTCTCCATAACAAATGAAGATCAAAGAAGGATCCTAACATAAAAAAAGAAGTAATCCATGTGAAAACCAATGAAACCAATCATGCTATGTCCTAAGCTTGATCGACTTCCCCCTCCCTCAAGGGGGCCTCAAATGCAAAAAGTCACACTACATAAGGATGTATAACATTTGGTGTCATTGATTTGTTTAAAGAACACTTGATTAGTCTTTGGATGAAAGAGATATAGGTTCTAGAAGATCTCCTATGCGGGAAGACCAAAACCTACCTAGCCTAATTGGGCTTGACAAAAAAAAACGTGAAACATCCCCATGTTGGTTCCTAGGTGATCTAACCCCTCTTTGGACTATGAATTTGCCTCCCCCCCTCGAGACACTATGATGGCATGGTCGCTTGGGAAGGCATAAACACATTTGGGTTACATGTATGGTGGTATCTTGCACGAAGGAGAGGAGGACAACAAGTGGAATTGTAGTCCTGATTGGCACTAGGTAAATCTTAGCCATGCATAATGTCTTCCACCGGTAGGTTTTGGAGGTAATCCCTATACAGTTTCCATTATGTATCCTCACTGCAATATGGAGTAAACCTTTTTACTTCCCTTGGTTGTCAAGAACCTTTTCACGTATATTAATGCTTATGCTATCATTTATTAGCGCATTAATTTTGGTTCATGATCATTGTGTCTATTATTTTGATAACATTGCTATAGTGCACGGTTAGAGAGGTGTTTAATTACCCTAGTATGTTGTTCTATTACACACCAAATTCTATATCATACCCTCCATGGGTTTAGGTGTTAAGTTGGAAGGAAAAAAATCAACTTCACCCGACAATCATATATATTGGTAAAGAGACTTAGTTATAACAAGGTATACATGAAAATCCATACAAATCACATTGAAGCTTTCAAGACACTTCAAAACAAAAGGATGTACATGATAGTTGGCTCAAGTGGGTTCTAAGACTATTGTCCATCACTCGAAGGGCAAAGAGCTGGTATACAATTGTAGCCATTCAAGTGAAAAGAAAGTGAGATGGAATTATAAAGAAATTCTACTCTAGATTCTTTGGACTAGCTAGAATTTATGAACTCGTGATGCATGCTATTAAATTCAAGCAAAGAAAAGGAAAAAATTCATATGCTTAAGCATAAGGAAGATACGAAGCATTATCAGATTTAAGTATTTTTGATAATCTAGTAATTTAGTCATTTTGTGTTAACCCCAATATGTCCACAATGTCAAAATAGCTATTCATGTGAAATTTTTCTTAACAAGATACCTAAAGAGGCAATGAAAGTGGTTAGGCATATTATCAAAATTAAAGATATCATAAGATGTGGAATGAGTCTTATGAATAAAATCAACTAATGGCACCTATCCACCAAGAATCGACCCTTATATTTCAGTCTTACGACACCCAAACACAAAATTTGTTACAAGAGTATTATCCATATCCAATGGAAGCAGAAAAAGTTCTCACATTTAGGGGGTGTTTGGGAGGAGGAGGCTAAACTTTAGCCCTGTCACATCGGATGTTCGGATACTAATTAGGAGGATTAAACATAAGCTAATTACAAAACTAATTGCAGAACCCCTAGGCTAAATCGCGAGATGAATCTATTAAGCCTAATTAATCCATCATTAGTGAATGGTTACTGTAGCACCACATTGTCAAATCATGGACTAATTAGGCTTAATAGATTCATCTCGCGATTTAGCCTAGGGGTTGTGTAATTTGCAATTAGTCTAGGTTTAATACTCCTAATTAGTGTCCAAACATTCGATGTGACGGGGGCTAAAATTTAGCCCCCTCCTTCCAAACACCCCCTTAATAAGCATGATTCGTTTCCATTCAATTCTTGATCAACATGTCTTACCTAATAACTAAGGACAATGAAGAGGTGAGTAAAATGGTTATAACTGCTGACACAATACTGACAATAGACATCTTCCACAATATTTTTTTTTTGACAATTCTAGTGATGATAAAGACATTGTAAATGTATTGATAAAAACAGTGGACTTCACTCTTTATGCTTAGAATGTTTAGGTGCTAAAGTTGCAACTAATTGATCAAAGTCTAGTTTCAAATGCCTACATGATACTACGCTCATTATTTGATGCTAAATCCCTATGGGAATTTATTTTAAACCAAAATTATGTATGGAATAGAATGCCACATGACTCGAACAATCTGAGAATTAATCAATTATTGACCTAGGTGACCTCGTGCTAGTGACAAAGAGGAAAACACTTCTTAAGAGTGGCAGCTAATTAAATGCCCATTGTGATAATCATTGATATGTTTTTCCATGAAAATGATAGAAATGTTGGTCGAAGACATGGGAATTGAAATGCCATTGCAATTGCACCTCTAGAATTTGAGTTAACCACATATGTCTTCTACAACCTTTTCTCTTGTGGTTCCATCGACATGGATAGAGCTCTAATAATGGAGGACCACAAAACTACCGCTTACACTTTGATAGGAGCCCACAACTAGGCTGAGGAGTAGACAATCAACATTGCACTAATTTTACCCACCTAGGAACCTCCTCTAAGAAGAACAACAATATCTATGATGAATCACAACAATCTATATGATAGTGCTTAGGGATGATGGAGGAGATGAACCTACATCAATAAATCATAACAGTCTATGGCACATACTAAAGGTGGAGGCAATATTGAATAGTTTGAAGATAAAGAGATGGATGACATATTCAGTAATGAATACTTCAATAATCAGGTGATGATATATGTTGATAACTTTAAAGTGCTACATGTTCAAATTGAGATGAAGATTCTTCCAATTTCGACTGGTGTATGATAAATTGTTCTTATTGAAAAAGCTCCACGACTAATGTACACATATAAATTTTATACTATATGTGGTTATGATAATGTTCTCATGCTTTCATTCAACTAATAACTTTAATGGTCACTTGTTTAGCTATGTCTTATTCCAATGTTGATAATGATTGCAGGCTAGATAGTTTTGAGATAAATGTGATTAAAGAGGCTATATATATGATTGTTTTGAATAATTTAATTGAGCATGAACTTTTGCTAGAGAAAGAGTTAATGAAAATCTTTGAATAAGTTTTGAGGAAGCTGTAGTGAAGCAAAACCAAGGCATCTGAAGTAAACATGGCACTTAGTTCTAACATATAAAAGCATCTATTGAGATCTCTCATTTCCATGGTGCATAGAGAAGTGAAAAGGCAGTAGAGTTAGTGAAATATCTCTCTAAACTAGCTCTAGCATTATGAACAATGTGGGACAAGAACATAAATTGCATGGATACTATTGACCTCTTGCATTAAGGATCATGGCTTTTGCAATAATGAGGTATGTGAGAAAGTCAAGCCCTTGACTATAACTGAATTGCTTTTCAGGAGGTAACCCATTATTTTATATTTGCTTTTCCTTGTAGGAGTAAAATTGTAGTGCATTTATTTGAATGTTAAGACCAAGTTACATTATACCTTTGCTCTAGAAATATTACATTGCCAAACTATTGATCTAAATTATGGAGTAGTTTGCTATATTTGTCTTTATCTAGGAGAATTGTAGACTTATACTTTATATGCTTATAGAATTTTAAAGTGTTTTATTTATTTCTACATCTTTTAAAAGAGAAATAGGAATAAAGATTTTTAGTTTGTGGCTAATCATCTCTAGGCTAATGTATTTTTCTTGATATTTTTTCACATTATTTGCTTTTGCATTTAGCTTCTCAGCATAGCTAACCTATACCTTTATCACAAACAAATCCAGATAAATTACACCTCACCTAGAGTCAAACTTCTGTGCATTCTATACCTAAAACTATGCTTCGTTTGCATAAATATTTTATATCATTGTTGACACTAACATCAATGCCATATTTGGTAAGTTAAATGTAAAGAAGGTGTGTAGACATACTTTTGGGATAATATCATCCAATTTAATAAACTTGCTAGCTTCATGTTTGTTACTTCATTCATGCATTGGTTGGTTTATAGACTATGCAATGTGCTATATTTTCTTATGCTACAGTTGGTGTTTATACTAGGTTATGAATTTTTAGTAGCACTGGAACTTTGAAATCTAGTTGTGAACATGATGTTTATAATTAGGTCTAAACATTGTATTTCTTCGGTTAACCAGAAGCATACACACACTGTAGACACATGCACACTAGAATATGTTTTGACATAATATGCCAAATAGGGGTCTTGGTGATGCTTTAATTGTTGGAAATTGCTTGTACTCCACATTATACACCCTGGGAGTAACTTATGCAATTAAATTGCGATGCATGCATTGTGAAAACACCATCATGATGATGATATTAAAGGTTGAAAAACGGTGACTACCATGAAGGGACACTTGATTCCATCTTCGACAACAACTCTGTAGGGAGTATCTGGATTTTAGTTACAATATACACTTCTCATTGTTCACATCTAAGAAAGGGAGAAAATGCTATTGTCTATCAACTAGCATGTTGCTTTAATTTCCCTCAATTTTGTGCTACCGTCCTTGTGGTGTTCCTAGCAAATGTTATTCATAATTTACCATTTAGAACATAGAAGGCAACACTATTTTGTATCAATAATGAATAAATTGTGAACCTGTTAGAGACAATAATGATGGAGGTTGCTATGTTAGACACAATAATGATGGAGGTTGCTATTGTTGTTGTCACTCATACGATTCTTTGTCCTTACCTAAGAGGAAATAAATTTGACATAATTAACATGAGGTTGGGGAGGGTGTGGGACTTGGCCCTCACCGCATAGCTATCGTTCACACTCCCTTCCCTCTTTTCTGAAACCACACCAGAAATTGGTTTGCTTATCAACGTGGCCGTGGAGCAGGTCCCCATTGTCATGATAATAGAGTACCACAGCCTCATTAAGTTGTACCTTCGAGCACCACTGAAAGGCATCATATTTGTTATAGTGTTGGTATTATTGATGTACTTTTGTCCTTTTAGTGGTGGTGGCAATTAATTTTCTTTTGGGAATCATATTAATCATTTTTTTTTGGCAAAATGGTCTAATCATTTTTTGTAGCACTAGGAGTTAAATATATCGTAGACAATTTTCTTTAGGATCCATCTGGTATGTTTTGACTAATGTGGCAAAATTTAAACCTAGTATAAGTATTGGTTGAGTCTCCATGCAAATTCTTATCCAGTTACTCTCTCTCTTAAAAAAATATAATTGTCTATGACCCTCAAGCTCAACCTGGATGATGACCCCTCACCTCCTGGACCTTATCCATATTTTGTTGTCGTGGCGATAATCTTCTAGATCATCAGTCATAATAGCCTCAACATCCTCAACTTTATCTAACATCCCCCAACATCTTTCCTTGTACCAACATAGCCCTAACTTTCTACACCACGACCAACCCCCTCCACCATGTGTTACCTCCCATGAAGAAAACACACCAATTTAGGGCCATGTGATTTTGGTGATTAATGATGAGATACAATCAACGGCTCTCCCAAGTTTGCTAAGAAAGTGCAAGGTTATGTTGGTCTCATGGATGCATCAAGCAACTAAAGTCAAGACAAAGATAAATAAGTTGGACTTATCCCATGAATTTTGATGATCAAATGGGATCGATTTGTACATAATCTTGTAAAATTCTTCACATGTTTCCATAGAGTCCAAGATGACAGACTTGGAATTAAGAGTGAATTTATTCACAAAATTGATCGATTGCCATTATATACATGCTGGGATAATTTGGTGTCCATTAAGGACAACACACCATATTTTTTGCATTTGAGAAATGTACATGCTGGATTTTCTAGTGATTGCAAGGTTGTTCATGCCAGATTATCCTACAAGTACAACAAAATATGACAACTGGAGCAATGGCTTATTTGAAGGATTGATGCTATAAATGCCCGCTCCTCACTCAATGATTTGGAGATGTTGAATTCCTGAGAATGCTTCGTGCACTTGAGAAGACATCCAAACCACCATAATGCTACGAGTGATCATCTAAGACCATTAGCATAATATTAGAATGTGATTATTGCTAACTTAGGTCAAGAGAAAGTGATTGCTTGGTGGTTGGCCTAGAGAAGTGATCAAGGAGTGGTCCAACCATGTTCTTGTGTTTCTAGGCACCTTGGATCCTTTGTGCTTGTAATACCCCAGCCCAATATACCATAGTAGTTGAAGTTGTTGGCCCATGTGGCCCAGTTGTGGTTGTAGTTGGTGGGTTTAGTACCACCTTGGAAGTTTAGGGGGTGAGGGCCAGCTTATAATCATTATTGTTCCAAACGTAGCACCTTCGGGTTAACCCTTTTACACAAAGTGAGGATGAAAGTGTAAGAGAGATGATATGCGTATGCGGGCCTGTTCACGTGAGGAGCTGGGCTGTAAGATTTTGGAGCGGGGTGTTATAGATGGTATTCAAAGCATGAACACTAGCTACCAGTGTGCATGTGCATGTGGGTAGGCCCGCGGCACGACCATGTTACGAGGTGTGGTTATGGGAGTCTGTTGCGTATGTGGTGAGCTACCGAGGGCGTCAGCCCTTAAGGTGGGGTTAATGTAATACCCCAACCCAATATACCATAGTAGTTGAAGTTGTTGGCCCATGTGGCCTAGTTGTGATTGTAGTTGGTGGGTTTAGTATTATCTTGGAAGTTTAGGGGGTGAGGGCCAGCTTATAATCATTGTCGTTCCAAACGTAGCACCTCCGGGTTAACCCTTTTACACGAAGCGAGGACGAAAGTGTAAGAGAGGTGCTATGCGTATGCAGGCCGTTCCACGTGAAGAGCTGGGCCGTAAACAGATTTTGGAGCGGGGTGTTATAGTGCTTCACCGCAAACTTGAAGATAGACGACTATTTTTTTGACCGAAGTCAGCAAGGGAAGCCCCTACCTATTTTTTTTATTTTTTTTATTCCAAACCCGTCTAATTCGCTCTCATGGAGAGTCGAACCTGGGCCTGCTGGGTGCTACTCAGCTAACCACTAGGCTAGATGCCCTTTCACAAGACGGCTATTGGTTAAGTACCACCGCAGACTTGGAGGTCCCTGCCTTTATCTCTCAAGATTCACCTTAATGAAGGAGTAATGATCCTTGGTGGGTGCTGACTTGGAGCTGAGTGTAATCCTTGGTAGGTGCTCCAACATCGATACCACAAAATAAAATCCTTGTGTCGAGTTTGTGCTCCCTTGCCCATCTTTCCTTACTAACCGCAGTTATGTTACTTACTTGAAACTCTTTTTTGTGTTTATTTTCCCGAAATTGACATGTATTATATTGTTAATCAACTATTTATGCTTGACCTGTATATTGTTGTTGATCCTTGAGTCTTGTGCTTCAATGTTGAGATCATTTACCGTGGTGGGAAGGTCCCGGTGACGACCGAATATTTCTTCGATGCTGCAAGAAAGAGTGCACTTGAAAAAGGAAGTGAAATCTATTGACTCAAAGGATAAGTGTGTAGTAGATCCTTCATGAGCTAATGCAGAAACTTGACACAAAGGACAATATAATCTTACTCTCAAAATGTTCCTTGCAGAAAGGAACTTAGCCTACAAATTACTTCAAATTAACAATTCCCTATACGTTGTTTTTTATTTAATTGTCCCGTTAAATAAACTTTCCCATTTGCACTAGCGCATAGTCCCCCGTCCCAGATAAATAGTATATTTTTTTTATCATTTTATGCATGTTTTCAAACTAGCACACATCAATCAACAAAACATTGACACTAGTATATATATGTGCATCATATATCCAATAAATTACTATTTTAACCAAATAAAGTGGCAGTCCTAGTCTTAGGACATCTCTAATGGTGCAAATCAGTTACCTTTATGGATGCATATGTCACCACTTTGCTTATGTGGCAGGAAAAATTAATAAGAAAGATAAAAGCTAACTACTTAGTTAGGGGTTCAGTCCATAAAGGATTCCAATACATGGCAACATTTAACCCCCTGTTACATCTAGACCAAACTAGTTTCAAAAACCGTTTTATAGCTAAACATCAGGGACGATGTTATCTAATCTATTATGACGACATGATCAATCTTACAGCTAGTAAACCATCATTATATTACCGGAGAATGATGCTTAGAACAGCACGACACCTATATATGTTCAGTTGCAGAAAATGCAAGTCTAAAAATATTAACAACCTCAGTGCCAAAACTAAACGCAGGCCTTTCATGCCACGCAGCAGCTTTGGCTATTGAAAATTTGAAATCTTATGTCCTCCTACGGTCTTTTTTTATAACGTGCTACCGAGATTTGTAAAGAGCGTTCATGCTCTTGCACTACCCCCGATGCACAAATCAGCTGCGCACGTGCTGCACAGATCCAGCTTATCCACATTGGGTCAAGGAGAAGTTGGATCCTAGGTAGACTAATCACTACTCGCATTAAACAACACAAGACATTGAAAGCTGATGCAGAAGAAGAAGCAGCAGCAGGAGAAGAACAGCATCGATTGACGATTATTAAGCGCCAAGAAACCCGCACGCAGGAACACCAGCGGCCCAGCTTAACCACGCATGATGAACGTGAGGAGAGTAGAATCACCTGGAGTCGGCGGAGGCGAACTTGTAGAGGCGGCCGGCGGGGGAGAAGACGACAAGCGCGACCCGGGCGTCGCAGAGCACGGCGAGCTCGCGGGCCTTATTGAACAGCCCGCGCCGCCGCTTGGAGAAGCGCACCTGCCGGCTGGTCCGGTCCTCGATCCGCCGCAGCTCCACCCGGCCGCGCTTCTTCTTCACCTTGCTCGCCTTCTCCGGCTGCAGCAGCTCAAGCTCCGCCCTCCTCGCGGCCACCTCCTCCTCCATTGTTTCTTCCGCCCAACACCAGTAAATAACCAAACTCTCGGAGTGAGCTCGAGCCTGCCACTTCTCGCCGCTGCAAGGAGACGGGCGGCAGGTCGCTCGGCACCTAGCGAGGAAGGATATGACTAGAGAGAGGATGGGAACAAATCAAGGCGGCCGAGGCGACAGGCGAGCGAGACGGAGCCATGAGTCCCTGCCAAAAGTTGTGGATGCAGCAGGAGGGAGAGGGGTGGGCTCCATGGCTGCGGCACCCTGCTCGGCCAACAGGTAAAGGGTACAGATCCCCTCCTGGGCCCGCGCTGTCAGTGGCTGCATCCCGGAAAGATGACGAGTGCTTACGTCATGACGCGTTTCGCGACGCCATTGGTCAGTCCATGGTGGTCGGGTACTGTAGACAGTTACAGTATGCCTGAACTGAATGGGCCGGGCTACATGCCAGCAACACTTCACAGGTAAGCCGAAAACGTAGCCCATAATCCCTCCGCAGCTTTAACTCGCTCCCTGCCTCCCTCATCGTTTTTTGTCTCGTCAAAACATATGGCATGTGATTTTTTTTTTCTTCACGTGCCTTTTAGTGACCCTGTTTCCGACGTGATACCCTGCTATAGGGCCCCATGATGTCAGCTATCAAGAGTGGGTTAGGACGTTGACGTCATAACGAGTAGTCTCAGTTCATTGTTGAGTTTTGGGTTTCACCGCAATAAATTGCCAACGTGAAGTGGCAAAAAGAAAATGTCTTCATTGATGGGGTACCATCATATCACTTGGGTGGAAAATGGCAATTCGACCCCTGCATCATTCTCACTATCTCATTGGCACCATCCAAACTCCAAAGTAGTTGGCGTGTCTGTAGCAAGATCTAGGCGGCAATGTGGCATACAGAGACTTAGGCCCTCTTGGGTAGGGTTTTCGGAGGGGCTTCTCCACCGCCTACCAAACAGCAATAGCGCAAACGGTTTCGGGGAAAAAGCCCCTGAAATCCTACTGACTGGAGCCAAGAGACGGAGCGAGAGCCAAAAAAAACCAGCTCCCCGCGGCTTCTTCCCCTCCCGCAGCTGCCCCAGTAGCATGTGTTCCTTAAATTCACGAAAATTACACTCAAAATGCCATTCTGTGCAAGATTGAACTAACCTGAGAACTCTGCGGCCCGCCGGACCTGCCATGGCTGACCTTAGCGCGCGGCCTGGCAGCCCCGGGGTCGCAACAATGCGGTGGTGTTAGAGCAGCAGGGAGCCCATGACGCAGGGCGGCGAGGTAGCACCATGGTGGGGTTGGAGCAGCAGAGGAGCGCGCGCAGCATGGGGGCGAAGCAGCGCGGCGCGGCGGACTTGAAGCAGCGCGGCGCGCCAGGGAGCGGAGGAAGCGATGCGGATGAAAGAGACGGACGAGCAGGACCGAAGAAGATAAGGTTACCAGTGCCAGGGAGTAGATAAAGAAGGGATAAAAATAAGAAAAATAAGAATAAAGGAAGGGAGGAAAAAAAAGAAAATGAATGGAGAAAAAAGTAAAAAATAAAAATAAGGAAGAAAAAAGACCTCTCACGTAGTAGCTTTATGGGTAGATAGCACATTTCACTCTCATATTTATTTTTTAAATTTATAATGAACTCAAATTTTGAACTAATGCTAATCATCCAATTTATCAATTCAAACAATCCACATAGCTAAGGGTATATAGGACATTTGATCTCTCACATCCATTCATAAGAATACAGGAGAAGCCGTTTTGCCAAACACTTTATAGAACGGCTTTAGCTCCAACGGAGAAGCTGCTCCACCAGAGAAGCCGCAACCAGAGCCATTTCAGCCACAGCCACAGCCCTGCCAAACGAGCCCTTAAATGGGCTTCCAGGTGCAATTTTTATGATATCATATTAGGGTACCTAAGCTGAAGCTGGCCTAGCAAATACATGTAACGATCACTACTCGCGTAAACAGTCATTTAGCCCATTTAAACAGTACAGTAACCAATTATCTTAGTTTAGCTGACAATTTAGCCCGTATAACAACCGTTTAGCCCAATACTATGTGTGATAAATAAAAATACGAATCGTGGTATTTATGAAGTCTTGCCTGCGTGGGTCAAGTGAAGAATAGCTTCCAGTTCAGAACATTTTCAGAGACTAGAAATCAGTCACTTCTCCTTTTCAAAAAAAAAAGGAAAAAAAGAAAGAAATCAGGCTCTTCTTACGCCAATACAACAAGTTGTTACAGATCAAAACAGCCTGCAGAGACCTCATATGAACAATCGCGGAGGATTCTCATGGCTCTCCACCCATTTAAACATGCGTTATAGTTTAGTGCCAGGCTCGCTTGAGGCAAATTTGGCAGGAAACCACTCGAAATTCGTGCTAGTAGATTTCAAAATTTTTTGAAAAGGACGCTGCCTGCAAGCCTAAAACAGGCCGCCGCACCTGGGCCCGCCAGACGCACGGCGGGCGACGAAAAAGCTCGCTCACTCACGAACAGGGCCCAGACCAGCCCATCCCGAACGGGTGGGCCACGCTGCATGCAGCGTCACGCGGCACGACGGCTTCAGGTGGCACCACCGGCCCGTCGAGCTGAAATTTTTTTATTTTAGTATTTGCAAAATATATATCCTAACAAAAAATTTACAAATATATAGCGGAAGAAGCACTGTAGCAACCTACCGAGTAGCGACCTACCGCCAGTTGAACCGGCGGAATTTACTTTCCTGAATAGCACACTTTCAAAAAATCATAACTAATTCATATGAATTCGGATGGAGATAAACTTTATATGAAAATTGTAGCCTTAGATGAGATTTACAACTTTGTAGTTTAAACTTTTATCATGTGGATCCATCTTGGATTCTTATATGTATATCCATCTTGGTGAATCAACAAAAAGAGTACATTTTCGTAGAGTGTATTCTTATATGTACATTCATTGCTCGTCATCCTTTACACGTTTACGCAAAGCTCAAGGCGAGAAGGATTATCAACACGCACATCAGAGGTAAGTGTTTGACAGGTACAGGACCATGTTCAGAGGGGAACACTAGTTGACAGGCCTGAAGCTGGGGAAACGGTCTAGCTAGTGTTGTAAGCGGCTCTCATTTCCAGTTGCCTACTGCTCGATCTTTCTCCTTTCATCGTCTTCAGAGGTCTTCTCCTCCTTTTCTTTTTTAAGTTACCAACAAGCACAACAACCATGGTTAGAGCACTGAGAGCTATAGAGAGATGGGTGCAGTTCGTTTCGTGAAAACTACTGTACCTTTATCTGCTGCAAAAACTAGTTCCAGATGAGCTAATAACCTTAGGCTTGGGGCAATAATCCAACCACCTTTGCCCTCAGTTTATTCTGCAACCACCGAATTAAGAAGCTCTCAGAAATCTCATGTGTGCGGCACGAACGCTGCACGATCGTGACGCAGGTCAAGCTCATGCATGCAGTAGTTCTGCTAGAAGAAATGTGTGCAGTGCAGTATGACCCTGATAGCTGCCAGAGCGTCGGTTACTGTTTCCTCCAAGCTTCTTATCTCGGCCATGCTCAGCTCGTCCACACTTGCTTCCATGGCCCTGAAATTTACATATTCAATTAGAAAGGCATGCATTAACGCAACACTGAACGTCTTCATTCGATGAGCTAGAACCAAAGATTGCTTATCAAGTGTACATGTGTGTACCGTACCGTTGAGCAACGATATTCAGCTGATCAGGTAAAGAGCCAACAAATGACTGCTGCTCCTGAGCATCCAGGAGGGGATGCACAAAAATACAGAAGTGATTAGCGTATACAGGAGAACTCAAAGAAGCTCAGAAGTTCTTGATTGGAAAACCTACATTTTTTACATAATGAACTGCATGCATAATATTCAAATACCAAGTATGAAAATAATTCTGATACTAAAAAGTTGTATTCACAATTGTTAAAATACAGGCCTTTCATTAGCTAGAACAGAAAATGAAGATTCGCATATATATTGATATTCGTGGGGGTCCACTGATGGTCTGGTAGCACTTGCAGATGGCATGGTATTCATTCGTGCATGGAATAAAAACAAGGGCAATACATGATGATTCCATTTTTATAATTATACTATCATTGTTGTAGAAGAAATTCAACCTATATGAGTTTACACACCAAGTTCACAAGATCTATATTAAAAAATAGGCTAGGAAGTTTATCTGACTAGATAGTAGCATTGTTGCAACTTGCATTGTAAGGCAACATGAGATATGATTTTCCCCGAAGGACTTGCAGGAAGTAAATGCATCACTTTCCATGGTAACTCCAGCCTTCTTTCGCAGAAGAAGTGCACACCTTTCAATTCAAATTCCCCTAATCTGACAAGTACGTCATTAGGACGTCTCTGATCGTAACTTTCGTGTTTAATTCATGTAGCATACGATCATTTGAATACCTTCAGTGTCAGGTTTTGGCTAAGCTTTGGAATGTGACCTCCCATTAAATTCACCAAAATATTTGAAGGCCTAGGTCAATGTGAAGATTTGGCTTAAACAAGAATGATAGTTTGCTGAAATTCGGAATCTAAGCAAAACATTTCAGCATTTACTTAGTTTTTTTTTATACCCAACCTGCTCACAATCTCAGTAGAAAAAGAATGCATAAACTCTTTGTACAAATTGTATGTGTTGTTATCTTTCGTTTTTCAAGATGCACGCACTTTGACAAGCTTCCTAGCTAACTCTACAAACATAATGGGCATTTAACTTCAAAAAACAGAAATCAGAACAAAATTCACCCAAAAAATGCCGTTAAACCTGAACAATGAAAATTACTGGATGAAATCTTCTTTTGGGGTAATTTAAAAGTGGTGAATTTCAAACCTTTTTGGTATATCCTGTATGGAAGTTTTAAAATCCAAGGTGCTTGAGACTCATTGGTTCACAAGACTTGTTTGAGAGTTTGGCACAACAATAATTAAGGAGGTAGATAAAATGATGCATTTAAAGAGGGTTAAGATTTAAAAATGCACACCGAAGTTACCAAGAGGTTGTAGAACAACATGTATTTTTAAGATTGCAAAAGAGGATCAAACAAGAAGTATTTTAGAACAGATATATATGTCTTAATGATAGATATATGATCATCTAATGATTTCCAATGGAGTTGATGAGTTTTTGTCCATGCTATTGGGATAAAGTAGGGTTACTGCACTGCACTGCACCGCACCTCCCTTCTTTTATTACTTGTGTTTCTGCAATTATTGGAACTGTCCAACACACGTCTTTGGCCATTAATTTTTAAGCAATTTATTTTGCAATTTATTGAAAATATTATGAGCATTATTAGTCATGACGAACCTACTAAAATATTTTCCATGTGAAAAGTACTAATAATTTTGTGTTTTGTAACCAAAGCTTCTAAAAGTTTGTCTGCATGCATCCACTGGGTGTGTGGGGGGGGGGGGACACTGGTAGAGAACTCGGTATTAGTCCCGGTTGGTAGGGTGCAAATCTATTGAAAATCCATCCGGGATAAACCAACTGAGACAAAAGGGGGATCTTTTATCCCGGGTCACTCAACCGGGTCTAAAATAGGTCACCACGCTAGGCGCTGCAAAAAAAAAAAAAATCCCGGGAGCCCCCCCCACATGCGCACGTCGCAAGTCACACCATTTTTCACGCGAAATATGCGCGTACGCGCGCTGCGTGGGATTCAAACCCACGACCTCCAGCCTCACGCATAGCTTCCTTGCCATCCCACCTACACAACACATCTAACTATATAGGGGATGCAATCCTTTTGTATTAACTCGTGGGGACCTTTTTATCCCCGTTGGAAACACCAACCGGGATAAAAGGGTTCGAGGGATTTAGTCCTCTTTCAGCCACCCCGTTGGGACCCTTTTATCCTGGTTTGAAACACCAACCGAGATAAAAGGGTCGAGAGCCTTTTATCCCGCTTTGTGTTACCAACCGGGATAAAAGGGTGGGTCTTTTATCCCGGTTGGTATTTCAAACCGGGATAAAAGGTCTCTCAGGGTCTTTTTTTTCTACTAGCCTTTGCAACTGGGATAAAAGGTCTCGGTTGGTGAGCCCCCCGTCAGTGACCGAGCTTTAGTCCCGGTTGGTGAACCTTTTGTCCCGAGCCAACTTTAAACCGGGACAAAATGGAGCGCATGGAAGGTGAGTTCTCTACTTAGTGGGAGAGCATATATGTATGCATCAAGAAAATCAGGGTAGTATATATTGTCAACTTTTTATGCTCGACCTGTATATTGCGGTCAACCCTTGAGTCTCGTGCTTCAATGTTGAGATCATTTATTGTGTTGGCAAGGTCCCAATATCGATCCAAAACTTCTCCAAGGCTGCAAGGAATGCACACAAAGCTTAAAGTTTAACTCAACAGAAAAGCGGGTTATACACAGGTGGGAAAAAAGCTTGCTAATTAACTTGAGATGCTTGACACAAAGGATAATTTCTCACCCTAAAAAAAGTATACATGTATATAATGTTCACTGCATAAAGGACTTGACCTACAATTACTTCAAATTAAAAAGATCACTCCACCAAAACTACATAGAAAATCTGGTTTGGTGAGAAAAAGCTCTATATTATTACGTTGTTTTTGGTTAACCGTTGTGTTGAGCAGTTCCTAGGCACAGTTATAGTGCCTTGATTTGCATTTGCACATATATTTTATGCATGTTTTCGAACTAGGATGTGTCAGTTAACAAATTATTAACCCTCAATAGTATCTGCTTGCAGAATATATGTGTATTATATTGTCAGTAAGTTAGGTCGGACTGCTGACATGGGACAAATGACATTTGCAGAACAACATGGCGGCATCCCAAATACAAATCTATTCAAACAATTGACAAGCCCAAGGCCACAAGCTTAGGCATATGCTTTATCTCTCATCAGGGTTTTACCATATCCCATGATGAAGCTAAAGGCCAGCATGATCTGTTTAATTTGGCTTGGCTTCCTAGTGCTAGCATTTATGAGATCGTTCTTGCTACCTGTAGATCATTCTAGCGTGCTCCTTGCCTGCTTGCACAGTTCACAACGCGTAAGACGTCAGCTGCGCCCTGTGCACAGATCCAGCTCGTTCTAGCAACAGCGGGAACGCGAGATTTCCAGACGAATCAGCCGTTCAAAAGCAAAGAGAAGGCCTGGCCGGGAAGACGATGACCAGTACAAAGAAAAGCGGTCGAGGAATGAATGAAGAAGCCACAAGAAGCATCGATTATACAATTAAAAAATGCAAGAACCAACAGGACCCGCAGCTAGCTCATCGATGATTACGCGAGAGAGGCGTGAAGCGAATCAGCGTCGTCACCTGGAGTCGGCGGAGGCGAACTCGTAGAGGCGGCCGGCGGGGGAGAAGACGACGAGCGCGACCTGTGCGTCGCAGAGCACGGAGAGCTCGTAGGCCTTCTTGAACAGCCCGCACCGCCGCTTGGAGAAGCGCACCTGCCGGCTGGTCCGGTCCTCGATCCGCCGCAGCTCCACCCGCCCGCGCTTCCTCTTCGTCCCCTTCTTCTCCTGCTGTAGCAGGTCAAGCTCCACCCGCCGCTCCATTCCTTTCGCCCCAACAGCGCCAACCAATATACCAACCTCGCAATGAACTTGAGCGTGATGTCACTTCGCTGCTGAGAGGGAGATGATATAAAGAGAGGATCGGAACAAATCTTGGTCTTGGGGACTTGGGGAGGCGAGCTAGATAGGGGCGATGGATTCCTGCAAAAGTTGTGGATGGCAGCAGCAGCAGGAGGGTGGGCTCCATGCCGCCCTCTCCATCTCCTGCTGCTCGAGCTCGACTGATGGGTCATGGGTAAAGGATACGGTGCCCATCCTGCCCCCCTGCCCGGCTGTCAGTGTCCCCTACACCAGGAAAGCGGAGGAGCTCGGCGCGGGGACGCGTTTCGCAACGGCATTGGATGGTGCAGATGGTCAGGACTAGCGTCAGTGTACGTGCCACAAATCGCTGCACTAGCTAGTGTTGGCGAGGCCTGGTTTGGTTGCTATTGTTTATTTTTAGCATGAATGTTTAGATACTAATTACGAATATTAAACATAGACTAATTAAAAAATTCATTACATAAGTGGAGGCTAAACGATGAGATGAATCTATTAAACCTAATTAGTCCATAATTAATTAGGCTTAATATATTTGTCTCGCTATTTGGTCTCCATCTATGTAATGGGTTTTGTAAATAGTCTACGTTTAATACTTCTAATTAGTATCTAAATATTTGATGTGACACGTGCTAAAAATAAGCAAAGGAACCAAACACCCCCTGAGTTTGCCATATTCTCAGTCTCTCAGAGGCCAGCCTGCTTGTCGTCTTCAGTCTTCACCGTGAATTCTGGAATGGCACAGCCCTTCACAGGCAAGCCATGGCTGTGGCTCTGATCATACCAAATACTCCCTCCGTCCCAAATTTCTTGGTAATAATTTATTAACATCTGTGATATGGGGCGTTTCAAATACGAGAGGAGAGATAAGGATATATTGCCTAGTAGTGGTGACGCTGAAAGATCATTAGCTGAGCCTTTTCTGGGCTAACGCAAAGTCGTCATGATGTCAATGGTGCAGCTGCATGGCTGTCGGGTCCCAAAATAGTATATCCAAGAAGTCACTCTGAAAATACTAGTAGAATCATGGCAAAAGGAACTTTTTAAATAATTTCACCGCTACGATTCTGGGTAGAAGACACAGAGACAACATATACCTTGAGCGATGACAAATTGGCAATTTCACCTCCGGCACTAATTTTGCAAAATATATAGATCCTTAGTGAAATTTTTTAGCTGACTCTCTGGCACGGTACCATGACAATTTTAGCTATTACTGAATAGCATAGTACGATGATATTTAGAGTCCTTAGGGATGCAACATATAAATATTTTGGGTCATTAGGTGGATCAAAAACTTAGTAAAATGAATTAGAATGGCATTCCACTTAATATAATTAATTTAGGAGGAGAAACGGATTAGAGTGACATGCTATCGTAATTAATGAGCTGATCCAGAAAACACCATTTGGTACCCACTTGCATCCTTAGGAGTCATGCTAAAGCAATTATTGTTGTTGAATAGCCCATTTGTCTGCTTTTCCGATGCTCACACATGGAGATGAGCATACATAACAATTTGCAGGCCAGGTAGCACCAGGAGTTGTATTGTGAATGGTTGTTTGAACTTGATTCAAAATTGAGAGAGCAAACGTTGAATCAGTTTGTTTTGCATTATTATACTATGCACCTTACTATTCGATGCTTATATACTCTTTCCACTGGACATTTTGTGCTACTTACTCTTCAGTTCACCTATATGCAGCCCAAAATTCAACCTAAAGTTACGTTTCGCCTTCCCATATAATGGTATTTTGCTATTTGTCACCCATAGTCTTGTAAGGTGGACCTTGATTCACATGGATTTCACATGCCTAGGTCCACCACTAAACTCCAGCTAGCACATGTTAGGCATTTCAGTGGGTGGTGGAACCATTTTATTTCAGGTATATGTTCCTATCACATTCAATACTTATAATTCTATACTAGTACTATATGTATGTCGCGGTTTAACTTGACATGATCTTTAACGTTACACTTGAATTGTTAATATCTCATTTATTATAATATTATTATAGCAACCATAAATTTTATATAAAATGATTTTCTCAGAAGAGCAAACATCAATTTAAGGTCTTATTTTATTTGAGAAGGCTTCTCCTCTTAAAATGATTGTGGCTTCTAGGGAATCTTATAAATGTAGCAAAAACGACTCATGTAAGCCATCTTTGAAAATTGAAATGAGTGGAAAGCCGGCTCTTGAAGGCCGGAGAAGCCGAGCCTGTCTGGTCCTAAAAATATGAGATTTTTTTTGAAAGGCTAAAAATATGAGATTTACTATAAAAGGCAATGTGTGAATTGGTTGATTACTTGATTTGGGTGGGCGCGGTCGCGGTCCTTGAGGCAGCTTTTACACACTGTCCATTGGTCAGGTGGATAAGAGCGAGCACCCGCAGTGTTGAACGTTTGGAAAGAGAAGATGAATCACCGATGCTTGCACGCTGTGAGAGCCGATGCCTGAAAAAAATTTCTAACCTGGAAGCCTGTACATACCATACCTCGATGCTACGGGGGTGTTTGGGAGACAGGGGCTAAACTTTAGTCCTGTTACATCGGATGTTCGGATGTTAATTAAGACGACTAAATATGAGCTAATTACAAAACTAATAGCAGACCCCTAGGCTAAATCGCGAGACGAATCTATTAAGTCTAATTAATCCATCATTAGCGAATGGTTACTGTAGCACCACATTGTCAAATCATGAACTAATTAGACTTAATAGATTCATCTCGCGATTTAACCTAGGGGTTGTGCAATTAGTTTTGTAATTAAACTATATTTAATACTCCTAATTAGTGTCAAATATCCGATGTGACAGGACTAAAATTTAACCTCTCCCTGCCAAACACGAAAATATCCTTTCTCTGTGCCGGCAGTAACTGGTCTGTGTCCTTGCTGAGCCACTCAAATGAAGGGATGACCATTTTTATATTTGGTTAGCATTGATGGGATGTTCCCTGCTGGGCATCAAGGCTGGCTGGCTGGCGGCAGGACCGCAGGAGAGCTTAGGTTTTGGATTGGTCCACGTTGCTTATTCCCACGTGCTATCGTGCGCTCCCAGCCTTGGTCATTGGGCAGACAGGATCAGTCCTGCCACCACTACAGTACCAGTCACGTGCTTTTTTCCTTCTCTCCGGATAGGAACGACCACTACAGTATCAGTCTTGATTTTTTTTTCTACCTCGGCACAAGGTAGATTTTTTTTTTCTCTCTCCCCTCACTCCTACCCGTCGCCGTGCCCATCCACCTTCCTCCCCAATCCCCATTGCCTGTGTTTTTGAATCGAATCCCCATTGCCTGTTGCGCCAGCAAGGTGCTGTGCTCGTCCACGCCGGAAGATGCGTGACCGGAAAGAGGCAGAGCGACTGGCGTGTGGACGAGCAGCAAGGTGGGCCAAGCTGGGGGGAGGCGTGGAGCACAAAGGTCAGCGTGCCTGCTCCTCTATTTCAGTCCTTGTCTTCTGTTTGTCTCGCTTGCACTGAATTAGAGATACAAGATACTGTGGTTGCTCGATTGCGCCTGTTCGCTTGTTTGGATACCCAGGCTAAACTTTAGTCCCTATCACATTGGATATTTGAACACTAATTAAGAGTATTAAATATAATTTAATGATAAAACTAATTGTATAAATGAGGGCTAATTCGCGAGACGAATAAGCCTAATTAGTCCATGATTAGTCCATGTGATGCTACAGTAAACATGTGCTAATTATGGATTAATTAGGCTTAATAGATTCATCTTGCGAATTAGCCCTTGTTTATGCAATTAGTTTTATAATTAGTTCACGTTTAGTTCTTCTTCTAATTGGTATCCAAACATCCGATGTGACCCGAACTAAAAATTAGTATATGGATCCTAGCACCCTCTCTTATTTGTAGGGGCTTATGCTGCACTGAACAGCAAGCCGCTTGGCTGCAAAGTGCTGCACGCTGCTGTCCACTGAAGATGCTCGACTTCACGTTGGCATGCTGCAGCTGGTACAGTTGCTGCTAGCTAGCTGCTGTAGCTGCTGTGTAGCAAGCACTACCGAACGGAGCGGAGCCTATAAAATGATTGATTTTTCCCTCGTTTCTGAATTTATATTTCAACAAAATATGTCAAAGTGCTATGGTGAACCTGAAGCCTTGAGGTAAATTCTACTAAATACATTAGGTGACAATGCTCTTACCACACGGATAGGTAGTGATTCATAGTTTGATAGTTTTAAAATTCTTCCGATGATTAGCTTACTCTTTGTGACTATGAATTAATTGTTGCAGTGGACAGGGAGTCACGACTATGGCATGTCTATAAATTTTGGATCCCACTAAGCCTGGTAAGTTATGCATGCAGTACCATCCTTATCGCTTTCTTTCTGTCTGATTAAAGGATGCTAAGTTGTGCCTACAGATTTGATTTGGTTTGGTTCCTTATTTCCACATCGACAAATCCCTTTTTTCCCTTGCTGCCTCCTGGATGCATAGCTTACGGTGAGTTCTTGTCATCCTTATCCTTCTGTATATCCCTGTTCCTACTTTCGATGCCTGCAATTTTATTGGATATGTGGTATGCTACATTATATGTTGTTCGATTTGCTTATTTATTGTTTAGTGATTGGGTCTGATGCTACATGCTTCCTACGAAGTTGTAGGATATCTCCATTTCTCTTTATTGTCTTTTAGTCCCAAGTTAGCAATTCATTAAGTAATGATAATTATATGTGGATCCAAAAAGATTAATGGTCTTGTAATGCTCTGATATGTAGGTTATTTTTCCTTCAGCCTAATCCTTACATGTAGCATTGCTTTTGAGCAAGATTGCAGCTGACCATTATATATATGATTACCTTTGCTACCTCTGACCTGATTAACATATATACAGTTTCTAATTGTAATCCCATTATTATCTGTTTCCCTGTGGGTTCATCGTATTAGAAAACAAAAACTACTTGCCATCAATACTGTGCATTGTGGCATGTGTATTGGACTAATTTCGGTTCTATAATACCCCAAAATCAATTTTGGATCTGCAGTTAAGCTTGTCTACAGTAAGATTGCAGCTAGCACTAGCACCAGTGTGCCTTTAAAATTTCTAATTTCTAGCTGATTGTTGTAGCATCTTTGTTGAGCAGCAGCATTTAGTTAGAGATGTTGTGGAGAGACCCAAGAGACATTGATCTTTGGCTGCTTTATGTACACATGAAGGAATGGTCATGCTCTTAAATTTAGCAGTAGGAAGCTCACTTTCTTTTCCATTTTACTAGATGTTTATCAGATCTGAATCATATTCACTCTGTCCCATGTCTTCCTGGTTTACACTTACTGGTTTTGGGCAGCATGCTAGAGTGAAGATTATCCAAAAAGAATGAAAGAAAGAAGAAGAGGATTATTTTTTGATAGTCATAGCTCATGCAATCTGGCTGGATCATGAACAAATTGCAAAACATTTGTTAAGATTAGCCAAATCACTCTGCTCGTTGATAATAACATAAAAGGAAAACTGCTACCTATGGGGTTTAGATAAGTTTAACTGGACCATGTATTCCATTGTGCTCAGTTAATTAAGTTGAATGTCAATCATTATAGATTTTGTCCACCTTGATTTTTCTGCTTAGAAAAGAAACCAAAGCATTGCTCGTAGTTTATTTGTCTGTGCAGGTACCATGCTTTAACATCAAGGTAAATAGTGTCGGTCTCATATCCTCCATTCTATTATGCCACCTTTAACATATGCATTTCACTGCATGTTTGGTTTTCAAGTATGTTTCCATCGACTGACTCATGTTTTATTTGGTCCTGTTTCATGTATGTTGATATCTTTGGTTTACGTTAAGTGTGTGGTAGCTATTCTGAACCATTCTCTTGGTTCCCTTGCCATAAAGATAATTCCTCCTCCTGTTTTTCTTCTGTAACTTAAAGATTGATTCATCTATATTAATCAAGTTCACAACTTTCGTTTCTTGCAAAGAGAAGCATCACAAGTTAAAATGCACTTATGAACACAGGATCACAACCTGCATTTAGTAAAATTCAGAACCGTGTCAGCATCAGTGCATTGTAACATATGCCTTCTTTTCTCAGTTGTACGGTTTCTTTTCCTTGGAGTTAGATATATAGATAGATGGCATGAATATAGCACACAGGTAGGTTTGGTTGCAGATGCAGTTTAGTAATACTCGCTGACTTGCCACAGCAACTGTGCAGGTCTTCATCATACTGAACTTATCATTAGTGCTGAACTTTTATCTAACACTATTTGAAATGCGTATTGTTGGCATTAACCTATTTGTATAGTTATTACATGCATTATTCTTTAGCAGGTCAGGTTGGGGCTGCAAATCAGGCCAAACAGGCCAATAAGGATGTAAGCACCATATGCATTTCCCCACTATTTAGAAAAGGAGTTATGTTTCCTAAAAAAATAGGACATTTGTTGTAACTGATTTTATCATGATTAGGCCCCACCATTTCTATTGTGGTGAGATGAAAAAAAAGCATGATTGAATTTAGGTAAAATTATTAGGTGTTCATTGTCAGGCCCAAGAATGCAAATATGGCTTCGGTTCTGTCTTTCTTTCATGTATGCTACTGCTCAACACCAGCTTTGGCGCTTCTGCATATGCCCACTATTATCAAAAAAATTATATTCGTGTTATTATTTCTCTTAAATGTTTCATACAACCGCAAGAGCTATAATGTTTGGTGGTCAGGAAATCTAACAGAAATTTAACATAGGTTATTGCTAAAAAAGGTAGATGCCTCGTACAATCACATAGCTGAATGAACCATACATGGTAAATTTCATATAGTTCCTTCAATATAATGTTAGTTTGAAAATTAGGCTACTTTTTACTTCAATTACCACCCTTTGACTTTTCATATGTTTCTTGATCCTGAAATGCAGGTCAGTGCAACGAGCAAACAAAGGTGTAGAAGGCTCTAGCGCAACCAAATGGAAGGTTCTGCCATTATTATCTCAGCATTGTCTTAACGTATAAATGCAACTGAGCATGTAGTTCATGTTCATAAAACAATTGGAATATTTCTAACACCAGTGTTAAGAACATGCATTTTATGAATCTTCCTACCTAAATTAGTAGTTAGTTTTTTTTACTATGTATAGATTCTGTAGAACTGCACCTTTACTCCATCAGTCATTGTGTGTACATATATCTAGCATATCTCAATTTAGACCTCATGCAAACATCCTTTACATGGTCTATTTTCTGCACTGAGTTGCATTCTATAGCCTCATTATTTGCGGATGCTGATCGTGAGCCCAAGGACTGCAGACGAACCAGGTACTTATCAAATATCTAGACAAAATAGTTCCATTTTCCACACGCACGCATTAAAAGTCACTTTTGACTGAAACATTAACAAGTTACTTGCAGTAATCTTGTCGCTACTACTAATTTTACTAATTGAAATCTCAATATATTTTACAGATCCGTGCAATGCATTTAGCCTCACTAAGTTTCTGGATAGAAATCAAAACAGCTCAGATGACATCGGCAACAAGTATGTCATAGACTAAATAGCTTATGAAAACCCAATTGTAATGTACAACTCTATAAAAGCTGTATGTGCAAGACCACTAATATCAATGCGAAACTATGCATCTGTATTACTATATGTTCATAAATTTAATCTACTATATCTACATTATCTTCCCCGCATCAACTAATAATAACATATAGTAATTCCACTTCCATTAGATCAATTTATTATTTTGACACATATCAGGTGGCATCCTATGATACCGATCGCGGAACACTACGCGCATTATAGGCGCGCGTCAATCACTAGTAATAACCCTTATGTACTGTGGCGTCCTTGGCGCCCAATCAGAGGGGACACGGTAGTAAAATTTTTTTACATCATCATATTTCCGTTTTACGGCTCACGTTTTACCCCCGCAGGTGATTTACTGTACGTTGGTGCGTGCCATCTTTTTGTTGGCCAGAAACTTCGCGAGCGTCCCAGGTAAAATAGGAGTATCTCCGATCCCATCTTTTCTCTTCGTCTATCCTCGTTTCCTCGCCTCCGCGGTCCGCTCCGCGACTTCCCGCGCCCGCCCCGAGTCCCCGACGCCACCTCCCTGGCTCCTCCGTCGCCTGTGTGACCAGCCTCCTCAAAACATGTCTCCTCTTCTTCTCGGCTCCGTTCAGGGGGGGTGCGGCTCATCGGCAAGGGGGGCGGTGCACTTCGGCAGCATGCCGCGCCTCCCGCAGGCCGCAGCCCTCCACCCTCCGCAGCCTCTCAGCGCCGGCCTGGTCCCTGGCCGCCGCCGCCACCGCTGCCGGAGGACGATTTCATGGACGAGGTGGAGGAGGGTACGGGAGAGCAGGGGAGCAGCGGCGGTCCCGTCCGCGGCTTAGATGCCGTCGCAGCGGGAAGAACATCATCCTTCAAACCTTACCGTGAGCACCAATTTCCTTCCCGCATGCCAAATTTCTGTATGGTGCTTCTGTGTTCCTTTTGATGCATTCGTAGATCAATTTAGTAGATTTATGCTTTGTATTAGTGAATCTGTATTTTGTTTTGCGTGGATTACAAATCAATGCGGTCATGCTTGACGCTCGGCATAGTGATCCTCACCTTGCTAAGGTTGACCCCTCGCTGTCTTGACTTTGTTTGAAAATGCAAAGTTATTAGCATACCTTACCTCTGTTACCAGGATTAATATAATATATTGGCCATGTATATGCTTTCGTTTCTTAAACAAAATCATTAAGCGTATCTATTCAGTTTATTTTGAGAAGATGACCAAACATGACACATCCTTCTAAACTGACCTCTGTTCTAATTATAATTTGAGACTTTTTTGTTAACAATGATCTTTTGCGTGGCAACTAGGATCTTATGTTCGATGAACCACACAAATGATCCCATTGAGTTAGGGTCCTTTTTCAGGGTCCCCCCTACTTGGTGTGATTCATTGTATTTGCTTTCCTATTCCATTGATCTGAATATTCAGATGTAATCTTGGGAAGGAATTTTGCACATGGCAGCATATTTCGAAAGCATTTGGGTTCATGTAGATAATCCTTAAGATGAGTACTGATGCATAATCATGTATAAAGCATATATATTTAGAATGATGTGCCATAATCTACCTGCATGAAAGTCTTTTGCAGTGAGATTCCTTATGCAATCCTTTTTTGTATATTGCACGGGAACTATACAAGGTTTATGCTTAGATAATACATAGAGCTCAGTGATAAGTGGTTTCAAACCATAAGTTGTTTTGGTTAGTTTCATTGGTCTCATGGTCTGTGCTACTGCTATGTAAGAGATTCATGAACTTTTCCGGATTTCTTGTACTTGACTTACACCTGAAGTTTGGCTATCTTATTTGGGGCAAAATGATTGGTTCAGTTTCATGATATCATTTCTTAGGTGAGTCACCATAACTGAAGCAAGGTTGGATAAAGCATTTGCTGTCACATGGTTTATTTATGTTCTTTCTCATGCATTTTTCAACTTTTTATTCATGGTGAATTCTTAGAAACCAAAGTCTTAAATGTTCTTTCACTTCGCTTCCATGAAAATAAATTATTCTCCTGTTTGCTCTGATTCAATCCAGATTTCTTACCTAGGGGCATCACCCTGGTCTGAATCTAGAATGCTGAAAAAAAAAAGCTGCAGGAGCGGAATGCATATACAGTTCTCATTAAGGTGAGTTGGGAACAAGCACTGGAATCCATCTTGGAACATTTTTGTGAGGTGTCAGCATGGTTTCATCACACAATGTTCACGACAATGGTTCAATAGGCAGTAATAACTCTTATTTTCCAAAGTCATCAGTAAATAATATGCTTTCTCTCTACGCAATAAGTTTAGCCTAAATTTTGTTTCTACCCATATAGCCAACAACCATGAGGTCTGAAATATAGATTATCACACAAGATCATATTTCCAACAAATAGGCACAATTTGCAAAGAATTGGTGTTACCTTCCACTGGTTGGTGGTCTATATACAAAGTTAATTGAGTTGACCTATTAACTTCCTTATTATATCTGACATGAAAATGAGTTTAGGTATGGAATGGTCCACCCATACTTTTTAGAGTTCCTTTGCCAGCAAGTAAAAATTATATGGATGCGAATCTTTTACAGGATTCAGCCTGTTTGTGTTGTGGATGCTGCTTCTGCTATTGTCAGCTTCCTCAAGAATCCATGTAAGGAATGAACTCAGGGGACCTGAAGTTTATACTGTCCTTGACCTGGTAATTATTACTCTAACATTGGCTGTGCTCATAAATAAGTTTTAATTTGTACAAAGATAGGAAAAAAAGAGAGGTCACTACTGCTGGGTATTACAGGTTGAGGGCTGATGTATAAGACAATCCATGATTGGCCATGATATGTCCATGTACATGGAATAAGATAAATATGCCAAGATTCTCTTCCATTGAAAAATACTGCTGACGGTTACAATGGCATTTTCAGGTATTATTTTTCCTAATTCTCTACATACAGACTGTATTTGTATGTTCCTGTGAATTATAAGCCTTGCAATTTGGTAAGAGCTTTCTTAAAATTTCTATGGTATGGTAATTGACAGATGTTGTGCTTCATGTACCAAAAAATACTTTTTTATTCCAAAAGTGTTTTATCCTGGCTCCATTTCAACTGGTAATTAGATGGCAACACAAGCACACCTTTTTCAGAAGTAGTGTACCCTCAGCCTGAAATACCTTGGTATGAACTACCAAGAGTTCAAATATATTCCTTGACATAGGTTCTATTCTTTTTATTCTGGTCTTTAATTTCCATTCTGCAAAAGGTATTTTATTCCATAGTTAACATTGCAAATTTAGTGCAACAATTTTTTCTAATGGGATTACATTACATTGTTACCATATCCATGATGAATTGATGATATAGGAGGATTGGACAGAGTGAAGTTACGCGGTTCAAAACGAATTTAACCAAATCGTGTATGCCATTGAGCTCAATTGAGTTCAATGTCAAGCTTTGTAGATTTTATGCATCTCCTTTTTTTTCCTGCTTAGGAAAGATACCAAAGCGTTACCAACATATTTCTAACATATCTTTCTGCTTCACACTTCATTACAGGAACTAAAGCTGTGGAACAAGAGTGTAACCTGTCCTGTTTCTTTGTGTTTGGATATCTTCAGTTGCCAGTACTGATATGGTTGATTTGTGAATCATTTGTGAACAAAATGTGCAGCTCAAGGTGTTGTAACATGATTTTTCATATACAACAACAATGCCTGGGATCTAAAACTCGAGGTAAACAACAGCATGACTTAACTGTAATTGAAAAGAACAACACTAAGCAAAAATAGTCTATATGCGTCCTGTTTTGTTTCACAATTGAAAAAACACATGTTGCCTACATAAAACATGGTGATGCTTAGATTTCTGGATACATATTGATGCTCAGGTCATTTTCATGATTTATGATTGTTTTTTTTTTCTGTTCTTCCTTACAAGAAACTATCTGTATCTAGAGCGTCCTCTCTGTGAGTTTACTGTATCAAGGCCAGCCTTCATTATTTTATTCTTGTCTAGGAATTGGTTCAACTTCATTAAGACATGTCTCAACTCTCAAGTCTCAAGTCAGGAATAGGAATTCATCGTTGGTAAGTTACATCCATAAAGATTTCCGAGAACAATATTTTGCATACGTATATTCTGCATGTGTGCTAGCTTGGAATTCAGTTTGTGCTCTTTATATAGCCAATTTATCCCTGTAGCTTGAACAGTCAGCTTATATGGTTGCAAGTGTTTCATGATTCTAAATTCCTGTGTAAGCACAAAACAAAATGGTCAACTAGATTTTTTTTTTGGTTAAGATGCGGCCTGCTACATGCTGGTTTTGTGGCTACACAGGTGCACTGCTTCAATCTCTCCAACTTGCCCCGTTGACTGATGAATTGTGCATTTGAAGTGAATTGTGCGGTTACTACAACTCCAATCTGTCAGGTAACCCACGACATTGTTTATTCATGGCCTCTTTATCAATCATTTCTTCTCCGTCATCCATTAACACATCCCTTATTTCCTTCCACTATAAATTTCTCAAGAAATTGATTGATCAAAAAGGGATCAAGGCATTGGCTTCTACTAGCAATTGGACGATCAGATTGGAAAGCAAGTGCTCATTGTTGAGACCTAAGTGTGGAGGTGAGATCTGATTTTCATGGAGCTAAGTCACAAAACTTTGATCAACAGTTCCCTTGTGCTTATTGTCTGAATATTCAGTTTATTCCATCCCATGGGTTATACTGCATAGCACTAATAAGCTTTTATAGGGGTGATCAGATTTTGATGAACATAATTCTCAACAAAAGATTGATCAGGTAGCAGGTCCTCTGTGTTTATTATCTATATATTAGGTCTGTCCCATGGACTACAATATAGTGATAAGATTTCATATAATTGTCATGCAACAAAATTTTGAATCCATACTGTACAAAGCGATTATTTTTCAGTCTGGCATTTTACCAGGTTTCATTGCCTCAGTGAATCAAGATTAAGTACGACTCATGTTGAAATCATCGCACATTCCAAACCAGGAAAGAAATTAGCATGTTAACCATTACAAATAATTGTTCTTTTTTTAAGTATTTCTCCATATTATACTTGCAAGTGTTCCTACAATGTGTCCTTATTATGTCAGAATCAACTTGGGAGTTTAGAACTAGCTTGAATCGCCATCATATTATCTGAAATTATAGAAGCATCATGGTGGAACATATGCAAATTATAGTGATTGAACGTGCAACTGTGTCTTAGTAAATTAGATTTTCCCCTTAACTTTGATTCTACATGGTACTTAACATTCCTCCCATTATTTCGTAATTTCCAGCTCATAATCTGCATACATTAGGCATTCACATGGATATAGGAAGCGTTCCCTCATAGCTGACCGTATTGCGCAGCATTATGCAACAACATTGAGATTTTTTTTTTCAAAATAATAGGGTCATTGTGATTTACCGTTGATCCGAAGGATGCTTCTTAGCAAAAAGGAATGCAAAGGAGAGGAGAAGCATTGTACCTTCAAGCTTCATTCTATTCCTCCCAGTTACTATGTAAAATGTACTTGGTTTGTATCCGTAGTGCAATTAACTCTTACGAATTTTGATTGTTCAATTTAAGCTTGAAGTTTGGTCACGACAATGGCATAATATTCTTGGGATATTGCTTTTTGAACAAAATATTAAATTGTAATAACGGCCTACTCATTCGTAGAATTGCTAAAGCTCAACGCGCGCCATCACTAGTATTGTTAGAACAACATGCGCTAGCTCTCATAAGGACCACCCCAAGAGAATGTGGCATAAAGATGGTTGGGGTTATCATGGGAGTGCTCAACGATAAGGTCGGAGAAAAGACGTAAGCCACAGTGACCTGAGTAGCATTGAGAAGCTTCAAGAGATCGGGAGGCCAGAAAAAAAGGATATCTTGGCTAGCTGCTGCATCAGACTGTACACCTGCTAGCTGCTGCATCATATTGTACAGTATACACCTGCTAGCTGCTTGCCCCTGAAACTTGGCATAAATAAGAAGCGCGATCGGCAAAATCTTTCCTTGGATGGCTACTTCATTGCATGCCTACACGTCCTGTGACATCGAAAAGGGAGTATACCAAGTAGCCATTCATCACAATTCACAAGTCCATTCATGCACAGAAGATTCACGATCTCTCGAGACCGAGCGCACTATACTGAACGTAACAACCAGCAGCTGCATCAGATCAGACTGTACTCGTACTAGCAGTCTAGGCTTCTGGCCGGCCGGCCGCGGGTGCGCTCCGGACGGACGAGACCTCCTGGTGGATTTCGGGCGATTTTTGCTTAGGACGGGCCGCGCTCATACGGGTAGGCTGCCAATCTCCGCGCCTCCTCGGCCTTCCAAAAAAGGGGAGCCCAAGAAAAGCTTTTTCCAGCCCACAGGCACATGGGAGTTTTATGGGCTGTGTGGTGCCACCAACAACTACAGGTGGGCCGCACAACTGGGCCGTAGTGGACATTTCAGGCCGAATTACTTACTACAACCACCAAGCTGGCTGGGGAAAGGAAAGCTTCAAACTGTCCAAAACAGAAGATTATTAAGCAACATCTATCAGTGGAGCATGAAAACCCGAAAACAAAACGTCAGATAAATAGGAACACGGAGAGTGCTTAGTGTTTACTCTTAACGAAAATATGTCGTTAGTGTGTGGTTCACCACTGGAATAGACCGAACAACAAAATACTATGATCCAGCTGACCTTGGTGTTCACAACTGAATAGAGCATATAGAGAGAATGATGTTTGAATACCTAGGTTCAGTGTTCGAGTTTATCATGGTTTCTTACAGGCACACATAAGAACATTATCCCTTTTCATGCATTACTTTCTACCAAAGTTTCCAAAAAATGGATGACTTCTCAATATGACAAAAGCATCATCACAACGTAGCCAATTTCTATGAACATTGGTTATTTTGGCAAAAGGTTCGTCACAATTACAACATAAATATAGTGCAGCTACAAGCTCACAACATTCACACGCGAGCGCGCGCGCACACACACATACGCTACAACATTATATTTGAGGCAATATAAAGCAGTCACGACCTTATACCCAATACATTATTCGAGAATGAAATGGATAATTTCCAAGTTCATCACACAGGTTGTTACACATACAAGCCATACAAGAATATTAAACTATCACTCGAAGCACAACATATGGCAGCGTGGCCAGCCGCCGCATCCTTATTATTTCAGAATCACAGTAGTTTGATCTCATGGCAACCATGGGGGCAGGAAGGTGGTCATGCATGAGCTACTAGTCAGTGCCTCAGGAGGGAACCTGTAAAGATAATATAATAGCAAAATTTGTGGATCAACTCTAATTTCATTACAAGAGCAAGCAACTTGGACAGAAGAACTTAATTAGTGCTAGTTTCTTCTAGTTTTGTGTAAGTGCAAAAGGGGGTTGGATTCGCTAGCGATTTTTTGGGACAAGACGATGGTCGTGTGACAGAGATAAATGGTGTTCTTTTCGCATGCGTTTTGCCATCAAGAAAAGATAACTATACAAGGTGTCATTTTGATGCTTGTGTATGTACGATAAAAACAAGCAGGGCAAAAATAGATTATGAGAAAAATTATAACAAGGAAAACACCATTTAATTAGTTTGATGATCCTCTGTGTGGAATAAATGCTAGATGTGTCCTTTCTCTGTTCATGCATCTCTAGCCTAGGGCATAGAAATATTGCACATGCGCATAATTGACATCCCTTATTAGTCCCTTGGCTTTGAGTAGGAAGATATCAGCCAAAGGTAGGAGCTAGGAACTTACCCTATCTGAAGGGTGGGTTCCCCCCGAGCAGCATCGAGGGGATGGAAGAATCCATTGCCACCTTGCAGCTGATGCTGCTGCTGCTGGACTTCTGGCTGTGGCTCCCCATGCTCCCATGCTTGCTGCCAGATAACCTGGTTGCTCTCCTCCAGCTGCACATCTCAAAACAATTACAATGGTCAGCATCCTTACTGCTTAAATCCTATATGATCTTCAAGTTCCGAGAAGTTTACGAGGAAACTGAAAAATTGAATAGGCTATTTCTTCAATCAGTAGTTCTTTTTCCTGAATAAGCAAATTTTTCATGACACAATAGTTCAGTTTTACAACTTACTTTTCTGCGAAGACACTTATTTGCTTCAGAAAACATTTGTTCCTGCAAATTGAAGTACTTAAGTCATTCTTGGTGGTTGACAGATGCCAAATATATATTGGTAAATCTTTGAGATCATACCTTTCTCTGAAGTTCCGTTAGTTGATCAACCATGTGCTGTGTCTACAAGAGGAACTATAATGGTCAGAATGTTTGATACATGGAGGTAGGCCTAGGTGATAAGGATATCATTAATTAAGAGTGCTTGGTGGCCGGTGCTACATGGTAGTTCACAAAAAATACAATTTAAACAGTCCACTTGAAACAGGAGAATCATTTATTTTCTGAGAATTTTTCAGTACCCTTGTTGATCTTATGTGCTTCAAGGATGAATCAAGTTGCTTCTCGAGGTGCTCCAACTCCTTTATGTCTAATGAATCAAGATCTTCACCGAGCAAATTCCTATGATTGTCCATAAAGCATGCAGACTTTTAAATGGATCAGATATGAAAAGGTGGAACTGTATATTATTTGCAAACTTGACTTTGTAGTAGACAATACTTGAAACCTTCATTTTCATTCAGGCTAATTACAATTCATTCTCGTCACTCAAGTAGTAGATGGTATATATGTACTGGCTGAATATAGATGCCGAAACTAATCACCATGATAATTACCATAGTGGTAATTACCATAATGGTAATTATCATGGTGATTAGTTTCGGAATCTGACCAATTGCATTTTCTGTTGTGTTCCGTGGCTAAGAAATATGGTCCACAAATTGAAGATTTCAGAGTAGTATTATGTTTGATTGGAGAGTGCAGTAATATAATATTGACAAAACACTTGAGACTTTTAACGTTCCACTTTTGCATCCTTTAAAGTTTACTATTTTGTTTCATTAATTTTCTTATCAAGTTAACAAATAAAACATGCTCAGAAAGGTTCCTGACTAGAGTTTCATAACCACAAAGAGATATCTAATTTGATGTGCTGGATGTGGTCCTTTCGGGCACGTTTTCCCAAATCAAAGCATACTTTAAAAGAAATTGCTCTTTTTCATTTTTTATTTGTACAGAGAAACAAATCATCTGAACTTATAAAAGACACAACTAACCTTTGAGTTCGCTGTAAATTTTCAACACGTGCCTTCAGTTTGAGGTACTCATTACGGCTGCTTTTCAATTGCTGAATGAAAAGGTCATGAAAGAATAACATTAGCATAACGAATTGTTCAACATTCCGTATCTGAAAAGCCTTATACAAATCACAATGATATGCAATGCAAAGCATCACTTTTTCACTCGAAAATTGAGAGGATAGCAGGACTATCTGGATTTTCTCGCTTGCATGAAAAAACAGCAGCATCACACACCAACAATTCTATTAAGATACTATCACACTGATATATAGTATGCCCACTTAGTTGCAATAATTTTTTAAGATGCAATACTGGATATTAGTAAGAATACAGGATATGCATACAACCAGTGAGAGTTTATCGCTGCGGAAGTGTGGAACACAAGTCAAGTCAAGAACTATGCACATAGAGACGAAACTTTGCTGCCAATCATACATTTGATATCTCACATGAAATGTGCTCATATTATCCTTGTACGAAAAATCCTGCTAGTAATTTGGAGTGCTCAATCATAGTTGTAGTATTTCTTTGTTTATTTGGGTTAGTAACTGATATTTCTCACAAGTTTATTAATTACAAAACAGAAACAGAATAAGGGGTATTCAATCCGAAAGTGTACACAATGAATAATCATGAAAAATTGGCGTCAGTATTTGCCCACCCTTATCTACTGTTGAGAAGAAATTTAGGAGTTTTTGTGATTGCTTGGTTTTAATAGTATGCTCTAAAATAGCCTTTTACAGGTGTCTCCTTTAATATATGCATAGGCTGGCCTGTGTTTGTCATCCTTCATCAATTATGAAAAATCCAAACCATTAGGTTGCAGGTGAATGTCATTACTACTTCTTTTTAAAAAACGAAAGAATACCATTACTTATTAACAGCAAAGTAATTAGCGTCATAAATTCAGGAGTTTTTTTGCTATAGGCTGCTAGCAAATTAGTAGTATATATTGAAATCCTGCTCAAATAAAGACAAACTAGCTAGTGCACATTAGTCTCGACTAAATTTAGGGGAAGTAAGACTTTACCTCACTCTCTCTATTTTGCAGTGCTGTTTCAGGCCCTGCATAACTGCACTTTTGATACTTTTCAAGTGTCTTTGGCATGCTGAAAGGCATGAAAATTTAGACAGAGTTAATTTCCAGAAAAGAATCAATCAGGCCATTAAAAAAGTGTGTGGAAAAACATAAGAATAATGGTAAAATCGCTCTCAGACGTAAAGAAAAATTAACTCTGTAAAGAAAACAAATCTATGAGTTTCTACTAATTAAGAACCCCTTAACAAAAATATACAAGGGCTAATCTCGTTTATATATGTGCAAAATGCAACAGATGATGTGCAGCTTGTCATGTGCCATTTCATACGATATGCAAGGGGGCCTACTTAACTAAACACATGCATTCCTCTACCAAAAAAAAAAAGAAAAAGGAAAAAAATTAAACACATGCATGGTGCATCCACACAGATAGGGGATGATATGACAACCTAATTCTGACTCAGTTTCAAATGGAGCTTCAAGTATCAATTATAAAAGTTCATAGTGCTGACTGCTGACTTAGGAAACAAGTTTTTGTATATAGTAGCTTGATAGTCAGACCGATCTATTGCAGAAGATTGAATTGTTAGTTCCTATGTGTGCCCATGAATAGAATCAAAAGTTTTGAGTTTATATGTGTTGATAGATCTTAAAAATAAGGATATGTGTAACATATGACACGAATACCTACCTACATAGGGGCAGTAATGGGAGTAAGAATTAATTTATCAGGACATGCATAGGCATATTTTTTTCCTTTGGGCAAGTTTTCTTCAAATCACACACCAACCATTAGATATTCTGTCACTAGCTTAGAGTGTCAATTACTTGTGTCTTTGTCTTGTGTCACTGACATGCATGTGGGATCATCTGAGTCACAAAAGTGGGCTAGGATGGTCAATTATGTGCCAATCGTATCATAAGGATGACGTTTTTATTTTCAAAACACTTCTCAGTTCATACACTTAACTCAAACAATTTGTGATGTGCTTCTCTCCCTAGCTATCAGAGTCTATATGACTCCACTCTGTTTGTAAGACCGTGGAGAAATTAAATTTGGAGTTTGGGTTATTACGTCGGGCTATGATGAAAAAGAAAAAAAAAGAAGAGAAGCAATAACGATGATGACTGGATCCGCAGGAAATTGTTGTAATTGAGCTACCTAGATCATGAATTTGAGCTGACAACCACAACTATACGAGCACTTGAAAGACCGAGGGATCAAAATTACGGTCCCAAGACGAGAAAGTAAAGTAAGATCGATCTAGCACAGGGACCAGAAAACGAAGCCCTAAACCCAAGAGGTGTAAGCCGGATCCGCCCATGTCGTCCACAAGCCATGAAAACCCAGTTCCAAGCGTGCGGTGATCTCTGCACGCTAACCTCACCACGGCGAGATCCCACTCCCGGCACCTCAAAATCGAACGCGTGCAGCTCGGCTAACCTACCGACAGAAGCTGCTCGCGACGCTCCACCCAGCAGTATGCGTTCCGTGGCCAGATCTGGCGAGATCCGCCGAGACTAGCCACGCCCCGGCCTGGCCACTGGCCCGCGGCAGCGCGCGCGCGCGCGGTGGGGTACGGGGTACTTACATGTGCGCGTGCGCGACATACTGTACCTCTGCGTGCTGCAGAACTCGTAGAGCTTGCCGCGGTTGGAGAAGATGATGAGCGCGACCTCGGCGTCGCAGAGCACGGAGAGCTCGTACGCCTTCTTGAGCAGGCCGTTGCGGCGCTTGGCGAAGGTGACCTGGCGGTTGATCTTGTTCTCGATCCGCTTCAGCTCCACCCGCCCCCTCCCCATGGCCGCCGCCCCCGCCTTCCCCGCGGCCCCTGAACCCTCCGCCTCCGCCGCCAGATCGACGACCTCGCCCGAAGCACCAGCTCGCACTAGCAGCAGCAGCAAAGCAAAGCGAAACCAAGCGCAGGAGAGATACTCGAGCCGAGAGACGGGGGCGAAGGAGAGGGATCGGAGCGGGGATTAAATAACGAGGGGAAAGCGATGGCACGGGGGCTAGCAACTGGCAAGCAGGCGAGAGGTAGCAGCCACCAGCCAGAGCCTAGCGGTGGTGGAGGACGGAGTAGCTCAGGGGAGGAGCCGGTGGGCGCAAGGGTGGGGCGTCAGGTTGCCGTTTCCGGCAAAGCATCAAGAGGGGGGAAGCCCTAGGCCCCCAGCCGCGTAGCGCGTTTGCGGAAAGCTAGGGATGGGAGTCACCACCACCACCATACCACTCACTCACTCCACTCCGCCCATGGGTCCCGGCCTCGCCTCTGCGCCCGGCTTTTATCTCGGCGGGCCCCGCCGGCGGGAGAGCGAGAGGGCTAGGCGGCCAACCAGCTCCGCGCACGCGCCCAGTGGCGAGCGGTGGATCACATGCGCGGCTTTAATGGCCGGCCACTCGCAGCAGCCGCGCGCACCAGCGAGCTGCCCGGCGGGCATGTACGTCCTCGCCTCCTCCCGGCGCCCGGCCGCCGGCCGGGTCGCTGTCCAGACCAGCTTGCATCAACGAGCCGTCGGCGTTCCGATCCGCCGGGCTTCGCACAGGCAACAGGCATCCATCTGTTTGGTCGCGTGGTCCCTGTGCGCGGGCCGCGGCCGTCCGATCCGCCCGCCGAGGCATCAATAGCAGGGGGAGAGCCAGGCAGCCAATGCGCGCGACGCGAGCACGCCTGCATGCGCCCCCACCGCGTGCTGGGGACGCCGCCGGCCGGGATCCGGGCGGAGCAGCCGACCGACCGATCGATCTAATTCTCGCCGTGCACTGCCCGCATGGATGTCACCACTGTTTTCGATCCGTCTGTCGCGCCGGCGACGGGCCTGCCGGCCGGTCGACGGACTATTCGCCGGTCGCGGGCACGATCCCCATGGTCGCCGCCGTCCCGGCCCTGCGCCTCGGATCGAATTAACAGAGCGTGGGGTGCGGTGTACTACGTGCTGGCGTGTTGCGAGTTGGAGCCGTCCGTCCGAGCGAACTTCTTCTCAGCGTATACGCCAGGTGCGTACGGGGAACAGAACGCCACAGGGCGCCCTGTACTTGTCCGTATCCGTAGCATGTAGTAGGATGCATGAGGAAAACGTAAGCGTGAAGCGAACGAGATTCTTGGAATTTAAAACCTGGACTCGTTGGCTACCGCTGCGTAGTTAGTGGGTGTTTGGATACGAGCTCCTAAACTTTAAATTTTAGGATGGTCACATTGGATGTTCAGACGCTAATTAGGAGGACTAAACATGAGCTAATTATAAAACTAATTGCAGAACCCCTATACTAATTCGCGAGATGAATCTATTAAACCTAATTAATCCATCATTAGCAAATGGTTACTATAGCACTACATTGTCAAATCATGGACTAATTAGGCTTAATAGATTCATCTCGCGAATTAGACTCCATCTGTGCAATTAGTTTTATAATTAGACTATATTTAATACTCCTAATTAGTATCTAAATATCCGATATGCCCAGGTAGATTTATGAGGGTCAAACACCCCTTAGTCGCTGGCTCGCTGCCGTGCGTCGTCAGCTGCTTGTTCGCATGGAAATCAATCGGTGTTCGGTCAGGTGCCTGGCACGCACAGGTACTACTCATGATGTTCGCGACAGAAGATGTGTGTCATTTTACTGTGTCCGGGGTACGAGAACGCAAGGCCTGTGTGGCTGTGTACTTGGGGCCCGTATGACTTATTAGAACATGATAACTCCATCGTTTTAGATTATGGAGGACGCGGCTAATTTACAGCACTATTTTTAGAAGGCAGATAAAACTCCGGAGCGCACAGCTTCCTTTTCCTGGCCGGAAGACCACCCCGCAGCTCTGGCACGCACAGAGCCTTCATGTTGCACTCTGCGTGCGTTGTCTACAGGTCCACTTTTCTCATCATACAGTAAAGCAGTTTTGTTAAAAGCTAAACGGATATTACAATAAAAATCGGAATCAATTTAGAACAAATGAATAAGCAAATTAACATCGTTCAAAAAAAGCAACATAGTTTCTTCACTGAAAAGGGAACAACCGAGATGAAAAACCCTACAAATGCAGCACTTTTGCTTCACATACAAAAAAATAACACATCCACAAAATAACAATTCATGTAATTGACATCTGAAATCTTGCTGGAGTGCTAAGTTGCTTATTGGGAACCATATTATTGCTTATCTAAAATAGTATGATTGCCTAATCAGGATCCATGTTATTGCCTAAATCAGGGGGAGAGGGACGAGGAAGCAAAAACTCCCAAAAGTGATAGTATCCCAACCACTCGAGAGAGAGCCAGGGAGCGTGCCCCCCTGGTGCGAGCCCTCGATGTCGCCGGGGGCCACCTCGCGGCCGCAGGTCCCTTGCAGGAAGCCGCCGCCGCGGCGCGCGCCCTAGCAGGGAGGGCCACCGCCGTGCGCCCTGGAGGCCACCGCGCGGGCCTCCGCTGCTCAGGCCTTCGCCGGGGGTCGCCGCCGCGCGTTCCCTCGCCGTGGAGCCGCCGCCGCGCGGCCTGGAGTGCGTCGCGTGGGCTAACAGCGCTGCCAGCGCGCTCGACACCGTCGCGGCGCCGCCGCATCCTCCTTTACCCGCCGATGCCCACGACAGGCACTTGAGGAGCGCCGGCACTGCGCCGTTGTGGACGGCGCCCCCGCGCGCGGGCTCGGCGGCGCCCGAGACGCGCCCGTCGCCGTACTGCAGGAGCGCCTGCCAGACGCGCGGCGAGGCGGCGGCGGCGAGCGCCAGTTCCCGCGTCGCCGCGGCCATGGCGATCGCCTCCAGGAGCCGGCACAGGCCCGCCTTGACCCGTGCGCGGCCGCGCTCCAGGAGCCGCACGAGGGACGCCAGGCTCGCCTCCGTCCTGAGCATGTTGAGGCAGTCGTGCTGCGGGGGTCCGCCGCCTCGCCGGGGGCGCCGCGCGCTCCCTCGCCGGGGGGGCCGCCGCCGCGAGGGCCCACGCCGGAGGCCGCCACCATCCTCCGCTTTGCGCGCGCTGCTGCATATGTTAGAGAGGGACGGCCATTCTCCTCCACCGGCCATGAAGAAGGCCGAGCGTCGACGAGACGCTAGCGGTGGATGAGCGCTCAGCCAGTCTACCTCGCGGGCCCACTCAATTTGTCGGTGGTGCGACTTGCATTGCGAGAGCGGCGCAGATGGCAGGACTGGCCGGTCGGGCGTGCTCGACTAGCGGGGCCTGAGCGGCGCGGCAGACGCCGAGGGCCCGAGGCGCGCGCCATCCATGCTCGCCAGTCGCCACAGCTGTGGACATCTGCCGCACCGGTGCCGCCATCAACCTCGCGAGATGCCGCCGCCGCCACCGCCCGTGTTTGCTGCTCTGTGCTTGCCGCCCTGTCTACCCGGACTTGCTCGCCACGTCTGAGATGGTTTTGTTGTGCTTGCTGCCTGTTGACCCAACCCACGCTCACCGTGCCCAGGTTATTTTGCCGTGCTTGCTACTCTGTGTGCTTGCACTTTAGGTGTTTGCTGAAATGGCGATTCAAGCTGATAAATGGTTTGCACATTCTTTAAATATATGTTATGATTTCCTTGGTTGCCATATTTCAATGGTGTCACCTTCTCTACTATAGTAGCAGTGCTGAGGCATTTGAAAGAATTCATACCTGCTTCAAAGACAAGATTCCAGCTGCCAGCTGTTGCAGGCCGATGCTAACAGTTTTTGACTCCTGCAACCTTATATGCGCACGCTTAGATTGCTATCCAAAGTGTTTATTTTTCTTACAAGTATCAATTGCCCGCCGACAATTTAGTAATTCTTCCGAAGTCATACTTGATGCATACTAGATTTTGAAGTATGACAATAGTATTCGATTTGGTTATCTTATGACCACTGCTTCAGACCTTTTAGTAATTCGAGTGCTCTGTCCACCAAAGTGCTTAAGAGAAGATTAAGGAAATCAGCATAAGATTTAGGTCTTAATCATGTACTTCTAACAAAAACATTGTACAGGTTATGCACTTTTATAGTGTTGGCCTTACTCTATTGTGTTCATATGATGTTATTGGATCTGTAGCCTGTCCTTCACAGAGACTAGGCCTACATGGAATTCTGTAGGTTATGTTTCCATTCCAGGAGGACCTTAGTTTTTGCCGGACGCCGATGCTTACATCCGTGGGATTATGGATCACAACACCTATTATGTACTCATATCTTGGTAGCCTCTCTTCAACTGCTACAACTAGAACAAATGCATCACCATGCAATCAGTTTCACCTTTTGTACGTATTCGTCCCTTTTTTCCCCTATTAACATTGCGGCTTTGCACATAATTTTTTGGTTCCACTTCATCTGTTCCTCGGACCCAAAATCAGAAACACCAAACTAGCTAACTGTTTTACTATACTGTAATTTGTGCGCTGGCATTATGTGATACCTCTAAAAACATGTTTGCGTTCCTGCTTTCCTTTTAAATGGTTCATATGTTGGATACTCTGCTTTCAATTCTGTCACTAATTATCCTTCTTCTCTGAAATGATGGTCATTAATGTTCTAAAGTAATACTTCCGAGTCGCAGACACGTTATATTTTGTCTACTGTAAGCGAATGGATAACCTGGGTCCTGGGAGGAGGTTGGAAACAAGGGAGCAAATCAACTGGGTGTTGTTCGCTAAAGGTTACTGTACTGTATTTTTTGTTCATATTTGCCTGAGATTTGCTTACAACTCTTCCATGAATCGGTGATACATGGGTTGTTTCAATTTGTTAGCTTTGATTGTGCCTGAATATATATGTTGATACATGGTGCCATTATGCTACAGTACTTAGTCTTCTCTCTTCCTCTACGTGGATTTTTAATTTCAGCTCAGATTATTTCTACAGTTTTTACGATATGAGAAGTTCACCCTTCTTTATCAATGCAGGCCGGGCAGTAATGTTGGCCATTTTTTTAAAAAAATGTTACAAAAAACGGTACGAGAAGTTCTATGAACTGTTCTCCCTCTCTTTTTTTCCCCTTCACATCCTAATTCGCTTGCTTAGCATTTTGTATTCCAATGTGCATGCACTTATATCTTAAACATTATTTTTAAAACCGTTCGTATTAGGTATAATACATTGAAGGTTTCGATACAGAATCTATGCTGCCATTGTAAACAACATTTCCGGTGTTTTTGATATCCCCGCCTGCAAAATTAAGGAGCTTTGCATTTTTCTTCTGGGTAGCAACTACCTCCTGATGATACTCTTGCTATCTGCTTCTCGACGACATGTAATGACCATGTATCTCGACATGTAAGGGCCATGTGTAGCTATATTGTTTTTTCTTGGCTCTTTTGTACTCGCTTTCGGTGTTCTCTAGCACTTTGTGATTAGCAATAGCAAGTAATCTTCATCAACGAATAAAGAATCAATGAAAAGCACGGACGGCAGCAACACGTGGTTATACGCATCCTAGTATACTATAAGCTTGACCGCTGCCCATGATACTCATGCTTAGTGGTACCCTCTATAAAGATGGTAAAAACAAGCTCGCTGCTATCAGCTGTAAATTAAAGGCTGCAAACACGCATCTTTCTTAGCAGTGCAAGTATGTTAAGGAATAATCTCGTACTACGTACAAGCTAGTCATTAGCTAGTGACTGGTCCAGAATCCATATGATCTCAAAGCTAGCTGTCGCACGCATAAAACATAAGATGATCTGATAATGATCTCAAAGTCACAGGCAGATGACCATCGAAAGAAGAAAGTGCCCGAACGCTCTGCCGGTGTGCTTTGTGCCCGTGCTGCTGTGCACTTGCTTCTCTAGCTAGCTAGTTCTCTTCACGCCACCCACGCACACCCTTTTCTTCGAGAGAGAATTCCCTCCCTTAAGTGCCACTAGAAATTGTGTGCCATTGCCGTTACCTTTGCCCAGAAAATCACTGTGACGGCGTTAAAACACATCCATATCCGACATCTTTTTTCCATTTTTACCCTTCTCCCAACCTTACCCGGGATCACCAGCCACGGCGACCCTACGACGAAGGGCCTCCATCCGCCGTCGGCCGCGGCATGCGTCCCGCGCGCCCCTATCGATCCAGCGCTCCCACGTCCCCTCACCCACTCCTCCGCGACCGTGCATTGGCACCCCTCGAGCGCGGCCACCACCCCGCCTGCATCAACTTCAATTCCTTGGTGGTTGTTGGAGCTCTCGTCCGTGCCCGGTGCAAAGAGCTCATGATGTGGACGACCGCAGCGCAGGCAGCAAGCAAACAGTAGCGCAAGCCGAGCACGGTGACCGCTGCGTTCTCCTTGGCGGGCCACGTCTCGCGCGGAGCTTATGATGTGGACGACCGCCTCCATGACGCCCTCGGCGTGCTGCCGCGTGCATGATGTGCTTCTTGTTGGCCTCGAGGATGGAGAGGTGCAACAGCGCCGTGACGGCGATCAGCTGGAGCCCCACGTCAGCCGAGCCACGCAGGGTCGCAGGCGCCCGTGGAAAAGGCTTCTCCAAATTGTCCGTGAAAGGAGAAGTTTAAGCTAAGGTCATGCATGTCAAAAGGTAGTTTCTCAATTATCCATGTATATGAAACCGTCCTCATTTGATTTATGCTGGGTGGTGCAGGGCATGCGTCAATTGTAGTCCAGTAGATTTGCAGAAACAAAACGAAAACGAAGAGGAGCATCTCAGAATCCTCGAGTGCAAGGATGCATGTAGATGTAACAATACATCACGTACAGATGCTCCAAAAAACAAACATATGCAGCCAAAACATATGTGCCAAATCGTTTAGTGTCTGATCATGGTCTCCCTGAGGAAAATACTTATCTTTCTATTCTAAGGGTAATATTATCTTTTTTCACCTTCACTTAACAGCCGTGTAACTGTGATGTAACTGCAATGGCATTGAAGGGATGAAGATAAATTTCTAATGGCAACGAAGGGATGGGCTAAATTTGGATGGCATAGAAGGGATGTGTTAAACTTTGGGAAAAGCTAAATGTCACCGGGGTGAAACAGAGCCCTTCCTTACCTAAATTTTTCTTCACCTCCATTCCCCCTTTCTTCTCCAACTCTGACCAAATTCCGACGAGATTAGGGGTGCTGAGGTTAGGGGTTTGGAGTTTCCAAAGTTAGGGATTCGGGGTTTCCGGGTGGGTGCTCACCGCCGGCCTTGGAGGGAAGGCCGGCGGCGGCAGGCTGACTCGGCGAAGCTGGCGGCACGGGGGCGCTGCCGATCGGGCGGTGGTGGAGGGCTGTTGGGCGGTGTCGGAGCAGGGGGTGGGGATGGCGGCTACGGCGGCACCTCCGGCAGGACCTGAGCCCGCTCGCGTTGGACGGGTGGGGGACGAACTTGGTGGCGAGCGGTGGAGGTAGAAGAAGAGGTTGGGAGATAAAAAAAGCAGTGCCAGCCGTCGGATGCAAATTGAATGACTCAAAAAATGAGTGAGGGAAGCTTCTGATTCACTCGGATGAGGATGAGCTATACCGTCCCAAAATTTTCAATGACATTTAGCCTAATTCTCTCTTTCTTCGACGGACAAAAGGGTACGTCCCGTTCCGTCCTGGTATCCTCCATGTTACCTCGATCGAGTCGATCGAGCTGAGGTGCAATCAGTCAGCCGACACGACGGATTTGATCGATTGGACGTCCGCCCGTCAGCGTATGTGGACGGAACGACCCCATCCGGGCCTGCCGGCCAGCCAGCCAGCCACTGCCCGGGATCCCGCGACCGCGATTGCAGCGCTCGGCTCTGCTGCACTGCACATGCGTGCGTGGCCGGCCGGGCCCGCCTGCCCTTATACAGTTATACCCTTGTACTCCCGTCTCGTCTCGTCTCGTCCTGTGATCTTGAGCAGCTCGATGAGCTGGAGGGAGAAGGGAGATGCTAGCTGTTGCTCCGAGAGAGCAGTGTCTGTACGTCGTGGCGCTGTACGCCCTGTATTTATAGTTTATACAAAGGAGTGCGTATACGTACGCGTGCGCGCCATGATGACGGGTAACGCCTGCACAGTACGCGCGCTGTACTGTACGTCGATCGATACGTGTACGTTAGTATACGTACGAGCGTGCAGCTACCCGAGACCAGGTGGGCTTAACTTAGACGACGGGATTCCCGTAGGTGGCTTTTATTGACAACTAATTCGACCACGTTCCTACTGCTGCACATGTTTAGCTGACGAGAGTTTTTTTTCCCGGGTGATTTACCTCGGTAAAAAGTAGGTGCACCACTGTTCTTTTTTTCTTCCCTCCCGAGAGACGAGCAGGTCATTCTCAATGTGAGTTTTATAGACAATAAATAAGCTGTCACATTGGTAATTTTGATGGCATGGCACACTATTTATGAGGTTAGAGATGAAAGTGGTTTCATGGGGATGAAACCATGTGTACACTGTTTCCAATATCTTTGTATCTTGCATGTAGCCTTGGAAACAACAAAAGATGAAACTATGCATTGTGTGAGCTATTTCATCTATGAACTAGATACAATCTTACTTATGTGGCACTCTTGGAAACATAAATATGAAACTTTGCATTGAGAATGGCCTTATCAGTCTCTCAGTCCCAAGAGGCCAGTCTCAATGCACAGTTTCATTGCATAGTTACCAAGACTGAGAATTTGGTAACTATGCTTGATGAATGTCATGGGATGAAACTTCTCTCACATCTGATGAAACTTTTCTTTCTCACTCCTCATAATAGCCTTGCCAAGTCAGCAAAATTGATGATGTGCCATACAATTTAATGCTTATGAAACTCCTATGAAACTTGCCTGATTTTCAATGCAACTATGCATGTTTAAGGCCCTGTTTGGTTCCTCTAGGGACTAAACTAAACTTTAGTCCCCCCTTATTCACTGGACTAAACTTTAGTTCCCCCTGTTTGGTTCTAGTGACTAAAGGCCATTAAAGCAGTTGAACAAAGACCAAACTACCCCTAACCAATTCCTCCCGCTGCCCTTTTTCCCTACCCCCATGAACCCTCGGGTCGTCATTGCGCTGCGTGCAAGGTGACGGAGAGAGAGGGGGGGTCGTGGTGGTGCTTGTGGCTGTGGCTGTGTGCCAATGGCGCCGTCGTGGTGGTGCTTGTGGCTGTGGCTGTGTGCCAATGGTGCCGTCATGGTGGGGGAGGGACGCGAGGACCAATGGCGGCGGTGGCGGTGGTGGGACACTTGTGGTGGTGAAGATGGAGACCCCAACTAGTCCATCTCCGAGGTCTCTGCGTCAGAGGTGCCGGCGCTGGATTCACCAGCGGGCGGCGGCGGGGGGCAAGGCTGGCTGGGGCAAGAATGCGCGCTAGATCACGTGGGTGCTGCTCCTCAAGGTGCACCGCACCGCAGGGCGGCTCACGTGGGCGGCCTCCACGGCGCTCGCCGTGGCGGCGGCCGCGCGGTGGAGGTGGCGATGCCGGACTCGCCGGCGGGCGGCGGCGGGTGCAAGGCCGGCCGGGGCAAGAATGCGTGCCAGATCACGTGGGTGCTGCTCCTCAAGGCGCACCGCGCTGCGGGGCGGCTCATGGGGGCGGCCTCTGCGGCACTCGCCGTGGCGGCGGCCGCGCGACGGAGGGTGGCGGCAAGACGGATGGACTCGGGATGGGTGGGGTGGGGGGAGGGAGGCACGGGGCATTAACGAGGGGCACACCCTGTCCAAGATCACTTTTAGTCCCTTTTAGCAACCTCTTTGGGGACTAAAGGACTAAACTTAGGGACTAAAGTTTAGCAACTTTTAGTCATCTTGTTTGGTATTTTAGGGACTAAAAGGGACTAAACTTTAGTCAGCCCCAAAGCAAACACCCCCTAATTTGTTTATGCGTGGCATCTAGACTAAGAGCGTGCCTCTCTGCACGCCTGCGACAATCGTGAGCCATGGTCCATGGATGGTTGATTTGCAATTGATCCTTTCCACGCCTACTTTTATATTGAGTAGGGTTGAAGCCAACCCAAAAAGCTACCAGGTCAGTTCTTTCAAACAAATGATGGGGTCAAAGCTTAGTGATGAGCAGTGATTAAGGTGGTGTTTGGTTGGAAAAAATGTAACCCAAACGGATTAAGGATGCTAATGAATTATGTTACACCTATTTATTTGCACCCGTCAGTCATTGCTTAATGCTGCAATCAAATCCCACCACTATACAAGCTTGTTATCACCCATTCCCCTCCATAATCAGAAAACATATTATGTGATTGTGTTACCACAGTTGAATCAAACAAAGAGTGTAATTGCCCATTCCGTAGTTGAAACACCACAATCTCATTCCATTTACATTTACGTTACCAACCAAACACCATCTAAGTTTTCGAATTCAATAATCCATCTGGATCACGATAAGAAGGTCGGGCTCCGCTCCTGATATTGATTGACTTGTGTGATTCAACTTTGACTTGGGAAAATTTAGGTGGAAACAGAACTTAGATTTGGTGGGCGGCACCAACACCATCACCACCTTGCTTTACCCCCCCCCCCCCCCAAACCTTCACGGGGTTGGCATCGCCGGCCTTCCCTCTAGGGTTGTTGCAACCCGGGCCAGAATTCTCACCTTGAGCTTCTCGAAAACCCTAAAATCCAAGACCCTAATCTTTATTGAGAGTTGCTAGAGTTGGAGAAGATGCCGAGGAGCTCTAATTTTTGGGGCAATAAAAAAATGTAATGTGGAGATGGAAAAACACTTGATTGTGTTTATGATATCCCTTTGTTGATGCACGAAAAATGTCAGAGGACCAGCTAATAGCCTACAACAATCGTGAGCAATGGATGGCACCACGTACGTCCGCTCCACATGGATTGACCCGTGTGCTTCAACTTCGAGTTAGAATTCTTGATGGGCACTATGCTAGGTACTCATCATTCATCAACGAACCGTTTGAGTTTTTTCAATTGTTTTTCTTGTTGTGCTTTTACTTGTTTTTCAAATGAAAACGCGGATTGTGTCACTCAGTTTCCTATTGTCTTTAGAGCTTTAACCAGTGCTACAGTAAAATCAATCTCAAAGTTTAACCAGTCTACAGTAAAATCAATCTCAAAGTTTAGATTTCAAAATGGTCCATCCCAATTTCAAACTCCTTTGAATGACCTTTAACCTGCAGGATCCCCCAAACTGTGGACATAGATGAGCATCCCTGGAGATTGAAGCTTTAACTCTAAAACATCTCCTTAGTGCATTAGTTTCGATTCCCATTTGCTTAGACTATATGACTCAGAATAAGCAGTGTTACCTCAGGGAAATAGCCTTTTGATGCCTCCATTTTTGTTAAGTCGCCATTACCAATGATACATCAAGGCAGAGCACTATGGAGCTTACACAACATCTGTTAAGTAGCCAAAGAACTGAACCAACTCAAATAAAGGACGGACAAAAATTAAATTACAAGTGCATTTTTTTATACAAATTTGAGGTTACATGGGCATATTTAACGAGTCAAAATCATTATTACATCAACTATACATCTTAGAGATCATCTGCTAACAGACCAAGGATACTGCTTAGCGCAGCAAAAACAAAGTATGTTGAATGTTGAAGTTCTATTGTCTGCAGGCACATTACAATGGAGAGCAAAAATGAAGCTTTACTTGACACAGTATAAAGCTTGGAATCCCCTGATGGATGTTAGCAGGTAAGCAACCTGGCTAATTTGTTAGAAACTGTGCTGCCATGCTTAATCCTACTTCAGTCATCTATATTGTCATGCATTTTATTTATGTGCAAATTAGTTGTATTTATGAGGACACTAAGAACCGTACATTGTTTTGGCAATCTCGCGGGGAACCAATTTATCAGTACATAAAACAACCATCTTTGGCGTTCGATCTTACATCTTACAATACAAAAGCTCGACAGGTTGTGGCGGCCAACGATGATAGAGTTATGGAGCATTGAGTCTTCTGGTGCTGTGGCTTAGAGTTGTTTTTTATTTTTTCTATTCCTGACTATAGTCTCCCAGGGCTGTACTCTTGTAACTCTTCTTTATCAATGAAATTGGCGCAGTCTCGTGTCCATTCGTTCAATTTTTTTTTAAAAAAACAACCTGGTCATGAAGAAGCAAAGGATAGCAAGACCTATGAATTTTTTATCTCTATCTTTACGATTTTAGGAGCGGCCATCAGCTCTAAAGGTAACGTTAGAGTTCCGTTCCCTCTTAAGTTTCATTACATGTGGTAGTGTATTCAGAACATCTCGAGCTTCTGGCATCTCATCCAAATCCTTTGATATATAATATCATACCTTAAACTATTGAACACCTCTCTTGAAAACATAATTTTGCAGTGGATATTGTAGAATCAAGTTCCTCATCTAATCATTATAAGGTTGCCCTGAATTTTTCTTCTAAAAAAAATCCATATAACACTTCAGAGAAATTTCATCAATCTAAGGTTACCCTGCATTTTGTTTATGTTGATCTCATCCTACACTTTGTGACCTCCATCTTGCCTGCTTCTGATATACTATAGATAGCTCTTTTGCCAACATTGTAACAACAATTTTTTTGTGCTAACTTTTAGTTAAGTTTTTCCATTCCTACCACCACAATGCCGTTTTTGGTCCAGATGCATAGTTTTAAACTTTATTCTTAACCTTTTCCCTTAGAGCTATGCGCGCTTTCAGATCTTGGAATAGGTTACACGTACCATAGTTTACCATCTTCTTGTTAATAGCCACTTTGCATTTGTCATGCATTTTCACATGTCAAACTGTAAAACATGAATTCAGCTTATATTTAGAATTTGAGCTTATATTCAGAATGAGACATATTTGAGACTGCATGCTTGCGCAGTGCTGCTAGATTTTGATACAGGCATATATATGCTGATTTTGTTTGCAGCTTTAAGTCCACATATAACACATAATACCCATTTTATTCGCAGCATGGCAGTAGTTATTTCCGTTTCTCTTAATTGAAAAACAGCGTTCCTTCTTTGAAGACTCTGTTTTCATTCAGGTCCTGGTACATATGCAGCCAATATTAGTCCACTGCACTTTTCTCTTCCTGTCTTCCTGATAGTACCTAGAAAACTACCCTCTCATTTCAGATTGTAGTTCAATCCAACCAACTCCTTCTTTGTATGCTGATTGGAGTGGACTGTTATGAAATTTAAATGAAATTGAGATATCAAATTCCTTTTAGAAGAGAACAGTGATATTCTCATGATACAGTAAGACTAAAATTCGTTGTTATCAATTGCAATACTATCATAACATGTCACTCATCTCATAGTCTACACTGACAAATCATACCTTTCTGCAGCGGAGTAAGCACCAGTACATTCTCACCCTGTCTCCATCTACACTATCTAGCTCAACTTTCTGTAATAGCATCCCCGGACTTTCTGTTAATTAGCTGTTGGGTTAACAGATTTGTAAAATGCATCCCAAGTGCACCACCAAACCCATTCCAAATGTGCAAGGATCCAATATTTGCGATGTATTTAAACAAGCCATAAGAAAAACAGATGTACGCGCCATGAATGACGGGTAACGCCTGCACAGTGCGCGCGCTGCACTGTACGTCGACCGATACGTGTACGTTAGTATACGTACGAGCGTGCAGCTACCCGAGACCAGGTGTGCCTAACTTAGACGGCAGGATTCCCGTAGGTGGCTTTTATTGACAACTAATTCGACCACGTTCCTACTGCTGCACATGTTTAGCTGACGAGGAGTCTTTTTTTTCTGGTGATTTACCTCGGTAAAAAGTAGGTGCACTACTGTTCTTTTTTTCCCCAAAGACCGAGAGACGATTAGGCCATTTTCAACGAAATTGACCATAAATGAGCTGCCATAGTTAATTTTGATGACATGGCACGCTACTTATGAGGTTAGAGAAGAACATTATTTCATAGGATGAAATCATGTGTACACTATTTCCAATATCTTTGTATCTTGCATATAGCCATGGAAATAGCAAAAGATGAAACTATGCTTTATGTGAGCTATTTTATCTATGAACTAAGGTGGTGTTTGGATCACTAGTTCATGGGCTAAACTTTAGCCCCTAAATTTTAGCTCCTAAACTTTAGTTCTGCCCACCTATTTGGATCCATGAGCTAAATTTTAATCCTTCATCAAACAAAGACTGATTTGCCCTCATTTATTGAGCACTCCCCACTCGTCCTCCACCTCCTCCTCCCCCGCACCCCAGTGCACCTCCCCTCCACGTCCGGCATGCCCCACCTCCTCCCCATGGTCGAGCCTAAGCCCCGCGCACCACCTCTTCGGCGGTTCCGCGGCGTACCCGCGCAAGTCCTCCCCCGCGCACCCCGGCGAGGCGCCTGCTGCGGATGCCTTTCCCGCCGCCGTTGCCCGCCAAGCACATCAGGGCGGCGCTCGCGCGCGGCACGGCCCGCCACAGCCCTCCATCCCCGAGGAAGGTGGCGGTGAGGGGGAGGGCGGCGGCGGCGGCCGGGGGCAGCAGAGGATGGCGGAGGAGGTGGACCCCGAGCAGGCCGCGAGGCTCTTCAGCGTCTCCATCGGGCTGAAGCGGACACGGGAGGACGACGAGACCGGCGGACCACGGCAGCGCCGACGCGGAGGTGAAGATGGAGGCGTCGGATCCGCATCAACATCGAGGAAGCAGCAGCAAGGAGCCGTCGCCGGACCAGCACCCGTGGCCTGGGCTCGATCCGGCGGCGGCGGCGAGGCGGAGGAAGAGGAGGAGGTGGCGGCGCCGTGGGGCCGAGCGGAGACGGTGGGGTCGGCGAAGCGAGGCAGAGGTGGCGGGGCTGGCAAGGCGAGGCGGCGGCATCGAGCGAAGGAGGCAGGGGGAGAGAGAGAGTGCAGAGAGAGAGAGAGTGCGGGGAGGAGAGAGAGGGGAGAGGGCAAGGAGAGGAAATTGGTCCGGGGGGCCACTTTTAGCCCAGTTTAGGGCCTCTTTAGGAGCTAAAGTTTTTAGCCCAAACTTTAGCTCTTTGCCCCTCTTTGCCCGCTTGTTTGGATCCCAAGAGCTAAATTTTGAGCTAAAAGTGCAGAACTAAAATTTAGCCTTTGGATCCAAACATACCCTAAATACAATTTTACTTATGTGGCACTCTTGGAAACATAAATATGAAACTTTACATTGAGAATGGCCTTATCACTCTCTTAGTCCCATGAAGCCATTCTCAATGAACAGTTTCATTGCATAGTTACAAAGACTGAGAACTTGGTAACTGTGCTTGATGAGTGCCATGGGATGAAACTCCTCTCACATCTGATAAAACTCTTTTTTCTCACTCATAATAACCTTACCAAGTCAACAAAATTGCTAATATGTCATACAATTTAATACTCATGAAACTCCTATAAAACTTGCCTGATTTTCAATGCAACTATGCATGTTTAATTTGTTATGCGTGGCATCTTGACTAAGAGCGTGCCTCTCTGCGTGCCTGTGGCAATCGTGAGCCATGGTTGATTTGCATTGATCCTTTCCGCGCCCGCTTTTATATTGAGTCGGGGTGAAGCCAACCCAAAAAGCTACTGGGTCAGTTCTTTCAAACAAACGAACAATGGGGTCAAAGCTTACTTATCTTAGTAATGAGCAGTGATTAAGGTGGTGTTTGGTTGGGCAAAATGTAATGCAAGCGGATTACGGATTCTAATGAATTATGTTACAGCTGTTTGTTTACACCGGTCAGTAATTGCTTAACGCCGCAATCAAATCCCACCACAATACAAGCTTGTTATCACCGTACCCCTTCCCCTCTGTAATCAGAAAACATATTATCTGATTGCGTTACCATATTTGAATCAAAGAAAGAGTGTAATTGCCATTCCGTAGTTGAAAACACCGCAATCTCATTCCATTTACATTTACGCTACCGTTCTATGAACCAAACACCATCTAAGTTTTCAAATTCAATAATCCATCTGGATCACGATAAGAAGGTTGGGCTCCGCTCCTGATATTGATTGACTCGTGTGATTCAACTTTGACTTGGAAAATTTAGGTGGAAACAGAACTTAGACTTGGTGGGTGGCACCATCACCACCTTGCTTTATTGCCCCCTGCAACCTTCACGGGCAACGCCCCTGCAACCTTCACGGGCTTGGCGTTGCCGACCTTCCCTCTTGGGTTGTTGCAACTCAGGTCAGAAATCCCACCTTGAGCTTCTCGAAAATCCTAAAACCCAAGACCCTAATCTTTGTTAAGAGTCCTTAGAGTTGGAGAAGATGCCGAGGAGCTCTAATTTTTGGGGCAATAAAAAATGTAACGTGGAGATCGGAAAAACACTCGATTGTGTTTATGATATCCCTTTGTTGATGCACGAAAAATGTCAGAGGACCAGCTAATAGCCTACAACAATCGTGAGCAATGGATGGCACCACGTACGTCTGCTCCACATGGATTGACCCGTGTGCATCAACTTCGAGTTAGAATTCTTGATGGGCACTATGCTAGTCACTCATCATTCATCAACGAACCGTTTGAGTTTTTTCAATTGTTTTTCTTGTTGTGCTTTTACTTTTTTTCAAATGAAAACGCGGATTGTGTCACTCAGTTTCCTATTGTCTTTTTAGAGCTTTAACCAGTGCTACAGTAAAATCAATCTCAAAGTTTAACCAGTGCTACAGTAAAATCAATCTCAAAGTTTAGATTTCAAAATGGTCCATCCCAATTTCAAACTCCTTTCACTGACCTTTAACCTGCAGGAGCCCCCAAACTCTGGACATAGATGAGCATCCCTGGAGATTGAAGCTTTAAATCTAAAACATTTCATTAGTGCATTAGTTTTGATTCCCATTTGCTTAGACTATATGACTTAGAATAAGCAGTGTTACCACGGGGAAATAGCCTTTTAGTGCCTCCATTTTTGTTAAGTCGCCATTACCAATGATACATCAAGGCAGAGCACTATGGAGCTTACACAACATCTGTTAAGTAGCCAATGAACTGAACCAACTCAAATAAAGGACGGACAAAAATTAAATTACAAGTGCATTTTTTTCAACAAATTCGAGGTTACATGGGCATATTTAACGAGTCAAAATCATTATTGCATCAACTATACATCTTAGAGATCATCTGCTAACAGATCAAGGATACTGCTTAGCGCAGTAAAAACAAAGTATGTTGAATGTTGAAGTTCTATTGTCTGCAGTCACATCTCAATGGAGAGCAAAAATGAAGCTTTATTTGAAACAGTATAATGCTTGGAATCCCCTGATGGATGTTAGCAGGTAAACAACCTGGCTAATTTGTTAGAAACTGTGCTGCCATGTTTAATCCTACTTCAGTCATCTATATTATCATGCATTTTATTTATGTGCAAATTAGTTATATTTATGAGGACACTAAGAACCGTACATTGTTTTGGCAATCTTGCAGGGAACCAATTTAACAGTACATAAAACAACCATCTTTGGCGTTCGATCTTACAAAAGCTCGACAGGTTGTGGCGGCCAGCGATGATAGAGTTACGGAGCATTGAGTCTTTTGGTGCTATAGCTTAGAGTTGTTTTTTATTTTTTCTATTCCTGATTATAGCCTACCAGGACTGTATTCTTGTACCTCTTCTTTATCAATGAAATTGGCACGGTCTCGTGCCCGTTCGTTCAATTTTTTTTAAAAAAAACAACCTGGTCATGAAGAAGCAAAGGCTAGTAAGACCTATGAATTCTTGATCTTTGCCTTTACGATTTTAGGAGCAGCCATCAACTCTAAAGGTAACGTTAGAGTTTTGTTCCCTCTTAAGTTTCATTGCATGTGGTAGTTTATTAAGAACATCTCGAGCTTCTGGCATCTCATCCAAATCCTTTGATATATAATATCATGCCTTAAACTATTGAACACCTCTCTTGAAAACGTAATTTTGCAGTGGATATTGTAGAATCAAGTTCTTCATCTAATCATTTTAAGGTTGCCTTGAATTTTTCTTCTAAAAAAATCCATATAACATTTCAGAGAAATTTCATCAATCTAAGGTTACCCTGCATTTTGTTTATGTTTATCTCATCCTACACTTTGTGACCTCCATCTTGCTTGCTTCTGATATACTATAGATAGCTCTTTTGCCAACATTGTAACAACAATTTTTTGTGCCAAATTTTAATTAAGATTTTCCATTCCTACCACCACAATGCTGTTTTTGGTCCAGATGCATAGTTTTAAAATTTAGTCTTAACCTTTTCCATTAGAGCTATGCGCGATTTCAGATCTTGGAATAGGTTACACGTACCATAGTTTACCATCTTCTCGTTAATAGCCACTGCACTTTGCATTTGTCATGCATTTTCACATGTCAAACTGTAAAACATGAATTCAGCTTATATTTAGAATTTGAGCTTATATTCAGAATTTGAGACATATTATTTGAGACTACATGCTTGCGCAGTGCTGCTAGATTTTGATACAGGCATATATATGCTGATTTTGTTTGCAGCTTTAAGTCCACGTATAACACATAATACCCATTTTATTCGCAGCATGGCAATAGTTATTTCTGTTAATTGAAAAACAGCGTTCCTTCTTTGAAGACTCTGTTTTCATTCAGGTCCTGGTGCATATGCAGCCAATATTAGTCCACTGCACTTTTCTCTTCCTGTCTTCCTGATAGTACCTAGAAAACTACCCTCTCATTTCAGGTTGTAGTTCAATCCAACCAATTCCTTCTTTGTATGCTGATTGGAATGGATTGTTATGAAATTTAAATGAAATTGAGATATCAAATTCCTTTTAGAAGAGAACAGTGATATTCTCATGATACAGTAAGACTAAAATTCATTGTTATCAATTGCAATACTATCATAACATGTCACTCATCTCATAGTCTACACTGACAAATCATACCTTTCTGCCTGCAGCGGAGTAAGCACCAGTACATTCTCACCCTGTCTCCATCTACACTATCTAGCTCAACTTTCTGTAATAGCATCCCCGGACTGCTCTTAATTAGCTGTTGTAAATTACATGTGTTTTTGCAGTAAGCTATCATCTATGGTTCGTCGTACCAAATTACCTAGGACAATGATATATTTTATATGTGACATCATATCTATTTAACATTTGGTATATAGCTTCATTTCGATTGCTTTGTATCAAACACAGCATATAATCGTGAGGCTCTGCGCGCGCAGGGTCGCGCGCCAAACACTAGTTATTTCATTGGTTCGATGAGTGATTCAAAATTGATGCCAAAATGAGTTGGCTGCTAGGGAGGATGCTAAAAGTTTGGGAACGAGAAAAAGAAAAGGGTTCGAGAACAGCCGTAGCAGGCCGCAGGGCAGACGAATCAGTCGGAATAAAACAGCCAGAACTGCTGCTGATATATGGGCCGATAAGCTAGTTGAGCCAACATTAACAAAGCACGCCCAATCTTGATCCGGCTACCACCGCCCTTTTACTTAGTTAGCCCTCTGTGCCCCCCCACAGGAGCTGCAACGTGGGCCCCGCGGGCGTGTGGTGCCTTGCGCCATGGAGATAGAGCGGTTGCACGTCCTCGCGAAGCTCCGCCGCCCGCCACTACGTTTTCTCCTCCAGCCGGTATGTCTCCTTTCTTCTCGTGATTTCGTCGCCGCAGCAAAACTTTGATCCCTTTCTTCTTGTGATTTCATCAGGGCAGCAAAACTTCGATCCCCTTTCTTCTCTTTATTTCCGCCAAACTTCTTTTATCCTTTCAATGGGGTTCGAAACCCTAGCTGATGTCAAATTTCCCTTCTGCTAGGCTCCATGGCGGCGCTATACGAGATAGTGGAGTACGAATTAGTATCTATGAAGAGACGTACACGCATGGTGTGCGATGGTCCCGAGGGACCTTCTCTCTTCACGAATTTCTATAACTTTAACCTTATTAGGGGGGTGTGCTAGGCAAGGCACCACATCCATACTTTGAAAAGATAGAAATTCAGGCAAGATTGCAAGCCACAGTGACCATGAAGTCTATTGTCAATGAAGGGAAAAAAAGAGCCTTTTCAAAATGATCGATGATCTTGGGCCTCAGAGCTACGTGACTCCAATTCTGAGTAGGTGCAAACAATTTACACATCCTTTAATTGTTTTGTATAAATACATATATAATTTTCATGTAGTAAACTGTTTTGATTCATATAGTTTGCATGCCACGTAACTGTTTTGATTCACACGTTATGTGTGTGCTTCAACTGTTCTGATGTAGATTGCACTGTATGTTCATTGTAGAAATCTCGACTTCAAAAAATCACAGGAATTTTGTGTTCTTGATTTATTTGCTCACTTGGAGATACCATTGCTCCACAACTGGCTGGTAGATCCTGTGGATGCAATAATTTACCCACATATCCGAAACTACTCATATGAAAAACTTCAGAAGTACAACCAGGTTTTGGAAAATTTGAGTGGAGTATTATCAGCTTCAGATAGTGATGTCATAAACGTGAAAATCTATTTTTTTCACATGTTTGATCATATGGAACTACATGTGCTGCCCTTAAATTCTATTAATTTGTGTGCAGGTGCGTTAATTCAAAATTTGCTGGAGGCTCATAACAAACAATTGACAAGACATGGGTATATTTTTGGTCTGATAGTATACTATGGCCTTTATTATTGTTTAATACACTATAACCTTCTTCTCAACTATACAAGTATGCTACCTTGTGTGAAAAGGTGCGAGAAGATTCAGTTGTTGTTTTATACCGGGACAACAAATTTAATATCATGCACAAGGTATGAAATGGCCATTTGTTTCATATATTATCAATTTCAATATATGTTTGAGTGATGATGAATAGATTAGCCTCTAATAATTTTCCCATTATAAATTGTAATATGTTGTTCTTATGATCAGCCACTGGTCACTGCAGCATGATGGAAGCTTGCTCTTGTATACTCTTTGTGTGGCTATCCTACCATGATACCACTACACTACATGGCTATCTTGCACTCTCCTATTTGAGACCTCTTATGCCATGGTATGGTTAGGAGGGAGGGGAGCACCTCTATTTATAGGTGCTCATGATCATTGTGGTATTGCCATGTGGCAACTTTCACACTCTTCCATACAAAATATCCAAACCTTAGAACCCTTTCCATCCTTATCTAGTTTCTTATATTTCTACCATACTAAAATATCTAATTCTAGAGTATTCTACACTTCATCATGAATCATGGCAACTATGGCTCATGCATTCTCTCCAAGAACCTTCTGTTGACGCCAGATTTTGACACGATGAAATCGGCGTCAGGAAAGGAAGAAACCAGGAGGTGCGGCAAGACAAAGAGGTCACAGTTGGAAATCGGCCGATTGGTGCTACAATCGAGGATCGGCCGATTGCCCTTTGAGGGTGGAACTCCGTCTCGCCTGACCCCTGAGTCCCGGGGTCGGATGCGCCCGACCCTCCGAGGGAGGAGCTCCGCTTCGCCCGACCCCTGAGTCCCGGGGTCGGATGCGTCTGACCCTCCGAGGGAGGATCTCCGCCTCGCCCGACCTTAGGTCCCAGGGTCGGCGTAGTCAGAGCCCCCGACATGTGGGCCGTAATCGGCTGTCCCTTGCCGATGGAGTGGGTAAAAATCGGCCGATTAGGAGGCTGGAGCAATTGGGCCGGTATGGGCTTAAAGTGGATTATGAAGATAAAAAGGGAGTCAGCCCATGAGAGCATGATGATTAACTCCAGTACGAATCGTACTTGTAAATATTTGTTTTCGTTTAAAATTAGAGATAGAGTTCTAGTCGGTTAAGGAATCGTTTGTAACAGGCTATAAATAGCCACCTTCATAGATCTGTAATCATCATCAAATCAATACAACAAACTACTATTTTCTCGTATTTACTTTCAAGCAGGCGACTTCGCCAATACTTTTCTTCTTTTCCACGAGTTCGTACGAGTTGGCTGGGCTGCATCGACTTGATCTCCGGCTGATTCTGTAAGTTCTGTTTACCGAGTAACATCTAAGCTTTAACTTCGGGCGCATCGCTGTCGTTTCGTTTAGATTTATTCACCAGTTATCGATATTCACTAGAATTCTAGGTTTTACCTATTGTTCTAGTTTTATCACCAGTTATCCAGCTAGGAATTGGAACTTTCGGCTTTCCTATATTTCGTTATTCAATCCACTCGTTTTACGTATAGCCGATTTAGATCTGTTCCTAGTGTTGTTATTGTAGCGTTGTTTAGATTACTCCAGCAGTTTCTTTAATAACGTTGCCCGGTAATCGGCTGCATTATAGCCGATTTCCTTATTACGTCAAATCGGCCAATTCGCCGATAAGCTATCTCGAGATCGGAACCTTAGCCGATCGCAACATCTGGGATCTGACACGTTTCTTTCATTGCCAATCAGCAGGTCAGATTGGCTGGCACGCCGCGCGAACCGCACCAGGGCGATCACCCGAACAGGAGTTAAGCAGATTCTCCCGGGTCGTGTATCCGACGCTAGGAATTCGATCAGCCGATTTCTAGCGCCAACACTTTCTTACCTTGTCATGATCTTATCCTTATACATGGCAAAGTTAATCTCTAGATATATATCCACAATCTTTTAGAATGTTCTAAGTATGCATTGCATATTTCAACAAGGTACAATGGCATACCCTCGTCCCCTCTAAAATTATCATACCATTCAATTTATTTATGTTCACATTCCCTGTTAACAGGTGGATACAGACACCATCTACTTGAATGATCAATATTTCCCTGCCAACGGACATGCAAACTTTGAAAGAGTAAGTAGCATACTTGAGAGCATATTCCAACACGTCACTTTCATATGAGTGAAGCTTGAAAAATGACGAGTTGGGTTTGTTACTTTCTATCTGACAGGCCATGTCATGGCACCAATAAAAAAATTTCTGGAAAAAGTGGAGCTCTTTCTAATCCTGGAGGACCTGGAGAAGTTTCTAATTCTGAAGGACCTGGTACTGAAGTAAGCATATCAAGGAGCAAGAAAAAGCGGCTGAAAAGGCGCCTTGCAAGGGACGCAGCTAAAATGGAGGCAGAAGCCTTAAACAAGCATGATTTAGGGGAAGACCAACAAGAGGCTTCCAAGGAAGCAGCACCAGCAGTCTCAGATGACAAGCTGGATCATCCTTAGGGCTCTAATGCAGAAGAAAACAGGAGTCAGTTATCACCTGATGGAAATAAAGATGATCAGGCCTCCAAGTCCTCTCAGGTACCTACAACAAGCAAGCAAGATTTTGGGGAAGACCAGCAAGAAGGTTCCAAGGCAGCAGCAGCAACGTCACATGATAAGCTGGATGATTCAGATCTCTCTACTCAGGAAGAAAAGAGAAGCCGGGAAAATCAACAAGATGGAAGCAATGAACGTGAAGCATCATTGGAGGAACCTATGAAGTCTCACCCCAGTGTGTGTGGAACTTCATCACACCCAATTGCAGAAGAAGACGAGAGCAAATCTACAGTTGGTGAAGATTTTCTGAAGTTTCTTGTAAAGTATGTTTCTATTTTAGTTCTGTAATAATTTATATGCTAGATTAGACTTTTGTCCTAAAGTTGAGTTTTCATAGGTTCAATGATGGGATGAGCCGATTTAAGGATGGAAGTCCTACAGAGAGAGTCCCATTCTTCGAAGGCATGCTGGAGGCTGTAAAATTTATTGGTTCACCAAAATTCTATGTGCCATTTAAGTTTATCGAGATGTATGATACAAGCTTAGCAAAGACTATACAAAACAGTTATCCCAGGTACATTAGCCTATAGGCTGTTATCATCCCTTGAGTATATTGTTATTATTTTGGCTGAAAGCTTGTAATCTTTTTCAGGATTTCCAAAGATTTGACAGAGTCTGTTCGTCAATATCTGGTAAAACATGGAGTTGATATTGCTGCTCAATTAGATATTCTCCATCTTCCTTAACCAAGGTTGGATATTCTCCATCTTCCTGAACCAAGGTTGGCTCCCCTGACAGAAGTGATTAGATTCCATTTGGGTTAATTAGATATCTGTAGACTGCATTTACTTTTCCATAAAGGCTGACGAAGAAGTTGTTAAAGCCCATGGGTTGAAAACCCTCAGCGAAGAGCTTAATCGCACAATTTCTTCCTGTGCCGCCATGAAGGAAAACATTGAAGCCCTGACAAAGGACTTATCTGAGAGAAATGCCAATGTTGAGAAATTGAAGAAAGACTTTGCTAAATATCATGCTTGTCATGTTAAGGGCGCCGAAGGTCTTCGTGACGACATAATTCGGGCCGTGGAATTCTTTAACTTGACTCCACCTTCGTTCAACATTGGATCCCTTTCTGTTCTTCAATTTTACGATTGGGTCAGTGTCTGTGCTGAATTGTTGTGCAAGACTGGGAAGATTTACGGGGAGCTTAGCGCCGCCGTCGGTGTCCGAGCCCTTGCACATTCTGTGTGCTCATTGTTTCCTGCCGACGCCCCTTCATTGGAAAAGTCTCTCAGCAAAAATGATGTTCGTATTCTTGACAAGGCGTCCCATGTGTGGCCTTCGGACACTGAGCTCTCTCCCGATCATCTGCCCATTCTTCCAAAAAAATATCTCCAAGAATTTCATGATGAACTTCTTCAAAATGAGGGGTAGTCAGCTTACTCGTGAAGAGATCGAGCGTCTTTCTGATCAGGTTTGCTTCGTTAAGTTTTTAACCAAAACTTTTTGTTTTTATTTTCGAATTCTTAGGTTTTTACACTTCGCGTCTATGCAGCTGCGGCCTCGTCTCCAAGTAGATCTTTCTGCCCGCCTCCAGGCTAAGCGTGCTGGGACCTCTTCCTCTCAAAAGCTTGAAGATGACTGTATATTATCGTCCTAGAACCCTGAAAACCTTGTCTCACTTCCTGAGGTCCATAACACTGATGTTGCTACTGCTACTGCGCCCTCGTCACGTGACGCTCAAGAAGTTGCCGAAGCCCATGAAGCTCCTTCGTCCGATGTTCCTGATCCCAATGTGACTTTGTCTACTCCACCTACTGCGCCAGCTGCAACCATGGAGGACGTTCCGAAGCCCACTGAAGTTGACGCTTCGTCTGCCGCTACCGTTACCGCTTTGGGTGGAGCTTCTAATGTTGTTGAGTCCCATCTGGAGGTGTGATGTCTATGATAGCTGAGGGTGTCTTTTGAACTTTTTTGTATCAATACTTGTAACTAACTTAAGCTAGTTCTTGCGTAGGTCCCCTCGTCGGATCCTGCGCAGGTTACCGTAGGTGTGGCTCTTGTTATGCTACATTGTGATAACTACTTCATGTCTTCCGGCATCTAGGAAAAATTTCACGCTCGCCATCCTGACGTTTCTTTCGACAATTTTTGGTCCTACAAAATTCGTAAATACGAAGAGCATAATTCCGAAGCAAAAACTTTTTTCGCTAAATTTTCTAGTCACCCCGCTAAGCGTTCGAACATCCTTCATTATCGCTCTCCTACACATGCTATGCGGCGCATAGAGAAGATAGCTTTGGATCCCTTTGGAGCCGCCGAAGCCGGGCATCTAGATCCGAAGCCTAAGCCCTTGGACGAGGGAGTGATAGGCCCCCTCGAATATATTTATCGAAAGCCTTCGTCTCCAGACGATGTAGATAACATACAAGTGGAGAATTCAGCAAATGCTTCGTACGAATAGAACTCTAACGCTCCCTTTTTTACCTTCAGGTGCAGGGCGCATGCCTACCGATGAAGAGTTATGAGTTATGGCCAAAGGCATTGTTGGTGTTGTTGTACTTTGTGTGTTGGCTAAGGCCTATGATATTGTAATGAATGAGGACTGAGTTAATGTAATAACGACATTGTATTTCTCTGTGAATAATGTAATCTGTTGTCCTATTCTAAATTGTGCTTCTTATATTTTTATCGTTGTTTGATGGGAGACATATTTGCGTCAAAGACCTTCATTTTGCTCTTCGGAACCCCCCCCCCAAGGTGTTTGCCGCAAAGGAGTGAGCATGAAACAAGTGTTCTCGTAGCCCTTCATGGCTTTGATCTTTTACCGATGCCTTTCTCTAGGCCCCTCGAGTATCTTGGCTCGCTTCGTGCGAGTTTATTGATGCCTTTTTCTAGGCCTTCGTATTGTTTGGTCTCTTTCGCGTTTGCGACTAAGTAAAAGATGTCTCATCGCAACCTCTCTCGTGTAGAGGGGATCATCTTTTACTTAGAATTGGTCGTGGTCGACCTCTACACTAAAGACAACACCGCTTTGCCTCGCGAAGGGGTTGATTGCTTCGGTGGTGTTCTCCTTCGTTTTGGGGGTACCTTGTTTATATTTCACAAGGGGTTTTCATGGGTGTCCGCCTCATTAAAACCTCACACCCCTTTGGATCATTGTGACCCTCGAGGCCTTCCCCCGTGAGGAAAAGAGTATGGTACCTTCAGAATTACATAAGGGAGAATAGCATAAACTGAAAAGAAGAAGAATCTAAGAGAAAGTGAAAAAATCATAAAATGCTACTTCTACTCTTCATCTATTCTCAGACAAAGTACTTTTGGAGCATGTCTTCGTTCCATGTGTATGGGTCTTCCCTGCCGCTCAGGCTTCTCAATCTGAATGTCGAAGGCCTTTGTGTTTGTGTCACCACGAATGGCCCTTCCCACTTGCAGCTCATTTTTCCTTTCATTTTCCCTTTTGGTACCCTTCGGAGGACCATGTCTCCTCATATGATCCCCCTGTGTTTTATCTTCTTGTCGCGGCACCTCTTCGTTTCTTCCTGGTAATGCTTGAGGTGTTCTGATTGGTGGAAGACGGCCCCAAAGCAGACTCCCCACTATAGCCTCAGGTTTCCTCTTCCGAAGGGGTGAGAGTCCCCCATGGACAAAGTAGAAAATGACGAGCGTCTATCCTAACTTAGTTCCGACAGTTCGAAGTCAAAAACAAACTGGCAGTAATAAATGAAGAGCGGTAGACAACATTGAATGTCATTAACTTCCATTTACTTCGGACCAGCCATCCCATCAATTACAGTGGCGCCTCTATTTATAGGGAGATCAACTGCCACAAAGTCCAATTACACTTTATCGTTACCCAACCGCTAGATTCTAAGGATATTCCAGGGTACAACGGGAAATACGGTCTTTGTACGGACTCCTCCAGCTGGCCCTTCGTTTAGACACGTCCCTCCACATGACAGATAGTGTGGCCTCCAGCGTGCCTAGCCCTTTGGTGGTCAAGGTGCTCTTCGTCCCGTACCTGTCCTTCCTCCTGAGGGTAGATTAAGGCATAGGTGAGGCGCTCCGCACCCCCAAGCGAAGTCCCGCAGTCAGGTTCTCTATTGTTGTACTCTGAAAGCCACCTCGTACGCCTAAGGTATCTTCATCATCAATTTCCTTCTTCCTGCACCCGAAATCCATCAGAGTAGAAAACGAGCCGTTAGGGTTAATTCTTTGAGAACTTCTTCCTCCGAAGGGTGTTCCGAAGGTGGTTTCCCCAACATAAGACTTGAGTTATCTATATAAGTTCAAGTTCTATCTTTCATTGAGTCAATTCATATTCAGCATCTACTTTATTCTAGTTGAAATATTTCTAGTTTAGACTATAGTGTGTTGGCTTTGGCTCTAGTTGATTTATCTTTAGAATCTCTCTTAGCGGGTTTCTCATCTGAGTCCAATTGTTGTGATTGGATAAGGAGTTTCCTTCGTAGGATTCCCGGAGGATATCTCAGTGCCTAGTTGTAGGTGTGGAACCTAGAACTATCTCAGACTTGATTTGCACCCAGTTCAACGGAATAGTTGTGGTAGCTGGTAGGTGGTGATAGTCGTGTCCAGCCTACATAGTCCACCACGTTAGTTCTGGACTATAGGACTTAGGGGTAGGCACGATCATCCCTCTTCTCATCCCTTTCCGGGGTGGTGTGTCTCGGGCGCCCGAAGCTAAGAGAGTGAATTAGGATAAGGGTTCTTTAGTCGTTGTCTTGATCTGGTTTAGTCTCTATTAGAATTTGACCCAATTCGATAGTTCGTATTAGGAACCTATTCTCATCTCGTTGTCCTCCCAACTAGCTAGTCCGCTCTCTATCTTTATCTTGGATCTCCTCTGTGTCACAAGCTATCACTCCTATCTATCGTTACCCCCGCTAAGTAGTAGTTTGCTGAGTTGTGGTAACGTTCGAAGGATTTATTTACCGATTGTCTACGCCACTAGTGCTTCCCTATGGAAAATATAAATACGATACCTTGGAATACTCTCGCGTGAAATGCTACAATGGTGATTTTGTGAGCTTGCAAAATTAACCTCGAATTAATCTTTAGGCTATAAGAAATACCAACGCAAGGTGAGCTCACGGCTCGACGTGAGCTTCGCCAAAAAGTCAGCGGCGAAGTTGTCATGCCTGAGGACGTGGTAGAGCTTGAAGCCATCGAACTTCTCCTCGAGCTTTTGCACCTCGGCGTAGTAGGCAACCATCTTCTCATCGCGGCACGAGGCTTCTTTCATGACCTGGTCAACGACCAGCTTTGAGTTGCCCCTGATGTAAAGGTGACAAGCGCCTAGCTCAGAGGCGATCTTGAGGCCGTGGATGAGGGCCTCATATTCTGCCACGTTGTTGGTGGTTGGAAAGTGGAGGCTGATCGCATACTCGAGGCAGTCCCTCTTTGGGGAGGTGAGCACGACGCCATCCCCCGCACCCGCCGCCATGACCGACCCATCAAAATACATTGTCCAGTACTCGTGGCTGGTCGGTGATGAGGGGGAGGGGGTCTGGGCTTCAGTCCACTCTACGACGAAGTCGGCGAGGACCTATGACTTGATCGCAGTCCTTGGCACATAGCTGATCTAGTAGCCCATGAGCTCCGTTGCCCATTTAGCTATGCGATCAGACGTGTTACGGATCTGGATGATCTCCCCGAGCGGCGCCGACATCACCACCATGACCAAGTGGCTCTCGAAGTAGTGGAGAAGCTTGCGCTTCGAGATTAGGATGGCGTAAATCATCTTTTGGATTTGAGGGTAATGTACCTTGGTGTCAGATAGCACTTCACTAATGAAGTACACCAGCCTCTACACTTTGAGGGCGTGCCCGAGCTCCTCACATTCTACGACGATCGCCACGTTGACCACTTGTGTGGTCACAGTGATGTAGAGCAGCAAGGGCTCCTCTAGGGGTCGGGGAAACCAAGGTCGGGGGGAAGGGTTGACCAGGAAGGCTTTGAGCTTGTCAAAAGCCTCCTGAGCCTTGTCGTTCCAGCGGAACTGGTCGAATTTCTTCAATAGCTTGTACAGAGGCATGCCGCGCTCCCCAAGCCATGAGATGAAGCGGCTCAAGGAGGCCAGGCACCCCATAAGCTTCTGAGCACCCTTGAGGTTGGTGATCGGCCCCAATTCCTGATGACAGCAATTTTCTCTAGGTTAGCCTCGATGCCGTGCTCAAAGACGATGAAGCCCAAGAGCTTGCCCTTGGGCACCCCAAAGACACACTTCTTCGGGTTGAGCTTGATGTTGTAGTGGCGGAGACACTCAAACGTGTCTCTCAGGTTGGCGATGAGCTGCTCCGACTTGCAGGATTTGATGACGATATTGTCGATGTATACCTCCACTGTGTCCCCAACCAGATGGTCGAGGCAGCGGTTCATGCACCTCTAGTACGTGGATCCCACATTCTTGAGTCCGAACGGCATCATGATGTAGCAGTATGCACCGAATGGTATGATGAAGGAAGTCACAAGCTGGTCGGACTCTTTCATCTCGATCTTATGGTAGCCCAATAGGCGTCGAGGAAGCAGAGGACCTCGCACCCCGTGGTCGAGTCGACCACCTGGTCGATGCAAGGCAATGGGTATGGGACCTTTGGGCACGCCTTGTTCAGGCTGGTGTAGTCCACACACATGCGCCAGGAGATGTTCTTCTTCTTCTTCACCAGCACGAGGTTGGCAAACCACTCTGGGTGGAAGACCTCCTTGATGAACCCGGCTGCTAGGAGCTGGGCGATCTCTTCGCTGATGGCCTTCCGCTTCTCGTCGTCGAAGCGGCGTAGGCATTGCTTCACAGGTCGGGCGTCTCACCTGATGTCGAGGGCGTGCTCGATGACTTCTCTTGGGATTCTGGGCATGTTAGAGGGTTTCCATGCGAAGATGTCCCGATTCTCGCGCAGGAAGTCGATGAGCTCGCCTTCCTATTTGGCGAACATTGCAGTGCCGATCCACGCCACCTTGTTGGAGTCCTTAGGGTTGATCTGGACTACCTTGGTGTCCTCCATGGGCTTGAAGACCCCCGAGGTCGAGGCCTTGTAGGAGTTCGGGGCGACCACCTGCGTGGTCTTCTGGATCTCGAAGAATTCAAGGGAGCAGATGGTCTGCGTCACCAGCTCACAGTTCTCCATGTCATAGAGAAGCGCAAACTCATGGTTGGCGCTGACCGTGATCACACCGCAGGGCCCAAGAATCTTGAGCTTGAGGTAGGTATAGTTCGGGATCGCCATAAACTTGGCGTAGCATGGCCTCCCAAAGATCGCGTGCTAGTACCCCTCGAAGTCTACCACATCAAAGGTGAGGATCTCGGTACGGAAATTGGCGCGGGTTCCGAACGTGACGGGCAGGTCGATCTGCCCCAGGGGGGCCACCTACTTCCCCGGGATGAACCCGTGGAAGGGGGACCCAGTTGGTCGGAGCTCTGACCTCGGGATCTTCATGTCATCCAGGGTGGTGATGTACATGATGTTGAGGTCGGAGCCCCCGTCCATTAGGACCTTGGACAAGATGGAGTTGGCAATGATCGAGGCCACCATGAGACGAAGCCTCCTAGGTGCCCCGATGTGGTAGGGGTGATCCATCCTATCAAAGATAATTACCGTGTCCGACCATTTCAGGTAGGTCGGGATGACGGGGTCAGCACTCAGTACCTGCCTGGTTGTGTTCTTCCTTTTGCGGCTCCCCTCGAAGTCGAAGCTGCCGAAGATCATGAGGCAATCCCTAGGCTCGAGGAAGGTTTCCTCCTCCCCCGCGTTGACGTCAGCGTCCGGCGGTTGCTTCCCTTTTGCACTGACTTTGAGGTCGCCCCTCAGGTAGCGCTTCATGAGGTCACAGTCCTTGTAGAGATGCTTCGTGGGGTAGCTGTGGCTTGGGCACAGTCCCTCGAGAAATTTCTCAAAGTGGTCGCGGGTGGGTTCCCCCCCCCCCCCTTCTGCTACTTGCCGGGGCGGTCAGCTTCCGCTACAAGGTCGCCCTCGTGGTGTTTATTGTTCTTCTTCATCTTGCCTTTGTGGTGGGAGGGACCGCCTCCTGCCTCGCCGTCACGCCTAGCGGCGCCTTTCCCCTTGTCAAAGATCGCGACCACCGCCTCCTCTCCGGAGGTGTGGTTGGTAGAGATGTCCAGTAGCTCCTTAGTGGAGCGGGGCTTGGCGTACCCGAGCTTGTGGACGAGGGTCTCACACATGGTCCCCGAGATGAACGCCTCAATCACGTCGGCGTCAACCACATCAGGCAGCTCGTTGCACTGCCGGGAGAAGCGGCAAATGTACTCCCAGAGTGTCTCCCTCGACTTCTGCTTACAGTTCTTGAGATCCCAAGAGTTGCCGGGTCGGGTGTAAGTACCCTGGAAGTTGCCGATGAAGATCCAACGAAGGTCGGACCAGCTGTGGATGTAGTTCGGTTGGAGGTACTCCAGTCACGCCTGCGTCGAATCTGTGAGGAAGATTGGCAGGTACTAGATGATAAAGTCGTCATCGTTGGCGCCACCAACCTGGCAGGCGAGCCAGTAAACTTCAAGCTAGACGCTGGGATTCCTGTCCCCAGTGTATTTGCTAATATTGGTCGGAGCGCGGAAGCGCTCAGGGAAGGGAGAGAGCGTATCCTCCTCCCGAACGCCTTCGAGCCCAGGCCATCCGAGGTCAGGGAGCACGAACGCTCGTAGTAGCGGTCACGATGGCCGTGGTGGTCTTCACAGTCGTGGTGACACTGTCGGTCGAACTTCGCTCACTCGCGGCGTCGTGCTTGTATGATGCGCCACACGTCATTAGCGCCGCCTAGGCGGCGGGTTGCAGTGGCGCCCTTACCCCTTCCTCGAGCTGGCCGGCTCCTTGGCGACTTGCTGCGGCAGCATCCAGTGCATGGGAAGCCTGGGAGGCCACCCGCGCTTCATGTGCGGTGGCTGCTGCTCGCCTCCTGCCTCCGCTAGAGGGAGCTCTCTGCCTGCTGGACCGCTGCTGTCTCGAGCAACCCCTTGAGCTCGCAATGAATATGTAAGCCCTCAGGGTCCTGCGGCTCGGGGATCGAGCGTAGGATCATCGCCGCGGCAGCCATGTTCTGGATGGCCCGCGAGAAGTGGTGGACACCATCCTCGTCGCGCATGATTTGCTGATGCACGCGGCGTGAGCGGCCGCGGGCTGTGCCGCCCGCTTGCTCACCTCGCTGTTTACTCAGCTCAATGTGAACGCGCTCCAACCACGCGCGATGGTTGTCCAGCTCCACCCCCTTGGTGGAAAGGCGTTCTGCCTTCTCGTGGAGGTAAGCCTCTCGTTGCTCGGCAGTGAGCTGGTGCGACTGGGGGTGCTGATCCCTAGGCAGGGTGTGGGCAGCTAGCTCCACCATGAAGCACTCCCGTGACAGGTTGTCACGGTGCATGATCTCTACCTCTGACGACGAACTGCTCACGGAGCGAGCCTCCATCAGGTCATGGAAGAACGCCGACACATACTCTGCCGCTCCCACGAACGTAGGGTTCACGGGGGCGGGGTAGAGACGGTGCTCGAGCTCCAGCTGGAAGAGCTGGGCAGCGTCCCAGAGACCATACAACAGCTAAACCGTAGGGTCCGAGAACTCATTCTCTAGGGAAGCGAGGCCTCCCCCGAGAGCTGGGTGAAGACGTTGGCCAGCGCATAGAAGGTGCACTGGCAGGCCTCCGGCTCAGGGTTCGCCTCGAGATGGGCATCGATCTGACGCGCTAGGGCGTCACCATCGATGGGCAGGACGGCAAGGTCGCAATAGGGAGGCTCCCCCGCCAGCTCAGGCTAGATGGGGAGCTCCTCCTCGAGGAGGTGTAGCTGACCTAGCTGGTCAGCGATGAAGTCCAAGCTCCTGAAGTGGAAAGCATAGGCTAGGAGGAAGCTGGGAACGGGCCGTAGCTCGCCCCCAGCGTCGATGAGGAACTCCAGGCTCCCGAAGCGAATGGTGTCGCCCGGGATGGCGCCACTGCCGGCGCTGAAACTGAAGGAAGCCATTGAAAGCTAGCGAGGAATGCGCGGCCTTCCCTACCTGGTGCGCCAACTGTCAGTGTTTCGTACCGCCGACTAGTGATTATACGCCGCACTCTCCTCACTTCCGATGGCCAGCACACAAGAGACAATGAGTTATACTGGTTCAGGAAGATCCCTACATCCAGTTTCGGTAGGAGTCGTGTTCCTTGGATCGAGTGCACTGGGCTTACAATGGGGTGCTTGTAAGCAAGCGGTGTGTGGGTGCGTGTATGTGCATGAATGAAAGCGTGAGAGAGAGAAGGAAGGCCCGATTCCCCTTATATAGGTCAGGGACTGGACAACAATGTTGAGAAATAGAGGGGGGTCCCCGACCTCAGAGGTTAGGAGTGGGGTCCCCGACCTTAGAGGTCAGGAGTCGCGACGTGGTCGGCTCTGCCTTGAACCAAGGGGCCTCCTTGTCCTGTCCTCTTGGTCGGACGTGATCTTCACATGCCCTGTACGGTGGCTCCTGTGTGGCATGGGCTGCTTGCCTGACCTGCTTCCGCAGCGTGTCCCGTCTCGTCCGCCAACCCCGTGGCAGCGAACGGGGCAGAAGCGGCCATTGACGTCCATACCGGAGATGAGTGGGTGAGCCCTAGTCGGTGGCCTAAGTGGGCCGTGCTGCTTCCCTCCGGCTTTCCCAACCTCCTTAGTGTGCTCACGGCCAATCCACGCCGTTACGACTGATGCTAGGTCCCGCCTTGCCTATGGGCCTGTACCGGGTCTGGCGTGGTGGTATGATCTTGATCCTGACGGGTCGCCCTAGCGGTGAGGGTGATGATGACGTTGGGGCACATGGGCATGTACGACCGCGCGTGGCCTTGTCCTGCAAACTGTACTAGGCGGTCCAAGGGGTGTAGCGTCACCCTTGGACCCCTCGGTTAAAGGTCAGCTCCCTCCATCGGACATGTCCCCGCGTGGAGTGATCAAGGAGGCTACGCCCCGCATTTAATACCTCCGATACGGCGCAGGTCTTCCTGAATCAAGGAGTGGGTGAGGTGTTGTGGGCCCTTGCAAGCCCCGCCTCCGATCTGGTTAGACTGGTGGGTTGTGACCTTCAACTCCCGACCAAGGAAAGTTGGGAGGTGAGCCACAGCGTCCCCTGGACCACCCTTAGTTTGCTTCTTCGCTGTTGGATCCTTGGTCTTTTTGCATCTGGCTGCTTGAACCTTCCTGACTGTACCCATCAATTTGTAAAATATTAGATCGCGAATAATAGTAGCGATCCAGGGCTAAAATGAAAAGCCTTGGATCGCCATTTTTGAACTAGGCCCTCCCTCCTCTCTTTCCTCCCATCGATTGGGCGGCGGAGCTCCGGCGATCCCCGCCCGCGTCGGCCATCGAATCGGAGCGGGAGAAGCGCTTCTGCTTTGGAATAGATTCATCACCCGCTTCCGGAAGGCGTGCTGGCCGCGGAGAGAGGTCCTCTACCTCCCCTCTCTCTGGCGACGCGGCCCTCCTGCGGTCCCCTGCCCCAGCCCAGTCCTGCTCCGCCCGCCGCAAGACCACTAAGCGCCGCCGCCGCCGCCGCCGCCACCGAGCGTTCGTCCAGTCATCCCGTGAGATCGGACGCGCACGGCGCATCCCCCATCTGGTGCCCGAGGCGGCAGCTCCGGCGCCGAGAACGTGGCCGGCCGGATGGACGACGCTTCCAGGCCACCAACTCGGTCACAGACAACTGCTGCATACGCCGCTCGGCATGACTGAGCCTGATGCTGCAACAGGGAATACAGCTGCAATTTTTTTCTTCCCTTTTTACTAGGGTAATGAATTAACTCCAATTCTCAACCGAATCTTTTTCAGCAGATATAGCAATGATTCTTGACGCCACATCTGCGTTGCATTGGATCGTGATCTGCTAATGCATCGGACAGTGCCTAGCTGAAAAGTGAAGGTCAAGAAAACGACGAGGCGATATGGTTAACCAAAGCCTGAAACTGAATGCATCAGTCACGACGATGACATGTGTCAGATGTGATCTCAGGAAGACCGGAACAAGAGAGGCAAAAGCAACACTGAGGTCAGCACTCAGCAGTCGGCAGGCACCACAATTGCAAAGATAACTTCAGGAAAATGAGCACTCGAATTATGCTCAGATTGTTGTCCACACGAATGCTGGCGAGTAGAATGGATTCAAGAAAATGAATGCAGAAAGAAAACACAGGAACCAATGCTGATCAGCGATCATTCACTAAACCGAGGAGCTCTACCGGGGATCGGAAGCACGCAAGAACAGCCGCTGAGAACTACTGCCACGAGAAGGGCAGCGACGAGGAGGTGCCGTCCGAGGAGCCCTCGCCACCACCGCCACTGGCGCCGCCGCCGCCGACGTGAAACATCCCGCCGTAATTCATCTCGTTGTCGTTGGAGCCCAGCACGGTGTTCAGCTGCGGATGCTCGCCCTCCACCACGGGGCAAGAGGGGAACCCGGCCGTGGCCGCGACGGCGGCGCCGCCCGCGGAGGCCTGGGGGCGCGAGAACCACGACGAGCTGCCGAACTGCAGGCCCGACACCACGGGCTGCGCCATGGGCACGTGTTCAGTGGGCCGGACCATCCTGCTGACGTCGATACCGGAGGAGTTCGCTGGAGCTGACAGAAGAGAGAGAGCACAATCCGAGTCGAGCACACGGGTCAGCCCGTCGGAGAACATCTTGCCGCCGGTGCTGCTCTCGGGAGGTGCTGCCGCCTTGAGGACCGGCTGGCGAGCTGAAGCCGGGGCCTCCAGCACGACGCCGGTGGCGAAGCTTATCTCGCCCTCCTGCAGGAAAGGGAAGCGTCGGCCTTCTTTGGCGTAAGCAGACGACGCGCCGACGAAATGCTGCCTGTTGCTGGTGCCCAGAGGGATTTGGTGGTGAGTGTAATATGGACTCTCCTCTGTTTTGATTACGCCCGGCCAGTTCGCATCAAGCCTCGGTGCTGCAAACGGTGAGAATCGTGTTCCTGAATATGAAAGAAATGCTGATTAGGTGATGACTGACGAGGCAATGCAGCTGCCAGCAGCTAGACATACATTTGGCAGCATAATAAATCATAAATGAGTAAATTAATATTGTTCTCGGATCATTTAATGTGAATCAGATACTTCTTGTAGTTCTACATGCCAATTTGTTTATCTTATGTATGAACTCATATGGACTGTTGATTAAGTTGCGGTTCTTCAAGCTCCAGAGGTAGTGAAGAACAGTGTGTCAGTATATAGAACAAATCTGAAGCAAAGCAACATATAAAAAGTGGTGCTGTAGGGATCTATAGGATCTTGAAAGCATTAGAAGGACCTTGCATCAAATATGAGGACGCAATTGGCAGAAACAAAAGAGCTTCCTAATGGGCCAAAATTTTAAATGTGTGAAAGGTAGTTCATAGCATGGAGTCATTAGTGTATGCAGGGAAATGGCTCAATAGAGCAAAAACTGTGTAACATGGACACATGGTGGACTAGCATCCTATGAACCAAGTTTCAACTCTGCAACATGTTAAAGTGCTAGGCAACCTCAAAAGTTTAAAAGAGCAGAGGCAGAGGCAGAGGGGCAGAGTTGAACCTCTGGTTTTTTTTCCATGTTTCATGTATGTGCAGACCTATTTTACAGTTTTGTTTTCTTTTCCTTTCCAGTAACGTATGCAAATTCTGAAGATGTATCTGAACCATGTGCAGACTCAAGAAACAGAGAAAATTGGTAAAAAAAGAAGAAGAAAACCTTGTTGACTCGCCATGAAGCTTGCAGAAGCCATGGTATCTGGTTGTGGCTTCCTGCGGCGGCGATTGTGCCCATCTAGGCGCTTTCTACAGCTGCGCTTGGTGTCATCAAACTCCCCAAGTAAGTGAAACCTGAACATAAACTCCTGATGAGACTACTGAATTGAGTTAGGCAAATGAGAAAGTTGCTCTTAGTGGGGAAAAAAACTTAGTGGAAAAAAATGAGAAAGTTGCTATGTGAATATGCTAACAGCATCTCTCTTGACAAGATGCTTGTCTATTAAGGACCAGCAGCTCATCAACACACAAGGATATGAAAATAATCAACGTGATAAGTGCCTAATTCATGTAGAACCTTGATGACATGGTGCCAGTTATTCTACAGCCATTGCAGATTTTGTGGCAGTGTAGTTTGCCGCTTTCATAAACATATGACCTTGAATACGACATAATTGATCAGGACCACAGGATTGTCATTGACAATATGAATTATTTATACCTGTACTTTTTTTAATTTATAAACAAAGAAGATACTCCTAGTTTGGATTTTTCAAGTGGGGCGGATAAGATGGTCCTGCATAGTTAGGCACATGATCTAATGCTATATGACAATGCTCCTTACTATAAAGAATCATCAAGATAATTATTGTCAGAAGATTTAATGTACTGTGCACATATGCTTGTAATAGTTAATACACAGCACACCAGGGACCAATGTTCCTATGTCAATGAATCCATTCAGTGCTGAGAGACTTGTCTTCGATATTATCTATTGGACCAAAGAACTGTCCAAGCCAGGAAATATTGAAAGACCTGTTTGAACTTGGACCACAATATAGTGCAGTCAAACTACACAGATAGAGACTGACGGTTTCATTCTCCAAAGGGATAAGAACGCTGGAAATTTTGTTTGCACACTGACTGTCACTTATAATCTATAAAGTCTGCAATTTGCACCAAAAGACAAAGTAATCAATGATTGAGAATTGTCCCCACCGAGTAAAATATTCGCAGATAATAAGCAGAATATATGACGGGAGTATCACATTAGCACCCTCCATCATGTTATAGTGTTAAGGTCCACCACAACAGAGAGGGACCGTCTGCCATGGATCAGCAAGACAAAATTGGGCACCAACACAGCTGTACTATAAAGTTGACGGAGCTAAGATCGCGAATGTAGTGATACTTCATAATGCCAAAATTCAATTACTATGAGACAAAAAGAGCCGGATGGTTCAGGCTGAAATAAAAGAATACAGCCAGTGACACAACACCGTTTGAAGATTGAACAAATGAACTGGGAATTTTTTTGTTATATGAATGCTCAGAAATGTAGCTGAAATTTGTGCATGCCCAGAAAAACCATGTTTACTGCCGTTGCTAGCTCAGAAGCACAAATGCCAAAGTGGAACAAGGTGAAAGCACAAGGCAGGGCCAGGCGGCCCTAAAACACCTGAGAATAAGAGAAACCTCATTTTGGGATTCATACATGGTCCTTTCAGAGCACAGAAATGGCCCAGAAAATGCTTTGGGTATAGGCGAGGTCCATCATAAACCTCTTTCAGCAGTACTAGTACTAGCTTTCTGTGTATGGGCATGGGCACAATATCTGCAGAGATAAGAGATACTAGTATAGCGCCTTTGCCCTTCCACTCAAACAGGAGTAGGCAGTAGCAGATGTGGTAGGCCAGCAGCTGCCGCCTGAAATGATGGTAAACCAAAGCCGGCTGTACGCGGGTTCAGATTCAGCGCCATCTCCAAAGGGATTGCTTGGCAGGCCCACGCGGAGAGGGAGAGGGAGAAAAAAAAATGAGCACCCTGTCGCCGCCATAGCATCGACGACGGAAAGAAAAGCCTCAGGACTCAGGAGCTCACGTCGATCCGCCCGTTTCCACCCGCCAAAGCGCAGCTCGTCAGTCAGGCAATCATGCTCAGGGACTCAGGGGAGAGCGTCGCGTCGTCGACTGGGCACTGTGATCTTGGCCGGGCAGACGTTTGGGGAGCAGCTGCCTACTTTGCCAGCAGCGTTAAGTCTCATCAGTCATCAGCGCGTCAGAAAGTGAAGAGCTGAGCACGCAGTGCAGGAGCAGCGCAGGGGAGGCCGGAGGAAAAAGGAAAAGCCGTGGCAATAATTCAGGTAACGCGAGTTGCCAAGCTAAAGCGTAACAGGAGGAAACGAAAACTCCTGGCCGGGGCGGCTACAGTGGTGGTAGGGATCGAAGGAATTTTCTTGGAACCAAAAAATACTGGAAAAGGCATGCCGGAAAAGGTAAAGTTGTGCATCCTTGAAACGAGACAGGGAGAGAGAGCGAGAGCTCTGCTGCTAGACAGGCTCCTCTCCTCCTCCCGTGGGGAAGCGAGCGAGGAAGAAGAAGATGCTGATCCCCGGCTACTGATGAATTTTAACGGGTTGGAAGCAATCGGATAGTATATGCATTTTGTCTGATCGATTGTGTACGTACGGGGTGGCTAAATTGATGGAGGCGTCAGCTTGTGGTGGGGTTAGTTACCTGCTGCACTGCTGGCAGAAGCGCATCTCGCGGCCGGCGACGACGACGACGGGGGTCTTGGAGTGCGCCTCGCACACCTTGTGCCGCCGGTGGTAGTCGCGACACTTGCTCAGGTCCGCCGTGCACCCCTCCACCGCGCACGACGGGCACTGCTGCTGCTGGTGGTGGTGCTGCGGCCCCGCGCCGCCCCCCGGGCGCGGCCGCTTCGCCGGCGCGCCGGGCCCGGGCGACGACGAGCCCGCCGCCGGCGCCACGGGGGCCTTCCCCGCCGCGGCGGCGCGCTCCCTGCGGCTCGGCGCCGCGCCGAGCTCGCACTCGCCCAGCCCGCCCAGCTTCAGGTCCACCGAGCACTCGGCCGCCCCGGGCGGGCGGTACGCCGTGGCGGCCGCATTGCCGTGCCCGCCAGACGGCCCCACCGCCGCCGCCGCCGCGCCGCCCGCGTGGTCGTGCTCCAGCTCCGCGAGGTCCCACGCGCCCGGCGCCTTGAGATCCCAGTCCATGCCTCTGCTCAGCTCAAGCTCTCCTCTAGCTTAGCTACTGCCTGCCTAAGCTGTCGCCGTCCAGTGCCTCTCACACGCGCTCGAGTGGGCGGCTACCTCCGGCAGCTCCTGTCCCTCTCATTCCGCGGGCATTTTCTTGCAAGTGGCAGTGGCAGGACACTGGATCTACTGGTTAATTGGCGTACGAAACGAGCGCGTCCAGATCGAAGAAGCACAAGCTCCCAACCCAAACACACGCTGCAATTCAGCAAATGCAACAAGTGATTGAGAAAGAGAGAGACGGGAGGCTGTGATAGGAGTGAGAGAGAACTGAGGCGTGAGGTGAAGCTGCCGCTGAGCCGAGAAGAAATGGAAGGTGCAGTGTATAGATAGCAGCAGCCAACAAAGATTTGCAGCAACAAAAGCGAGGCCCGAGAGGCCAGGAACTGGGGGAGGGGAGAGGGTAGCAGTCAGTACTTGCAGAGACAACTGCGACTGTAGCAAGGGAGTGTGTGCATGAAAAGAGACGGAGAGGGAGGGAGAGAGGAGGAGGACGAGGAGAGGAGTCGAGGAGGAGGGCAGCGATATTATTACTTGCCACCACGGTGGGGCCGCAACCTTTCCATCCCTGACAGGTATTCTAAAGGAGGAACAGTGGGGAGGGGCCCCACCGCCATGTTCACACTGCCATGCAAGGTGGCGTCGCGCCACAATTATGGGGGGGGGGGGGGGGGGGGGGGGGGGGGTGGCGCTTGGCTTGCCTTGCTTGCCGTAGACAACTCTATTTTTCCTCTCTAGCTCCCTACTGCTACTGAGATTGCAACCCATTTTTTTTTGTCCCAAAAAGAAGTGGATTATTGCATTGCAATAGTTGCATTTGCAGCTCGCAAAATCATATAAAATTGCTCTGAGTGCCGTCTGATCAGGACGGGTTTATGTTTATCAGCAGCAGCAGTGCAGCACCATTTGCTGGCCTCATCAGCCTACTAACCCCACTTTTGGTCTTGGGCAGCTTAGAATAATCCCTACATCACCAAAAGCCCGGTCACCGGTGCTGAAGTACTGATTGGGGATGAATGTTTCCGAGTTTGGCCGCGCATGAACCACACATTCTGCATTTCTGCCCCCACTACAAAAGATCTCGGGTTTTTTTTATGCCGCCGAACTGCACTTGGAGCCCATTGTTTATTGGCTTTGCTCCTCATAGTCCTAGTCTATTGTTATTGTATATTTTGTTTCTTCTCTTGCAATAGAAAGAGAGGGCTAGTTGAGGGTTTCATGTGATGATGTTCCATGGCAGTATGGCACTACTGGGAAAAAAGAAAAAAAAAGAATTGGGAAAATGGGAGGAAAAGGGAGATAGGTATGGCTTGGTTTGGGTTTGGTGAGGGTGGTGGTGGGTGGGGTTTGGATGGGAGCGGGGGAAACAAGACCCCTGAGTGACGTGGCGCGCGTCCGCTTGCTCTTTCTAGCTCTCCCGGCCCGTAGGCCTTTTTGTTTTCAGAACCGGCGATAATGCCTGCGTGCGTGCATGGCGTCGTGGGTTCGTGACGGTGAGGCCATGTGATGGATCGGCCGGCGGCCCGGCGCTCCCCTTTTCCATGCGTTTCAGTGTGAAAAAGGAGGCCGGAACGGCTAGCCGGCCGCTCCCAGCTTTTTTGCCAAAAATGAAGGTGGCACGTGGCGACGAGGAGCTGCGGACTGTGTGGAGAGTGGAGTCACTGCTGTGTCATTGTGTGCTGCCATGCTATCATTCAGGTGGGCTTCCCCCCGAACAGTGTGAAAATACCTCAGCTCGACTGCATGGGCATGGGCCAACGAGCTAGTAGAGGCCAGGAGCTCGTATGTAGCGACTTGGGCTGTGTAGCCTAGCGTAGCGAGGTGCCGAGGTCTGCCACCTCGACGCCGTTGCCGCCGTGCGAAGCTAGGGAAGGGAACAGCGGCGCGGCGCCCGGGGCTGACTTCACGGCCGAGGATCCCGGCTTCCGGCGGGGCTCGCCGCCGGCCGCCCTCGTCGCGGTCGCCGACCGACCGCACGAACAGGCGCCGTGAACGAGAATGACGAGCTGCGCTACCGGCCAATTCGAGCTCGGGCGCGTGAATGCGTGATGCGTGGGGCTCTGGCCGGCCGTGTCCCGTGGAACGGTGTGGCGCCGTGGCGGACCCCGGCCGCCGTACACCGTACCTCCCGTGACGTCACCGTCGAAAAGTCAACGTGTTTGCGCCTGGCTACTGTCTACTAGCCTACTAGACTAGGAGGCAGGTGCGCCAAGAAGCACAGGCTGACAGCCTGACAGGAGGCTAGCAGCGCCTGCTACGCATGTGGTGGCCTTCAGCCTCGAAATTCAGGCAGTGGAAAACGGTTCTCAGATCACGGTGTAAAAAAAAACGAAAAGGATGCCTGCCTGAGGTAAAAAAAAAACTTTTTTACTACTACATTGGAGTGTGTTACTAGTAATAACGTTTTGACGGAGATGTTTGTGACTCGAGAACTCAGTTGATACAAAACCATGGCCCATGAGCACCACTCTGACACTCAACAATAAAAAACACACACGTACAGTCCGGTGGCCAGGCTACTACAGTCCGTGGAGGAGCACCATAAACCACCTTGCCTGAGATGGAACAAGGTACGCGTACGGGCGCTTTCCCGGATCTAGAAACAACACGCCACCATCAACACCACCAACGACGCTCGCAAGAAATGCGAATCCACGGGCAGTCAGTACCACGCCGCCGTACGTACCTCGACGCCGGTCCCGATCGATCAAGCCCTGCCCGGCGGCATTACATGCGATCCATCCAACAACATCGACACACGTACAGTACACGCACTAGGGTCAGCAGCTCCTGCCTCCTGCTGCTGTTGCGACTGTACTGCCCCCTTTTCTGTGGTCCTTAATTGCATGCCCTCCGATCCTTGTGCGCAATCAATCAAAGCTCGTCGTCGGATCAGATCATCTCGCTGGTTTTGGCAGCTGCATGCGTCCCCAATGTTTTGCATGGGACTACGTGAAAAGTAGATGTGAGATCCTACGTACAAGAATCCATGGGGTAAGTAACCTATGCGTGCAGTGAAGCTAAGGATCTTTGTTTGCGTGGTGTAATCTTATGCTGTTTGGGACAGTTAAAACCCTCAGCAAAGCGAATTTGAAGACCTCGATCGTCAAGCGCGTGTAGCTAAAGCTTACTGAAAACGAACCATCTTGCAGGGTGATGTCTTTGTTCTGACTTCTAACAGGAACACTGTGTGGTTTTCTTGTCACGTGTGGCGCTGAGGTTGAGAACGTGATTGATTTGCTGCCAAAATTTTGGCATGCCAGAGTTTTGGCGAGCTATTTTTTTCCCACCGTTTGATTTGTTAACAAAATTTGACAACTTCTCCTATTTATCTTACCAAAATATTGGCAAGTTTTTTGCCCAACTTTGACATGTCCAAAGTTTTAGCAAAGCAACCAATCAGGCTCTGAGCGCGGCGGTTGAGATCGATGACAGGCACCGCACGTTGAGATGACACAAAACCATGATGTGTCCATCCATGGATGATTATCCACATCTGACTGTTGCATTGCTTTGCCCAGAGAGTGTGGGAGATCGATGAACTAAACAGCGATGGCGGCTTCGATCCCTCTGCCGGCAGGTATCGATAGGCGGCGGAGCTGTATTTGATCCAATCAACCAATTCCTTGCCATTCATCAGTAAGAAAATTGAACTGAAAGAGCATATGTTCCTATAGGGTTCTGGTAAAATCTCTTGGGAGAGAAGAAGGTCCTTACCGGGACCTGCAATCATGCTGCACGCACCGAAAAGAAAGGTACTCCGTCTGCGCGTACGACGGAGTTGAGATCTTTTTGACAAAAAAATCGACGACGACACCCAACTCTTCTCTCCAGACCTTTTCGGCAAGAGAGCGAATGGTGAAGAAGCCGCTGGCCAACGTCTAGATCTACATGGCATAGCTCGAAAAGATCTCGGCACTCATGGCCGGCACAGCCTCGCGCTCGCCGGCCCAGACGGACGGATCGAGCCTTCAATTCCCTGTTGCGTGCCGGCCTCGACCTCGCTGGCGGCGACAGCGCCGGGACAACGACGCTTCACTTGGTCACTTTCGTTCGGACCCCCCCACGGGCGTGACGCGACAGGGGAAGAGGGAGGGGGGTTGTGTGACTGCGCCCCAGCTGATTGGCCGACCTGCAGATGAAGGAAAGTCTGGGCAGTTAATGGCTCCTCCATCGCTCTCTCGTTTTGGGTAGACACCTAGCTAGTAGGGCTGGTACAGTAGCTATAGTACGCTAGGGTAATAAATTGTGAGCGTGATTAGCTGTTTGTGATTTGAGATCTACTAGGTCCCTTTGGATCCACCTAGGAGGCTAGGACCGTGGAATTTAGGTTTTACTGCAATCTCAATCTCCATATAGTTCATACCAATCCAGATCGTAACAATTACACATGCTTTCTCCCTCTAGCCCTTTCTAGCTTGTGGACTGCAAAAGATGTACACAACCTTCTAGTGATAATCACCATAGTGTCATTGTCATAAAACACCTCCCCCTATATATTCCCCATCCCAGAATATAGCTACATTTAGGGTGTGTTTGGTTCTAAAGACGAAGTGAGACGGGACAGAATGATCCCGCTTCGTCCCACATTTGATTTGGACATGGGTGGGACGCAGACATCCCTACGAGGAAATATACCCTCCAAATGAGGGATGCCCCCGTCCCACCAAAACGAGCGGATGGGGCCATCCCACTTCGCCCCCATCACGCCTGTCATCTCCCTTCGTCCGCGAGAGACCAGGCTAAGCGAGCCAGCACGGCCGCCGGGATGAGGCCAGCGCGGCCGACCGGTATCTCCGCCGCGGGGCCAGCTCTCCCTGGCCGCTAGGAGAAGAGGAGGCGGCAGAGCTCCATGGCGGGGCTTGGGGGAGAAGAACAGGGACAAGCAGGAAGAAGAAAGGATAAGGCTCTTGAAATGACATGTGGGGTCTATTTTTAGATGACATGTAGGGTTAACGGTGTTAAATTCACCATCCATCCCATTTTCTCAATTTCTTGTACCAAACATAGAACTGGGATGAACCCATCCCATTTTCTCATTCTGAACCAAACACGAAATGAGACCATCCCATTCCAAAAAATAGGGGCGGGACCATCCCGTCCCACCTTGTCTCTAAACCAAGAGTTTTCTAAAATTAACCTTTTAACTTTAACCAATAATATCTCTAAAAGTAATTTATTTGAAATAAAGAAGTTACATATTATAACAGTCTAGCATCATTTTTATGGTACTAGTCTTTATAATTATTTCGCTATTCATAATTGATGTTTAACTTTGAAAAAAACTCTAATTAAACATGGCTATATTCTGAGATGGCAGTCAGAATTGTTTTTTTTTTGGACACAGGGAGCAGTGAACTAGAGTGCCCCCCCCCCCCCCCCCCCCCCCTAGCGGAGTCAACTTGCTAACTTTATGTATGTTCATGTCATACAGTCTTTCTAGATAACTTCTCCAATAATCAAACTATTCCCGCTATCCATGCATGCTTCTTTGTTGGTCGCCTGCATCTTTTATCAATGATTTGCAGACTGTAGCATTACTCTTTGTTATAAACAGCCAGCATTTCTCTCCCCTCATCCTTTCTCTCTTCCATATAGATAAAAGAGATATGACGTGTCATGTACCTTATAAACAGCATAGAAGACGACCTAGGACTTGCAGTAGATCGGTAAAAAACTACAGAAAAGAAAATATATCGAAGAGCTGTAGGTAGCTACACTGGCGGCGGCGGGCTCCAAGAAGACATTGCGTTGATGGGATCCTCCAAGCAGGCCACCACGGGTGAGAAACTGAAAACGATGGCAACAACAGCTACGTTACCGAGCTAGCGTGGTCCTGCAGCTACCAGTATCGGCCCATCCCCCGTCCCCGGCTTTACTGTGCCTGATTGTGCAAAGGTAGCTTGTAGCTAGAGCTAGGAGGCCGCTGTAAATTCTTACTGAAACAGTAAAAGCAGAGGTAGAAAAGTGGAAATTAAAACTCGACGGCCCTCGCGTAGTAAAAGCAGAGGTAGATACAAAAAACTAGAAATGAAAACTCGACCGCCTGCACAGATCGTGCCGTACCGGTACCGCCTTGATTTGAACATCGAGCACGCGCATGCGGCATGCCTAGCTGGACAACGACACGATCGAGGAATCGCGCTAGCTACGCGAACGGCGAGCTCATGGTCATGGTCTCGTGGAGCCATGGTGGTGTCGTCATGGCGCATGATGAGCGCGGCGGCGGCAGGCACGCACGTAGTCGATCATCCTCGATCGGACGGCGACGGTCGACATGCCGTCTGCCGCCAGGCAGGCCAGCGACGGAATGTCGACGTATCGGTGGGGGGAGTATGAGCGTGGGTGTTGGAGTCGGACCACGTATGTCTACGTACCGTACGTATGATTGTACGCAGGCAGATCTGGCGGGCGGCCGGCCGGCCGGCCGGGATCCGATGCCCATGCGTTCCGCACAGGAGACAGGGGTACAGGGCGCTGCGTCTACGTTGTCCGTACGCCTGCCGCCGTGGAAGTTACCATGCGGCCGTCGTGTTCCCGGCGCCCGCGGCCCACGTACGGCCTCCACCACGGCTCCATGCGCACGTGAGGCGCACCCAGGCTCGGAGCGGGGGGTCCCGGTGCCGTGCCCCCACGCGGCGGCGTGGCTGGGGCTGGCTGGCTGTGGCTGGCTCGTAGTAGTACCTACCTCCTCCGCGCAGCCAATCCAGCCGGCCGGCCGGCCCGGTGTGGTCCACGGCGGCCGCGCCCACGCCCACGCCCGCGCGCGCCCGCCTCCATTGCAATTCTTCAACACATCCAGATTGCAGAGAGGCCATGTGGCGGTGCGCCGTGCTGGTCCAGGGCTAGCTACCGCGCTCCCGCCGCTCCCCGCTCCCGTGTCCTGTCCCGTTCCGCCGCGACACGGGCGGATGGGCTATTTGGCGCCTGCCACGGGGGAGCCCCGGTTGGTCCACGTGCGCCGGGCGCGCGCCCGCCCCCGTGCTCTCTGCCCTGCCGCCCGGCCGCGGGCCGCGCGCGGCGCACCTGGACAACGGCCAGCGGGCGCGGGGGCATGCCGTCGTGGCGGCCAGCTGCCTCCCCCGCCGGTCCAGGCCGCCGGCCGGCGACAGAGGCAATGACATTGACGACGACGAGCTCGGAATCGGCTTTACGGCGTGGCTTCGCACGGTAAGACCCCGGCGTGTACAGGAGGTAGATCTGTGCCGAGGCTAAACTAGAAAGAGGACTAGTTGCCACGCTGCTTGGCTTGCAAGTACAGGGGCAGAGGCGGGCGTACGAGGGGCTGCTCGTGTCGGGGGGGCGGGGCCGGCGGCCGGGGCTCCAGGCTCCAGCGCTGCCCCGCCACGTTCAATGCCGCTAGCCCACGGCACTTGAATGCCCTAGTGGTTACGGCTTCGCTGCTGCGCGCTTTTGCGAGGAGGGAGGCACTGTTTGCTTTTGTCTCGCATAGTTGCGCGCCACCGCTACCTTCATACGAGAGCAGTTATGCCTTCTGGCTCGTCGCGTTAGGGATGTTTGGATACACCCTCCTAAACTTTAGTACCTGTCATATCGGATGTTTGAATACTAATTAGGAGTATTAAATATAGTCTAATTATAAAACTAATTGCACAGATGGAGTCTAATTCGCGAGACGAATCTATTAAGCCTAATTAGTCCATGATTCGACAATGTGGTGCTACAGTAACCATTTGCTAATGATGGATTGATTAGGTTTAATAGATTCGTCTCGCGAATTAGTATAGGGGTTCTGCAGTTAGTTTTATAATTATCTTATGTTTAGTGCTCCTAATTAGCGTCCGAACATCCGATATGATCCTCCTAAAATTTAGTACCCCATATCCAAACACCCCCTTAATCTGCGTTTTACCTTGCCGGATCCTGATGCCGTGATACGACTCGTGCTTGCCCGTGGCAGCTAGCAGGAAAATTTTGCGGTATCTCGATCATACTGGCAGAGTCAGGATTTCAGGCGACCGAGCAAACAACCTATATGCACTGTCCGATCGTCACGAGTACGAGTTTATCGATAGGTCTTTATCGTGACTTTTCCTTTGTCGCCAATTCTATCTCCAAATGAACGTAATGTTTGAATTTTCCTGAACTCAATTGATCAATAATTTTTGAGTTTCTGTTAGAGGAAAATATAGAAAATATTTTTTGTTTAATTGTAGTATATATATGGGCCCAAGACTTTTCTAGGATCGGATAAAGATAGTAGAAATATAACTAAAATATTATATGTAAGTCGTGCGGTTACTAGCTTATCCATTCTATGCAGCTTTACCATTGCTTGGAAACTCCGATGGTTCGTGGCCTCTCTCGGCTCCCGCTGATTCTTGAGAACAAAATTTCTTTTTGTAATTTGGTTAGTAGAGGGAGAAACGGAAAATGATAAGTTGGCATTGATAGCGTGGGTCGGTGGGTGGTGTGAAGATATAGGACTTATGAATGATTCAATAACAATGATCTCTTTTTCCCCTTCTCTTCTTCCCCCTTCTTTCACCTCAAAAGTTAGAAAATAGAAGGGGATTTCCCTGTTCTTGTTTACGGGGAAGTAGGGGGCTCAAGCTCCCCTCCCTGATGGATCCGCTCCTGCGCTCTCCCACCACTTGCCTATTGTTGGTAGTTATTAGCACTTGGAGGATGAGGATGCCCTCTGGCATGTTTTCTTGTACGGTCTAGTGTTGTCTCGGTCAATATCAGATTTGTCTTAGATTGTTGAAGTCATATGGAATTCTCATGTAATGTTGTTTTTGAAATCTATCTTATTTTAGTTCTGAATTCAGTGGCTATTCAGCATTCGCTATTAAGACTGTATATTCTAAATCAAATTTCTCTAATTATGATATAGTTTCTGAAAACTATAGCAACACCTACAACATCAAATTAGTTTTGACCATGGTGACATATATTTAGGGATGTCCATCCCTCACCCAAGTGAAATGAAGAGCTTCCTCACTCAAATTTCTCAGCCATTAGATTTAAAATCGACAGCTCGGATCAACTCCCTCTCTTTCTATCTTATCCCCCCCCCCGACTCTCCCCACCAACCCCGACGTCGCCCGTTGCCTCCCCGGCGCCGTCCCTGACGCCAGCGCGGCCCGTCCTCCCACCGCCGCCCCTCCCTCCTCGCCTGCCCCTGCCACCCTCATCATCCCCGCTGCGTCACCGGTGCTGATGAGGCCCGCCCTCCTACCGCCGCCCCTCCCTCCTCGTCCGCCCCACCGTCCACCATCACCCTCTCCGTCTCCAGCGGCTGGTGCCGCCGGAGACACCACCGCCGTCTCTACCACCACCGCCCCTCCCTCCTCGTCCGCCCCACCGTCCACCATCACCCTCTCCGTCTCCAGCGGCTGGTGCCGCCGGAGACACCACCGCCGTCTCTACCACCACCGCCCCTCCCTCTGCCGTCGTCGGCTACGCTGCCCCCGCCCCGGCACCGCCCAACCGCTGTCCACCATCGCCCGGCCAGCGGCGCCACCGCGCCTCACCGCCCCGTGCCCGCCACCTCCGCCGGGCCAGCCTACCACCACCGGCCTTCCCTCTAGGGCCGTCAGCATCCACCCCGGAAACCCCAAGCCCCTAACCCTGAAAACCCCGAACCCCTAACCTCGACGCCCCAAATCTCGCTGGAGTTGGAGAAGAACGGGGAAATGGTGTGCGGATGGGGAGGAAGAAATAAAAAAAATTTAGGTAAGACCTCTGTTTCACCCAGGTGAGCTATAGCTTTTCCCTATATTTATCTTTATGGTGTATTTATTTGGTATCATATAGATTAATATATCTTTTCCTACAAATTTAATTAAAAGTTAGAAATGTTTGATTTAGATAAAACTAAAGTATTTTATATCTTGAAATGGATGGAGTAGTTTTGGATAGGGGATATAACGGGCAACGGTTGTGATGGCGTATCAGAATTGTGAGCCGATGAAGTTTTTTTTTTGAACGAAAGCGGCACGAGACTGTGCCTATTTTATTGATAAAGAGGGATAGTCACAACTGGCTAACCGGAAAAACAAAAAACAAAAACAAAAACGGCTATACAAGTTCTGCTGCTACACTCGTGCTAGAAGTCTCGCAAGGCTTTTTGCCCCTGCTGTAATCCACAACTTCACCGAGTACTTGATTTTTTCCAACATTGACGGTACTGATGATTCTTGGTGTCGGAAAATTTTGGAGTTCCTTTCGTTCCATACCTCCCACATGATCAGTACCGTTATGCTTTGTGTCGTGTTTCATGAAATTCCTAGTGTTGATGTGATGTTAATCCACCATTCCAGGCACGTCGTGCTTTGCAGCCATTCCTCTAGGTCTAGCCTTTCCTGTGATAACCACAAGGCCACATGTGTCTATATTCGTCTTGTGAATCTACATTTTGCTAGTAGATGGTGTGCCGTCTCCATGGTGCATCTGCATCGGGAACAAGTCGGGGCGTGGTCCCATCCTCATTTTGCTAGTCTGTCTGATGACCAGAGCCTGTTTTGTAAAATTAGCCACGCGAAGAGTTTGCATTTTGGAGGGGCCCATGTATGCAAGACGGTTGCCAGGTTGGGTGTCCTTATGCATCCGATGAATTGTGCTCTGTATGCTGAAGCCACTGTGTATTGACCGTTCTGCATGAATTTCCAAGTAATTCTATCCTCCTACCCAGGTTGTAGCTCGCATGGTCGTATTAGGCTCCATAGTGTTACGAATTCGCTTAGGTGTGTTGTAGTGAAGCCAAAGGTGTGGTTGAGGTCTCTAATCCATTTATTGTTTTGTAGCGCTTCATGCACCGTTCTTTTTTTCTTCCTTGTCCTGGCATAGAGTCCTAGGGAGAAAACCCATTCGTTGTCTTTGCATAACCTCTAAATGAAGTTCTTCCTACGTCTTCCATTAGCCTTTAGATGGAAGAACCTCGTGTTGGCGTCCCCTTCCTTGAGGTATGTTATCCTGGAGCATTGTTTTTTCCTTGTCTTTTCGATGGCTGCCCAGCCCATGAGTCGCTATTTTAATTTTCCCCTCAACCATGTTTCTACCGTTGACACTGTCCTGACATCTTGAGCCTCATCAAGGCGCAGAATGACCTCTTGGGCCATGTGCATCTTCATTCTAGCCGCAGATAGCATTGACGTGCTCCATTGTTTCAAAGCCTTAGACGTTGTGTGTAGTTTGTAGCCTAGTCTGTGGAATGGTTCTATGTGTTTGGTGGGAGTGTTCCAAGCAGTGGAGACCACCTCTTGGAAACGAGGCAAACGCACCCAGAAGTTTTCGAATTTGAACGGTGTCGAGCATCTGAGGCCTACATGGTTAGTTAGCAGCAAAGGAGAGTGGTTCGAGTGTGAGGATGATAGCGTGTGGAGGAGGCAATTGTCGAACTCAATGTCCCAACTTTGGTTGCAGAAAACTCTGTCAAGACGGACAAGTATCGGTGCCCGCCTTTTGTTACTCCATGTGAATTTTCTATTTTGTAGGTTTATTTCCTTTAGGCTGCAGTAGTTTATTGCATCTCTAAATCTTCTCATTAGCCACCGGTTGAGGTTTTTGTTGTTCTTATCTCTTGCATGGTAGATTAGGTTGAAATCCCCTAGTATCATCCATTTTGAGTCGTCGGATGGTTTCAGCGCATGCATGTGTCGTAGGAAGGCGTCTTTTTCTAGTCGTCTCGGCGGGCCTAGACCATGGTGAGTGTGAAGGTCATCATGCAGTGTATAATCGTTACATCTACCGAAATTGAGTACCGTCTGATCTTCAGGTTTTGAATATCTACTGTCGTGGCATTCCATAACAAGAGGATTCCTACTTTTGTGCCTACCGCCGGCTTGTACGCAAAGTTATTTAGCTTGTAAGCCCCTAGAAAATGAGCCAATGCGGAGTCGACGTTTTGGAGTTTCGTCTCTTGTAGGCACGCAACGTGGCATGGTGTTGATTTCAATGTTTCGTGCACTGTCAAGCATTGGGCTGCCGCGTTTAGGCCTTGGACGTTCCAAGATAGTAGTCTAAGTTTTTGTTCGACATGATGCAGCTGTATAGCACTCGCTGTGGTCGCAGTTTTGGTTGTTCATGCCATCGGATGCTGCGATTGTGGTTTTTAGTGAGTCCCTGGCGTTGGCGGGTGTCCGTTCTAGTCGCGCAGGACCTCCTCGATGGGGGCCATCTCGTCGTTGGAGATTCCTAGCTTGCACCATAAGTTCCTCTGAGCTCGTTCTGCAACCGGGATGGAAGGCTTCTTCGCTAGTCGCACACTTCTTCTTACTGCTGTCATGTCGAAGGTGCGTCTCTGTCGTGGGCGACGCGGAGCCGGGTCTTGAAGGAGGGGCGGCAGTAGGGTGCAGAACAGGGAGTTGATCACACCATGATCCTGCTGCTGGGCTTCGACGAGTCGGTCGTTGTCACTGGCCCCTTCTAGAGTGTCTTCTAGGCCCATTGGAGCCCCTACTGCGTTAGCCGTCTCCACCTGCGTGGCCTGCGTCTCCTCCTGGGCCAAGCCAATCAGGTAGGCCTTGTTCGCCTTTTGGCCCACGAGGTCCTCCCCATTCACATCCTGGGCGGCTTGCATAGCTTGAGCCGTCGTGTTGCCGGCCTCATGTGTGGCCACGCTGGCCACCTCGACGTGGCCCTGCTTCATGTTGCCCGCCCGGGCTGCGTTGGGCACGTAGCTGAGGCCCTCGACTACATGGGCGACCATCACAGGTGCGCTGGCCACGCTGCCTTGGGTCGTAGTCGCGTGGGCCTCCGCAGCCTCGTTGGCTTCAGTGGGCAGCTGGGCCACCTCAGGGGGTAGCTAGGCCGTAGGATCAGTCGTGTGGGCCTCCGCGGCCTCGTTGGCTTCAGTGAGCAGCTGGGCTACCTCAGGGGGCAATTGGGTCGCAGGATGTTTGCTTGCCTCTCCCTGGGCTGGTTCGCCGACGCCAATGAACATGTTGTCCAGTGCCTACTCGATGTCGTCCACCGTCGGCGGCGGTGGTGCCGGGAGCAGCGCCGCCCGAAGCGTGTTGAAGGTGTGAGGCACCAGAACTGGCTCGAACCAGGTTTGTTCCCCCCCATTGGCATCTACAATGCCTAGGCAGTCGACGAGCCGGAAGCCTTGCGGATGTATTCGTCAACGCCAACCATCCAGTATTTCTTCCTAGCATCCATATCCACGGGGTTAGTTTTAGCTGGCAGCATGGTGAATATCTGTTCGTGCATGTAGTTGCTCAGTGCGTTCGCCTAGGCCGCAAAGAGGGCTTGCAGCTGAGCAGTGGTCATGGCGCTCAGCCCCTCCTCGTCCATGTCGTGGCGTCATTCGTGTCGAGGCGCATAGATGCGGTGCGGAGGGGACCTGGGACGGTCCCAACAGACTAGCTCGGCACTGCCCCAGTAGGCGTTGCTGTAGTCACGGCCATGACCCGGGTGCTCATAGTCGTCCCCATCATCATCGTTGTTGTCTCCGCAGCACAACGGCCAGATGAAGGCTTGGTCATTGCAGCTGTGCCTGGGCGCCTGCTGCTTACCGCGCTCTCATTCTCGTTCCTCTTATGGGTCACAGCGCACGTGTTGCCCACACGCGCGTCACCCATCCCTAGTGTCGTCAGCCGCACGGGCGCCGCTCCTGGTGCTAGTGCTACGGTCGTTGTTGTGTCGTCCACGCCCATGGTTGCTGGGCTCCCATCGGCCGTCATCGTTGTTCCACCCCGCCACGGCTGAGGCAGGCAGGTGGGGAAGTGCGAACGCGCGTCCGGTGGTGTGCCATCGACCAGTGCATAGCGCCACTTGTAGCGCCGGCGTATTGGCGTGATACTCGCCGGGTTGTTGACCGCCTCCTGGAGGTTGCGCACGACCGCCGTGTAGTCTTCGAGTAGGGGCATATGGATGAAGACTTCATAGAGGGCGCCTTGTTGCCATGACTCTGGCGGGGGCTCGGCCGACACGAAGTAAGCCGAGGATCTGTCTACCGGCTTGTGCGTGAAGGCGAGCCACACCTTCTTGGGGATCTCGCTCGGGTCCACCGTCCACGCCCATAGCTCGATGTGTCTTGAGTCCGCCGGCTAGATGAGGTTGGTGATGATGCACTGTAGTGCGCACTTGTGGCCGACGACCCTATCGACAATCTCCGACATCCAGGCATGGGACAGGATGCCGTCGAGGCAGAGGCGCACTCTATAGAAGATGCGGAAGCCTAGGGTGTGCGTGAGGCTGCACCAGGTGCGGAGGCAGACGTCGATGCCTCCTCCGGTGAAGCATCCCTGGCGGCGCACCTCCGTCGCGTGTGCAGTGTGCTTGAAATGGACCAGGTAGGGCTCCAGCTGGTGGATCATGATGGAGATCTCCCCTGGTTGCAGATGTAGCTCGTGGGTGATGAGGTTGGCGATGTCCCGTGCTCCTGCATGTGGTAGTAGGTGGAGCGCCCACGGGACGAGGGCATATGATTCCCAGTCCCATGTGTCGTGCTCGAGGTGGAAAGAGTTGGAGACAAATACTGTCTCCACCTCCGGGTGCATGTGGGGATCCCCTATCGCCATTGGTGCTGCTCCCGTAGTCTTGGTCTTGGCCTGCGGTGGTGGTGACGGTGGTAACTGTGGCAGTGGCGACGGTGGAGGTGGAGGAGGATGTGGCGGTGGCTGCGGTGGTGGAGGATGCGGTTGATGCGGCTGTGGGTGTTTTCGTGTCGGTTGGTGGTGGGTAGCAGCGTAGGGTCGCGGCGCTTTGCAGTTGCGCTCTCTGTGGCCTGAGCGGCGGCACCTGAAATAACGTATGGGGTCACGGCATGAAGCAGCGCGGTGGTCTGGAGCAAGGCAAATGAAGCAGCGCTCGGCGGTCGCTCGGTTGAAGGCACGCAGGGCCCCGATGGGTGGCCACCTTGAAGCCCCATTGTGGCACCGGTCGTGTCCGCCGTCGTGTCGGAGCGGGTTGGGTGGCACTCGTTGTGAATGCGCTCTACGGCGCTTGACTGGCACCCACTCTTGCCGCACTGGAGGATGTTGAGGTGAGGCCTTAGCAGTATGGCGTGTGGGCGTTTGGCGCAGAGCCCCGACACGCCATGTCCTTGACGCTGCCGTGGGGTCAATGCGCCGTGACCTTGTCCCATCATTGGAGTAACTGCTACTCCTGCGGGCAGAGACACGGTTGGCTTCTTGGTGGTGCTACGCCGTTGGGCCGGGGGGGGCATTGAATCTCCCCCTCCTGACACTCTCCGCGTAGGTGGCCTTCAAATCCGGCGTGGTAGCAGGTAGATCCTGGGCAGCAGGTCACGGATTCGGCGATTTGGCTCGCGGATCCGAGGTTTCCGGCACGCAATCTTCATCAATGGTGGCCAGCTAGCTGCGTCTGGGTGGTGGGGGTGAGGAGTCGGAGAAAAATTTCTCCCAGAAGAGCGGGTGCACGGGGGTGGCGGGTGGGGTGCGTGGTGGCTGGGGCAGCTGCTGGCTGGATTTGCGGCGTAGGATGCGCGGTGGGGAGCTCTCCGGCTGAAGGCGGGGCGGCGGTGGCGGAGGAGGGGGGGGGGGGAGGCGGGCGGCAGCATTGTGTCTTTAGAGTTAAAGCTCGTTTGAGCCGGTGAAGTTTTCTTCCCGAACTTTTTGCCATGTGTGTTCGGACAATCTGTGATACCACGCTCTCTGACAGTAGAACGGCTCGTGCTCAATTCAATCGAGTGAGACACGTCCCGGTAATTCCATGCCCACACATAACACCCGCATAATCATTGACCGTCGATTGTTGGCAGGCATGCTTTTGTTTCATCTTCTTGTTTTGAAGCTGCATCTCATATTCCTCTGGTGGTCCGCTGGTGGGGCCTGTGGGCAGAGCTAGGCAGCGCGAGGACGCCGAGGAAGGGGTAAAGCGATGGTGGCGCGGAGCGGAGGTGGCCGACGGCGGCGCTGGAGTGGAGGCACCGGGCGACGGCGAGCGCAGGTGCGTGGGGTGTAGAGCCGAGGAGGCCGGCTTTGAGCGCATGGAGCGGAGGCGCTAGTCGGCGAGGGGTGCGGGGTGGAGGCCGCGGGCGGCCGGCCTAGATCGACAGTGACGAAGTTGATGGCATGTGGCAGGGGAGCTGGCGGAGAGGTCGACGGGTGGCGGCTGACAGGTGTAGGAATGACAATGAAGCTGGCCAGCGGCTGGCGAGGGAGCTAGGCGGCGAGGCCTGAGCGAGGCTGGGCGAGCGTCGGCCAGATATGGGCCTGCGACGAGGAGGAAAGAGAGAGGTGCTGGAAGGAGAGACCGGATAAGGTGGAGGCGTGGAGCTGATAGGTAAAAAAGGATGAAAAAATTCCGTTAAAAAGGAGTGAGAAAAGGAAATAATTGGTTAATCTCCGTATCAAGCCACTAATTATTTATTAATCTTTTTTCTTTTCATAATATAAAATCAATATATTATAAAATGAAGGAAGATGTTAAATTCACGTGTACCCCTTTCATCCATCATAGAAAGACAGGAGAAGTCGTATTGGCAAACGTTTTTCTAAAATAGTTTCAATTCCACCGAACTACAACCGAAGTCATTTCGGTTACAATCGGAATCCTGCCAAACGAGTTTTTAATAACAGCAGAGTAGCCCTAAACCCAGAGTAGCAGGCACAGCCAGATATGCGCGCGTCGGTTTCTTCGTGTTGCCCGCATGCGTGCGGCAACACTTACCGGTGTGGCAGTGTGTTTCGTGCGTGACGGCGTGCCCGCCCGGGCGCCACGGCCGACGACCTTGCTGCTCGGCTCGATCGTGTGTCCTCTGCACATGGAGCAACGACAGACACGGCGAACCGTGACCTCGACAGTTTACACGGGCCTCGTTACGTACGTACGAGCCCTTTGACCGTGTTCCCTGGAGATGGACGCCACCGAGACAACCGGTACTACTATACTGTACTGACCTGCAGGGTCGTGACAGCTCTGTGGTCTGTGGAGCATGGACTTCTGAAGGTTGGGTCGTCTTCACGGAGGAGAGAGACGTGCATAGTGCGTCAGGGAGGATGGATTCAAGGGCAATCTCATGCTGCTAGAGCCCGGCCGGGCGTTGCAGACGCGGTTCCTGGACAGTCGTGTCTCTTGCCATGGGAAGGACTGAAGGTGGTTGCTGGTTGAATCGAAGAAGAAGAGGAGGAGCTTAACTCATCATTGGAGAATTGATCTTTCATCCAGTAGCTTTTATTTCGGATGACTTTGAACTCGGGACTAAAGAACATTTAATCCTGGGTCTAAATTTAATAGACTGACGGAACCTTTTAACCCCGGTTGGTGGTTCCAACCGGGACAAAAGTGGAACTTTTAATCCTGATTGGAGCCACCAGCCGGGATAAAATGAATTTGTCCCGGTTGGTGGCTCCAACCGGAACTAAAAGGACCCTTTTTAGTACCAATTGGAGCCACCAACCGAGATAAAATGATTAGTCCCAGTTGGTAGCTCCAACGGGAGTAAAAGGGTCCTTTTAGTCCTGGTTGGAGCCACAACCGGGATTTATCCACCTCTTCGACTTCCCCCTCTCTCTCCTGTCTAGCAACCCGCGCCCATCATTATCTCCAACGACCTGCGCCCAGCCCTCTAGCTCGCCCCTCTCTCTCTCCTTGTCTCCTAGCGCTCCTCTCCTTCTCCCTCAGCTTCCTTCCTCCCAGCGCTCCTCTCCCTCTGCTCCCTCCCTCCCTTGCCCGCCCACACTGCCCTGCCCTTGCCTGCAGGAAGGAGGAGGCCGGGGAGGGAGGGAGGACGGGTGGGCGGCGTGGCGCAGGCGAGCGCGGCACCACGCAGGCGGGCGAGGGCTGTGCGGGCCTTGCACGGGCTGAGCGGCGCCGCCATGGCGCCGACGGGCATGAGCCCGACGTGGGCGGAGCGGTGCCGATGGGCAGATGTACTCGCCGGCAGGCAGATGTACTCATGGCAGGAGATGTACTCCCGGCGTGGTGCGGCGCCGCCGTGGTGCCAGCGGGAGCGGACCCGGCGCGGAGCAGCGCCGGCAGGCAAGGGCCTGGTGCGGAGCGAGGCGAGCGGGCCCGGAACAGGCGGAGCGGGTTGTTTTTTATTTTTTTCGAACCTTTTGTTATTGATCTGGGACTAAAGAATCCACTTTTGTCTTAAAAATTTAATCCCTGATGGATTTCGAGATCTTTGACTCCTACCAACCTGTGAAGACAGCGAAGCACGTACGGTACGGTCTTCTGGACTCGAGTCGGCAAGATGGTGCCGCGCCTGGATTGAACTAGATCGAGCAGCCGGCCGGCGTCCTCGAAACGTAGAGCCTCGACGGACTCGATGACACATGATGCAATGCAGCTCCGGATCGAGCCGGCGGATGAACGCGCGGCTGTGGCGAGCATGGTCTCGCCGCCGGCGATCGAGGAACACGACGTGGAGTGGACGGCCGGCGGCTCCGTGCTGGCGTGAGTCGGGGTTGTCCAGCCTCAGCTGCCGGAGCCGGACCTCCCGGCGGACGTCAGGACTTAAGGACGGCGCTGCTTTTCGTCGGGGACTTGGCCTGCTGGGCGGGAGCGCGCGAGCCCAGGGTGGACGGTAAATGAAATACCGTGGCAGCCCCTGGGCCTCCCGCATCCGTTGGATCGCAGTTGTGCGGCTGAGGTCGGTGCGTATATTTCCACTCGATTTGTCAGATAACGAGATCCTTTCCGTCTTCCTCCCCCACCTGCCCGCCGTTCCGCTCGACGGCGTCGGTGAGTCGCTGTGCACCGGACGCTGCTAGAGCCGGCGTGGCCGTCGTTACCGGTACGGGCGGTGCAGACGCGCAGTTCCTGGACAGTCGCATCTCTTACCAGGGGGAGGACGACGCTGGTTGTTTATTGGAGAAGAACCGGTACGGTACGGTCGGGCGCCGCGCCCGGCGGCGCCACTCATTGTCGCTCGCCGGTTCTGGATTCGATCGAGCAGGCCAAGATGATGCCGCGCCGCCTGGATTGAACCAGAGCATCGGGCTCCCTCGAAACGCACAGCCTCGACGGAATCAACTACACATACAACTCCGGAATCCGGATCGGGCCGGCGGATGAACGCGGCTGAGCGCGCGAGGTCTGACGGCGGCGGAGGTGACGACGGCTGTGGCGACTTGCGAGCATGGTCTTGCTGCCGGTCGGTGAGGGACACGGCATGGGGCGTGGCCGGCCGGTGTGCCTCCGTACTGCTGACGCGAGGTCGGGTTTGCCTTTGCCCAGCCGCAGCTGCCATACCTCGCGCGCGGCAGACGTCTGGACGGCGGCACGACGCTGGCACGCTGCTTTGTCGTTGAGGACGCCGGCCTGCTGGGCGGCGCGTGCGAACCCAGGGGGGTGGTATTTCAAATACCGGCCGGGTGGACGGTAAATGAAATACCGTCTACCCTCTGGGCCTCTCGCAGCCGTTGGATCGCAGTTGTGCGGCTGAGGTCGACGCTTATATTTTCACTCGATTTGTCAGATATATTTCACGTGACGACTTGCCACAAAAGTCGAGGTTCAAACTCGCTCTAGATTATCTGTAAGTGCAAACAACACCATAAATTGACATTTTCATATGAATTAATCTAGAAAGACTTTGAATCTCAACTTTTGAGATAGAATTACATCTATGAATGTGCCAAGTTTTTAATTTTTTCCGTCAACGTTTTCGATGATTTGCCCATTTCCACCAGATATGCTCCCATGTATCTGATCGTTTCTTCACGAGTGAAGCTATGTTTAAGCAAAGAAGCATAATTAGCATGTCTAAGCAAAGATGAAATGTTCCAGGATGGAAACATCGCTAGTTTCACACGGTAACAGAAAGAGAATTGGCACCCAGCTCCAACTCTCCAGCAAAGGTCGCTGCTGGCAAATTCTGCGAACTCGCAGTTACATCAGAACTGTGAGCCGGTGAAGTGTTCTTACCCGAGAATTGTGATGACGTATAACAGAACTGTGAGCCGGTGAAGTGTTCTTACCGAACTTTTTGCCATGTGTGTTCGGACAATTTGTGATACCATCATACCATGCTTTCTGACGGCAATTCCATGGCTCGTGTCCAATTGAATCGAGCGAGACACGTCTGGTAATTCCATGCATGTGAATACGTACATATACACCGCATAATCATTGACTGTCGATCAGGTATGCTTTTTTTTTGAAATAACGCAGGTACGCTTTGTTTCATATGTGTGTTCTGAAGCTGCATCTCCTATTCCTCTGTGGTCTGATTGGTTCCCTGCACCACCCTGGATACGAGCCCCCCGCATGCGATCTCGAGCTGATTGGTTACCTGGACTAGGTGCTGGGTCTGGCTTGCTGCGTGGAAAAAGAGTCGTGGAGCCTGGCTCCCGGGGTGCATGGACGAGCACATGGGCAGCATGTCAGGGAGAGAAAGCGGCTGGCCGTGCATGCAATCAATTTCTCTTGTTGGCCTGGCTGCATTGAAACGCAAACCAATCAGCCCGCTAGCACACCTCGGGACCCTGGCCAACGGGGGCCTGCATGACCTGTGCGAGCCAGGCTGCGACCGGAAGAAAACCAATCAGACCCCTAATGGTCCGCCGGAAACAACGAAAGCGACCGGTTCAGGTGTCTGCAGAAGAGCCTGGACTGCACCCTCAGCAGTGACCACAGATCAGAAACGCTGAAACGGAGCGCCAAAAGTGTTGTCAGCAGAGTAGCAGACACAGGCACACAGCCATACATGCGCGTTGCGATTTCTTCGTGTTTTTTTGGGTACCCAATGCATGCTAATGTCAGGGACTGGCTGCAGCTGAGAGAACCAAATGAAGCTGTGAAACGCGTGTTTTGGTGCGAACAGAGGAGGTCGAGAGCCGCGCGGCGAACGGGCAATGGTCACCGCGCGGCGCCAGCGCCGCCGGGCCGTTGGTTGCGGCGGGCGACGACGATGGCCGCTGCGCGTGCGCGACGGGGTGCCCGGACGCCACGGCACGGCCGACATGGGCCACGTACGCACGAGCCCTTTGACCGTGTTCCCTGGAGATGGACGTCACCGAGTCACCGAGACAACTGGTACTGTACTGACTGTAAGGCCGTGACTCGTGAGTCGTGACAGCTTTGCGAAGCATAGACTTCTGAAGGTTGGGTCGTCACGGAGGAGAGAGACGTGCAGATCTAGTGCGTCCGGGCGGATAGATTCGGCGTGCACCGGACGCTGCTAGAGCCCGGCCGGGCGTTGCAGACGCGGTTCCTGGACGGTCGCGTCTCTTGCCAGGGGAAGAAGAAGAAGAGCTTAACTGTAGGTGAAGACAGCGAAGCACGCACCGTACGGTCTTCTGGACTCAAGCGGGCAAGATGATGCCGCGCCTGGATTGAAGTAGATCGAGCAGCCAGCGTCCTCGAAATGCAGAGCCTCGACGGACTCGATGACACATGCAATGCAGCTCCGGATCGAGCCGGCGGATGAACGCGGCTGTGGCGACCATGCATAGTCTCGCCGCCGGCGATCGAGGAACACGACGTTGAGTGGACGGCCGGCGGCTCCGTGCTGGCGCGAGGTCGGGGTTGTCCAGCCGCAGCTGCCGGAGCCGGACCTCCCGACGGACATCTGGACTCAGGACGGTGCTGCTTTTCGTCGGGGACTTGGCCTGCTGGGCGGGAGCGCGCGAGCCCAGGGTGGACCGTAAATGAAATACCGTCCACCCCTGGGCCTCCCACGGCCGTCGGATCGCATTTAAGCGGCTGAGGTCGGCGCGTATATTTCCACTCGATTTGTCAGATGGCGAGATCCTTTCCGTCTTCCTTCCCCACCCGCCGCCGTTCTGCTCGACGGCGTCGGTGAGTCGGTGTTCACCGGACGCGGCTAGAGCCGGCGTGGCCGTCGTTATCGGTACGGTCGGCGCAGACGCGCAATTCCTGTACAGTGGCGTCTCTTTGCCAGGGGGAGGAGGACGCATGTTGTTTATTGGAGAAGAACCGAAGTAGATCGAGTTGCGATGACTACATGAGTGCAGCCGTGCAGGCATGATGCCACGGCAGCACGTACGGTACGGTCGGGCGCCGCGCCCGGCGGCGCCACTCATTGTCGCTCGTCGGTTCTTGATTCGAGCAGCCAAGATGATGCCGCGCCGCCTGGATGGAACTAGAGCATCCGGCTCCCTCGAAACGCACAGCCTCGACGGATCGACTACGCATACAGCTCCGGATCGGGCCGGCGGATGAACGTGGCTGAGCGCGCGAGGTCTGACGACGGCGGAGACGACGGTTGCTGTGGCGACTGGCGAGCATGGTCTTGCTGCCGGTCGGGGAGGGACACGGCGGGTGTTGGGCGTGGCCGGTGTTCCTCCGTACTGCTGACGCGAGGTCGGGTTTGCCAGCCGCAGCTGCCTGACCTCGCACGCAGCGGACGTCTGGACGGCGGCACGGCGCTGCTTTGTCGTTGAGGACGCCGGCCTGCTGGGCGGCGCGCGCGGAGCCCAGGGTGGACGAGAATCTGGGCCTCCCTCGGCCGTTGGATCGCAGTTGTGCGGCTGAGGTCGACGCTTATATTTCCACTCGATTTATCAGATAGAGAGATGCCGAGATCTTTCCGTCTTCCTCCCCCACCCGCCCGCCGTTCCGCTCGACGGCGTCGCCGGTGAGTCGCGGTGCGGCACAGCCCAATGAAAGAAGGCATCTCCTCAAGAGCCAAGAACCCAAGATCGATGGAGCCGTCCAAGCTCGTCCGCAAGCGCACGGGCCACGAGCCGCGCGCTTCATCTCTGCATCCCGGGAGCTCAACAGCCGTGCGTGCTTGCGATCCGTCCCCGGCCGAAGTGGCGCCGATCGAAATGCCTAATCTCCATGCATGATCAGATCACCATGATTCTCGGCCGTCGAACCCGTCCATCAGGGCCAGCGCGCGAGGCGACTCGTCGTCGGCGCGGGTCCTAGCAAATAAGCTCGTGCCGTCCGTCGTGAGTAGCGACCGTGTCCACCTCGTGGAGGAAGATGGTGGCTGCTGGTGCAGCCGCCCAGGAAAGCTAAGGGCTGATCCGGCGCGACAGCACAAACGAACCATGGTGAGCATGGTCTCGCAGGTGGCGGCGTGCACCAAGGAGCACAACGCAGGGCGGGGCACCGGCGGCGGCCCCACGCCGACATGAGCGCACGGTTCGGGACTTCGGGTGGTTCAGAGGCGACTGGACAGTGCACAATATCTGTTCTGAAAACAAACGAACAATTTGTTGACACCGGATTTGGCCGATAAAATCCAGATAATCCAGAGTACGAGAGTCAGCTAATGGTATACATTTACAGCAATCATACGCAACGATGCATGCATACAGACGGTGATCGGCAAGTTCGTGACTGCAGACATCTTTCGGCGGTGGTTCAAACAGTGGCTTGTCGGCCGACTGCCTGCTCGTTCCAGATAGTTCCAAACCCCCGTTTTGGTTTTGATCCGATGTGCAGAAGCTGTCAGGTAAATCATGGTCAAGAATAATATAGAGATGGAAGAAGATCATTTGCCCGCATACATGAAGCTACGTGAGCAAAGAGACTTGGTACTCGTGCAAGACATGGAGTCCAGGAGCTCTAACGCAGAGATCGGCTTCATCGGATTGGTCAAGCAAAGGTAATTAGAACAAAGAAAGGGGCAAGGATGGCGTCAAGAAGGAAAGGGCAGTACGTGCGGTCAGGGAAATCTATATGGATTATGAAAGGAAAGAATGACGAAGATTAGCACCATGGCTGGGATATTTTATTATTTCCATCGGAGTAGATCAACAGATCCTGTATATGATACGCATGGCTAGTAGGCTAGATATAGAACATTAATTAAGGTAGTCAAGGCATATTCGGTTTAGGCTTAGGGTTTTGTTTCTGTACGTGAAGTCTGCGCTGCGGCCAATTGTCATAATAACTGATCAATCAATACAACCTTTAGGCGCCACGTCACAAAACTCTAGGAGTAGAAGTACTCTAGGAGTAGAAGTAGAGTAGTTTCGATAAATTTCTTCCTACGCGCACGACTGCATTGGTTTCGATCATAGGCGAGAGCTTGTAAGTTCCGTTACCCGGTCATTATGACCTCTATCAGAATTTTCTAAGTTAAGTCTTATATTCTGATTCGGTTGTGTGGCTAGTTATCAAGGTATCTTAGATTGCAAGTAGAAGTTCATAGACTTTGACCAATATTCTGCTTATCTTCGATGGTTGCTCACAGTTATCGAGTTTGCTTAATCTATCTAGGTTGTCTTTATCAACTCCTTGGTTGTTCTTAAGCGCTCACAGTTATCGAACGACTTAGATTTGGTTAGGTTGTCTTCATCAGCTCCCTTGCCTTGTTTAAACTTTCACGGTTATTTAATCGTATTGGCTGGTAGACCTTGCATGCTTTTATCGCTTTATATATGCTAGGTCTAATAGATCTTTACCCTACCCCTCGTATTGCTAACCGTCAAGCCTTTGATGTCAGCACGCTATTGTTGAGAGCCGATGCTTCGGTCGGGTCTTATCCGTTTCTCATGGTAGCATGATGATGTCATTGAGCCAATAGGGACGTACGAGGCCTTGTTGCCGCGAACTTGATTAAGTTAATGGGCCGAAATTAATGCCCTCTCACCGTGTTATCTTGTCTAAGTTCAATTACACGGTCATGACATTGATTAGATTTTATTAGCTTAATTAGCTTATAAGCAGTAGGCAAGAGATCCTTGTTTGCTATGCTCTAATCTATTAGGTTAATAGATTGATGCCAATGCTATCTCATTCGTGTTAACTTGTCTAAGTTCAATTACACTTATTAATATTTTATTTATTTACACCGCATGATTACATTGAATATCCGCCTGCTGTGGTGTTTATTCCAAGAACGCCTACCCATGAGTTCGAAAGGCTTCGCCGCAGATTGGCTCAAGAATTTAATGTTTACCTTATCAATTTTTAGGTCAAATTGACTAGCACGTCTTGCACCACTCGCGATCCAATTTGGAGCCTGCACTAGAGTTAAGCATATCTCTTAGGTCCTTCGTGTTGTTCAACGCAGAAGCCTGAGGTCCAGATATAAGCAATTGAAAAAAGTGAAAATTCAACAGGAGAAAACACTTTGGCGTTTTAAAAAATTTGGAACTTGGCACATCTCATGTGACGATTTGCCACGAAAGTCGAGGTTTAATAAACTCGCTCTAGATTAATTATCTAGTGCAATACGCCATAAAATCGACATTTTCATATGAATTAATCTAGAAGAAAGAATTTGAATCTCAACTTTGTAGATAGAATTACATCTATGAACGTGCTAAGGTTTACGTCATCGCATTCAATGATTTGCCCGTTTCCACCAGATATGCTTCATATATCTAATCGTTTCTTCACGAGTGAAGCTAAGAATGCCTAAGCAAAGATGAAACGTTCTAGGAATGTACCATGTAGGATGGAAACATCGCTAGGATCACACGGTATCGGAAAGAGAATTAGCACCCAGCTCCAACTCTCCAGCAAAGGTGTCGCTGCTGGCAAATTCTGCGAACTCGTTACATTGCCTTCATATTTACACATGCAGTATACTGTCACGTTCAGTATATACAACTACTAACATCTATGCAGTCAAAAGATGGTGTTTCGGTTGGGGCACTGCAAACCCATAGAATAGGACAGGCGAAGCAAATTTCAAGCCGCTTTAAAAGCGAACATTGATTGCGCCTCTTCATCTTCTGCTACCATCCAATCCAGCTTTGGACCCTAAAGCAAAAGAAGAATGCGTCAAACAAATGAATGCACAGAATTGAGTTCACAGGATCTACTGACTGACACGATCTCTGCACTAGAATCAAATATTAAACAGAACCGCACGCATTAGGGATGATATGGTTCAATATGCTAGATAAGTAGAGGACCAAAGGATGACAGTCAAAAGGCCATATATAACAGAACGACGCGCATTAGGGATGACATGGTTCACTATGCTAGATAAGTAGAGGGACTAACGAATAAACAGTCAAAAGGCAATGTATAAATTGCAAACCTTTCCCTGACGAATTATGGTAGGGTTTGTTCCCGTCATATCTACCACAGTAGAAGGATCAGCAATTCTAGGACCACCATCAACAATGAAATCAAGGCCCTGAAAATTTGAAACATTGAAGCATATAATGCTTGCTAAGGCATCTTTCAGACCTCCTCTTGTCCAAGCACGATTAGGGATACAGTGGCATCAAAATGTTCGACAATGGTTTAACTAGCCGCTTGCAGTGATCTGTTACTGTTTTATGAATGTATAAAAATAAAAACTACATTAATATGCATTTGTTTGTAACTGCAGCTACTGGAAAACAATTTTTTTTCTACAATACATCCATAAACTAAGTGGCTGGTACTCTCCACTTCTCCAGGCAAGCAATTGTTTATAAATATAATGAACAATATGGCAACTGATAGAAAGAGGTGTCAGATCAAAAACTTTTTCAGTAACAATCCCTAAACGAACACCACATCTTTTTTCAGTAATAATCCCTAAACGAACACCATGTCTTGTACTCCATAGAAGGGAATTGTAGATAACGGTAAAGATACAGGCTAACATGCTCTAAGAGAAGTGGAACTAGAACTATGATGGTGGTACCAAAAAGTAAGAATACAGAGTTTCAGGTACAATGTTAACATTTAAGAAGATACCAGTGGCTCATAAAGATCAGCAATGATTACTGGATCAAGTATCCATTCATCCTCCGATAGATATTTGACACTGTAAATAAAGGAAACGAAGAATAATTATAGAACTCAACAACGACAAACTGACAACATGGTACTTATTATTTATAATAACCAATTCCTCAAAAATGCTAAGGAAATATGTGATTTATTACAAATACTAACAAAATCAATGGTGAAGAGTACTCGAATTTTTTCTATAATTTCAAGTAAAATACTTTCTTCTTTTCTTAATGGAGCTACACCACAATACAGAGAGACAGAGAGCCATGTGGCATACATAATGAAGTATTGAGAAATGAGAATGCTCATACGTGCAAGCACAGCATCAGGTACTTTGTCCTAACGGTTTGATCAAATCCACATCCAGCAATACGGCAGACATACTACCGTGTGGCATTTTCAGTAAGCAAAAGTAAGAGAAGACTTGGGTTATACTACAGACCTTGTGCAGATCAAAGGTTCATCCAGATTTTGCAATATTGCCTGGCAGATGGGATCATCTGGAATTCGGACACCAACCTGTCTCCTTTTGGCATACCTCGTGGAAGAACCATGCTTAATCAACTGTTTGGGAAATTGCTTGGTTGCAGGTAAAATGAAGGTGTACTGCAGATGATTAAAATAACCAAGTTACTTGTGAAGTAATCAAGTACAAACTACAGTACAAGGTGAATAAGAAGATATCCTTACAGGCCCAGGTATTACACGCTTGACAGCACGGAAAATGTTAGCTTGCCCTTGGTTGGTACCTCGAGGAAATCCTGTGGTGTAGGTATCGATATCACGTAATGAGCGGCACAGGATGCTGAGAGGCTGCATAACTCAGAATTAGTATAAGAACATGGTGCATATGCAGATGGGAAACTACACTCTACAAGTAATATCTTGTCACGGAAAAATCTTGACTCAAATTGACTTTATAGCTCTGTTATTCATGCCTTTGAGTCTCCAATGCCTTTCACTCTGCATTGAGAACAAGCATATAATACCAGTTAGAGCTGAAATGATTAACTTCATGTCTAAAAGAGTGAGAAAATATTGGATTTGATCACTCATCTTACCAAAATGACCAAAGAAATGAATTTACCTGCGAAGGCGCTCAATAGATTCATTGTTACTCAGATCACAGACGATGGAGTAGCTGTCAAAAGTATCACTACATGTTATTTTTGTCCAGCAGAGCATAGATCAAATAGAAAATAGAAAATGCACATATGTAACTTATCAATCTCCCCCGTGCTATGCTTTCGCAGACTCAAATTCAGTGGAACCAAAGCTACCCCAAAACAAAGTACATGTAGCAAAAACATATGCATATAAATTATTTGCAACTTCCCAAATTGTTGATGTTGCTACTGTTACAAACATTTAGCCATTTAGGTAGGGATCTGATTTTTTTGGTCATTCGAAACTAAAAGAAGGCCAACTGGCCAAGTGAAGCAGAACAACATACACGGTGTCAGTAGGGATCACCCCAACGGCGCCTCGATTGATAAGGTCGATAATCGGGTCCAGCTTCCAGAAATCCTCACCGGAAGGCTCCACCTCCACCCGCAACATCCCGGCATCCCCTCTCTTCGTAAGCGCAAAACCCAGTCACCAGAGAGATGTTCTTAGCAGTCCGCACCAGAAGTCCAGAACGCCCGCGGAAAGCGAGTATGATTGCGGAAGAAGAATAAGAGGGAGGCGCTGGAGGCAGAAAGTACCGTGAACTGGCGCTCGGCGGCGTACTTGAGCTGCTTGGGGTTGCGCTTGTGGAGAGCCACCACGGTGGAGGAGACGCGGAGGCGACCGGGCGGAGAGGCCCGCGATAAGGGGAGCCGGAGCGGGGAGGGACAAACGGCGCGGCGGAAGGAGAGCTGCGAGAAGGAGGCCGCGGTGGCGGGGTCGGCGGCGGCCATGGAAGCCGTTGGGGTTCGAGCTCTGAAGCTCTCGGTGCTCGGAGGAATGTGCCCGCAGGAAGATGGATGATTCCTTTCCTCTCGTCGAGAAGAGATCAATCCAGAGCCAGGCAGACCTGATTAAAAATAGGCCCGGCCCAAAGACAAACCCGGCCTGGCGGACCCAATCTTTTATTCTGAACGGGGTTGAGATACTTTCAAGAAGTTGGGCCCAACATTCTACCATAGGAGATTACGGCTCAACAGAAGTACTCTCGCGAGGTTCAAGGGTTTCCCGTTGCCCCTCTCCCTCTCCCTTCTACCGCCGCCACAATCCGCCCCACCGCCGGCGACGGGACACGGCAAGGCGGGCCTCCTTTCACCGTCGTCTCTCCCCGCGCCGGCAGGCCATGCAGCTCACCTCCTCCCCGCCCTCGAGCTATATCCCGATGGCCCACGTGAAGTCCGACGCTGAGGAGCACGTGAAGTCCGACGCTGTGGAGCACGTGAAGTCCGACGCTGAGGAGTGGTCCGACTCCGACCTGGACGATGCTTCGGACTCCGAGGTGGGCGATGCACTCGATTGGCTTGACGCGGTCGAGGGCCCCGACGGCTCCGCCCGTCCCGCCGGCGCCTTCTCGGCCTCCGGATGCGGGGCCGTGGCGCGCAGGCCTAACGCTCACGGCGGCGTGCTCTCCCGCCCATTCCAGCCGCTCTCCAACCGCACCCAGAAGCTGGCCTCGCACATTCGTGCTGCCCCCCTGGAGGTATGCAGCTTGAACTCGCTTCAGAGTAGTGCATAATATCTGAGAGAGCATGTTTATCTGAGAGAGCTAGAGGCTGGGTCCACTGAAATATGGTGGTCATCCTGGCCTGACTTGATAACCTATCAGTTCCAAGTTTAGATTCTATATATGTATCAGTTTGGAGCATGTCTAAAATTATGGTTATGGTAAACATAAATAGAGCACTTGATGTTATGGGAGGTATGCGTGAATGCAGCATATCTGCATTGGAGTACTGATTTAGTTTGTGGTGAATGAATCTTGTGACGTGTTTGGAATGATTCAGGAGTGGGAGGGTAGGATGAACGTGGGAATGTCAAATTCAGTCACCACTGCAATCAGGGATAGCATAAGGGGCACAGCAATTGGGAAGATAAGGAACACTGAGAAGGCTGATCGTGCTACAGTGGAGCAGGTTTGTGGATGTTTCTCATTTGGGTAATGTTTGTTTTGTCCTGTACCTTGTGGAATTGAAGTTGTTCTTCTTGCACTCGCATAATCCTGTTGTACTATTCTATCACTCAATCTAGCTTTGCTAGAAATAAAAATTTATCATATAATGTTTCCCTTGGATGTACGCTGTACAGGATAAGAATTTGTATCAGCTCATCTGAGTACTACCTTGCATGGCAACATTTCCAAAACCCATTCCATTTATGATTATGTATTTGATCCAAATGGCACTAAGAGTCAAAAGAATTGTGTAGCAGGTGAGGTTTGGCTAAATTTTATAGTTGCAGTAATCTTAACTGTCGTATAATTTTTTATCAGATCTAACTTCTTTTTTTAACTATTTGTTGCCTGCTGTACAAGTACAATCGCGATGCAGAAGTTTATTCTCTTATAGAAATATTAAGTGTGCCCTTCTTGATGCTTAGTGCATTAAGAGTATGAGTTGGTTATATCTAATGAAGGCTATTGTACTGGAATGATTTTCTGAACACTGATTTTTTTTTGTCCAGGCTATTGACCCAAGAACACGCATGGTTTTATTCAAGATGTTAAACCGTGGTGTTTTTGATAATATAAACGGCTGCATTTCTACAGGGAAAGAGGTAATTTAAGATACAGTACATGCTATTGTAACGGCTTCTTCTATTTGCTTACCTAGAAACATTACAAGAATATTAAATGAGATGTGTTCGATAGAAGTAGAATTCACTTTGACCAGCCATTAACAGATCTTTGTTTTCCTGGATCCTGATTCAGTATTATTATTAAATATTAACATAAACATCATTAACCTTATCAATGTGCAGGCAAATGTCTATCATGCAACAAAGACAGATGGCCAGGAGCTAGCAATTAAAGTCTACAAAACCTCTGTCCTTGTTTTTAAGTAAGATCAAATTTCAATGGTTATCTGTTCCAACTTTGGATACTTGTTGAAACTTTCTGCAGAAATGCTGATTATGTAGTTATGCTCTTTATTGTTTAAGTACTTGCATGCTTCTTTTTTTTTTCTGAAAAAGTATGCATGTGAAGAAACTGTATTGTTTGATTTGCAGGGATCGAGACCGATATGTTCAAGGAGATTATCGTTTTAGATACGGTTACTGCAAGCACAATCCTCGGAAAATGGTTAAGACCTGGGCTGAAAAGGAAATGAGGAATCTTATGCGGTGGGATGTGTTTTTGATGGCATGTCTTATTCATATACTACTCTTAACAACTTGGCAAGCTGTAGCTGCTGTCTTGAATCTATTGTTCAGTCTGTTAATCTTTTGTATTCCTTATATTTCTTTCTTCTGTAAAACTTTGCCAAAAAAGCTTCTTTTTCTTCTTTTTTTTGCCGAAGAATGAACTTACTTTCAAGGTTCAACACCCTCGCTAGTCAGGCGAATAGGTAATGCATTAGTTCTGATATTTGAATCCATCCTTATCTTTGTTACCCTTGTTTCAGAGTGCGAGCAGCTGATATCCGATGCCCAAAACCGTTGCTCCTGAGGCTTCATGTACTGGTGATGGAATTCATAGGTAAATTTGTGTTAGTGTTTGACTTCTAGGAACCTGTCAACTTTCTCTTTAACAATGGTACATTTTTACTTAATAACCCTTTAGGTTGCGGCATGCAACCAGTTTGCTGTGCAAGAGTACTTTCAATTGGATTCTTGGAACATGTTATGATAAGTTGACTTGGTTATCTATCAGGGAAAGGAGGTTGGGCTGCTCCTCGTCTCAAGGATGCTGCTTTGTCAGATGACAAGTTGCGAGAAAGTTACTTTGAGGTACTTGTCATGCGAGAAAACATTGTATCGATGCGTATGCCATGCAAGTATGACCAAAGATGGTTTATAGGGAGTTTATGTCTGCAAATTTGAACTAAATGCTAGTTGAAATAATTCTCCCTCGAAAGAGTAACAATAGGTTTAGTAAAAATAATTCTCTCTCAAAGGAGTAACAATAGGAAACCTAAGGACAGATCCGGATCATTACCAATTGTAGTATTGATCATCTTAGGAAATTGATCATAATATTAGTCTAGAACTTGTTATTTGGGAATGAAGGGACAAGAATTCTCTCTTAACTCCCCATCTTAACTCTCATCACAAGCCAAACAAGGGTTTGGTCCAACTCCCACGTGAATTCCCTCTTATCAACTCCCACGTGAATTCCCTCCTTTCAACTCCCACCTCTAATTCCCATGGCCTTTCCATTGCTTGCCAAATGCATCAATACTGTTAAATATTTTGCAGCTATTGTCTTACACTAGATTGGGGTGAAGAGAATCTTGAGTCAAGAAATAGAAGTTCCCATTGCTAGATTTCAGTGTACATGTATCATTTTTAGTTTCCCCATATTACTTAGTAGCACATTGTTTTCAGATAATTACAATAATGCGGACTCTTTACCAAAAGTGCAAACTGGTCCATGGTGATTTGAGTGAATACAACGTTCTTTATTTTGAGGTAATTAAACTCCTATAGTCCTATTTGATGTTTTTTTTCTAACCATCTTTCATTTTTAAATGTCAACCGGTTCTTATCCCCATACTCCATCCTGATTTGCCTATCGTGCAGGGCCACTTGTATATTATTGATGTTTCACAATCCGTTGATCTTGATCATCCTTCAGCATTGGACTTTTTGAAGGAAGATTGCTTGCACGTTTCTGTAAGTGGAAGTTAAAATGATCACCACATATACACTCATACATTGATGCGATTGAATGATTGATATGTTCAAAATTGTCTGCAGGATTTTTTTAAAAAGCGAGGTGTTCCTGTCATGCCAGTAATAGATTTATTTAATTTTGTTGTTGATCAAAACATTGCTGATGAAGATGTTGATGCTTACCTGGAGAAGGTATCTTGCATGTTTGAGTACAAGACATTACCTTTCAATCCTTCATTGTTACCATTACCTTTTGAATGTTCCTATAAGGATTCTTGCTGCATGATTGACGGACATCTGATTGTTTAACAATATTGTGTTTTAATCACAGGTTCAGCAAAAGATTGTGGAAAATGGAGGTGCAGTTCCAAATGATGATGAAATTACTCCCACAGTCATGGTTCAGGTAAGATTAATTTGTCATCTCCACAGCTGTTCCATGAATTTGGTTTCAATTATTAACATCTTAAGTGGAAGATCCTGCTGATAGAGCATGATTGCACTTGCTATGTTGTGGCACATGGTGTGATACTGTGATATCTCTCAGATGTCACAAACTAGTTTGCAACTGTCTTATTTTGTTCCTTGTGATATTTCTACTATCATGTGTACAACTAATGTACTTGATTTCATAGACATTGGATTACATGAAGCAATGCGAGGCAGATATTGTCAACATGTCAATGATGCAACGTTCATCCTCTGGCTACGAGCCACCGGCAGATAAGCTTTATGATCAGCCACTGTTAGGGTTTGTGCGGACTAAAAATGTGCACACTGAAAAGCAGCAAGATCGATTACCTCAAAACACAGCAGAAGTGCACTTGGATCTGCAGAACAAATGCGCATTGGAGCTTCAAAACAGGTGCTCATTGGAGAACCTAGCGGAAGGTGAAGAAGACGATAGTGAATCTTGCTCCAGTTCAGATGAAGACGACTCATGGCACGAGGCTGATCCGAAGTTGGGACCCGAGGAAAGAAAAGCTGCTCGGAAGGCAAACAAGAAGAAAGTGAAGGAAGAGAAGAGGGAAGCTCGCAAGACAAAGAAACCGAAGGCTGAGAAAAAGAAGAGGAAGAAAATGGCGAAAGCAAAGTGCAAGCGGTAGTAAACCTCTGTGGGTAGTAAACCTCCAGCAATAGTTAATTACTAATAGCTACAATCCTTGTCCGTGTCATCTATAGCTATCTTAATATGCAGTCCTTCAAATGGACTAGCTATTGCATTATCTACAATTTTGTTGTGGACCCACTTGTAATAGAGTACTAAAAGTTTCATGCATCTTGTAATACCGTATAGACTAGCTACTTTTTTTTCGGTCCATGTAACTCATGTCTACATAGACAATTCTGACATGGACATGTTGCTAGCTGAGGTGGCCTTGGAGGTGCCCTCAGGTACATATCTTCCCGTTGTTGCAAACTTTTTTGATTAGTTTCTAATGTATCACTAAAAAACTACTGCTATGTAACGTCCTCGATTTGAAGCTCTACCTGTATCACGAACGAAACTGCCTATCATTCAGTGAAGAGTGTACTCCTACTTGTCAAAATCTGACGGAGTGGAAAATGGTGCTTCCTGGTTTGTGCCACTCGGTTCTTCAGCTTGATGCAATTTGCCAGTCCGTTCCAAATGTTCTGAAGTTTTTTGACCGATTCTAAAGCGGACGGTGAGACATTCCGGATGAAAACATCTTAACAAAGTCTTGAATAGCACATATAATGTATGAACGAAACTTCGTTCAAAAAAATGTATGAAACGTTATGAAATTTTCAAATTCCCAATCTTTTTAATTGAAAACCCATAACAGACGGTCAGACGCTCCCCGTTTGCCAAATTTTCCGGCGCGGCTCGCACCCCTTCGCTCCCGATCGCAGCCGGTACGCGCCACCCCTCGCCCCCTCCGCAGGAACGAGTGCACGACCGCACCCCTCCGCTCCCGACACCTGCCGTGCAGGGATCGCGCCCCCTCAGCAGTCAGCATTCGCCGGCCGTGCCGCTCCCTGCGTCGCCGACCGATCCCCGAACCCGAAGAGCGTTCCATGGACTCGCCCCCGAATCAGTGAGAGATTAGCCAGCGTTGCGATCGCGCCGCGACGCCTTGGTGGTTCGTATTGTCTCTTACTCGCCCCCCTCCGATTCGGTTCTCCCTTCGAGTTCGCGCGATCCAGGTTTCTCCGTTGTTCGGAGTTTAGGACCTTGATGATTGGTTCATGGGATCGACTATTCCGTGGATTTTTTCTATAGAGGTTTCTCACGAGAATAAAGGGCAGGAGGCCGAGAGAGAAAGCCTGTTGTTCCTCCGTTCCTCGCTTTGGTAGTGCATTTGTATGCGTTTTTTTTATATTTTTTTGAAAATTCCTGATGCGTCGATGGAATAACGGTGCGGTTCCCTGCGTTTTTTTTTTTGAAAATTTTGGAGGCGTTGTAACTTGATTTTCAACGCAGTGATCAAGTCATATTTAGCCACAGGTTAAGCATGATCAAATGTATGCGATGCATCTGTTTTGCTCTCCATTTCAACAAGTTTCCGTTAGCAGTATGAACTTTCTGTAACTGTTTGAGGAGTGCATGCAACCTGTACTTCTTGAACCCGCCCTCTTGAAATTGTTGTAATCTGATTGGTGTTTCCGGTCCTTCAACTGAACCGAGTTTAACGTTTTGTTTCTGAAACATACTTACATTTTGGTTAAACCTGAAGGTACCCCTTTCCATTATATTGAATTTCCCCGAGAACTGTTGCACCCTTTCTCATTTACTTTGTCCACCAGCAAATGTTAAAGCACCACCATGACCCTCAAGCAAGAACAACCATTAAAGATTTCAGAATGCCACCCTTCATGTTCTTTTCCTCCACTATTTGTATTCGCCTTTTGTCTTCTCAGCTAATATTTAATAGCACGCTGTAATGTGGTGCCACTACATTGTTCTGAAACCCACGTGATCAGCTTGAAAGTTACAAGTATTCTCTTTGCCCCGAAGGTCCCTGTAGTCGTGTTATCGAACCAATTTGCATCAGCTAAGCTATACTTTTTTGTTATTGTTTAATTATTGGCTAGCTGTCTGTCACTTTCACCGAATTTTTGAACACGTTTGATGATATTCTTTTATGATGTGGCTTAAAGCATTACTTTCATAGCTCGTGAGAACCGTGATTGATGAGGTCCTAAAAGTTACTAACGTGGAAAATTTGAATTTGTTTGACTAAGGATTTATGATATTGGTGTTGCTTTATCCTGTCTTGTGCAACAAATTGAATAGGATCATTACACTTCTAGGAGGTCAGGTCAGTCTAGTTGTTTCCTTGCAATTAAGCAGAGTGAAGTGCTTTTGGTTTATTGTTTTTCATGAGTGCAAATATTAATTGATTATATCCTTTTTGTGTTTGGTTTGCAACTTTTGGTTGAAATCTGGTGTTTGTTTGAAGGTTCTGAAAGGATCCAAGATGGGTGTAATCAGCATAGTGTTTGGTTTCTCTGGATTTGGCTTTAGTTTGCGGCTGGTATTGTTATTGGGTACTTCCTCTTTGTCAACGTCCAGCCAAATGATGTTAAGGTGGCGACTTTCCTTTTTTCTTCATTCCTTCTTACTATATACTTTTTGTTGGCTGCTGTATAATGAATAGATGGATTGTTGATAGCTGCTTTACCATTTTGCTTCCAAAATAGTTTTAGGGATAATTTGAGATCTTGCAGCTAAGACAAAACAAAGAGGCAAGGCATGTGGTCACTGTTGAACTCATTTACGTTTTATGTACATCACATTACTATTTAGTTCCTTCTGATCAGCATTGTTGACCTAAGCCACGAGTATTATATTGTTTGTTGATTATGTTTAGTTGTGATGTATGCCATAGAACTCTACATTTGCATGTCCAATGCGCCTTTCATTATGTTCTGAAATAACACTCTTGGGAGCGCGGGACCATGGTGCGTTTCTTCCCAAACTAATGCATTGCTTGGTGATGGCACATGTTGCACTTGCACGTCCCCAGCAAAGGGCCATTTGATGAAGGAGAAATGACCTAGAGAAATCATATGTTTAGTAGTGTTCCATTAAATTTGCATCATTCTGGTTTGAGCAATGCTGGTAAGGGTGAGTCAAGCAGTTTAATCTAATGGATTTTGTGATACATTATATTTTTTCTCTCTTGTTTTTTCTTGCAATGGATCTATATGTTTGAGGTTGAACCCAATAAATGGGGTCATGGATGTAATTTTCATTCTCCCTACTTGGCTGTCAGGATGTCAAAGTTTGCCCACTCGTGGAATACGATTTGAAATCTTTGGAGGGCATCCTTCCCGAAATTCCTTTGTGGGTCAAGAATCCTGACTATGATAGAGTATGCTCCTCCTTCAGTAATGACCTAGCAAGAAACTATATTAATCCTAGTTGTACTTTTAGGTCCTTATTTTCTTCCTCGCCTCTAGATTGATTGGCTGAACAGGTTTCTGGAGTTGATGTGGCCTTATCTTAACAAGGTACTCTATCTTCACGTTTGCCTTGAGGCTCTGAGCTTGAAATCATTATCTCGGATTGACACTGAATTTTCTGCGCTTTGTGTTTTTTTTTATCATGTAGGCTATCTGCAGAACTGCAGAAGATATCGCAAAGTCAATTATTGCTGAGAATACTTCACAATAAGATAGACTCTGTTGAGTTTGAAATACTTACTCTTGGTAGCTTACCGCCCACCTTTCAAGGTCAGTAGTGTTGCATTCCTATCTTCCCTTACATGCATGCATATCAATGTTATCCTAAACGCTAAATGGTAAACAGTCGGTCACCCTTTGTTTAGCATTTAGGCTGTTTAAATGGTGTTTAAACGGGATTAAACGACCTAAACGGTTTTGTATAATAACACTAAAATATACATATTTATGTATATAAAATTCAAATATGCTAGAAAGTCTACATATTTACAAATGTAAAATGTAAGTATTCTACCAAATAATCTTTTTGGAAGAAATCTAAATCCCACAGCACTTCATATACTTACGACGCTAATTAGTTTAGTGTTGATTGTGGTAGTTGTAATCCTCCTATTGACTAAATTATAAATTAAATGGTCATTTAGCTCATCTAATCACGTTTAACTCGATTCTGTTTAGGTAGTTTTTAACGGTTTAAAATTTAAATGGTCCAACCGTTTAATTCACTGTTTAGGGCCTAAACAACATGGGAGACTCAACGGCCATTTAGGCGAACAGTGTGCATATGTATTTCAGAAGGCTTTATGCCTTACTTTGAACTAGTTTTTTTGTTTTAATTTTATGTTTTAATTCTTAAGATAAAAGTTGTGACTTTACTTTATGTTTTCCTTTATGCTGCTTTTGTTTTCTGTATCTTGAGTTACCATTCATAAGTTCATGAGTAGCCAATTTACCCTTATTGGTAAAATGTTGTGGTCACATGGAGACATTGTTACATCTGTGTTCCAAAACTACTTTATGTTGGGTTTAGAATTGGACATTTCATTCACTAGATACATCACAGTCGGCATCTCTTTTATGTACAACTGGTCACGTTTATATATTAACTTTCCCATATATAGCATATAATAATGTGTGAGAACCCTGTTTTCGCACTGGCTTACATTAGATTTTGACTATATGTGATGCTAATTCTTTTACAATTGGTGCTGCAAAATGTATCTTGATCAGTTGTGCCTTCCCTCTCAAGGATGAAAGTCTATGTCACAGAAGAGCATGAGCTGATAATGGAACCATCTCTTAAATGGGCTGCAAATCCAAATGTCACTGTTGTTGTAAAAGCTTATGGTTTGAAAGCTACTATCCAGGTATAAATTGTTATGCCATAAGCTGGATTATTGATTCGATATTCACTTAGTGATATGTTGAAACGAGCAAACTAAATCTGTTTTTTCCTGAAATATATCGAGCAAACTAAATCTATTTTTTCCTGAGATATTTCAGGTTGTGGATCTACAAGTCTTTGCATCACCACGTATTACTCTGAAGCCGTTGGTCCCTACATTTCCTTTGCAAAAATCCTTGTCTCTCTCATGGAGAAGGTATGACGACTGATTACCCACGTCTGCATTATCTTGCTGCACGACTCTTTGCTAATTGCTAATGGTTTTGCAGCCACATGTTGACTTTGGGCTAAAACTTCTTAGAGCAGATGTAATGGTTATTCCTGGTCTTTACAGATTTGTTCAGGTATTCTGGACTCCTATTCTGAACATTATCATGTGAAAGTTTACTTGTTTGCTACACTTTGTTGTGAACTATATGCTGAACTTTCATTATTTTTTTTCTAAACTGGTATTGGCTTAAGTTGCACTGTAACAATGAGAAACCATGAATGTCAAAATGCATCCCTTTTACTATTCACATCGAACTTGTAACACACTTATTTGGCTTGTTGCGTTTATTGGCTTGTATATGTTCAAATGCTTATGCATCTGTGTACTGAAAGTAGCCTTGCTTCAATTTGATACTTCATCACCTAGATTTAGACTCCAGCTATCCTTCTGCGCGTATAGCTTGCCCTTTAAAGTGGATGTACTGCGGGCTATCTAAAATTCGCTTCAATTACTGTGCAATTGGGGGACGGCAACTTAACATTATTCTGGAAGGACAGATGGAATGACGGGGCATCTCCATGTGACATTGCACCTGATATCTGCTGATTGATTAGGCCAAAGATTGCAAAGACGAGGACGGTAGCTGAAGCTATTCAGGAATGACGGTGGATAGCTGATATTGTCGGACGACTAATAGTTAACGTCTTGTTACAGTATATCCAGCTCTGGCACATAACTGAAAACATTCTTCTTCAGCCTGGAACCGAGGACATCGTACCTAGAACCGAGGACATCGTCTCCTGAAAATGGGACCCGTCAGGCACATACACGGCAAAATCGGCCTACCAATTCTTATTCCAGGGAGCCACAACTTTCCCTGCAGCTGATGCTATCTGGAGGACGTGGGCACCGCTAAAAGTAAGGTTCTTCATGTGGTTAGCCATTAGAGACAGGTTGTGGACTGCTGAAAGAAGGCACAGGCGGGGGCTGCAGGACGATACTGAATGTGCTCTATGTGATCAAGGTATAGAGACAGCTGACCACCTCTTTGCCACATGCTGCTATACCTAGGAGATTTGGCACGCAATCAGCAGGATTCTGGGCATCCTAGTTCCAAGTCCTGGGCTCAGCAATAGACCGGTGGCTGCAGATGAGATTGGGAATGACCAAAGGCAAGAAGAGAGGATTAGATTCCTCATTCATGTTGATCTCCTGGACAATTTGGAAGGAAAGAAATGACAGAGTTTTCAGCAGATGGTCAGCCAAAACTATGGCTCAACTGACGAATGTGATCCTTCATCAGGCTCAACTTTGGATGGAAGCCGGCGCTAAACACATGATCGTTTTGGGATGGCTGGCTGTAGTTGTAGGAGCTAGGGGCTAATAGTCTACGAGCGTTCGTCAGTCTTAGTTCAAGTTGTTGCTTTCTTGCTGTAATACGGCTCCTTGTTTTCAACCGTGTGCGTGTGCCCAGATGACCCGCATTGTAAAAATGTTTTATTACATATCTTCTTCTTCTTAGTACAAAGATATACGCAGCTCTCCTGCGAATTCTCGAAAAAAAAAACTCATTTTGTTATACTATCTTTCCTGCATTTACAGGAGACCATCAAGAAGCAAGTAGCGAGCATGTATTTGTTGCCGAAGATATTGGAAGTACCTGTAATAGACCTCTCAAAGTAAATTCTTTAACACCTTCCCTATTTTGGGTTTGTATACATTAAACCATAGATATGATAGCAAATGAGTATCTCTAACGGTTTTGATTTCCAGAGCATCCAAAAAGCCTGTTGGAATTCTACTTGTGAAGGTTGTAAGAGCTCAAAATCTGCGAAAGAAGGATCTGCTGGGTAAATCAGATCCATATGTAAAACTTAAGATGTCAGATGACAAGCTTCCATCCAAAAAACAACAGTAAAGCATAGCAATCTCAATCCGGAGTGGAATGAAGATTTCAAATTTGTTGTGACAGATCCAGAAACTCAGGCTCTTGAATTTAATGTCTTTGACTGGGAACAGGTAGGGATGCTTTCTTTTTCAAATCTGCAGTACCTTTTTTGGTGACATACTACCAAGAATATGCAGTTATTTTTATTGACATATATAGGTTGGAAAACATGAAAAGATGGGCATGAACAGGGTCCTATTGAAAGACCTCCCAGCAGAGGAGACTAAAGTTACTACCCTCGACTTGCTTAAGACTATGGATCCAAATGATGTACAAAATGAGAAGTCGGGTCAGCTTACTCTAGAGCTTACGCACAAGCCTTTCAAGGAAGAAGATATGGAGAAAGAAGGCACAGAGGGTACAGATGTGATAGAGAAAGCTCTGTCACTCCAGCTGGTGGTGGGCTGCTTTATGTTATTGTTCATGAAGCTCAAGATCTTGAGGGGAAGCACCATACAAACCCGTATGCAAAAATAATTTTCAAAGGCGAGGAGAAGAAAACAAAGGTAGTATTCATACAAATTATCTTTATTGAGAAAACTTCATGGAATGGCTATGATTGACTGATCTCTTTATTTACCCTTCATCCCTGTTGACTAGGTCATCAAGAAGAACAGGGATCCACGATGGGAGGACGAATTCGAGTTTGTGTGTGAGGATCTCCCGTGAATGATAAAATACATGCTGTAGTCCAAAGTAAAGCCTCGAAGAAAGGCTGATATACGGCAAGGTAGAACGGAATTCTTGCCCTCTATTTAATTTACCGATCCACTGCATTCTCTTGGTAGCTCCGTTATGGGATGATTGGAGATGGTGATAGTAATACCCGGGATTATGATTGTAGTTGGTCATCGTTAGCTTTAAGATCACTAGTTTTTGTATTAGCCTTTTTTTCTAGAACCTCTTCTGTCCAGTAGTATGTTGAATACATAACGGTGGGTTGTTTGAAAAGGAAAATATCAAATATCTTGTATCGTGAAATGTGATACCTGTATTTTCTTGATCCAGGAAACTTTGGGCTACAGTGATATCAGCCTTGCGGACGTGATCAGGACGTGATCAGCAACAAGCAGATTCATGGAAAGTACCATATCATAGACTCAAAAAATAGTCAGATCCAAATTGATTTGCAGTGGAGAACTTCCTAGACACAGGGAAGAGCCAGAATGCCTGAATGTAGGAATGAGACACACGGATGCTCCTATGCTCAGAAGCGGATATCGGTCATGTGGATATTTACTTTTGTTGAGATTTCTTTCTTAATTGCTCAAATTTACGAGAAGTACCATGTTGACGTGTTATTGACCTTGGACATGGAACCAGAACTTATTGTGACTAATCATACAAATACACCTAGCATTCTGGCATATTGAAAACTGAAAAAAAATATGCCAAACATGTTGGATTTTTCTTTGAAATAATAATCTCCAAATATTTGTTTCGTTGAAATTTTATGTGAGCATTTTATTGTGTGATGCGTTTACTGAAATGCTTCAATTCTAAGAGTATGTTTGGATGGCAGTACCAAACGGGTTTTTGGGTTTATGGGAGCAATTTACCATTTTTTACTGAACTTATGAATCCAAAAATAAAAACTGCTCCCCCAGCTCTGAAAGCTAATTCTCAGTCAACAAGTTTCACACTTCCCCCTCAAGTTTGTTCCTATGCAAATTGATTATATGGTTGTATAAATCTTGCTTGTTTGTTGTATATTCTGGAATTCATGATATATTTTTTGGACAACACAATGGTCGATAGTGCGGATTTGAGTGTTGAAACCCTAGGATAGTTCATGAGTTGTTTGCTGAGCAAGTGAAGGTTAACAATCGATCGGATTGGAGAGACAATTACTAGAATTTTTTAGACTAGATTCAGCCAAAAAATCAAGCTTACATATACAACATGCAAAATAGGATTAGAAATGGCACAAGAATGTATCCACACTTTAAAAATTGCATTGGAACTATTGATGGGAGTCGTATTGGTGCAACGCCACCTCCAAAGGATTCTCTCATATATACTGGTAAATCAGGTAAATCAAGCCAAAATGTGATAGAAATGGTATATGTTGATATGTGTTTGAACTATATATATCTATCGATCAGCTAAGCTCCATGCATAACACTATCGTACTCTATCGCACTATTATTGCGGATAATAAGATCTTTCCACATCCTCACCTAGGTAGATCTTGCTCCACTATTTTTCATTTATGCTTTCCATGCAAGTTATGTGCAAAGTGCTAAGGAAAAGTTATATTGTTGATTCTGAATATTTTAATAAGCCGGATTATTTGGCACCATACAAGGGTAGGTACCATGTTCCATGTTAGAGGAGAGATCACACGCGCTGGTGAGATCACAGAATTTTCCCAACGATATGATTAGGGTATAGGTTACATAGCCTCCGTACCAATACCCAATACACCCACCTTTACATTCATATTCAAGTGATAAGAACATAGATATGTTTCGTGATGACTTTGCTAGAAAGATTTCTAAATTTATGCATATTCGGGCATCTTTTGCTCTCATTTAAAGTTTTGGTTGTAGACTATAATAATGTAAAAGAGATCATGGACTTTGATAAACTCTACAAATATTTTTAAATACACAATTTGTCATATGTCTCCAAACAATTTGATAGAAAATCACTTTCACCGGATAATCAAATTCTCACATCGAATCACTAAGCGCACCCTAATTCTCCTCATTTCCTAGTTTCCTACTTTAACGTGCCATCGAGCACAAGCACAAGCAAACCCCCCAAAACCCACCATACCAGGTCGGCAGGCCCCGTCGCGTCCCCCTCTTCGTCTCCGGCCTCCGACTCTGCCACGAATGCCGGAGCCGCAGGCCATCCTCCCGCTCCGCGCGCTCCCGCCGGACGCGCCGCTCCCCCTCCCCGTCCCCGCGCCGTTCCACCCCCAAACCCCTACCCCCGCGTCGGCCGCCCCGGCCACGCCCCCGAACCCGACCCCTCCCCAACCCCAAACCCCCGCCGCGCCGCCTCCCTCCTCGACGCGACCTCCGCACCCATGGGAGATCGCCGCCCGCGCCTGGCTCGAGTCCTTCCCCGACGGACGGCCGCCCACCGAGCCCGAGGTCGACGTCTACATCGACGCCCACCGCCCCGAGCTCCCATCCCTCCCCCGCTCCCAGCTACACCAGCGCCTCCTCGCCCTCCGCGGTGACCAGGTAAACCAACCCCGACTACGCCTCACCTGCTTGCGAATCATTATGTGACTCCCAGATTGTCCAGTTGATGGGATTGATTGGGTGGCGTGCTTCGTCTGTCATTTTTTGGGCATCGAATCTGATGAGTATGGATGTGGTTTATTTCTGAATCAATCCAATGACCACTGAGCTGGGTTTACTCTATTGCTCTGTTGTAGATGTTGAGCTTGTTTAGTTTCTATGGGTTTTTAATAGAAAGGCTACCAGACCTTGGAATTTGGAGTTGCTCTGTGCTAGTATGGTTAGTTTGGTTTCCTGATTATGCAGAGTTTGTGGGAATGGCTGAACTACTGTGGCGATTAGTTCAGTTCGGAGCTCATTGAGCACATTGGTCCCTTAACTGAAATGTTTTATCAGCTCTCTGTATTTCATGTAGTCTGCTGCTTGTGTGGTAATTCCAATGGAACATTCCTTCTCCATATCTGCCTGTCTTCTAGATTCCCCATATTCTGTCTGCTGCTTCTGCGCAATAGCTTTGATGGAACTATCCTTCTCCATATCTGTTGGATACAAATCCTGTCTTCTAGATTCCCCATAATTGTTCAACAAAACTGAGTCACAGTTAACTTTTGTTTTGTCCTTTTTGTCAGGTTTTAGATGCAGACCAGAGTGCATTCCCCTACAGGTTCCAGCGAACTGATCTATGGAAGCCTGTGTACCAGTGGTTGGAATCTCTTGAGATGGACTCACTAGTTGCAACACAGCAAATATCTGACTGGCTTACATCGAACCCGAAGATAATGGACAGGCTGGTTGAGAAGCATTCAAAATACCATTTGATTCATTATACCCAGAGGATGCATTTGAAGATGCTAAAAAAGAAGGGGAAGTTGCCAAAGGTACATTGGGATTTCTTAACTGTTTGATCGATTGCTGCAAGAAATGTTTTCTCTCCCTATTCTTTATAAGAGCTAAACTGCCAAGGAGTACAAAAGCTGATTCTTGATTTGCAGACACTACAGCTTTCTGCGGCTAGAGCCACAGCTCAACCGAGTGCTGCTCCAGTCGCTCCAGTAGAAAACATAGCGCCATTGCAGAAAACAACACCTCCAGTAACAGGTATACTTTTGATATTTTTGCATATTTTTTTGAAGTGATACTTTAAGTGTCTCCATAATAAGTTAGTATTCTGGCAAATTGCAGGTAGGATACCAAGTAGCAGTGCAGGCAGACAACACAGTGGTGCCACAGGCAGATTTCAAGGTGGAAATGCAACTCTTAGGGACAAGAAGACGTCATTGTCCAAAAAGAAAGAAGCTTTGCTCAAATATGAACTGTAGGCAGCTAACTCTGAACTATGTCTGTTAAGTTGTAAATAGTTCTTGCTCACATATTCTTTTATGTGTTTCAGTTTGACAGACTTGCAGAACCAATTGACTGCTGTGCTGTTAAAGCAATGCCGTACCGTTGCCATTAAAGAAGCAGATTCATCATATGTGGAATTTCAAAATCCAGAGGCTAACATGAGTGTACAAGAAGGTGCCACTATTGCAAGTCCATCAGCCCCTTCAGAGGCAACGAAGGTTTTTGTCAATGAAAAGTCAATACCAGCAGGAGCCACAGAAAGTGAACTTGGGCAAAAGAGGAAGAGAAACCCTATCATTGTTACACCTGCATGGTGTTATAGTGAAGCATCGACAGGTTTGTCATGTTGCCTGATGTAGGATTAATCATCTGTTATAGCCGGTGCAAGTTGATCTTAAATACACCCTTTTTGGTTTGCCTCATTCATGCTGTTTCTGTTCCAAAATAGTTGTTTTTTATATGCAAGCCTTTGAGCAGTACTTTTTCAGCTTTCTACTATATTTTTGGAGGTACTTTTGGTGACAAATCCATAACATCATCGATCCATAAATGAAAATCTTCGTTTATGTCTGTCTTAACTTTTTGCAAGGTTGACTGCTCACCTTACAAAATGACATCGATCTTGTAAGATAGTTATGATTCCTGTCAATCTTGGATATTTTAATGTAGTTTGTAGATTAGGCTACAATGTTCTAAGCATGCTGAGATGCACCCAGGAATGCTGGCGTGTTACACTTTATTTTTAAAAAAATAATAATGTTAATCCATAATTATCCAATTTTTAATTAAATATTGCTTTTTAAGCTATTATAAATTGCAAATATGTTCAACAGATCTGTATCAACTGACCAAGTGTGGTGACACCATGCAGAAACCGTGCGGAATGAACAAAATTCTAGTTCAAATAGTGACACTGCAAGAAATTTCAATATTTGGAAAGGACATGCTAATCCACTGTTCTCACATAGAGATAATAAGAAAAATATATTGTTCTGTCTTGAGGGACGTGAAACTGGTGCCAGTTGGTCTCAAGCTTCTTCTTGTGGAGGTTATGCTGGACGAAATTCTGAAAGATGGACTCCATTTCTTGAAGGCAAGTTTGTTCTCTAAAGATTAGTGCTCACTGCTCAGTTGCTTTTTCCCCCTTCCTAAACAATTCTGTCTACCTTTTTCATTTTTTGTGAATTTGTAATGAGTTATTTCTTGATTTTCAATTAGGATGGAATTCACCTGCAGTCCAATTTGAAGGGCCTGCAGTACCTCTTGTGAGAAAAAATTACCTGTCTTGGTGTCCAACTTCATGTGCTTATACATCAAGTGCTCCTTCTGCTCAGCCCCATGACAGGGTATGGATCTCTTACGCATTTGGCAGTGGAATTTGTGCAAGTTCATATTTTTGATATCTGATGGTTTGCTTTGACTATCATCTCTTTATGCAATGTTAAGCACTCTTCTGGTGTACATTTTTTTATTACGTTCACACTTGTTTCTGCTTGTAACTGAAACCCATACATATTTGGTTCCTGTCTCAAGTAAAATAAATTTAACTATTCTGTTTAACTATGTTTGTCCATGGCCTTGGGAGAATAAATTTTACAATGTTTGTCCATTGAGGATATTAAGAGTGTAGTTATTGCAATATTTCCACTGCATTCCCCTAATTAAATGCTTTGAAAGAAGAGAAGTGGTTGTTTGATGTTATTTAATTGGGGCATCAATGATCAATCACTATGACCTTTTCTTGGATCATACTTCCTTGGTTAGTGTGCATGGTGTGCTATGGACAAACATTGTGAACTGGAGGGAGTCTGTACAATTTGTTACATCAGCTGTAAGCCCAAAGTAAACCCCACCCAGTCGAATGTTAGAAATTAAACGACCACTTTTCTAACAATACCCTTAGGGTAGGTTTTGCTCTATGCAAGAATAGAGCCAAATCCTCTCTGAACATACCTTCCCATGTAGCTAAAGAAAGAATTCCAGATTCAAAAATGTTGTTACTGCTGTGACACCACATGGTCCACCAGGCAACCATAACTATTTCTCTAAGGAATTTTTATCCAAAAGTCAATCAGCAAGAGGGAGGACTGGATTGACAAATTGTTGGTAGAGGTCTTAAAGGACAAAACTTGAATGTTTCCAGAAATATCACTATTATTGATGCATTTCATATTTTTTTTATAAACTTCCCCCCTTCTTGGGAGTGGCTCAAAGTTTCATTTAGCCTACGCAATTTTCTTGGGACGATTTCTCAAAAAAAAAAAGAAGCTTGGGACAAGAAGGTTTTGCGTTGTCTTTTTTGTTATTGTTGCATCTATGCACTCCTATCTGATGTTTTTACTGTTGCGTTGCCCCAGCAAGGTGTCCGCAAAGTTCTTGATGTAAAATTTCATCCAGAAGGGTTGCCTCAGCTTGTTTCTAGCTCTAATGAGGTTAGTGCTGTTTATGATTCACGTTACATTTTCTATTCAATAATACCTTGTCTTTTCCTGGTACTGTAAAAATCATCATTGCAATGTGTTAAAGTTCCTTTATCTTTGTGTAAGAATTTAGATCTCCATCAACAACAACAACAACATAGCCTTTCAGTCCCAAGCAAGTTGGGGTAGGCTAGAGTTGAAACCCAACAAGAGCCACAAATCAGGGTTCGGGCACATGAATAGCTGTTTTCCAAGCACCCTATCCAGGGCTAAATCTTTGGGTATATTCCATCCCTTCAAATCTCCTTTTATTGCCTCTTCCCATGTCAATTTTGGTCTTCCTCTACCTCTCTTCACATTACTGTCACGCCTTAGGGTTCCACTACGCACCGGTGCCTCTAGAGGCTTTCGTTGGACATGTCCAAACCATCTCATCCGGTGTTGGATAAGCTTTTCTTCAATTGGTGCTACCCCTAACCTATCATGTATATCCTCATTCCGGACTCGATCCCTTCTCGTATGACCACAATCCAACGCAGCATACACATTTTCGCAACACTTATCTGCTGGACATGTCGTCTTTTTGTAGGCCAACATTCTGCACCATACAGCATTGCAGGTCTAATTGCCATCCTATAAAACTTGCCTTTTAGCTTCAATGGTACCCTCGTCATATAAAACTCCTGATGCTTGGCACCACTTCATCCACCCCGCTTTGATTCTATGACTAACATCCTCATCAATATCCTCATCTCGTTGTAGCATTGATCCCAAATATCGAAATGTATCCTTCCTGAGCACTACTTGGCTTTCCAAACTGACATCTCCCTCCTCATGTGTAGTTGTGCCGAAGTCAGATCTCATATATTCAGTTTTAGTTCTTCTGGGACTAAAACCTTTTGACTCTAGGGTCTCCCGCCACAACTCCAGTTTCCTATTTACTCCTGCTCAGCTTTCATCAATTTAGATCTCCATATTTTAATATATTGTACCTTGTTTGGTGCTTTTAGTAGTGGGTACGTCTTCTTTTATTTATGTAATATTATTTAATATTTCATTAATTCAGGCACCCAACGAGTTATTGCTTTTCAATCTTCTTTCTGGAAGGGCAATTCAGCTCAGAGGCCACAATACCAAGGTATGCCAAATAAGTTTTCTTGTTGCATCTACACATTCAGTACGTTCTGAGCTAGTTCATCCATAACCCCTTTGTCCCTTTCCTTTGTTGATTGCATGATGGTACCCATTCCTAGCTGGATAAAATGCTCTCTATCATGTGATGTGAGTATGTGAGATGGAAATAATGATAAAGATAATCATGTGGATGCGGCATGCTTGAGCCTTTCTCTTGCAATATTTCTGTTTCATGCTTCACGCTCAATTCTTTGACACATTGCTTCTACGTTCTAAGCATGCCCTATACAATGAGAAACTGACCGCTTTCATAAGCATATTTTGGTAATTTTGAATTGTGATACTGCCAGTTATGAGTCTTTGTTGCGCAAGTAATAACCAATCTGAATTACACATTATATTAGAATTCTGTGATTTTTGGCTATTATGCTTTGGTTTCTATTATTTGACATGCTTACGCTTGCTTTTATAACGCTGATTAGTATTTTTACTTGGTTCTACTTAATGTTCTCAGATCCAGTCTGTCGGGTTTGCAGTCAAAGGAGCAAGTATCGTATCTTGTGCTTCTAATTTATTGAAGGTACCTGGCTTTTTTTTTTTGTTCTGTGCTGATTACTGCAACTATTGTGAGAACAACACTATTCATCGCTTCTCTTCCTGTAATTGGAGGATAGGTATGGGACTGCATTACAGGGTCTTGCCTCTATACGCTGGGTGGTGATAACCAAAATTCAGTGGGGCATACTCAAAAAATTAGTGCTATGGCAGTGAATAAATGGCAATCCTGTACGTTTGCTCTTACCTTATCTTTTTATGCACACAAATTCCTACATCTGTATTCCTACATCTGTTATATTTCTGGGTGTCCTTTTTTTAACCTTTTTTTGAGTTGCAAGCTTTCATTTGATGCTGAATGAGGCAGATTTTCCAGAGCAAAGAACAGACAGCAACCTCATGATTGTTTCTGTTTCTGTGCTGATTGAGTGATTCACCATGTTCAAGATTTTGTGCTTATCTCTCTTTAGAATAGCGATTTTGTTGTTGATGTGTGGAACCTCTACAGAAGATTAGGATATAGTAATTGCAGGTAATGGGGATGGGGATCGCTGTGTTTTGAAAGATCAGTACAATGGATGGCCAGTGAATAGCTTTTTTATTCATCTGTTTATTGTAGTCTGTTTACTGTAATTATGTTAACTCTATTGGTTTGCTCATTTGCATAATCTTCTGCTTCTCTTAAATCAATAATATATTATCTCTATTTTTTACTTCATTTATCTTTATTATTTGATCTCAACATAGTGTTCTTTTACAGGTCTTGTTGTCACTAGTGGAGCGAAAGGTGATGGGAAGCTTCTACTATGGAATGCTTTAAGAGGCGAACTTGCTTCTGATCTAAATTCGAACTTGAGGTACCACCCGCTTTTGGTAACTGAAATGTTACAACAGTGTTAAAAAATAAGCAACATATTGTATCATAAAATGGACTGCATGACCAAACTAGAGGTTACATGTCTTATATTTTGCCGTACTGCATATGCATCCCTCGTAAATTATGTACTTCCTCTGATCACAAATATAGGCCCATTAGTACATCGGCACGGTCTCCAATCTAAACAGTCTATGTTTAAAACTATGTCAACTATGCAATCTGTTAATTTGTAGGATATATGGTGCAAGTTTATTAGTGCTTTGTTGGCATCTATTTTATATTGTCACTTAAAGCTGCAAAATCCCAATATTCTTGAATCATCCTCAAACCCTGTGAATCCATGTTAATGTAGGTCCCAGGATATGGTTTATCCTTCAGTTGATACAATGGAGTTCTATAGTGAAAATCATCTGGCATGTGGAAGTGACTGTGACTATGGTGGCTCAGCTGTGGTACAATTATGGGATATTGATTCTCCAGAGTCTTACTTATCTTTCTCTGCAAGTGATTCTGTATGTACCTTCTCCTTTTGTTTCTATGTGAGACTTTTAGAGGTTAACGAAGCACTAACTTATCTCTGCCACAGTATATTACTTCCCTTAAAGTCAACCCTGCTGGCAACACTATCATTACAGGTTATTTACCCTTTTCTGTCTCATGGAATCCCTTGCAATTGCAGCCGTAGTAAAGACTGTATAGTTATTGTTACCTCCAATATGCAGGTTCTGGTGATGGTACTATTGGCATATTTGACATCCGTACTTGTTCTGCAATTAACCATTTGTCAGTGGGATCTGGTTGTGAGGTATTGTTTTTTTTCCCCATAGATGTTTGGATTAAGGGCTGTAGTTTGATTGATTATGTTATGTGATTTCTTGTGTTGATTGTCATCTAAGAATGAAGGGTGCATCCACCTTCTGATAGTGAAACTTTCTTTATTAACTCTGATCTCTTAATTATTCTTTCTCTGAGAACTGATAGTAGATATGTTGTTTCTCGACAGGTTACATCTGTTTCATTTAGCAACTGTGGCACCTATTTTTCTGCTTCTAGCACATCAAATAATACTTTGGTTTGGGATACAAGATTAGTCCCAATAAATCAAAGCAAGGATGTTTCGCAAAGCAGAGACATGCGGTTTTTTCGGCCTTTACATTGCCTGAGCCATGGGAATCAGATGCCTACTGCAGAATTTACAAGCCAACTGCCAGGGTAATGTGAATGTTGCACTGATCAATATTGCATCTAGTGATTAGTTCTATGCCTGAAATGTTGGTGGAAATTTAGGAACTTTAATGGCGAACCTAGTGGAAGTCATTTATGATGTGCTGCTTCTAGTTATCTGACATAGATTGTTGTCATCTGTTTTATTTAGTCTAATGAAGTATAATCTTCTTTGTGGCTCTTGTTGGGTTTCACCTCTAGCCTACCCCAACTTGCTTGGGACTGAAAGGCTATGTTGTTGTTGTTGTTGTTGAAGCATAATCTTCACAAGTAGAAAACATAATGGCAGAGTTTTATACTTGTATTCAAACTTCTCTCTTTAGGAGAAACATTAATGACAGCATTAAGGCATATCACTAGTAGGCTAATGACGTTCCATTCTGTTAGATGTTCCTCATTCCTGTGCTCAAGTTGATTATGTGATGTTTTTATAAAAACCAATAAATTTGTAATATTATGAAAGTGCTTCTCGAGACAAATCTTTTCATATTGATTTTACATGTCAAATCTAAATATTCAAAAAAGTATCACTAGGCAAAGTTTAGAAAGGTTGGATGCGCATATCCCCTTTTACTATGATAACTATTGCTACTTTTACTATTACCAATAACTTTTACTTTTGTACCCGTGGCTTTTGTTGGGTTTCATCTCTATCCTATCCCACCCTGCTAATACCCTGCTCGTGACTAAAAGATTATGTTGTTCTTTAGCCACTAGATAACCCCTGCTAATACGGTGATAGATATGTCCTGCCAACTTGAATCCTTGAGCTATAACATATGATTTGCAGATTAAGGCTGTAAATATTAAATAATACTCTATGTTCGAATCTTCCAATGTATCATTAGGCATTAGCTTTTCTTGTTTGTTTTGTTTCCCAACTTTGTATAGACTTATGAGTAGATTCTCTGTTCCAGTCATGTTGACGAGGGTGATCAGGGGGTAAATGCCACACAGTGGCTGCATGGTGAACCTGTACTTGTTACTGTAAGTGGAGATGGCAGGTGAGTACACATGGTGTCATTCATCAATCTGTATTTAAGTTATTACAAAAGTGCTTAACTACTAGTACTCTGCCTGCAGCGTTGGAATGTGGGACGTTACTCTAGGTCAACCTTGCGTCAGACATATCGTCACTCATACTCGATGTGCTAATGCGGTGAGCCTATATTGTGATATTATACTCAATCGGTCCTTTAGCTTACCTCTTTTGATGCATTGATTTTTTTTTCGTGGAATAAATTCCAGGTTGCTGTAGCCCCGAATGACGAATACATCTCCACAGGAGGAAGTGATCAGAAAGTTGTGAGTTGCTTATTTGGCCTTTTAGTTTCTTATGTTGCTTTATGTTGCCTTGGAAGATTATTGTTTGGATTGTTTTGTCATTCTACAACAACAGAAATGAATAGAAAGGCAATACAATCATATTCTTGTGGTCTACTGAATAGTAACAATTAGGAAAGTAAAATAACTTAGCTAGTATTTTACTTGAATTTAGCATGGTTTGAAGATGCTATCGCCATACTTCTATTCATCATAACATGTGTATGAGTTTTCGCCTTGATGTACACAACTGACTAATGTGGTCTCCGAAGAGGGAATGACTGTGACCGATGTATGTTAAATTATTCCCATTATGGCTTTGGGCAGTACCGTGATTCTTTGCCGTAACTTTTTATGTTTAGCTAGTCTTCTTCTTTACTACTGGACAGGTTTTATACCATAATAGAAGTGGGCGCACACATCTTAATTGGCGTCTCTCACATCCTCTGCAAGGGAATGATTGATATGCTGCCAGAAATCATAGAATTGTTCCACTAATGTGGTAAGTCACCTTTTCTTCTGTGCTTCCGTGCAATACAATCTCATGAAGTACCAGCAATTCAGCATACAAAAAGCTAAAATAGCATACTTTCCTGATGATATGTCAATAAATATATGAATATGGTGTAAGGTGCATACAAACATGCTGCTATTCATTTTTTTTCTAATAGCATTAGGCAGTAGCTGTAACTTCACATATCGGACAGAGAACCTGCTGTAGACATTTAAAGGGGTAAAAAAAGAAGGAAAATCATATTGGTGAAAGGCCTTGCTTCACTTTGGAGACTGATGTTTTATCTTCTTGAGGGATTGAACAGCTTCTGTTATTCCCCAACGCACTCTGCATAACTCTGTTCCTAATTCTTTTTGCATGCATATCTTTTTCAGCTGGTGAGTTCTCTGAGTCAGGTAGTAGTTGAACTTTGGCAGAAACTTGGCTGCTCCACATGGATGTGGAGCCATGACTATTGAAGCCTCTGCTTGATGGACGACTGAAGCTTGTGTTAGGCCTTAACATTAATGTATTCTCATGCCTCTTTACAAGTAGAGTCTGTATCTTTTTATTCTCCTGTAAAGAAATGTTTATGAAACCAACATTATCTCGACTGGTAATAGGTGAAATTCGTAGATCCTGTTTGGATGGGGGGGTTGGAATCCAAACCCTTAGGATCTAGTTCGAAGTTTAAACTAAATTCCTAGAGCAACCCCCTTATCCAACCACCCCTGTATGAGCCAGGTTAGGTGATTCCCTGTACCAATACCATCAACCAGTTGAGAACTCACCCGTTCCCTGTATTTCTCTTCTTCTTTTTCTTTGAGTGTCAACATGTAGTCTTTCAGCATTGCCAGAAGCGGAAGCTGCAAAAGCTTATATTAGCATTTCTGTTCAAGAAATTATTAAGACTTTCTATCATTACATGACAATCAGTCTAGCTGAAAATGCATGGTTGTTTGGATTTTTAATAAAATCTTTCAATTAATAATTTAATACAAGAAATTTGTTGTTAGTGTTATTTTTACAGGAAAGAGTTAGCCATTCAAATGCAGGCAATGGTATTTTTTGCAAGGTTGTTTCTATAACATTTACTTCTGAATATAAACTGTATATGTTAATTTGCCAATAATTATAGAACAATCATTTGGCGAATAACTTCTTGGTTTAAGGTAACATAAGGTCCTTTTGGTTGTGGAGGGCTCCCTCTATCCATCAATGCAGGGCATATTTTAAAAGAAGAAAGTATTCAAATGTAGATATTGACCATTGATTTCTCGGAAACTATATATCGTCAGTTGGAACAAAATCAATATCATTGGAAAATTAATTTCAATACAAATCTATTCCTGCAACCTTTGTAGACTAAACACACATATTTGAGTAATCTTTGGTCAAAATTTGCACAATTTGACTCTTTAACACAAAATATGCTTAGATTTTATGGACAGATTTTTGCACTTTCCTATGAGAATCCCAATTATTTTGTTTATTGAATCTCTTCCTCAATATTGGTGTAGGCTTTGCCCTGGTATTGGTTGGTTTTCCATAGTTGAGTGCACATTCCTATTCATCTTGACTTGCGGTGGGCACCTATATCCCTCATGCATTGTCCTCCAAGAACTTCTGATTTTCTTTTAATATCGTCGCAGGTTTTAATGCTAAGGAATAGGTTTCTCCAAGTAAACCGCCTTTTGCTTTCTCTATGTACAGGCATTGCATATGTGGTTTTGCCTGTTTGGATATGATAGAGTTCCTTTCATGCCTTGTTGTCTGCACAAGACACTTCATACTTCTTAGCACCAGCATACACGTATGCTTGCTTCATAGTCATTTTTACTTTCAAGACTAACTGGCCTATTCTTTATTGCACTGAGTTTCCTCAAATGATGGTCTTGGAAGAATGCTCCCCGTCACAGATGCTGTAGCATAATTACAAACTAAAAAAATCGAGCTTAGAGCCTCCCTTCAGGTATTTTGCTGCCTATGCTTTTTTCTTTGGGTAAAAAGCACTAGTATTTTGCATGCTAATTAATACTCTCTTGAGTGGTGTGCTGGGTTGTGAGTTTTTAATTTTACTTTATTACATCTATTCAACGTCGCATGCACAAACTTATGCTATTATTTAGCTTGCTGTTACAAATAAGCATATTCACAAGGTTGCTTAAATAGGTGAAGGCTATGAGTTGATTAAGGTAACAATTACTTGTTGCCCACCTTATCCAAACTACCAAAGATACCTAGCCTCACTTTCCATAAATTGTAAAGGTGCCAATTCAAAATGGCGTCAATGCTGTGCCACTACAATACCAAAATTGTATAGTGCGCATGCCACATTTGTTCAGTATTTTGGCTTTGTTCAAGTATGAAAGTTTGACGCTTTGTGAGCTTTATAAATCTTGTTCATCATAGTTCAAAGATGGGCTGAAGCAAGCCGAGAAGTTACTATTACAGTAAAAATAACATACTGAACTATACATTTAGGCCATCTAGGTCAGTCTGGGATGAGTATCTTTTTAAATCCAAATATTTTATGAACTATGAATGCTTTTGTTCTGAAGTCCAAATTTTGAATGAATGATTTTAGATCAGACAATTCTGTTTGGAGTTCATGAGGTCGCACCTCATCATAGTAGAAGATCTTGTTTCTCTCCTCTTCCCAGAATTGTGTCTTGGCTATTAACTGTTCTACCAAGCCTGCACCATTTCTAGTAAATATATGTTGCATTTCAATTTCCATGTTACTCTGTAGCATACATACCTGGAATTTTGTTAACTATGATTCTGGCACGCTCTGCCCTTTTCAAGTGCTTGTGGGCTCCTCTGCTTATTGAATACCTTCTCTCATCCTGTAGAAAAATTATAATCACCTTAATAAAAATTAAACTTGTACAGAAGGCATATGTCTATGGCTATGGTCATCAAGCAGCCATCGCACCCTGCTGTATTCTTCTAGCCATCGCTCTTCATCACATGAAGCCATCCATTTCTCAACCTTGTCCATTATGTCTTTCCGGCTTGTGGCCTCCTCTTTTGCTTTGTATATATATTCATCCATTGTCTTCAATAGATCATCGTGGACAACATCTCCTGTTCATTTATTCCCCAAATAGCCATATTAGTCAATGCAATGGAAACTGGAAATTATACCCCAGCACTGAAACAAGATTGTGGCATCTAATGGCTGGACTCACCTGACATTATCAGATTCATTATTTTGTCCATTTCTTTTTGGTAAGGCATGTCCATGTGTGATCTCTTGCAAATTTCGTCGACTTCTGCTCTCTTTTTTAGGAATAACTCTTTCATTTTGCTTGCCTTCAACTGATTCAGTCGCTGGACTTCAGATTCAACCTATTTCATTCAATATGGTAAAATTAATTACTTATCAGCTTCAAGAAGTTACTGATGTACTTCATGTTTTTATTTTAGTTTCATATCTGGGCTTTACCTGTTGAATTGTCTCAAGTGTGAGGCTTCCAGGACCTAACATACCATTTACTGAAGTCATTGCGAGTATCTTAATTTGCCCATATGGTTGGCGCTCCTCCATGGTAGTATCGAGAGTATCCCATAAGTTTGTTAATGCTTTTACAAGGTTTTGGAGCTACAAAACAATACCTGCATCAGTAGGCAAGAATGTATGCAGTTCCAAGATTCTTTCTTTAATATTCTCACAGTATATTTCCTGTTGGAACTAGCAACAGCAATAACTTGGTAATGCTAAAGTTGTTTATAACTTCAAAGGTGATATTTTGTAAGAAGACTAATGGAGTGTCTGGTTAATGCATTAAGCCAGTTTGCTTTCTGGTATTCTTGAACTAAGTATGCTAATTATTTTTATATGTATCACTCCCTGAGAGCCTGAATATATTAACCTAACCAAGCAAAGTGTGGCTACATTGGTTGGTACCAGAAGTATGATAGATCACCTTCTCCCTCCTATTGTTCTTCTCTTCTTTAAGCTGCTGAACAGTCATGTTGAGCTTTTTGAGGATGTCATCACTGATATTCTTTGTCTGTTGCTCATTTGGTCCATCTAGCAACCTTGGGTGAACATTAGCAAGTATCTTTGAAGGATCCATTCCCATGACTTTTGCAAAATTGTGAATTAGAACTTTGTATTCTTCAACTTTGCAGAGACGATCACTCTGGAGAAAATAAATTCCGAAATCAGATCCAGGCCTGTTATAATACATTTATTATAGTATAGATTTCTCATCAAGTCAAGGATGCATGTCTACCTTTTCTCTTTTCAGTCTTTGCAATTCGCTTTGGAATTCCTCGAGTTTCTTCAGTGACAGATCTTCTTCATTCAGAGTGACAGCTTCGTTCCCCAAGCGTCCTGCAATTTCAGAAGCAATTCTTTGTATTTCAGTTTGAACCTCCATGAACTGCTTTACTCTGGCTTCTTTTCTCATCTGCATTTCTTGTAGGGCTGGTGTAATGGAATTCAGCTGCTCCTTTAGAGTGCCTGCCATTTTCTCAGGCTTCATAAAAGGATTTCAGGTTAGCCTCCAACGGTTTCTTGTTTGATATGGTTAAATGATGACATGTGTAAAAAGCAGATGTTTACTCGGCCTGGGAATGATCTTTCTCCAAGGGATAGGAGCAGGTTGGTAAATTCAGCTTCAGATTCAGCTAATGCTTGATGCAGCTGAATCCGAGACATATTCGCACTATTAACTTTTCTTCTGTAAACTTCTTGGCACTCCTGCTCGAGCTCTTCCAGTATTCGTTCCCTCTCATTTTTGTCTTGCCCAACTTCATCCCATATCATCTAAGCACCATAGAGTTCAGTAAGCATTTTAGCTGGAATGTAACATATATAGATGCTTTGTTGAAAGAAATCTGTGTACCTTGAGTTCTTGAAGCAAGTAGGCACATGAAGACTCTGGCAGTGCAGCACCAGGAGCTTTTTCAGTCATCTTGAGTGATCCCATCTCAAGGACCTGACAAACTCAGAGCAGATACTGCTGGGATGAATTCAGTTTTGCGCGGTGCATGCTTTGAGCTGGCCCTGGAGGGCACAGATTTAGCAAGTGTATGACAGAAAAGCTGTGAAACACAGTGGTGGCTGCTGTGAGTGGCTTTAGATGCTGGTTTTGCTTGCAAGACACGTAGCATATTTGTGGTGTGGTTGGTGTCGCCATGAGAGCTGCAAACGAGCCTGAAGCTTTAGGAAGAAGGGTCCTAGCTGATCTGGTGGCCTTTTAAAATTTTATTAAGAGTAGCCTTCTAAAAAATTTCAAAAAGTTGAGAAAGCCTCGTCTATTCTGACGTTTCTCCTTTTCATGATCGTCTAATGAAACAAAAAGATGAGTGTGTTATATCACGTTGATAGCTGCGCTGCATCTTCATTTGATTGAATTCTGGAGGCTTCATATGTGAGCAGAGCTTACAGCTGAAGCCCCACATTAGTGGTTGCTGCTTTAACTTTGTTGGACATGTGCACCCTTTGGAGAGCGAAATGTCACTTTTGTTGCCACTGGATGGTAGATCAGAAAGCAACTGAACAATTGCTTGCTTGCTTGCTGACGATTAGCTGCAGACTTCAGTTAACTGAGCTTAAAATTTTTCCGCTCTTATTTGTTTCTAACCACGAGATATCTTTTCAGGCTATCAACGACCTGCAGTTTTGCTGAACTCAAAGCAGGCTATTTTTAGCTGGTTGTGCTTTTTTGGGCATCGAAGTTGTTTAAGTGAATTCAATATGGTAATTCGGCATCTTATCACGCGGTGCTTGCGTTGGCATGTCACTTTTGCGGAACTTGCGGTCAGCGAGAGGTACAGCCACCTCCCATCTTGCCGCAACACCAGGTCCCAGTTCAGGGATCGCATCGCACGTTGCAACTTGCAAGGGAGTTAGAGACCGGCCATCCGGAACGTCAAACAAGCAGGAAGAAGGTTGCCGGTGCCGTATGCATTGGTCCAGGTCTTTCACCAACCAGATTGAGCTCTAGTGCTCCAGGGCATCTTCTGGTTTTTTTTTTACCCCAGGCATAAGCTCAGATGGGAGAAAATTAGTCTACCATTTGTTAGTCGAAGGCCAATATCCATTAATCCTTATGCATTGCCGCCGTACCTCTCCCTGCCTGCCGGTGAAAGTTTTTTCAGCTGACACCTAACTGCCCTATACTGCCATGACAACAACAGGTCGAGACTGGTGCTAGCCGGCACTGACCGATCTGTGATTTGGAGCCAAAATGCAGGGCAATTTCTCCTACTGAAACCGTGGTGAAAACGGCAGTAAATGGTCGGCTCCCCCAATTTCCCTCCGACGCCCAGGTCACAGGAATCAGTCACACGTTCGCACTGGCGTTCCTTCTGTCTCAAACCCCGACGAGTTGCCAGTGATGAAGATGCCGTCCGTTGCAAAACGTCCGCATTTTTCAAGCATCTGACAAATGTAAACATTTGAATGACCTGCCATTTTCCGAGCATTTTATTGCGCAATACACGAAAATCGAAGGTACCAAACACAGGTTAGGGCGCACAAGAACATGGCTGATTGGTCTGCCGTGACCGCACAAGTTCCTGCACGTCTCTGCACCTAACACAATTTCTCACGCTCAGCTCCTGCTAGCAATCATCCCCTTACGTGGCCAGTGTGGTCGGGAAGCAGCTGTCGTGCACGCAGCTGAGCACGTCCCGGTAATCCCTGTCGATAGTGAAGGAGTCGTAGACCTTGCCGTCGCTGCTCTTCTTGTACTCGAACAGCAGCGACGAGTGGTTGAACGCCGTGAGCTTCACGAACCCGAAGTCCCGGTCGCGGAAGATGCTCTACTTGGGGATCGCCGTCGTGTAGTCCGACAGGTGGCTGCCACCGCCGCCGGCCACCACGAAGATGGTGCCGTTCATCGTGCCCCGAGTAGTGGCTCTTTTCGTTGGTCATGCACTGGCTCTGCTCGTTGCAGGGTATAGGTATATAAATAATCGAGAAATTTCCATGGATTCTAGATAATATATAATATCATTGACTTTTTCCTTATTATTCATCTTTTTCTACAAATATTTATATAAATAGATTTACTTTTTCTACAAATATTTATATAAATAGATAAATCTATCAGTTAAATGTTAAGAATTTTTTTAAATAGACATAGTGGTATCATTTTACTTTGTTTAACTAATTCATAAATAAAAACTATTATTCAAAGCTTGAGATGTTATGTATTCAAGAACGGAGGAAGTACTAGATAGGACAAATCCGCTCATAGTTATGGACGTGGCCGAAGAAAGTGATGTCGACGCGGTACTTCTACCGCAGCTTCTGCATGCTCTCGCTGTCCTCGGGCTCCTCGAAGGAGCCCTTCATGGCGTACCGGGCGTTGGAGGAGTAGCCCAGGACGCGGTGCGCCGTGAAGATGAGCCAAGGCTGGTGCTTCCGGTCCACCGTCAAGAGGCAGTGCTTGATGAACTTGTACTGCTCCGTGCCCTCCCGCCAATCGTGCTCTGAGTCGGTGATGCAGAACCGAAACATCCCGTAGTCCACCTTGTACCTGCACACATGCCGTCATCGATGAATTTCATGTCCTGAACAAGTGTTCTTCTGTAGTATCGATTCATCAGACTGATGATTGATTCATCTGGAAGAGCATAGATGTTGTTGCTACCAGAAGTTGGCTCTGTTCTCTGCCGGGTAGTAGTACATGGTCTCGGCCCGGCCAGCACGCCGCACTCGCCGCTGGAGTCCTTGACGTCGAAGAACCCGCCGGTGTTGGGCCAGTCCCTCTCGTGGTTACCACTGGACGTGATGACGACAGATTGAGATGCGAGTTCAGAGAAGAAGAATGTGGAGACTTTGGCATTCAGTCAGCATGTAAGTAGAAAAACGACTTTTCATCCTAAAAAAATCTTAGTTATTTTTACCCAGGACTAAAGATAATCCTCAATAAAGAAACTCATCAATGGAGACACCTTTAATCCTGATTGGTAACACTAACCAGAACTAAAGATGATCCTTTAGTCCCGGTTAGTGTTACAAATCCGGACTAAAGCCTCCGAGAGCTTTAATCCTGCTTGGTTACCCACCGCAACAAAAGGATCCTCCCATGAGTTATCACAAAAGGATTGCATCCTCTACTTAGTTAGATGTGCTGTGTAGGTGAGATGGTAAGGAAGCTACGCGCAAGGTTTGAGGTCGTGGGTTAGAATTTCACGCACCGCGCATGCGCATATTTTGCGTGAAAAATCACGTGATTTAGACGGCATGTGTGAGGGGCCTTCTAGAAATTTTTGATATATTTTTAGCATAAAACCCTTTAGTCTCGGTTAGTATGACTTTTGTTCTAGGTGAATAATTAGTTCCGGTTGAGAAAATCGAAACATATGAGGTTTCCCAATAAGACTAATACTAATGCTCGATTTTCTACCGGTGCTTGCGATCATGCAGTTCGTAGCGGTGATGGGCGCGACCTGCGCAGTGAACTGGTCCCACTGTGAAATGTAGCCGTGGGCGTAGTTGTCCAGATCCCTGACCAGCGCGTCCGTCGTGTTCAGTGATCCCGGCTGGTAGTTCGCGAACTCGTTCGATCCGTCCCTCTCCGCCTGCCAAAGGTTTTCCATTACCATTTCGCTTTGGTGTTACCAGCAGTGGATCAACCATTCAAGCCTTCATCATCGGAAACTCACCGTACCTTTCCCATGTCGCCGAAGACGATGACGCGCTGCAGCGAGTTCTGCCCCGTCGACGGCGGAGCACGGAACGTGTAGGGCTTGCCCCACACGACAGACCCGTCCTGCAGCTCGTGCCCGATCTTGTAGTAGTACCTGGATCACACAGGCCCAACGGACAGAGAACACTTTGTGACACGTGCTAGCACGCTGGCCGTGAACAGCAGGTTATCTTGATAGAAAACAATGCGTAAAGCTGACACTATACTGCTGCTACAATTCTACAAACACTGCAAAGCACAAGGCATATGCGAGCAGTACTCACTCCTTGTTGGGCCACAGGCCCTTCATGAACGCAGTGTGGATGAAGCCGGGGTCCCTCCACCCGACCGTGCGCGCCGGCTCGCCGCACATGCTGCCGCGGTTGAAGGTGAGCGTCCCGCGGGCGGCCGCGAGCGAGGGCTGGGTGCCGCAGCCCACCGCGCCCCGCTCCACGAACGGGTATGTCTCGCCGACACAACAGGAATAATCTTTCGAGACTAAAGACCTCTCTTTTTAGTCCCGATTGGTACTTATAAAATAAAAAAAGTGCCAGCCGCCCGTGTCGGTCCCATGCTGGCCCCGCACCGCTCGCCCACGCCACCCGTCAGCCCCATGCTAGCCCCGCGCCGCTCGCCCACGCCGCCCGCCCGCCTGGAAGAAAGGGAGAGCAGGAGGAGAGAAGATAAAGAAGAAGATAAGGGAGAAAGGGAGAGGAGGAGAAGATAAGATGGAGAGAGAGGGGAGCGCGTGAAAATAGGCCTTTTAGTCCCGGTTGGAGCCACCAAACTGGGACTAAAGATTAGTTTTTAGTCCCAGTTGGTAATTCCAACGGGACTAAATGCTCCACCAGATTCCCTCGTCCCACTGGCCGTTACAACTGGGACTAAAACTCCCCTCGTTGGTGGCCGTCGGTGATGGCCGTTTGACTCGGGACTAAAAGCCCTTTAGTCCCGGGTTAAAAACGATCGGGACTAAAAATGTTGGACGGAAGGTCTCTTCTCCAGGCCGAGCGCAGGGGAGTGCGGCCTGTGCGATGGCACAGGGCCTCCAAATTTTAGGGGTCCACCAGACTGGTTGTCCTCCATCATGATCCATCCATCATTCAGTCCATCCATCAGCACTCAGCACTCAGCAGCGGCTTTTGATCCTTCAGGCTTCAGCGGTTCAGCCATGTACGCGGCAGCGCTGCAGCGGGATCGAGGCGTCACCGACTCACCGCATCAGGCGTGCGCACGCGCCCTTCAGGCTTCAGCCCTTGACGTGGCACTGGGATCGAAGCGACGAGCGAACGAGGCGCCACCACGTCAGGGCGACAGGGCGTCAGGCGCAGCCCCGGCCGATTGCGCCAACTTGCTTTTCGGTTTTCGCTGGCCGATTGCGCAGCCCCAGCGACATTGAAGCGCTGGCACAGGGTGAGGGGCAATCGGTCTGGCAATTTAGAAGAATGGAACGTCCGGATTTAACACTTTGTGAATTGTGATCGATCGAGTCTCCAGGTATACTAATCAGGTCCAGTTAATTTTCAATATTTTAATCAATTTTGATGGGTGATGACTAATATAATATTGATCCATCTAGGGGTTCAGTTATCTTTGTTTTGGTTCTAAATTATCTAGTGTTCTAAGATTATAATCATATCTTCTGCAAACCGGTCTAGAAAGTATGAATTCGGTACATGACCTCGATATTTGCCGGCTCGGCCCTGCTCTTCTCTACTGGTGCGATGTCGTAGCCACTGGTCCACGTCACCGCTATCTCGTCATCGATCTTGCCATGGGCGAGGCGCGGGAACACGGGCGCCTTGGGGTTCCGGAACGCCACCGGCTTCGACACCGCCACCAGCCTCGCCTGCATGGACATTGCAAATTAAAATTAACCGTTAGAAAAGGCCATCCTGCGCAGCTGCACTGGCTGGTTTGTTGGCGGTCGGCGTCGTGCTCAGGGAGGTCAGCTCACGTACGTTCTCGAGGCCGCCGGTGAAGAGTGCGAAGGCGAAGTCAGCGCGCTGGTCGATGAGCTGGAACCGGATGCTGCCGTCGCCGGGGTTGGTGTAGCGCGCCGAGTAGTTGGCGTACTGATACTGCATCCAAGCATGCAACGCCAGATAATGTTTCACTTTCAGGAGTCACATGCCGTAGCATTCCAGAACGTACTATCTATACTTATAACTTATGCGAGTAAAGATGAAAATGACCAAGATTTTTACTCTGAACTTCATCCAAAGGATTACCTTCATCGGAGCCGTGCAGAGCAGCGGTTCTCCGGGGTAACTCGCAGGGTTGGGGCACTTACCCGAGCTACCACAGTGTGACCAGGATGCAAGCGTCAACCATTAGAGTTTGAAATGTACAAGAGATGAAGAACTACCGTTGGAGCTTACTTGAAATCAGCTGGGGAGAAAACGGCGATCCAGTCGTCGACAGACCGTTTTGTCCGGCCGTATTTCACGGTCACCCTGTCAGTGTCTTCTCCCTGTCAGCGACTGCAAATTTTGAGAGGCAAGTAGTACTACGCATGTGCGCCAAACCCCAAAGTTCAATGTGATTACAACCCCCCGATTCGTTCCTCTTTGCGCACATTTTATCTGCAGAGTTTGCCTCGGTACTTCCAAAAGGAAATTTCAATAAAAAGCGATAAATTGCCCAAATTCCCCTGATTACAGTTCGTGCAAAGACAATCATGATAGTTGGCTTACGAACTGGAATCTGAAGCATGAGCATGATCGTTGTTTTTATGAACTGGAATCAAGCATGAGACGATTGAGGCGACGCCATGATTGCGCGATCAGTAAAGAAGATGGGAAAGTTAGGCGACCAGGAGAAACAGAATACTTCCTCCGTCCCAATTATAGATTATTTTGATTTTATTAGATTCATAGATTTTGTTATGCACTTAGATATACATTATGTCTAGATGTATAATACTATGCATCTATAAAAAATTAAAAAAACATATAATTTGGAACGAAGGGAGTACATAAAGTCCTTATTTGCCCGATCTAGAAGGGGCATGATTGTTGCAACTTGTGGCTGCTGCCATTCTGCCAAGTCCGATCAGGGAACAAGCAAGAGGAGCCAAAAAATCGCGCTGTCGAAGAATATTTCATGGTGAATAACTGAATATATGCTGCCCATTTCGGAGACTCTAGTCATGCCCATGCGCCCTTGCCGGGCCCCCTCACGTGCCTGCAATTCCAGATTGCAGCTGCCTCTTTTGGATAGTCGTTTTTGTTTGGGGGGGTAATCGTTCAAGTGTTCTGAATCTAGCTTTTCTTTGTCATCTTTTCTTTTGAATTTTTGGGAACTTGCTACAACTAACACGCCCATTTCTTGATGAATCCTCGTCCTACTTCCAGTTTCAAACTCGAACACAATGATTCGAAATCACGTATTTAAAAGGAAAAAAATTGCAGGATGACTGTCTTTCGATGAGAAGAAAGAACAGTCCAAAGCTTTGCCTGGGATCGGATAAAGAACGGAAGAAGAAGCAACAAGGACATGCAGTGCAAGAGACGATGCAGCCACGGTTCAAGGATGGGTGCTCACCTTGTCCCCGAGCAACGACGGTTCAAGGATGGGTGCTCACCTTGTCCCCGAGCAACGACGGCGTCGCCTGCACGAACGCCGACGGCTGCAGCTCGACGGTGGCCTTGTGGATGGCGATCTTGGACAGCGGCTCGAACCCTTCCGCCGGCGACGACGCCCCCGCCGCCATCTCCGGCAACATGGCTGCGGCAGCGCACAGCACCACCACCAGGCCGGCTGCCGCCGTCACCGGCCGTCTTGCCTCACTTTTGCTGCCGGCCGGATCCTCCCATGGCAGTGCTGGGCCAGATTGCATGGTAGTCTTTAGTTTTTTTTTTCCCAAGAAGATTTCTTGCAACCACGTCTGAGTGGTACCAAGATGTGAATGATTTTTTTTTGGTTTTCACTTCCTAAAGAAAACAGTTGGCCACATCTGACAGTAAAAACTAAAGATTACTGACCATTTTCTGAGCAATTTATTTAGTGCCAATACACGGAGACAATGGAAGCTTGCACAAGCCAAGTGCCACGGCCGACTGATCGATCACTCGTGACGCAACACATGTTCCTGACGAGGCTAAGCTGCAAGACCAAGACGCTAACTACCGTCTTAGTGCTCGTAGTTAGCATAGCAATCATCCCCTTAGCTGGCCAGCGTCGTCGGGAAGCAGCTGTCGTGCACGCAGCTGAGGACGTCCCGGTAGTCCCTGTCGACGGTGAAGGAGTCGTAGACCTTGCCGTCGCTGCTCTTCTTGTACTCGAACAGCAGCGACGAGTGGTTGAAGGCCGTGAGCTTCACGAACCCGAAGTCCTGGTCGCGGAAGATGCTCCACTTGGGGATCGCCGTCGTGTAGTCCGACAGGTGGCTGCCACCACCGCCGGCCACCACGAAGATGGTGCCATTCATCGTCCCCGAGTAATGGCTCTTCTCGCCGGTCATGCACTGGCTCTGCTCGTTGCAGGAGATGTATATATATAAGTTATTAGGGTTCTTGACGAAGAATCGGAGAATTCCGTGGGTTCCAGGCAGGTGTGTGGCGTAGGTTGTATATACCTGGTAGAGGGGGCAGGTCCTCTCGTAGTTGTGGACGTGGCCGAAGAAGGCGATGTCGACGCGATACTTCTGCCACAGCTTCTGGAGGCTCTCGCGGCCCTCTGGCTCCTCGAAGGAGCCCTCCATGGCGTACCAGGAGTTGGAGGAGTAGCCCAGCACGCGGTGCGCCGCGAAGATGAGCCATGGCTGGTGCTTCCGGTCCACCGTCGAGAGGCAGTGCTCGATGAACTTGTATTGCTCCGTGCCCTCCCTCCAGTCGTGCTCCGAGTCGGCGATGCAGAACCGGAACATGCCGTAGTCCACCTTGTACCTGATTTCAAGTTGGATCAATTTCAAGTTCTGAACAGGTGTTCTTCTGTACTATGGATTCATTTTGGAAGCTACAGCATAGATGCGGTTGCTACCAGAAGTTGGCTCTGTTCTCTGCCGGGTAGTAGTACATGGTCTCTGCCAGCACGCCGCACTCGCCGCCGGAATCCTTGCCGTTGAAGAACCCGCCGCTGTTGGTCCAGGTTCTCTCATGGTTACCGCTGCACGAGACGACACAGAGATTGAGATGCAGGGTCATCTGAATATGCGTGTGGCCTTGAGATGGTGAGATAAAATCAGATCAGTGTGCACCGTACCTTGCAATCATGTAGGGCTTCTTGGCGGTGATGGGCGCGACCTGTGCAGTGAACTGGTCCCACTGGGAGATGTAGCCGTTGGCGTATGGCAGGTCGCCGATGTGGAAGACGATGTCGTAGTTGTCCAGATCCTCCACCAGCGTGTCCGTCGTGTTCAGCGACCCCGGCTGGTAGTTGGCGAACTCGTTCGATCCGTCCCTCTCCGCCTGCCAAGTTTTTCATCATCACCATTCATATCTTATGCACGTGTCACCCGTTAACCCTTGCAGTTTTCTTTGGTGTTATTACCAATGGGATCATCGGGACGAGCCATCAGAAACTCACCTTTCCCATGTCGCCGAACATGATGACGCGCTGCAGCGAGTTCTGCCCCGGCGACGGCGGAGCACGGAACGTGTAGGGCTTGCCCCACACCACGGACCCGTCCTGGAGCTCGTGCCCAATCTTGTAGTAGTACCTGGATCACACAAGCCAAAAGAGAAATTTCTGAATCACTGCAGAGCTGACAACAATTAACATTTCTCTCATGGCATTATTCTTGCAGTGTACTCACTCCCTGTTGGGCCACAGGTCCCTCATGAACGCGGTGTGGATGAAGCCGGGGTCCCTCCACCCCACCGTGCGCGCCGGCTCGCCGCACATGCTGCCGCGGTTGAAGGTGAGCGTCCCCGCCGGCGTGCGCGCGGGATGGCCGCCGCCGCCGACCGCGCCCCACTCCACGAACGGGTACGCCTCGCTGATGTCGTAGCCGCTGGTCCACGTCACCGTCATCTCGTCGTGGGTCTTGCCCTGGGCGAGGCGCGGGAACGCGGGCGCCTTGGGGTTCTTGAACGAGATGGGCTCCGACACCGCGATCAGCTTCGGCTGCGGCATGGATCATCGATGCGTGTCAGAAGTCTGATAATCTGCGATTCTGGGGGATCGGAGCTAGATGAGCTCCATCACGTACGTTTTCGAGGCCGCCGGTGAAGAGGGCGAAGGCGAAGTCGTAGCGCTGGTTGATGAGCTGGAACCGGATGCTGCCCTTGCCCCAGTACATGTAGTTCGCCGAGAAGTTGGCGTGCTGAAACTGCAGCCATCATGCAGCGACAAGTATCAGTAAGATAAAAACGTCTACATGAAGATTAAGTTCAGATATGAGTGAATGCATGACACGAAGATTAGAGTTTGATGCTTATGGCATAGTAACAACTAACAACTAACCTTGATAGGCGCCGTGCAGAGCAGCGGTTCTCCAGAGTATCTCGTAGGGTTAGGGCACGTGCCCGAGCTGCAACACCATGACGATGATGCGTACGGGTCAGCCACTGGTCGGCTAGCAGCCAACTGAATTGGTGCTACGTTCGAAATGTCTAAAGGACGATGAATAATCGATCGATGAAGCTTACTTGAAATTAGCTGGAGAAAAAACGGCGATCCAGTCGTCGACGGACGGGTTTCGCCGGCCGTACTTCACCGTCACCCATTCAGTATCTTCTCCCTGTCAAGGACTCAAAAAGTTTGAGAAGCATGTACACTGTGCTAATTATTTTTTAATTAGCACATTTTAATTTACCTGAATATGTGATTATAAAAATAAATAATTTAAAATGAGTTGGCTCATTGCTAACATTCTGGCCTCAAAAAACCTAATAAACCTAGCAGCCGCTCCCTATCCCTCCTTCCTCCCCGCCTCTAGCGATCTGTCCGGTGGCCATACATAGTGGCGACCCATCTCTGCAATAGTAGTGCTAGTAGATCAAGTTCTATAAACATAAGTTTTCAACTTTCCAGTGCTGGGATTTTTGTGCTCCCTTCTGTTCTCCAGCAATGGCGAGGATGTAGGGTGGTTTTGGTTTTTTCATGGTGAGATCGGTGAGGTGGCGACGATGACTTGGCTTTGGACTAAAGTCCTCCAGGTTCTTCCCCACCAGGGATGACCCTTTCACGAGCGGTGACGACAAGTTAGTGATGCGAGGCTCCAGCAGATTTGAGCTTTTGGTAGAAACTCCAATTCTTGCTGGTCCTTTCATAGGAGTTTGGTGGTGTTCAATACTAAGGATCGCGACGGCCTTTTCGACATCTTTCTTTGGTTTCTACGGCAAGATCCGGTACCTAATATCATCTGTTTTGGCAGTAGTCTAGATCATATTTGCGTTATTTGGGGTGGATCCCCCGGTCGATATTCTTCCATCAATTGTGAAATATTGTTGTCAGCAACAAGTAGTTATTGTGGTTCTCAATTGCTGGGAAAATTTGCATCTACTACCTCTATTGTGCGTATTTCAATCTCTGGTGAGCTGCACATTTCCGGAAGAGGAGGATGGCAACAATTGAACATGTAATCCTTTTTTATATAGGTCATTTCTTGTTAGAGTGTCTTATTTTTCTTAATATATATTCCCTTCTCCCCAAATTATAGGTCGTTTTAACTTTATTAGATTTATAGACTTTGTTATGCACTTAGATATATATCCTATATCTAGATGTAAATCGACCAATAATTTGGAATGGAGTAAGTATTTGAGGCAGTAGTTATGGTCTCTTAATTTCAAGAATAAAATCATATGCCACAATATGTGGGTCCACACGTCACTGTCTTGTGCCGTCAGCTGCATGATTGAGTTCAGGATCGAAGGCCACAGTCTGACTCTTTCTTTTCGAAAAGTATAACACAGTCTGACTTACTTTCCATTTTATCCGAGTTCCACACACCGATCCTACTTTCAGTGTCAAACCTAACGACTAAGATCTTTGCTTATGCCAGTAGCTAGCTAGACGAAAAATGTTTGCAACCCCAAGCTTAGAGAAACGACGAAGAAACAGCTAGCTTAGCGAGAGCCGGTGGTATACCTGCTCGCCGAGCAGCGCCGGCGTTGCCCGCACGTACGCCGACGGCTGCATTTCGATGGTGGTTCTATGCACGGCGATCTTGGACAGCGGCTGGAACCCTTCCGCCGGCGACGCGTTCGCCGCCCCCGGCAGCGTCACCGCTGCCGCGGCAGCCAGCACCACCACCGCCAGAGCTACTGCCACCGTCGTCGCCATTGTAAGTAGCTTCCTAGCTAGCCACTTCACTTGGTGATGGTACGGTGTTGCTGCGCTGGGCGCTGATGAAGCGAAGGGCGCAATGCCTGGCCTTCTTATAGACCCGCTCGGAGCGCTAGGGCTATCAGCGAGACACTGCACGCTAGAATAAAATAGTCGGCGCGTGTTGCATGCGCCTCCGGCCGGGCCAGGTAGGGGCCAGCGGCAGCGGCGGCCAATCCCGATCGCTGCCGCCCAAGTAATTACCAGCGCCCTACGTGCTAGATTCCGGCACAGCGTGCCCGTGCTTTGTCCAGGAGCGAAACGAGAGGGACTTGAGGGAGACGCAGAGGAGTTACCGTGCGTGCGTTCTTCGTTGTTCACGGATCACCATGCATGCACATGATCTCTACCCACGAGCTAAGCTTAACGACTAAGGACTAAGGAGGACGAGTAAAAAAAAACGGCGAGGGATAGCGTCGATCCCCAGCAGGTGGTGGCGCGCACGTGTCGTCGGTGCCGAGTCAGGCAGCAACGCCCCGCACAGGCCCAGCCATGCATGGTGGCGACGCCGACGCTGCTGGGAAGCACATGCGCGTCACTCGCTCGCCGTCGCCGGAGCCACCACCGTGCGCAGTAAAATAACTGAGAGCGGCCGGCCGGAGACGGACGAGTGCGCGCGTGACTGGCCAGTGGTCTCGTCGCCTCCCTGCCCTGCCAAGCCCCGCCCCCGCGCGCGGCCGGCCGCGGATGCCGCAGCGATTCGCGACGGCGCGCATGCCACCGCGCAGGCGCGGCATGCAGCTACCGTTTCGTTCGCAACTGCGTGCCGCCGGCGTGCGCCCGTCGTGCGCGGTGGTGGCATTGGCGGACAAAGCAGCCTCTGGGCTTTGGGCTTTGCAGTTTTTAGCAGCCTATGCGCATATCATATTCTCAGATTATCACGTACGTACACTACTTGTTAACTCTGCTCAGCCAGTGTTGATTGGTTAATGTTTTGCCATGTCCGCTTGCTGTTCTCTCTCTCTCTCTTGCTCCATCACCTGTTTGTTTGACTGCTCCTTAAACAACTTGGTGCGTTTTGTTTGGGGGTGGCGCGTGACGTGCCGGTGCAGTGTACCGTGCACCAGCTACTAGAGTACAAGACAATGTAACATGTGTTTGCTTTTGAACTGCAGATTGCTAATATATTATACTCTCTGTTTTAAAATGAATGTCATTATTTAAGATTTGCTGCTTGTCAATTTTGTAAGACTTTTCACCATCGATGAATAAAAGGTTATATAGGTTCACATTATAAGATGTGATCTTCAATTCAAAATGGAAGATGTTTTAGTTTTGATATAAACCAAACTTCTATAACATGACTAGCTAGATTTGTAGAAAATCCAACAACTATAACATCAAATTAGTGTCATTAAATCGACCATGAAATACATCATTAATTAGATTGCCTTTACTTGATATTGATATTATAGATGTTAATTCTTTTCTATAAATTTGGTCAAAACTAAAGAAGCCTCGCATAAAGATAATAAAAAGTTTTGCAATCTGGGCCGGTTTCCCTGATCGCTAGAATAAAATAGTCGGCGTGTGTTGCATGTGGGATCCGGCCTGGAGCCCCGTAGGGCTTCCTATTTTGAAAATAAAAATTGAAAAATAGGAGAGAAAAAAATATGACAGAAAAAAAAACGAGAGAAGCAAAAGTCACTTTCGAAGGTTTAGTTACGGAAGCCCTACCCAACGGAATGTTCCGCGTTCGCCTAGAGAATGTAGCTCTATACGAATACTGATGCGGGATAGGGTCAAAATTGAAGTAAGTCGTTAGTCATTTCGCGCCCGCTCGACTTCTTTTGTTTCCTTATCAATTCGTTCGCGAGGCTGACAGCGCAACGGATCCGATCTTGCAAGCCATGATGATGATGTCGATGCTGACGTTTTCACCATAGCCATGACTACTCTAGGTGTCGATCCCTTTTTTCCGTACTGTAGCATGAATGCTCAGCTAGCCGGCCAGCGTAGTTGGCTCATGGAATGGGATGGCATGACCCTAGACGTCCTAGCTCCACCGCTGAATAGTGTGTGCGTGTTGCTCTGTGCTCCTCTGCGGCTCCGTGACTCTGTCCAATTATAAGAATAACTAGCAAATATGTCCACATTCGTTGCTATGGCGAAGTATATAAATTGTTTAAATTAAATTCATTTAAGTAGGACAGTACTCTTTTGTAAAACAAATTGAACTATAAAAGAACACTTATTTGCACTTATTTTGAAACAGAGAGTACTTAATTAAAAAGATTCACCATAATTTGTTAGCATGCACATTTAAACAAAATTTCCCTCCTTTATATTTCTACCGACTTTTCCCCTTTTTACTCTCTATACATGTGAAACTAATGCTTTATTTGTCATACAATTGAACACAGAATCAGACTCTAGTATAGTTGGAAAACGACCAAATTTAAGGTACAGTTACCTGACTAAGGCCCTATTTGGCATGGTTCCATATTCACAATTTTTTGCTCCATCTCCAAACTCGAGCTGGAGCGAGCTCTGAGTGGAGTTGGAGCTGTGTAAATGAGGTCTTTGGCTAAAAGGGGACCCCTTGCTCCAAAAAGGAGGATTTTTAGGATGAATTTCCATTGTTACCCTCTCATGGCCCCACATGTCATCTTCTCATTCCGTATCTTCTTCTTCCTCAGGAGACCAAGGAGCTCATTCGGGGGTGCTGGCGGGCAGGGCGCGGCCCTGGGGAAGTGTTGGCGACTGTTAGCAAGCCAATTTGTGAACCGCAAGCGTACGGATCAGTTGTAGCTCTTCCCTCAGAGTATTCCCCCAAGGTTTATCAATCCGTGGAACTTATAACACAAGATCTATTTCAACTAGCATTGTTAGTATTAACTTGGTGTTTATGAGAGATTCAGATCCAATCTACTAAGCATGTATAGACAGATAACAGATAGAGCAAAGGTAACCAATCTAGATAGAGCAACCTAGACTATGCATATGTTGTAATTCTGAGCATGGATAGCAAAGCAATATAGATATGATCTGAGTAAAAAGCATCTTTAAATCTACACCTTACACAAGAAAGATCCTGCCACGATCACCTATATTAGCGCAAGCAGGTTAAGGGCATGATCATAAGAACATGTCATACTCATCGGTAGATCAGGCATGCAAATCTAGTCACCACGACCACAAGAACACCCTAGGCAATCTATCATCGATTCATAGATTGAAAAGCAAGCAAACCCGATAAAATATAAAACCATCAAAGGAGATACGTAGATCGCTAAGAACATAAACACATCTATTACTTCACGATGATTGATTGTACATCATAAGATCACCACCGGGATCCTACCTGACTTCTAGCTCTAGAACTCAAGCGTGATCTTCCTCGTAGGTTGATCACACCGGCATAGGTTCGCCTACGTGAGCCCCCGATAACTCCACAGCCCTTGGGTCTACGGAGAGGTATCCCTCAAGGTCCTTCTGCTTCATGTCGAGTACGTCTTCTTGGATATGGGGATCGGTGGATTTTTCGGGGTATTTATAGTCCAGAGAGCGTGTGGCAAGAATTGGAAGGTGAGGGGGCGAAGGAAACCCCCAGGCCGATCATCCTGGGAGGGTCCAGGCCTAGGACTTCCTTTTGGCCCCTCGCATCCTGCTTTGTCTCCAAGTCTCCTCTGGTGCCTTGAAGTCTTATTTTCACTTGCATGTGGGCCTGGCACGTCGGTTGCTTTGGGATGAGATTGGTCTTCAATGACTTTCCAAATATCCGCTTGATCTTCTTTGATTCCTCTTTGATCCCGAAGTGATCCTTGACATATCTTCACAAACTTAGCCCTGAAGTCATCTCGGAGGATTGCTCGCCAAAGATGGACATCAGAAGGCTTCAAAAGACCCTAAGCCCATCAGCCTGGGCTCCTCTAGGCCGATCGACCTAGGCCCTTCCTGGTCCCGTTAGCCTCCATCTTTGTCTGGTTCGATGCGCGTTCAGTGTTTTATCCAAAAATATACTTTTAGGTCCAATTCCCTGCAAAAACAAAACATCCTCCAAAACATGTTGTATATATGAAAATGACTGGTTTATTAGGTGTAATTAATAGTTTAGATATTAAATTCATGTTATTATTGAAGATAAACAGGGGTAAAAGTGTGTAATATTGAGCGTCAACAGGAAGGTGCCGCGTCGACCGCGTGGTGGCGAAGGAGCGTGGGCCGGCAGAGGCAGCGCAACGGCCGCGACGAGGCCGCATGGGGCCCCGCAGTGGCGGAGGAGCGTGGGTTGGTGGAGGCGGCGCGCCGGCCGCGAGGAGGCCATGCGGGGCCACGCGGCGGTGGTGGAGCGGAGGCCGACGCAGGCGGCAAGCTGACCGGGCACAAGCCGCGAGCAGTGGCGAATGGAGGCGACGCCCTGGTCGGGAGGAGACCGCGTGCGGGGCTAGGTGGAGGCGGCGCACGAGGTCGGAGAAGGCGGCACGTCAGCTGAGAGGAACCACCCAGCTCCGAACTGAAGTTTTGGGGTTAGAGTCATGCCAAACAGGACCTAATAAACTGAAGCTTTACAGATTGAGTATGTGATTTGTTCGGTAACCTTATAAATGTTCATAAACAATAAGTTATGTTACTGTACGTGGACAAAAAATCAGAATCAAAGTGTAGTGCATCGGGCTTCTGCCCATTGTTTCAGTATTTGGAGTCAATAGTAATAGTAATCAGTCAAAAATAAACTACAAATCCTAAAGCTCCCATCAGACTTGTAAGGAAAGATAGTAAAATATTCATAGGAAATATAATTTTCTCACTTAATATCTACAAGAACATATATTTTTGTAACATCTTCGTGAATGTAATGCTAACCACAATATCTTCATATTTTCACAAGCTATACTGTAATACAAACCACTACTGAGAAGTATCACTTCTCATAATAACATCCAAAGCAACTTTAACACATTCAACAATCAAATCCATACATCGATTCATATGAATGCAATACCATGACTTGCACCCCCTCCTCAGGCAATGCACAATATGTACTAGCGCTATGCAATAGCCATAGGATGTGTTCTGCTTCAAATCCATGTAAGATGCAATTGAACATAACGTGATGTATTGATAAAGAATACCAAATGCAATACTCCAACTTCGTTCGCATGTGAGAAAATACCAACACAAGGCAATTGATTCTCATGCTTAGCATTAATAATTCCACCATATTCAGATCATAGTTAGAATAATGTTATGGCTAAAATTGACTTTTTAATCTCTACCACTCGGATGGAATCCAACCCATCAAATGCATTCCATTTGACTACTCAAATGCATCCTTTGGACTTCATCTTCAAATTATGGTTGTCGTTAGATTCAAAAGGGCTATAGTACTTCGTGGCTACAGTGTTCCAATATCCATCTTGCTCGCGTGACCTAGTTCTCCTGCGCGGCGTGAATTTTCTTTTTTCGGAAATGCTTAGGCATGGGCGTCCGACAGAACACGCAGACTTCGGACGCGTTGCTTGGAGCCTTGGACGCTTGCCTTCCTGGTAGCTCAAAAAACTATCAGATGAAAACCACCAGAACTTGTGGCGTGTACCATTCCTATCCACACAAGTGAAATGAGATATGTCCCTCCACTCCTGTACAGCTGCACATGCCTCTTCGAAATAACTCAGAGCATCCTCTCTCCATTACACATGAGCATGGCCATGGGAGGAGGACAAGTACAAGCTCCAGGCAGCCAGCTGCAACTGAAATTGGGAGGCCAAGTCCTCTCATCCTCCATGCCAAAAAAAACTCCAGCAAGCCATTTCCGTCTGGAATCGAAAGATTGAGATCTTCTACATCCCTCCTTTCCTCTCTCAACAAGCTCTAATGGAGGCGGTTCCTAGCGACAGAGCCCCGTGAGGTGAGCGGTGCAGTGAGCTTTAGCACGCAGCTGGGGTGGCCCCTCCGGTGGCAAACTCCTCCATAGTGGGAGTGGGCTCCCCGGTGACGAGCCATTGGAGGGGGTTCCTGTGTGAGTTCCCCTATGGTTACGGGATATTTCTTATGGTGAACTTCTCCATGGGGCGCGGTCGGCCCGATGACCTTCTCTATGGCAGCTATGGCTCTTACACCGTGAGGTCGGCTAGATTTGCACAAGGGGGCAGTTGATTTTTTTTTTCATTCGTTTTTATGCTATGACCTTCTCTATGGCAGCTATGACCTTCTCCATTCGTTTTTTCTTAATCAACGATGAAACATTTGTATTTTTATGCTAAAAAAATTTGAGCAATAAAGTACTCCAATAATAATTTTTTGGCACAGAGTCGATATTGACAACAAATTAAACCAGACATGTCCTCAAAATCATTGGCCACTGGTCGTGGGGTGGAGATGATGCGTAGAACACTCGTCGACCTGTTTTTTCCTCTCTTTATAATTGCTCATCGACCTGTTGGTTGCTTCTCGGAGCACGAGTTCCGGTTGCGTCCAGCAAGATGACGGCGCCCTTCTCCGTCTTCATCAATCACCGTCCACAAGAGGTCGATTCGGCTCGATTTGCTTCCAAGGGGCAGCCGTTTCTGGTTGACGACCTGCCGTTAGCCGATTCATTCGATCGTTGCCATGTTGCATTTGCTGCCGCGCACCTTTGCATATGCACTTGCAGCTTTTGTGTCACTGCGCTTCAATAATGCACGAATATATTGTAAAAAATATAAGGCACGAGCACGCAATGAATCTGGATCGACCGTGCCACCTAACTGGCAGAAACGACGTGTATATGTGTACGAAGTATACGACATCATCATTTATTAAGTTTCGTGGATGAAGAGGTTCAATAGCACTATCATCATCAAGATTTTTCTCGAGAACCGTACTTACTTTGATACATGATACTACAATAGAACTTGTAGAAACCTTGACAAAAACACGTGGCTAGTTAGCTTGCTCGGTTTGGCTCATTCATTTTACTAAGAGCAAATTCTTGGTATGCCATTGAAAATTTAACTCATCCCTTACGTGCCATCAAAATTTAGTCCATCTTTTAGTGCCATTGAAAATTTAACTCCATCCCTTATGTGCCATTATTCTCACGGAACTGGTTGTTAAGTGAATGGTGAAAAGATAATGTTACCCTTAGTAGCAAAGATGAAACATTTTCTTACTATCCCTTCTATGCCATTGCAAGCAAGAACACAAATCTGTACCAATACATATGCATAGACCATACATATTCGTTGGTTCATTAATGCACAAACAAATTAAATTAAAACACATTTACTGATCATTGCAAGTTGTGATGTCCATACGTCATGTGGCACTTAAACTTGTTTCTTCTTTTTCTTCCCTGTTGCCTTTGCCTTCCCTTTAGCTTTCTTCTCGTTTCTAGGTTTGGAGGTAGCAGGTGGTGGTGTGGTTCACGTCCAGATAGCATTGGCGTGGATTCCTGGTGGTCCTACAGCGCTGGAAAGAGTGAGACGGAGATGAGAGAAGGACGAGATGGCCAGGTACGCGTGAAGAACAGAAGCGGCGACGGCAGCTCACCGGACGGCCGAGAAGATGACGGCGGCGGCGGCTCTGGTGTGATGGAGAGCCAGGGGTTTGCGTAGATGCGAAAGGGACGAGCAGGATAGCGATGTCTGGTTTTATAGACAGACAGGAGCTGCGGAGGGATCAGATCCTTCCGAGGTGGGCGTAGACGTGCGGGCGAGGCGCAGGTTTTTGCGTCGCGGCGCTGGGGATAGGAATGACGAGCGGGACCCACTGGTCAGCGAGATAAAGAGGAGGCGAGCTGGGTTGCGCCTTGGATAGGAAGGGTTTTGGCCCAAGAGATGTTTAGGATTTAAACAAACTGGAATCTAATAGAAACGAAATCGAATTCGATTTTGAAATGAATTTTTCATCCAATGAAAACCTAATGCAAACTATACGGCATGAATGCATAAAACAAAATTATATAACCTATATTGATTATTTATTTAGAAAATACAGATTTTCCTATAATTAAGTGCCTTGCAATTAACTAATTGTTGGAAAATTTTATAAATTTGAGAAAATTACTTATTTTATTAGTGTAATTCCTCACATCCCCAAAATTGGAATTTTGGGGTGTGACACAGACTAACAAGCTGAGGAACATCAAAGCAAACATAGCAGTAGAGTAGCCCAGCAAGCCAACCCTAACCCACAGCGAAGCTTCAACCTGGCCCACTCGGCTAGCCATCCACCTACCCACTCCCCCTCGGTTCGGCTTATTCATTTTACTAAAGAGTCGTGCTAATATTAAGATAACAAGCTCTTCATGGACTAACAAGATAAGGAACATCAACAACTAAACAAGTAAGCAAACACAACAGTAGAGTAGCCCAGCAAGCCAACCCTAACCCACAGTGAAGCCTCAACCCTGCCCACTTGGCTAGCCATCCACCTATCCGCTCACCTCATCTATGCATTGTGGCCTTGCCACAAGCCCACAAGCTACAACCATATGGCACTCGACTAAAGGAAACTTCTAGTCGTGCAACCAACTGGGAATCAACGCGCTGCAGAAGGTTCGCCAGCAATGGTGGAAGCAAGTCTAAGATCTAGGGGCGGTTTGCTTCTTCTTCCTCCTCCATCTTCACCCTTTCTTCTTTTTCCTCTCTTCTTCTCATTTTCCTCATTTGATTGTAATGGAGGTCTTGGGAAGTAGGGGGGCTAGAGCCTCCCCCCCAAGATCCACCCCTTTCCGTCAATGGCCCACCGTCAGGCACCAACCTCACAGCGCTGCCACTGCTCTTCACAATGCTGAAAGTTTGGGAGTTGCTAGCTTTAGGATTGGGGGTTGCTGGGTATGCCAGCTCCAAAGAGGGTTATCGGATCGTGGTGGCGAGATGGAGAAGACGATCGGTCGGAGCTGGAGAAGATGATCGGATGAAGTTTGGCGATGGTGGCGGTAGGCGGCCTTGCCTAGATCGTCTCAATACGACTAGACAAAGTTTGGTGTGTATCGTCCATTTTGTGAAAGATTTCTTTTACTTCTTATAGAAAACAGAGAAGGCCATCTCTAACACTAAAAACTAAATACTACTGACCATTCACTGAGCAATGTTATTGCCAATAAACGAAAACAATGGAAGCTACACTAGCCAAGTGCCACGGCCGATTGATCACTCGTGACGTAACACATGCATGTTTCTTATCAGGCTCAACTGCAAGACCAAGAGTCCAAGACGATACTATAGTACGTACTCGTAGTTAGCATAGCAATGGCTTTTTAGGTGGCCAGCGTGGTGGGGAAGCAGCTGTCGTGCACGCAGCTGAGGACGTCCCGGTAGTCCCTATCGATGGTGAAGGAGTCGTAGACCTTGCCGTCGCTGCTCTTCTTGTACTCGAACAGCAGCGACGAGTGGTTGAACGCCGTGAGCTTCACGAACCCGAAGTCCCGGTCGCGGAAGATGCTCCACTTGGGGATCGCCGTCGTGTAGTCCGACAGGTGGCTGCCGCCGCCGCCAGCCACCACGAAGATAGTGCCGTTCATCGTCCCCGAGTAGTGGCTCTTCTCGTTGGTCATGCACTGGCTCTGCTCGTTGCAAGTTATAGGTACATGATCAGAGAAATTTCCATGGACTCTAGAAAGAGGTGTGATCTAGGCTAGGTACATAATACCTCCATCGTAAATATATGACATCATTGAATTTTTGTTTATTCGTTAATTGTTCATCTTTTTCTACAAATATTTATATTAATAGATAAATCTATCAGCTAAATGTAAAGTATTTTTTAGATAGATATAGTGGTATTATTTTACTTTATTTAACTAATTTATGAGTAATGATTATCATTCAAAGTTTGAGAAAAAAATTATTTCGTATATTTAAGAATGGAGGAAGTACCTGGTAGATAGGACAAGTCCGCTCATAGTTGTGGATATGGCCGAAGAAGGCGATGTCGACGCGGTACTTCTGCCACAGCTTCTGCAGGCTCTCGCGGCCCTCGGGCTCCTCGAAGGTGCCCTCCATGGCATACCAACTGTTAGAGGAGTAGCCCAGCACGCGGTGTGCCGCGAAGATGAGCCACGGCTGGTGCTTCCGGTCCACCGTCGAGAGGCAGTGCTCGATGAACTTGTACTGCTCCGTGCCCTCCCGCCAATCGTGCTCCGAGTCGGCGACGCAAAACCGAAACATCCCGTAGTCCACCTTGTACCTGCACACATGTCAATATGTCATCATCGGTTCATGTTCTAAACAAGTGTCGGTTTTGCAAAAAATGGATGAAGAAGCAATAATAGGCAGGCTTTGCTTTTGGTTTCTTCCCGTCGTTTGCGTACTATTTCCCTTATTAGTGCGATTAGCTGGTGTGTTGAGAATACTATAAAACTTGGCTGTGTGTGTGGTCAAAGAGGCCGGATATTTATTCATTTTCTTAAAAAAAATAGAGTGTAGGTTGATTCATCTGGAAGAGCATAGATGTTGTTGCTACCAGAAGTTGGCTCTGTTCTCCGCTGGGTAGTAGTACATGGTCTCGGCCAGCACGCCGCACTCGCCCCCGGAGTCCTTGACGTTGAAGAAACCGCCGGTGTTGGGCCAGTCCCTCTCATGGTTACCGCTGCACGTGATGACGACACGGATTGAGATGCGAGTTCAGAGAAGAAGAATGTGGAGACTTTGGCATTAGTCAGATCAGTGTGTACCTTGCGATCATGTAGGGCTTCTTGGCGGTGATGGGCGCGACCTGCGCAGTGAACTGGTCCCACTGGGAGATGTAGCCGTTGGCGTAGGGCAGGTCGCCGATGTGGAAGACGATGTCGTAGTTCTCCAGATCCCTGACCAGCGCGTCCGTCGTGTTCAGCGATCCCGGCTGGTAGTTCGCGAACTCGTTCGATCCGTCCCTCTCCGCCTGCCAAAGGTTTTCCATTACCATTTCGCTTTGGTGTTACCACCAGTGGATCAACCATTCAAGCCTTCATCATCGGAAACTCACCGTACCTTTCCCATGTCGCCGAAGACGATGACGCGCTGCAGCGAGTTCTGCCCCGGCGACGGCGGAGCACGGAACGTGTAGGGCTTGCCCCACACCACGGATCCGTCCTGTAGCTGGTGCCCGATCTTGTAGTAGTACCTAGATCACACAGGCCCAACAGCAGAGAACATTTTGTGACACGTGCTAGCACATTGGCCGTGAACAGCATGTGATCTCGATAGAAAACAATGCGTAAAGCTGACACTATACTGCTGCTACAAACACTGGAAAGGATCGGACAAGGCATGCGTGCAGCACTCACTCCTTGTTGGGCCACAGGTCTCGCATGAACGCGGTGTGGATGAAGCCGGGGTCCCTCCACCCGACCGTGCGCGCCGGCTCGCCGCACATGCTGCCGCGGTTGAAGGTGAGCGTCCCGGCGGGCGTGCGAGCCGGCTGGGCGCCGCTGGCGACCGGGCCCCACTCCACGAACGGGTACGCCTCGCTGATGTCGTAGCCGCTAGTCCACGTCACCGCCATCTCGTCGTGGGTCTTGCCCTGGGCGAGGCGCGGGTACACCGGCGCCTTGGGGTTCTTGAACGAGATCGGCTCCGACACCGCGATCAGCTTCGGCTGCACGGATATCAATCAATACAATGCAACGGCGTATGCATTCGATCAGTTCAATCCAAAAGCTTAAATTAGCAGCTAATTACTTGTACTTAGCGCTGGATACGAGCTCACGTACGTTTTCGAGGCCGCCGGTGAAGAGGGCGAAGGCGAAGTCGTAGCGCTGGTTGATGAGCTGGAACCGGATGTGGCCCTTGCCCCAGTAGATGTAGTTCGCCGAGTAGTTGGCATACTGATACTGCAGCAGCCGTCATGCAGTAACAAGTTTCAGTAAGAAAAAAAAATCTACAGACTGTAATATTTCGTGGTTAAGTGAGTGCAAACACGACGGTTAGAGTCTGATGCTTGCAAAGTAACCTTGATAGGCGCCGTGCAGAGCAGCGGTTCTCCAGGGTATCTCGAAGGGTTAGGGCACGTGCCCGAGCTGCCACACACCATGACGACGATGGGTCAGCCATTGATCGGCCAGCTGCCAACTGAATTAGTGCTACTATGATGTCTAAGGGATTCGTTGAGAGAGAGAGAGAGAGAGATGAAGAATAGTTGATCAACGAGAATAAGCTTACATGAAATCAGCTGGAGAGAAAACGGCGATCCAGTCGTCGACGGACGGCGTTGTCTGGCCGTACCTCACCGTCACCCATTCAGTGTCTTCTCCCTGCCAGAGACTCAAAAGTTGAGAATAAATCACTGCCACAAGTTGCTATGATTTTTCCGGGGGGCAGAAAAAAAAACAAGTTGCTGTGAGGCTTTGTGGGCCCACTGATCCTGATGGTTCATGCATGATGACATTATTGTTTATTTGGCTTGTATTAGGTTGAAAAAAATAATTATTTGGCTTGAAGGTGTTGAAATAATCTACCGCATACGAACGAACATGTTGACATGGTGTCATCATGCAGAGATCGATGCTAATACGCCATGCATGAACGTGGACGAGAAGCAGATAGCAATCTCAATCTAATCTCTAGACAAATTAATTTTTTTTAAATATATCTCTAGACAAATTAAAGCAAACAAATATTTAAATCACCAAGAATTCTCGAACCGCCCGTTCTCATGATCTCATCTCTACCAGATCTCGCGATCGCTGTCCTTGTCGTACAGTAATTGCCAGAAGAGGACCCCGGAGATTTTTTTTCCCCTTGGCTGGCTGCTGGCCCCGTTCAGGACAGGTGAGCCACACTGACATGTGGGGGCACGGTATACGAGCCCACACACAACACGGCCTGCAGGCTGCAGCTGCATGATATTTTTAGAGTGCAGGAGATTGTGTTTTGATATCCCCTTTTGGCAAAGTGACAAGGCATAACAGTAGTAGTAGTATGATTATCTTCAACCGCAGATCCTAATTTCAATATAATGTCAAACCTAGCTGATGGTTTTAGATTTCTGCTAGCTAAGACTGAAATGTTTACAAATTACAACACCTAGTAGGCTTAGAAAAATAAAGACTTGGTAGATGAATGGAAGAAACGGCTAGAGCTTAGCAGCAGCGCCGCCGGTGGTAGCAAGCTCGTAGCGTGCACGTACCTGGTCGCCGAGCAGCGATGGCGTCGCCTGCACGTACGCCGACGGCTGCATCTCGACGGTGGTCCTGTGGACGGCGATCTTGGACAGTGGCTGGAACCCTTCCGCCGGCGACGCCCTCACCGCTGCCGCGGCGGCGGCAGCCAGCAGCACCGCCAGAGCCGCCGCCGCCGCCGCCGCGGTCGTCCCCGCGCCTCTCCGCCCCATGGACGACGAAGTAGCTTAGCTAGCTAAGGCCAGTTGGTGGTGTAGCTGTGTGCTTATGGGCGCTGATGAACTGATCATCAGAAGGGCGACGTCGCCTGGCCCTCTTATTATACAAGTGGCATCGCTAATTAATTAATTGCTAATGAGCTACGCTTTCCGAGCACGTGTACTACTACCTGTAGCTAGCACGACTGCACGCTAAAATTAATTTAGGCCTTGTTTAGTTGTCCGATTTTGGACAACCAAAATTCCTGCGCCAGCACTGTAGCATACTGTAGCGTTTCGTTTGTATTTGTGAATTATTATCCAAATATTGACTAATTAGGCTCAAAAGATTTGTCTCGCAAAGTACAACCAAACTATGCAATTAGTTTTTGATTTCGTCTACATTCAGTACTCCATGCATGTACCGTAAATTTGATGTGATGGGGAATTTTCTTTTTGCATAGTGCTAAAGTTGAGATTTTAGGATAACTAAACAGACCTTAATAGTGTCGTGCACCTTTAGTCTTGTCGAGCTCCTTCCTCGTCATCAGCTGCGTACTGCGTCCTGATGCGTCGGGGCACCTAGATAGCCACCTACTACGTGCTTGCGAGATCGAGATCAACCAACGCAGATTACTGGAGTAACTTGCTGGACACAAAACCTATGGCACGGATCATCAGCCATCACAGTTGGTAGTAACCTACTGGACAAACACAAAAATGATTCCCAGACCGACCACCACATTGACGTCCAAGCTAAATGCTAAAAATGAAAGGAAAAAAAACTACTCCATCCATTCCAAAATTGCATGTTAATTGCATGTTGTTTTAACTTTGTTGTACTAAGTTAAACTTATCTAACTTTAATCAAATTTATAGGAAAATATGTGAATATCTACAATATTCTATCAAATAAATGTACAATATAAAACAACAAAGGTCATAATAGTTAGGATGCTCTTACGAGTACAATTTTGAGAATTTATTTTATTAAATGAAGAAAACTTTATTAATAAAGTTCCTAGCTCTACGAATAATAATTAGAAAAGAAAATAAGTTGGGCAGAGGATTGAAACTCAACATATATACAGCTCTAAACCACCTTTTAATCCTACTCTAGGTATAAAAGATCTCTAAACCACCTTCTAAATTCTAATGCAATAGCGCCTATTCTATTGCACCGTGAAAAGATTGCGAACACCATAAACTCTGACATCCTCTCACAATAGAAGACGATTGACAGGACTAAAGTATCTCAATTATCATCCATATGACCAGTCACCAAGCAATACTTGAAGGTCAATGACAATCACCTCACTAGAATTCTCTTAATTTCCAAAAAAATTAAAATAAAAAAATTATCAGACTTGAATCAATGCCATGTCCTTCCTGGAAGCCCACCAAGAACTCTCATGGGCTGCTTGCCTGCTTCCACTAACTACCATGGGCCTCACTGAACAAGTTCTCTCATGGACTGCTTTTTTCGGCCTACCACAACCGAGCCGGCCTTTCTTCCTCTTCCACCACCGCTCGTCCCCAGCGGCGGCGGCAGAACCGAACCCCGGCCGGTGCGGTGATGGACCGGGAGCACGGCGCGTCGACGGCGCTGTGGGGGCTCGGGAACCTCCCTCTCCTAGCGCGCGCGGGGTCCAAGGAGTCGTTGGAATACATCCTGCAGGCACTCTGGCGCACCCGCCGCACCGGCCTCGACGCCGCCGATCGCGCCGTGGCCCGCGATGCCCTGCAGCTCGCCTCCGACGCCGAGCTCGACCCCGTCAGTACCCCCTCCCTCCTCCCTTTTCTTCCTCGCCTCCCTTCTGCGCCGATGCTGTCGCGGGTGTTGCGAGTTCAGAATATTCAGCCCCCAACTCTCTGCTTCGTCAACCTCTGATGCAGCTGCTGGTGTGCCTGAGGATACTGATCAGGCGGTGCGTCAGCGAGAACGTCTCCAAGGACGACATCCCCAAGCTCTTCCCCGATGAGGTGCCGCCCGAGTTGCAGAAGCTGCTCACGTTGCTGCTGCAGAAGTTCCAGCCAGAGTGGCAGGAGGATGCTTCAAAGGATCGGGTGAGGGGTTGACACAGTGATCCGATGTTTAGATCATATCTGCTTATCGTTATCTCGATCACTTTCTGCTCACTCTAACACGCCAGGTTGTTCTGTAGGCATCTGCACAGCATTCCTGCACTGCAGAACATCAGTTGAACCAGAATGGGGACACATCAGAGCAGCCAGCTGCTCCTGATGCAGAGGTAGGTGGAGCAATTGTTGTGTAATGATTTTTTTTCCATGGATGTTCTACACTTCATAAATTTTGCTGAACTTGAGTCCAGATGATCGCTATCCTCTCCATTGTTTACCTGAAGCAGTTAACTGATATCTAGGGTTCTAGGATGAAAGGTCTGATCAGGCTAAACTATTGTTGTCACTGCAGCATCAAAATAGTACTGCATCTGTTGAGGATTCTATAAAATCAGGAGAGAAAGAAGTGAAGAAGTTTCCATTGGCTAAGGATTCTTTGGATAAAATGCTCAAGGACTTATTCTCAACCAAGGACCACATGCCAATTGCTCTTAACTGTAAGTATACTTGGATTGCCTTTCTGATTATGCCATAGTAATACAATGACAATGATTCTAACTTCCAGATGTTTCCCCCCGTTGCTTTTGCAGGACAATGACAATGGTCATGAAGAGGTAGCAGGAAGCACTTCTAAGACGTGACGGGATTTGGCAACATCAGTAGTCTTGCTAATCTGTCACTTGTTAGTATTTTGGGATATCAATGCTTCCTTGTGTTAGTTCGCTCTAGATTGTTGCGGCAATAGGATGTTCCCGAGCCCTGACTTGTAAAGTGCAATGTTTTAAGTCCATTGCTGTTATCGGTGCCATTGCATACTGAAACTGATTCTTCCATTTACATTGCTAGGATGGGAAGATATGTCCTCACGTGCGTCCAGCTTATAATATGTTCTTCGGCATCTCTAATTCCTACTCCCTCCGTTTCAAATTGCAAGTCGTTTTAGCTTTTTTAGGTTCATAGATATTATTATGCATCTAGATATAGTGTATTAGAGAAGTCAAAACGACCTACAATTTGTGCGTCCAGCTTATAATATGCTCTTCTGCATCTCTAATTCCTACTCCCTCCATTCCAAATTGTAAGTTGTTTTAGCTTTTTTAGGTTCATAGATATTATTATGCATCTAGATATAGTGTATTAGAAAAGTCAAAACGACCTACAATTTGGAACCGAGGGAGTATATGTTTTGTAATGTTTCAATCAGCAGCATTCGTTGGATCATTTTCATGTTTAAGCTGCGATATGAAGTGTGACTTTATCTTCCCTCAGTTGTCATTTTGCCTAAAGAAAAGATCTTCTGCCTACGATTTCTAAAATTTCAGTTTCGAAGGAGTATGCTGCACAGTAATTCTCCAATGCAGAATACAATCATATTTTCTTGATATCAGATAAATCAACAGCAGTAGTTATGACGGTACATAGGAGTTACGGTCAAACTCAAATCCCATGAACAACACAGCTCCAACACTTGTGTTACAGTCCGATGCGAGAAACACTGAAAGCTGCAATGACTTTATTATTGTTTTGGTACAATGGTAACGCTTGTGGTAACACTTGCAAGGATCACCACCACGATTGCTCCAAGCGATCAGCAGCGTGTTCTTATTTCACAGCTTAGATCTTCCAACGCACGACGAATTCTGTATTTTGATCCGATGCCAAGATGTGTTGAGGATTCCTCTCAGGTTCCATATGTCTTCCACGTTTTCAGGTTGGACGTTCGCAGCTGAGTCCACCTGCAGTCCACAAGATGCATTTTCACAACCTGTTTTATGCAAAGCAGCAAAAGTTAGTGAGACAGTGGGTTGCGATGGGTTTCACTTACCGCCTTTGCTACTATCTCAGCATTTGCTGGTATGTCTAATGTAGCCTCAAAGAGGACCCAAGCCCACTTATCACTTTGGGGTCCATCAGATACGTATGGCACGTTGTCTTTCTGATATCTGCGAGCCTCAACCCAGGTTTTACCCCCATCAACAGATATATCTACTCTCTCAATGCCACGGCCACCACCTGAAAGTGCATATCCAGCAATCCTAGCCTGCAGCAAGTGATGATAGCCGTGCATTAATAAGATTTTATTCTAGCCCATATTACGCACACAGGATGCAATATCAGAGTAAATTATTAGGAAGTAACACTAACCTTTCCTTCCTTGATAACATCTACATCTTCCAGTGTACAGATAGCAGACTACTTGATCAAAAGTAAGATAGATAAGTTTTCCAGAAGCCAAGCAGAACAGATTAGCATAGATGAATTGATAATGTCGTATACCTGTACAGGGAAGTCCATCTGTGGCCTTCTAGTTGACCAATCAATATTGTCCCAGTCCACGGTTGGTGGAAACATTTTGTAATCTTTTTGCGTAAAAAAACCCTGGTCGAGAATAGCAGTCAGATTTGAACATTGAAAAATAAAGTTGAAAAGGCATAGCATTCATATTTTCTGAAAACCTGGCATTCTTCCTCGCTTATGTTGATACTGTCCAGCCATTTTACAGAACGTGCACCAATAACACCAGGAACAACAACACGGAGTGGGTATCCATGATCACGATTGAGGATCTATATATGATAACTTATAACATGTGAAGACACAGTACAGAACACATCCAGATTAAATGACAAGGGAAACAAGATGTCTAACTGGGATAACAGCATCGCGAAAAAAACTACTTAAAACAGACTTCAACATTAGATTGAAGACTATGTAAAACAAAATTTCGGTTATGAAAAGAAAGGTCACAATTGCTCACCTCTCCATTCATTTCATATGCAAGTAATACATCAGCATCAGGATCTGTTGCCTGCTTTAATGGAATAGATGCAGTATAAGGACCACCTTTTTCCTCCTGAAAGACAAACAACATGAGATCAGTGGTGACCCTAAAAGCTGCTGCCAGTTAATATGACCAATATACTCACTTTACACTTGTCAACACTAACAAACTCAACATGCTTCCCTCCTAAAGATGAAACTGAACTGAGTTTAGGTATTCCAACTAACTCAAGGACATCAGACAGTTTCGCTCCTCCCCAAGTTGCTGGAATGATGCAAAAGATCAGAACACAGTAGCAAAAGCATTTTTACTCTGGATGACAGTATGCACTGAGATGAGCACAACTGAATGGATTAATACAGCTTTGGAAGAAAATGCATCACTTAAGTTCTGAACATTCTAAAATAGAACAGCTCATCTCTTACCGTTTCCAAGAGCAGATATGTCCCAACCAACACCTCTCACTTTCCGTACCTTACTCATTGCAGTTCTCCTGTTTCCCGCACACTGTAAATATCATATCAGAATCGCATTGTTAAATACTTGTGACACTGATATATTTGCCATCACATAAAGATTAAGGGGAACAAGGCATGTAAGGTATCAACAGACAACCTGTAAAGTTGCGGTGACATTGTACTTTGGAAGAGCCCTGAATGAGAAGTTTATGTGAATTTTTCAATACAATACAGATAGTATCTCAAATCTCATACACATGATAATATACTAAAAGAGATTACCAAATGTCAGCCATGGATAGTTGGATAGGCTTGTTGACAAGACCAGAAATGGAAACACTGTATCTGTCGATCCATTCACAGTACAGTGTCAGGGTTTGTAACTGATTACAATGATAAATGGAAATTCACAGTCACTATTAAGAAACCTTGAGAGGTCCTCGACTTTCGGAATGGGTCCATGATTCCTCTTGTAGAAGAAATCCACCGGAGTGATGTAAGATGAGACTAGCGCCGATCGGTGAGGCTCGGCATTAAATGGCTCCTGCAAACAGCACAATGCTACAAGATTACTCCATTTCTGCATCTTACTGAATAATTCAGGAATACGTCCTGCTAACATACAAACTTATTCAGGAATAGACCTTGATAATCTACACGGCTCTTAAGCAACACCTCTTTTTTTACAAAAACGATTAAGCGACACCTCTTGCCCATCCACACACCGCATCAGGTCGGCAGCGGTGAGCGGACAGAGAACAAGTAAAACTGGAATCTGTTTGCACACGGACAGAGGCTACAAAATTTCACGCTCACGACGCTTCAACAATCACTACTACGCACTAAGAGCACGTGCACGCATGACGCATACGGCGGGTGGGGCGCCACTGCACACAGCATCAGCGGCGGCTCTCTGATTGCTCGATGCACCGGCACAGTCGAAACCCTCGCACGCATCCGGCGGGGCCAAACAAAGCCCAAGCCGCGAACAAATCCGCGCGATTGGCGACACCACAAGGCCACCTAATCACTCGAATCTTCCAGGGGGAGAAACACGGACGCGGGGAGATGGGGCGCGGCGCTGACCTTGGAGTTGATCTTGAGGGCCGGGTGGCGCGGCGGCTCCTCCGCGTAGCTCGACGGCGCCGTGAGCCCCGGCATCTCGTGCGTGGCCTCCGAGCTCCCTGCTCGTTTGGGTTCGCCGCTCCGCAAAAATGACGGGGGGAACGAGACGAGACGATGACACCGAGACAGCCAACGCCGCGGCCTCGAAGTGGGCTCCTTGTGTGTGGTGCGTCAGGGAGCGCGAGGCCGCCGGCCACTCCCCGACCTACCTATAGTTGGCCATGCAGCCCGCAGCCCAGCACAGAGCCCTTTTTTGGCCCGGCCCAGCCCGTAACCCTTTGGACTCGGGCTGACCCAGCCTGATGGTTCGTGCAAGGTTTGGGCCACCACCCCATCACGACGGGCGGCCCAGCCTAGCATGATTTTTAGAGGTCGGCCTGTAGTCGGGCAGTTATCTTTCTTCCTGATGGCCCAAGAGGCCAACACCAGGTCACCAGCCAATCCCGCCCTGCTACACTCCCTTCTCTCGCTACTTCTTCTCCCGATCTCCCCCATCGCCGCCTCCCTCTCGCTCGCTCCCTCCCATCCACCCGACCACCCCCTACTGCAACTGCTCCCCGCCATCCTCCTCTCCGGGCTCCGCCTCCCTCCGACGGCCGGCGCACGCCTCTCATATGCACCTCCGCCTCCCTCAACATTTCTTGGTCGTAGCCCGCAGGTGGTAGTGACAACGAGCATGTAGACGGAGCCAAGGGCGGCAGCTTGTCGAGCTGGAGGCGATGGCCGCAGCGCATAGGAAGCAAGCCGTGCAGGCTCGTCGTGCCTCGGGTGAGCTCGCCGCCGGTCGTGCTTTGAGCTGGCCCGTCGGCCGCCATGCCCGTGCTTGGGCTGACGGCGTAGCCCGTGGGCGGGCACGGTACGGCAGCATCACTGTGCCGGGCTAGGCCTTGCTGGGCCGAGCGGGGCGCCCCGGCTGGCCATCTATACCCCGACCTAACATTTCAGTGACCATGACATGTGGGTCGCGCCGCTACTTGGATTTTATCATTCTCTTTTGGAGGCCTTGCATTAACATGAGCTTGAGGCCTACAACCCATAGTGGGAGTGGTTTCCGTCGAACCTTTCAACAAACCCTCTTGCCCGCGTTGGACATTGCCTCACGAATAAAAGAAATTTTGCAAAGAGCGTGTGCAATGTCGATGTCCTAACCAAGTTTCATTTGTTCATGTGACCTTTTTGCGCTATCGCTGCTTGTGTTTATTGTATCTAACTCCTTGAGGATGTAGGAGGGTGCCAGGTCATGGTCTTTTGGCCTGTGCCGTTTTGAAAAACTTTTCTTTTCTATCTATAATGAAAGGCAAAGCTCCTGCCAATTTGCTTAAAAAAAAGTTTCCGACCCAAAACCAGGGTTGAATGTCATCTGAGTCAGGTTCAATATCGGAATCAGAAGAAATGCTTCCCACCAAATTCCATCAGTTCAAAGAATCCGCCGTTTTCAATTTCTAATGTGTGGTGTGGTTAGGATAACCATATCATGTCTTCATCTTCGAAAGTGACGAATTAGCAGCGTTAACGTAGTAGCCCTTCGTTCCAAATTATAGGTCATTTTGGCTTTTCTAGCCTAAACATACAATTGTCATTGTCTGAAACCTCGGTATGTCCTCAAACTCATGCCCAGCATCATCGGCGAGGTCTGTGACTGTAGGGTTGTCAGGCTCGGATTTGCAAGGCCTGAAAGGTTTGATAAATGAACGAATATTCGAAAGAAAGCACGGTATATACAGTCATGAGTTTGATGAATATCTACATCTGTATAAGCTGCAGTTTGACTGACATGGAGATCAATGGACCCAAAGGAACCTACAACAGAGGAGGAATCAACAGCTACGGAATCAATTATCAAGAGATCGGAGCCTGCGGATGATGATCGTCTGCTCCGGCTCCGGCGATCACCACTTGACAAACTTGGGCACGCCTTCGAAGAAGTCCAGCATGTAGTCCTCGAGGTCCTCGAGGCTGCACTTGACGTGCCTCGCCGGGAACCGGCTCCCCTGGCCGAGGAACGCCCGGTACGCCGGGATCAGCCGCTCCGACACGGCGATGCGCAGCTCCTCCCGGAGCTGGGGATCCGTCACCTTCCACGCCGTCTGGGACCGGTACAGCTCCTGGAACGCCGCGTTGAAGCTCTTCGCCGACGGGCCCACCGGCGCCCTGTGCCCGGCCGGCGGCCTCGCCGCCGCGCCGTCGTCCCTCCTCAAGTGCGTGGACAGCACGGCCATCCACGACGCCCGGAGGTAGCCGGTCTCGTACTGCCGGATCTGGCCGCGGTGCCGGCGGAGCCAGTCGTCGCCAAGGAGCTCCCGGAGCGGCGGCGACTCCCTCACCTTCTGCACCACGTAGTGGAGGTTGTTCATTAGGAAGATGTTCCGCAGCCCGGCGTGGTCGTACAGCCGGGACTTGTCGTCCATCTTCTGCAGGAGGAGCGTGAGCAGCTCGCGGATGCAGTGCGCGGACGGCGTCGCGGCGGCGGCGGCGGCGCCGCCGTCGCTGGAGGCTTCGGCGTCGTCGTCGAGGCCGGCGTCGCCGAGAACCGCGTCCAAGGTGCCGCGGTAGTCGGCGAGGAGGCCGCAGTAGTTGAGGACGTAGCGGGTCATGGGGTGGATCTCGCCGCCGTGGACGGCCTTCCGCGACGACTCGCCGTGGATGGCGTGGCCGAACTCCTCGATCGTGTGGCGCAAGGTGGAGCCCAGCTGCTCGACGGTGCTCGAGACCTCGCCCGCGAAGAACTCGCGCGCGGCGTCGTCGGAGAAGAGGGCCTCGAGCTCCGGCTGCACGTCGGTGAGCGCCTCGAACATGCCGAGGGTGCGGTAGAGCTTCTCGGTGGCGCGCGCAGACACGGTGACGGCGTCCGCGAAGCCCAGCAGCTGCAGGACGCTGCCCCTGGCGACGTCAGCGAAGCACTCGTGGCCGACCTCCTCGTCCGATTCGAAGACCTCGTCGCAGAGCAGGCGCTCGCCGGCGAGGAAGGTCCTGACCACGGCCCTGACGGCGTGGCTCCACCGCCTCATCTTCTGGTCGAGCACGCTCCATTCCATCCTGATCACCTCCTCGATGGCGACGGCCTCGACGCCGAGGAGCTCCACGGACTCCGCGAGCGCGTCGCGGCGGACCGAGACGTAGACCTGTGCGAGCTCCGGGCCGTACCCGGCGCGGAGCATGCGGTCCGCGACGACGCGCACCGAGGCCGTGGCGTCCGGGGACAGTGTGCCGTGGCGCGGCGACGCGCTGGGCGTCGCCTCGTCGATGTCGTCCGAGGAGAGCGAGAGGCGCCGCAGAGAGGAAGAGAGCAGGGAGCGCACCTCCTCCTCCAGGCGCGGCATGGCGGCGTGCACGGCGGCGGCGGCGCGGGCCGAGTGGCCCGCCGCGGCGATGGCGTCGTCCACGGCGTACAGGTAGTCGGTCATACCGATCATTTCGGATGACGAAGACGAGGAGTTGCAACGGCGGATGACCTCCTCCGCGGCGGCGATCTCTTCCTCCTCCTCCTCGTCGCCGCCACTTCCGTGTCTCTCGTCGCCGCCGCGGCCGGACGTCTCGTCGCTCGTCTCCGGAGAGGATAGGGGGTGCAGGCGAGGGTCAAAGGTGGACAAGAAGTGCATCATGTCGTCGGCGGCGTTCTTGGACACAGCCAGGCTCTTCACGATGTGCTTCGCGGCCGCCATGACCCTCTCCTGCCCGGCGTCCGGCGATGAGGACGACGACGCGCTCTGCCTCTCCATGGAAGCAGCCGCCGTGGGAACGCAAGGAGCAAGCTTTCGTTGGTCGTTGCCAAGACTCAATCACCGAGAAGGATTCTAAAGGTGCAATTCTGGTAGCCAAAGAGAAAGATGTTGGCCGCAATTTATACTTGCCTTTGATGGATGAACAGAATAGTTTCTTTCTTTCTTATTAAAATTTTACCATATATAAGATGTCAGCCTCCTCTTCAGTTTTGTGTTCCAGAGGATTTAGACCGTGTCAAGTGAGTGCATGTGTCATTTTCGTTTGAGAAGTCGTGGAAAATGAAATGATTCATCCTGTTCCGGTGTCTGCTATTGGCTTGTCGACGTGTACTGCAGCTGGACGAGCAAGTTCAACTGGTACTCTTGTAGTAGCTTCGTAGGTGTAGATGGCTGCAGCTGCTGAACAAGTTCTGTAGGATCTGAAAATTTCATGGCAACTTCAGAGTTTGGACTATAGAGAATGCAGACAGAAATTACCTCGTCCAGTGAAGTTTAGCTTTGCAAAACTCCAACCTGGTTGTCCTGCTCGTCAGGTCAAGAGTGCTCGATTTTTCTCAAGACCTGGAAGTATGCACATGTCACAAAAACATTTGACAGAATCCTACAAAAGGTAAATTTTTGTGTGGTAGCTAGAATGCGACGACAAGAGAGAGAAAAAACGAGATCAAAGAGGTCAATGAAAAGGGTTTATATTCTAATGATGTTTGTTAGCTTTAGCATATTTTTGGAGCAATTTGCTCTTTTTTTTTTTCTGGAAACTGGATGCATAGAACACCAACTGCCGCTGAACAGGCACGAGTAGAGACAAAACCTACGTCCTTCTGTCCCTCGAGCAATTTATTTTCGGTACTCTTGGCTCCATTCTGCGCCGCCAATTTCTGATCAGACGGCTCAACAACGTCCTATGTGAGGGTTCAGTGGCCACCGCTGGTGCAGTTCCTTTACAAAGTCCACGGTCAACGTTTACTCGGTCTTGGAACGGGCAGGTTGCTTCGTGGCCTACCGGAGCACGTACCGGACCAAAGACAACACGGGCCCCATGCCCCCATCAAGTGCCAGAAACCAGAATATGAGGTAGGAGAAAGATCATTCTTCGTCCAAAAAAAAGAAAGGAAAAGGACAGAATCCTTGTAGTATAGCAATGACGACTTCAGTTCAGACTAGTGCAATGTTTCACTTTCATCGTAAGTAAACACAAGTTATTTGATGTTTCATGACTGAAGTTAATCAGTTTATCCTCTCCCGAATCCAAACCAAAGCTAGAAACCTATTCCTTCAAGAATGTTATAAAACAAGTCTCATGGTAACTTAGTATGTCTGGAAGAAACAGCCCCATGTCTTCTGAGAATCCTAGAAGATTTCATGTTACGTACAAGATATGGAATTGAACAAAGCGTTTCGCTTGAAAGAAAACAAAAGATTAAACTAGTCACAAGTGTCTTTGCAAAATATCTTTTTCCTGCAGGAAATTCGAGCATCTGCATCCATGTTAGCATCGCCCAAGATTTGGGGTATGATTTCATTATTTCCCTTCAACGACCAAATGCAACATGTCACTATCTTTTTCATTAATATGTCTTGATCTTGAAGTCCGGATTCGCATAAAATCTTTTGATTCTTGACAGGCTAGAGAGAAAAGATCAGACACATATCGTGTGCCCATCGTATAATTCAGTATACATTCGTTCATTTTAATGTAGACTTCTGTCTATTTTCCACCAATTGGCTACACATGTACTAATCTAATCTGAAAAGGGAACGGTGAAACACGTTTTTAGATGATAACTCAAAAGAAAATTATTATTGTAACGTAAGTTGTGAAACACATGATGTAAAACATACGATCTCCTTGAGTGGGGGGATCGACATTTTCCTGGATAGACGTCAAAATCAAGCATGAGTATTTCCCCCCACTTTGCGGCTCGCAAAACTTTTGTTTGTTGAGCTTATTTACAAAAGGTAAAATTTAGTACGATGTCTCCGGATCGTTATGTATCATAAGAAATTTGATCATATGCATATATGTTGGAGAGATGGTCTAACTCGTGTAGAAAATGGATCTCATGTAAAGGTTCTATAGTCTAATTGCGAATATTGTAACCACGAAGGGTTTAGGGACAAATTGTTACTCATCCCTTTTCTATGTAAACGAGACGAGGGGTTATAAGGTGAGTCTTAGCCTTCTACTCCCGCTTCTCTCTTCTTTGTTTGGAGGAGGGAAATTCCCAACAATATCCTAATTATCCATTCTTAAGAGATCCCCGCTAGCTGATCTTGTAGGGTTGCTTCTCCACCACTTTGACGAAGTCCTACCAAATGGACAATTTCAAAACGGTTCCACCATCGAAGCTGGGGAGAAGCCACAAAACGGCTTACGCTAAAGAGGAGGAGCTACAAAATGGTTTCACCGGCTTCTCCTTCCTCATCAAGTATTAATTGATCATAAAATTACCCATATTGCTATTGAGAAGCCGTGTTAAAAAATTTCGTTTTTCCGAGAGAAAAAGAGGAAGTGTAAAAGAAAATAGGTTATTGGGCTTCCGAGGTACTTGGGGGAACCAGGTGATTTGGGCCATCTCTCTCTGTCCCCTACATGGGCTTCTGAGGTACTTGGGCCGTCGGGCCCCTCTAAGCGGCTTAGCACTAGGGTTTCCCCACGTCTTAGACCGCCGCCGCCGCCGCTTTCTTCGTTCGCCTCGGTGCTTCCTCAGTGCAGATTGTTCGTGCGAAGGCGACCGTCCCTCCTGCGCCGCCGCACTCCTCTGTCCGCCGCCATGGTCAGGCCCTCCCCTATCCGCCTCCTCCTCTGCAACCATACTACCATGCTTTGTGCCGTTGATCCGACTGACATATCGCTGTTGCGTCGCAGGTGAAGTACTCGCAGGAGGCGGGCAACCCGACGAAGTGTAAGATCTCGCCCTGCTTCGTTTCTGTAAAGCTTTTGGTCTTGTGTTCGAGGTTTTCTCCTGTTCTTGTGGTGGTTCTGATCATCAGATGGGTTGTTTGTGTTATCTGTGCAGCGGCCAAGGCCATGGGCAGGGATCTCAGGGTCCACTTCAAGGTGCATTTCCTAACATTCTTGTTTTGGATCCTTGTTTCATTGCGAGTTGATTGCTTCCTCATTATTTAGCTGTGCATTTGATGTAGTCGGTGGTGAATTAAGTCGGCTTATATGACTTTGTTGGAGCTTTATGATTGCTAGTGCTAAGCATGTATTGGCATTAAGCACAAGTGTCCATCATGCAAGAATGGATTGCATTGTGGAAACCTAAAGAGTAAAGGCTCTGCTCTGTTCTTCAAGCGAGCAGTTCCCACGTTACTTTAGGGACATCGACACACATTGTTCATTGTTATTGATGAACCATTGTATTGTTTCCGTGGCAAATGGTTCGTAGACAATGTGACATCTTTAAACATGTTTTTATTTTTTTCCGGAGAATTACCTAAGTGATGTCTGTGTTTCATCTGGAATCCATGATACGTCCCATTGCCCCTTTATGGCCTAAGTGATTTCTGTGTTTTATCCGGAATCCACGATGTGTCCCATTGCCCCTACATTGCCTAAGTGGAGTCTTTGCACCTGGAACTTTTAAACAATATTTTGTAAGATGATAGGAACTTAAAATATTGTGTTGACATGGCTTGCATCATGCTAATCACACCTCAAACAAACTCCTTGATTGATTCTGCATTTTTTTTGAGAAACTTATGCTTGCTGATTTTATTGTGAGCTGTATCATATGGAGCATCATAAGTCATTCATGACCATGGGTGTAGCTGGTAGTTTTTGTTTTCTTTTAAAGCATTGTCCTGCATCTCCTTTTTTAAGCTGGTGCTCTACCACTCTTACTACTCTCTCTTTCTGGCTTCTATTTAAAACACTGTATAGTTCTCCTGCAAAAACAAGTGTTGCTATTCTCTATTTGGTCTTTTCATTTTATATCAGTCAAGTCACAGTCACTATAAATATGGTTTGACAGAACATTTTAGGTGAAATAGCTGTAACTACTGCTAGAAGCTTAGGTGCTTAGGCTATTGTATCAACCTGGCACAGAAAGGGTCTGCGGGTATGAAATCATTTTTTGGAGCTTTTCCCTCACATGGCATAGGCTGATAGGCATACTTTGATACCGAGTTCACTGATTATTTTATCACATGGTGCCTCTGACGTTCACAATATTTTTCCTGTTTCTCTTACTAAACCGGTATTAATCTTTGCAGAACACAAGGGAGACAGCCTTTGCACTTTGCAAGCTGCCTTTGGCCAAGGCTAAGCGGTACCTTGAGGATGTTATGGCTCACAAGCAAGCAATTCCCTTCCGGAGATACTGCAGGGGTGTTGGTCGCACTGCTCAAGCAAAGTCTCGCCACTCAAATGGCCAGGGTCGCTGGCCTGTCAAATCAGCCAGGTTCATATTGGATTTGCTGAAGAATGCTGAGAGTAACGCTGATGTATAATGCTGCTGCCCTCTTTTTTCTCTCCCTTCTTTTTTCTTTTTAATTGTGCATCGCATTCCCTACTGTTTGGATTAACTTAATTTTCTGTTATTTCCAGGTGAAAGGCTTGGATGTCGACAACCTCTATGTTTCACACATCCAGGTGAACCAAGCCCAGAAGCAGAGGCGCCGCACATACCGTGCTCATGGACGCATCAATCGTACGTATTGAAGTATGATGTTTTGTTCTTGTGGCTTTTATGAATAGCATATTTAATTTTGCTTTGCTGCAGCTTACATGTCCTCACCTTGCCACATTGAGTTGATCCTGTCAGAGAAGGAAGAGCCTGTTAAGAAAGAGGTATTTCTTTAACCTTTGTGAATTCATGTTCATCAAGCATGATCTTGATATTTCATAGCTGTATGACTTCAAATTCTTATGATACATATTTTGAAGTACCCTATCATTTTAATTCAGTATAACTACTGAACTGGAAGAATGATAATTATATCATGACGTGCGCCATACTGGTATCGATTCATCTCGCAGTAAACAAAAATATCATGATTAAAGAAATTGAATCCACCCTTTCACTTTGCAGTTCCCCTTTTCATTTGAGTAAGTTATTATGGTAGAAATATATGTTTATGGTGCTTTGACACTACTGTTTTTTAGAAGTGTTTTTTATTTAGCTGTCCTGATCAATGTGAATTTTGTAGCCTGACAACATTGTCGCACCAAGGAAGCAGTGAAGTATGTTAGCTTGAGCGAGGCTATTTTGTCGAAGAATTATAGCTGTAGCTCTTATGTGCTTTTTCCTGGCAGCCTTGCCTCTTGAGATGTTCCTGGTTCCAATGCTTCGAATCTGGTCTTGCTAGGTTTGATGCTGTGCTTCAGATTGTACGCACAATTCGTAATATATTTTACAATAGTTTAAAGGTATCTGGGCACTTTGTCTGCTTGATCAACTTGAATATGGTTATCATGAGATTTATTCATCCGGATTTGGCGCTGAACTTTGATTACAAAAGTTTGCTGTGTTTAAAGATATATGGGCACGTGTCTTCTGGACACATTTGATCTAGTACTTGAACATGGTTCATGTTAGATTTTTTTTTCGACCAGATTTCGTTTAAAGTGAATATGGTTCATGTGAGATGTTTCTACCAGAATTCGTTGAAAGTTGAGAACAAAAGTTGCATTGTTAATGCCACTGATCAATACAATCGTTCGATCCCTACAGTACAACTTGTGGTGGATGGTCTCGTTCTCGGTTCCACCAAAAAAAGAACTTTGGTACAGCCATGTGATTCTTTACCTATTAGAAATGAGATGCAGCGTTATCAAAAGCAATCCAGGACAGCCATTGCTCACAAAGAAATCAAAGAAGCACATGAGCATCATCACTGCAGCTTCCTGCTTCCCTTCACTCGTCTGTCAGTGGATGCACCTGCCGGGCTTGGTCCAGCCGAACCCTCCCCAGCGGCGTACCTCCCGCGGCGCCGCCGTGTAGTTACGCCAGTCCCGGAGCACGTTCCGGAGGTCGTGCACCTTGTTGGCGAGGCCAGTGCAGCAGTTGGCGTGCATCGTCGACACCCGGCGCAGGTCGCCGGAGAGCTGGCAGAAGCCGCCGCAGTTGGCCGTGTCGAGGAACTGCATCCGCACGCCGAGCCGCCGGGTCAGCGTGGCCTGCGTCCTCGCCAGGATGTACTGCTCGTTGGTCCCCGCCGGGAACTCCGCCCGCGCCTCCCGCCACCGCCGGTAGAACTCCACCGTCCTGTTCTTCGACCTGACGTACAGGAACCCCCCGTTGGGCTGGTTGTGCATGCTGTCCGGGTCGCCGTTGAAGAAGTCGCTGGCGATGGCGATGTCCGACGTGATCCCGATGTGCCGCATCGGATCCCGGAACCACATGATGTCAATGTCCTGACAAAAACACCATGAACAATTTGCACCATCCTAAACTTGAGTGATTGATGGGTGTACCGTGAAGAGGAAGTTGAAGCCGAGCTCGAGGATGGTCTGCTGGAACCGGTTCCGGGTCCACATCATGTCGAGGTACTCGGGGGTCATGAAGTGCTTCTCGGTGCCGAGGTCGGCGGCGGCGCCGTCGTCAGGGCGGAGGAGGTAGCAGTGGCGGTGCAGGGACCGGCACGTCGCTAGCGCGCCGGGGTCGACGGCCACGATGAGGAGGTGGTCCAGCAGCCGCGCCGTGCCCTCGCCGAGCCGGAAGCTCTCGAGGAAGAGGTCCAGGAGGGAGCCCGGCGCCGCGTACGCCTGGTTGATGGACGTCAAGATCACCGTCTTGTCCTCCATCGACGCGTTCTTCAGCAGCTGGGAAAGCTCTGCATTCGCCTGGACATTTTTGTGCATGATTAGATGATTGCCGCACAATGCAAATCGGTTCGTGAATTTGGTTCGAAATCTGAAGAGAAAATTGAGTGGCACTGGAGCTGGGAAATCAGTGCAGCGTGTGCCTCGTCTCACTTCACTCGGATAAACCCAAAAGCTAGCCTGCTGCGTGGACACCAGGGTTAGCATATTCTTTGCCTGTTCAGTGGACAGCTTCAGCTTTAAGGCTTTTGACCTCTGGATATGGCAAAGCTCCCAGTTGGTGTTTTGCTAGTTTGGATTCTATGCTCCATTAGTTAGTTGCCACATTTTTTTTTGCAGTATGGTATTGGACATGAATTTCCTAGTCGCTATCACCTATATCTGTGAACCTACGATAGATCCTATATATATTTATCGATTTTCCATAGATCAAATTGTATGATGCTGTTCTATTATTGGTATATAGCAGGATATTACTAGTCAAAAGGAAAAGAAAGGGAGGAAAAAAAATCTGCATTTCTAGTGGAAAGTTCAGGTAATCAGAAGGGTTGTAAAAAAACTGCAGATTCAGCTCAAAAAAATTGCAGTAAAATACCCACGATCAAGTTTCGCTTGTTTCCTTTTGTTGCATTGCTGTTCATAAATCTTCGTGCGCTTCTGTCAAAAATCAAATGCTTGTGTTGTCTACGCGTACCTTAAGTTAGGAGTACCAAAAACTGAAAAATGAAATTACAGCCATGCTATTTGTTATCTTGGACTCTGAAATCTACTGAAAGCGGAGCAGTTACGTATGCATCCTTTGCTGCAACTACAAACTCCAAATCTTGATTCGACAGAAACCACATGAGCCAAAAAAGAAGAAGATCATGCGTCAGAATTCAGAGGAAGCAGCGGCAGATCGCTAACCTCGTCTCCGGCACCGTTGCCCCACACGGCCATCTCGGAGAGGCGCCAGTTCACGTCCATGGTCGCGCCGAGGAAGACGAACGCCGCCGTGAGCGCGGCGCCGAGGAAGAAGGCGATGACCGGGAGGAGCCTGCTCATGCCCCCCCTCGCCTTCCAGTCCATGTTCTTCTTGTCCTTGGGCCTCGAAGGAGGAGGAGAGCAGACGCAGGACGACGGGTCGTCGGAGAAGAAGGGCGGCATGGTTTATATGGCAACAGGCGCGGCCTGCATCTACTGCTTCCTTCTTATACCGTTTTGGTGCCCTCTGTTTGGGAAAATGAGATGGATGGTATCTAGTGTTGTGCTGTCCAATCCAAGGAGGCAATTAATCCTGGCAGCAGGATCCTGAGCATTAACTTCATTCCTATTTTCTCTTCTGAAAACTTTTATCCTAATCAAAATTAAGGAAGGGCTATGAGTAGGAACTGATGAAATGCTGAAGATTTGTTCTGAGGTTCTAGATGGGCCCAAATCAGAATCTGGGCTGGAGAACTTGTGGTCCAGAAGGAAATGAAGAGAGGTATGAGTGATGGAACGGGGAAGAATATGCTGGCCTGACGCCCAAGCAATAGAATTTGCGCAATGCTGAATTGCCGATGGATGAACCAAGATTTGTGAGTTCAGATGCTCTCTACTCCAATATTTACGACCCCGCAACATGTGGGTATCTAGGATTTGGATTTGTTGATACCAGCGAAATAATTCCTGCCGTGTCCATTAAAAAAAGGAGATATAGTACTCCTATATTTGTAGATTAGAGGGCACTTATAACATCTGTAACTGCTGCACCCACAGCCGCCCTGGAGATGAGCCGTTTCTGTGGTGTCAATGTGTCATTTTCGATTCAATCCAGTGGTGGCCGTATCTGTGGTCTCTTACCAATCGGTGACCGTATGCCGTGGCAACCTTACATGAAAGATACTGAGACGGTGATCTCCCTCTCCCAAGTCCGGAAGTCCCGATCGGAGGAACGCACCACCGGAGCACAAATGAACTGTCACGTTTCAAGAACGAATCCTGGTCAGATCTCCAGTTGATACGCCAAGCTCCCAAGCCAAAACCCCGAGCACAGACACCCCGCCAATGTGCAGAGAGGACCCTCATGGCGCCAGGTTTGGCGGCACCGCTACAAGATGCTGCTGGTCCGGGCCCCGAAGAACCATATGATGACACGGCCTCATAGCTTGATTGATTCCGTTGCGGGTGATGTGTGCAGTTGCGAAGCTGCACGAAAGAGAAGGTCGCACAGAAAAGGAATCGTTCTACGGCAACCTCAAAATATATTGGTCCAGAGTCCAGACCTACATCATTGCAAGTTTGTAGCAAGAGGGTATTTTGGCCACGGTCGCTCAATCCAAAACCCGATTTCGTGTCAACTGCCCCTGCCTGAAGTAAACAACATTTCGTGAGAACAACAGTACCAGAGTACAGACAACACGATCATAAGCTAAACAAAGATGAAGGTTAGTGTTGGTCGTCTAACCAGCAACACTAGCTGAAGAGAAGGGATATATAGTGAGAGCTGAGATCAGCAATGCTCAACCGCACTAATGCGCCTTAAATTAAGGGATTTGGTAATGCAAACTGCGCATTAGTGCGTCACCACTTCACCAGCATATAATATAATCAGGAACAGGAAAAAGAAGCAACCAACTGAACCATATGAATATGACACTACAACACCGCGAATACTCAGCACTTGCGATTGCCACCACCTTTGAAATTTCATTCGTAAACTCAGTTGAATCACAGCTGAGATCGCACGGCATCTGTTGGAAGCCGGGAAACAGGGTTTACTCAAATACATTTCGCAGGCCTGTAACTGACGAGGAACAGGTCCATTCAGCCAGGAGCTTCAAAATGCAAACCCGATTCTGTATGTCACACACCAAGAGAACCAACAGTATTACCGAGTCATGTGATAATGGACAAGACCACACGGTTTCAGCAAACTCCCAGAAACCTTTCCGCGTTTGCTTCCAGTATACCATAACCAACCAAACACCAGTATATCTGTCACGGTGATGTTAGCTCTAACTCGAGTATCTTTTCACACTGCCAACTACAGCGGTTCCAATCATCGATTAGTCTGTGCCGAAGTAGCGGTCCCCATACTCTCCAAGTCCTGGGATGACCCGATATTCCTCATTCAAGCCGCCATCAATCTCTGAGGTTACAATCTTCAAACGAGGGAAGCGCTTGCAGACACAATTGACGCCTTCAGGGGCCTGCTTGTCAAAAAGATGTATATAAACTATCCATTAAGAACAGGAAGATGCAGGAGTAACCAATCTACAACTCAGCAATAGAACTTTACCGAGATGAGATTAAGAAAAATGATCCGTTCCTCAGGAACTCCTTTCCTTATAAGAAGCTCAATAGCTTGATTAGCTGAGTTACCTGCAGAAACAAGATATGAAACTTCAGCCAGTAGCTAAATAACCAGCACATGGTTTGGAATCCAAACAAGCATGCAAAAGGAACCGTATAGATAAAACAGAAGAACGGATAATACAATGCTAACCTGTACCAAGCACAGGATCCAAAAGCAAAACATGACGTTCAGCAATATCCAGGGGAAGCTTATGGTATATGAGCTGGGTACAGAAAATAAATTCAGTTTGGTCACACACCATACCAGAAACTGAAACATTTTCATTAACTTTTCAAGGAAATTAGTATGTGTTAAAAAAAAACTTACTTGTTGCCCATTGTCTCCAACCCGATGTATCAGAATTTTACCAATTTTTATCCCCTTACAGCATGCACGCAGGGCATTTTCCATGCTTTCACCACTGCAGAGATACCAATTTGATGTGCACAGGAAAAGGAAAGAAGGGTGTCAACATATTACAAGTGATTTCATTGAAAACATACGGCTAGAAAAAAACAAAAATGGAAAGATGAAAACATTATCATAACTATTGCTGCATACTGATATATAGCAGAATTTATAGCTTTGTAAACATGACTTCAAAGATCAAATTTGCAAGAGGATAGAATGTATGAAAGCAAAGAAAATCTGGAGTTCGAAACTCTGGTACATCTCAAATAGTGTCCGTAGAAAAATGCGAAGAGGTTATGAAAGCAATTTATTAAGGGTGTGCTGTGGTTATGAATGTCCTTATTAACCAGAGTTCGAAACTCTGGTTATGAATGTCCTTATACTGGAAAAATACAGATAATGACATCATAACACATACAAATTTCTTGCCTATTAAGCTACCAAAAATTTCTCAGAAAAACTATTCTGGCCTTTACCTTCGAACAATAGACACTCCACAGAGCTTCTTGCAGAAGTCAACTCCCATGTAAACAGATCCTGGACACAGGACAAACGGTCATGATACAATAGATTGCAGAATTTCAAATTTTTATTCTATTCTAAAATTTGTAACAGTACAGAGTAGTTCTGGAAGGAATGTACAGTAGATTGAAGTAGATGGAACAAAATGTTTTAGGAAGCCCTATAGCTACTAGAAGGTTTCTTTCACATGCATTCTGTGAAAAGCCAAACAGATTTCACGACGCACAACAGCTTAAGAAATACAACCTCTATTTGTATCTTTGATTTGAAGCCATAAGCTACGATATCTTTGTACAAACTCCGGTACTTGATGACACGGAAAATAAGTTGTAACATTGTTTGGGGGCAAGTATAACTTTTCAACAATCACACTTTACATTTATAGGGCAAAGCATAAGAAGTAAATTAACATAAATTCACGTTCATCATTTATTGCATAAACAATCAGAAACAGTCATCCACAAAACAGACATTGGAATGGTTCTCGGAAAGACCACAAATATGAATAGAAAAATAGCAAATGACATGTTCATCCAATGAAAACCCAGTTTTAATCAAACATGTTCCTTCACTTTCTAAATATCATTCTAGTATACCATAGCTGCCCATGTTATAATATTATGATAAATTATGCCAAATAATAAGTTAACAACATATAGGACATATTAAAATAAAAGAAGAAGAAGAAAGGTATATGAAAAAAGGAAGCCAACGATATACCTGTTGGTGTAACGACCTGCTTCTCTGTAAATGGCAAATGCCCAAGACCATGCTCAACTACCTAGAAGACATTTTACAAACAACAAATGCGTTAGCATACAGTAACCACAAATTAAATAGCTATCAAACTGGCCACTGTATTAAATAAGTCAGTAGAGGTCATAAAACTAGTAGCAGTACCAGACGAATCAGCCGATCTGAGTAGAAAACGAAGTCGGGTGTTGTAATGTTCCTGTCACGAATCAGTGTATGCATTCCTCGTATCTGTTCAGATGAATCATCCAAAGCATCAAGAGTTTGCAAATCTAAGAACATTGTAAAGCTTAAGAGGAACAGTTAAGCATACCTGGAAAGTTGTGTGGACTACAAAGACATTTGGGTAGATTTTGCACAAGTCATGCTGACCAAGTTTTGTACGGATGTGTTGCACAATTAAATCAATTGCAACATGGTTATCTCCCCCTTTTGGTATGATCACATCAGCATATTTCTTGGAAGGAAGGACAAAATCATCGAATGCAGGCTTCACAAACCTCCCATACTGATTATGTCAATGGGAACTCGTATTAGAGTGCCATATTTTGTGCTTGTTGCAGGCATGATAGCATGGAGGTATTTGCAAGGTATGCTAATAGCATCAGTTAACAAAAAAAAATTGGGACAATAAGATACCAGGTTTAATTACCTGCTCAAGCACCGAGGTAACGTCTCTACCTCTTTCAACTGTATCACGCCTTATACGTCGAGCAAGCCTAATATCAGCATCTACAATAAATAACCGAAGATTGGTTAAAAATATGAATAACCAATTAAAGTTGCAATACTAGTTAAGCATATACTTGTCTTTAAACAGCCACCACAGTATTGATAAGCACATATCTAACAAAGAGAAGAGCCACTAAGGCACAAACCTGTGTCAACAAAAATTTTCATGTCCATCAAATCACGAACCCTTTGATCATGAAAAACTAAAATACCCTCCAGAATGATGACATCTGATGCATTGACCTAACAAAAATAAGTGAGCAGTGGTTTCAGTCATAAGAGGAGTGCAAGGCAAATCAAATTGGTTAGAGTGGGTTGGGAGAGGGCAGCAGCTGAGTGCGTGGGCTACTCACTGTTATGTATGAAATCAAGGAGCATCACACTGTTTATTACATGTATTGTGCCCTTGTATGTTACATAGGACCTACCCCAAAAAAGGTTCATTATTTTCTGCTTCCACTACCGCTGTATCATATGTAGCTTATTTGAAAGCAAAAACTTCAAATCCGTAATAGATACCTACTAATAAATTCAATAGGTTGCCACTGATGTCTAGAGTAGGAAACGACAAAAAAAAAAGAAAACGATGATAGCATTCCCACCAAAAATAAAAAAAGAAAGCTTCGGTAACAGAATTAACTTCACTCACAATAAATAAAATGCATGGCGCACCACATATCCAATTGATATTTTAGGGAAAAACATTTTAAACAAGGTTATGCAAATTGGATCATAAATGATAACGGGATTGTTCTCTTTACATCAAAGTTAATTATACCATCACTACCTTTCTAAAACTTTCAGAGCATCGCCGGTGATTCTTAAAATCATATATAGGAATATTCACAGATTGCCCGCTTTTTAGCTTTCCCATGCACTCCAGAAGTTGGTCTGTATCGAATGCATCTGCAAAAGAAAAAAAAATCTCAGCTAAAGTGAACTAAATCTATAAAAACTAAAAAAAGCATAAATGTTCGCATGATTGCATTTCAAGTACCAGGGTGATCAAAGTTGTAGTCTTGCACATGCTCAGACTGTTCCTCGGTTAAACCACGGTAGAATGAATCCTGCAAGAAATTAAAGCCCAGAGTCAATGGCAATGGATGTCAGCATCCTCTAAAACAATGCTTCAATGATTGGGTACCATTTAGAGTACATATATAGTTGTGCCTGCTATAGCCAACTTGTGATTTGGTATCTCTTGATGAACCATTAGTCTAATGCCAGGTTTTCATTGAATGATACTCCCTCCGTCCCAAATTACTATTCGTTTTGGCTTTTCTAGGTACATATCTTTTGATATGCACTTAGATATATACTATGCCTAGATACATAGAAAAAGTTATGTATCTAAAAAAGCTAAAACGAATAGTAATTTGGGATGAAGGAGTAACTGCCAGCCTGCCTCAGTACGCTTTGCAAATTGCAATTTGCAAGGACACAGATCAGCATTCAAGAAATAGACAAAACGGTACTGCTTAATTCATCATAAACATAGCACAGATGATTGGATGCAGATGCAGCATTGTGCACTGTTTCATGAAATGATATTTTCTAGCATTCTCAACATGTAATGTAGACAATGATTTGAGCAAATACATACTTGTGAATTGCGTATGAATGTGCTCATGCTACTAACAAGAAACAAACTGCTCACAATGAATTTCATGTACAAGTTTTAATAATTCAACAAGTCGCCTACTTTCCTTAAAGAAACTTAAAAAGGTACCTCCAAGTGAACACCAAAAATAACAACTCAAGCAAATTGTGCTGAGATATTGTACACCGTTTAGGAAACACTCAATAGACTCAAGCCACATTTAACAGAAAATGTAAAGTAAGATCTTCAGGCACACCAGTTTTTGACCTGCATCAGGTGTTGTTCTGTCCAGTCACTTCCTAGTGAGTAGTGACAAAGTACATCGCCATTTCATGCTAGTATCAGCATAAAAATAGCCATTTCATTTCAAACATTATCAAGATGAAAAACACCTTGTAGCCTGTGCCTTGCTTTACTGCTCAATTCATTTTTCAACAACTGTGCAGATGCAATGAAATGTTTTAACAGTCATGCAAGCTTAGTCCAAGTTAATATGAAAATCTATATGTTGAGTGGGACAAACTCAACAGATAATCTACCCATAGTTTATCCAAATCCCCAAACCAAAAGCATCATAACGCACCAATGACTGCAATTCTGTATGAAAGAGGCAATTTACAGCACTGACAAAGTAAATGATTTCGAAATGACACAGTCAAACTAATGATGTTCGCTGCACAGTCACCTCCCTAGTTACAAAGCAACTCACCATCTCATGCCAGTGTCAGCATAACAAAAACTACAGCCATTTCAGAACAAACATTATCCACAATTTAAAAAGCCCTTGTAAGCCATGTCTTGCTTACCACTCAATCTCTTCTTCAGCAACTTTGAAGATAAGATGGGATGCTCTAGAAGCCACAGAAGCCTACTCCAACACTCCAGGATAATATGAAAGTCTATATGTTGAGTAAGAGTAACATAACAAATAATCAAGCCCTAACCTATCCAAATCCCCAATCGAATAACATTCTAACGCACCAACGACTGCAATCCTATATGGAAGAAGGAAATTGCAGCATCGACAAAGTAAACAATATCCAAATCCGCAATCAAACCTATCATTCGGTAAAGCATTCATAAAACACACACATGACTAGAGTTCGCTGCACAAACGCATCGATAGCGCAGCCACAGTACAGAACCAAAGCAGAACAAGGTCATCAGAACACAAAAAATATATTAATCCGATGAGCAGGGGAACCCGCACCTGGTTGACCAGCACGACGCGGTGGTCGTGGAGCTGCTGGATGATCATGTCGCACACCGTGGTCTTCCCCGACGCCGTCCCTCCCGACACGCCTTCAGAACCACCAGCAAACAAAAGAAAAATCCCGCACCAAAATTCAAAACCAGACCTCAACGAGCGGAAAATTCCAAGCGCGAGAGACCAGAGAGACAAGCCAATCGGCAGAGATGAGGCACGTTACCTATCACGAAGGGGCGCCTGGCCCCGTCCGCCTTGGGGGAGACGAACCCTTTGGCGGCGGTGTCGGCCGTGCCGTTGCCGTTGCCGTTGCCGTTGGCGGAGGGCGGGGACGGGAGCGAGGAGGAGGATGAGGAGAGGCGGCGCGAGTCGAGGCGGAGCCCGCTGAAGTGGGGGCCCACCGCGGAGTCCATCACGTCCTCCATCTTCTTCCTCTCCGGCGACCGCCGCCGTCGCCGGCCGCGCTGAGCTGGCGATCGCTTCGGGGCTCGGAGGTTTTGACACGGGGAGGAGGTGGGGTTTGGGTGGGGGAAGGTGGTGGGGGACGGGGAGAGGCCGCGTGGAGACGGTTTATGTAGACCGGCTCGCTTGAGCGCGGCGCCCTCTCCACGCGGTGCTGGAAGGATTGGCGCATGGGCGGTGGCCTCGCCTAGTGGTGGGGGGGAGCGGGGGCTCTCTCTGGGAAAATGTTTTCTAGAGCATTTCCCTGTAGAGTAAGGAATATGGAAGGTAGATTCTTTTGGGTTCCTGGCTTTGAAGTTGCTGGTCCATTTTGGTTTCCTTGGAATTTTGTTTCTCTCCCTATCTCCGCCGATAACTGCAAGTCTGCAGAGCATTTAAAGATTCTCCTCTCTTTGCAATTAATGTGGCTGCTGCAGATCGAAATGCAGGGACCACCAGCGGATTTTGGGCTGCGGACCAACTCATCCGGTCTTGCCGTTGCTGGCTGACGGAGTACATGGACATCGACGTGCTAGGGACATTTTCAGATAGACCCCAAAGCTTTCGCCATCGCCTCCTTTGGAGGATGAGATTGATGTGCTGCTTAAAAGTTGCAGCACGATCGAGATGCATGGTGCTTGATGTAACAATCAAACACCAAGATGTGGTGTGGTATTTCGATTCCTCGAGGGTCACGCACTAGTTTTTAGTAGCATGTTAATGGCACGTTACTACTCTGTGAGGAGGGGATCGGATCCCAATGAATAAACAATGACCTACTACTCCTCTTGGCACAGCAATGGCATGCTGTTCCAAACACTGGCGTTGAGGATAAGATCAAGGAAATAAAAAAATTCAATACAACATTGTACGCGCAATGTGCTTTATAAACAAAAATTAGGAGAAATAACGGTGGCCTAATCAGATCACAGATCAGGCCGACGCACAACTGGACGACGAAGGGTTTAGTTTAGACTGCTTAGAAGAGACGGGCGCATAAAGTCATGATAGTTTAGACTGCTGGAAGAGACTGACACGCATGTCACATTACTTAATCGACTGAGCAGACCTCATCCAACAATCAACTAAAAAAAAAACTGCAAAGACCGTTTCGTGCCAACCTGATCGCTCAACGGTTTGGGCTACGAAGACCTATTTAGAAAGGTGAGCAGGCCGAGCTTGACTTTTCACCGAAACCGACCACTTTGGGCCGACGAAAACCGAAACCTTGGTTGTGTGTGTGTGTGGTGGTGGTGGGGTGGGTGAGGCGAGCTTTTGACTTGGGCCGAAAACTTTGGGCAACAAAATCGCTTCAGTTGGGCTTTGTGGCCCAAACGGGCGCCACATGTCTCTCTCTGTCATCCAGTGTCAGAACTCAGAAGCAGTTAGGCAGGGAGTGTTTGGAAACACCGTGCTAAAATTTAGCACCTGTCACATTGTATATTTAGATATTAATTAGGAGTATTAAATATAGTCTAATTATAAAACTAATTGCATAGATGGAGTCTAATTCGCGAGACGAATCTATTGAGCCTAATTAGTCCATGATTTGACAGGGTGGTGCTTCAGTAACCATTTGCTAATGATGGATTAATTAGCCTTAATAGATTCATCTCGCGAATTAGACTCCGTCTCTGCAATTAGTTTTATAATTAGCTCATGTTTAGTCCTTCTAATTAGCATTCGAACATCCGATGTGACCTGCTAAAATTTATCACCGCGTATCCAAACACCTGTAGCTCGGCTGGAAAAAGCAACCTGCCTAATCATCAATCTCATGCCATGCCCCCAAAGATCAGTGCTCATTCAAAAGAGTAACACCGTGCCAGTCGGCAGTTGCTACTCCAATGTCAAAAGGAGGCCAGCGAGCACAGCGACGTTAGTCATCTGCAAGATGGCAAGAATCTTTGCTTTTTTTTCAGCTCGCTTCTGAAGAGCAACCACAGCAAGTCCCGACCGTCCTACGCGGATAAGCCCGTCAAATGGAGCATCATTCTTGTCATTCCTTCTTTCCCTTGCCAGCTTGGGAGTTAGAATTGATGGCCTCGAACGATTCATCAGTGTGTCAGGTCTACGAAGCTTTCAAGGGATCAGCCACGTTGCTTGCACTCGAACTGCTTGGCAGTTGGCACGGCTGCAGGATATGAGTATGACCTCTGCTCCTACAGATGTGGAGACTAGGGACCGAGACCGGCGCCTGTCCTACGGCTGGTAATGGTGGCCATTCCATACTGACGACAGCTTACTTCTTCCAATGAAAGTCTGAACTCTGAAGAGAAGTTCAGTCAGCTTCTTCCATTTGATCTCGATGGGAAAAGAAGAACAGAGGGATGACAGACAGGTTGTGAAAGCTTTAACTATAGGCGGCAGGCATGAATGATTAATGTAATCCTCTTTTATATGGTGGCTGTTCTATTATCAACAAGATGATTTGGTTATACATGCTTTTCATTCAGATCGCTACCATTTTTTGTTCGTGGTAGGATATGTAGTGGCCTATCTATAAACGATGCCAGTGCACTCATTAATGGCAATGGATTACACGTTCTACTCTACAAATCTGAGGCACAATCCGAGGCACCGAACTAGTGCTGCAATAACAACAAAAAGAGCACCTCCAGTTGCCAGCAGAACAGGGCACTGAATCAGTTGAGTGACTCCAGCACTATCTTACGCACTAAGCAGACAAGAGATGTGAACGCTAGCTTGAGCTGACGTCCACAGTCGTCTTCCTTTTGTTCAGAGGACACTGGAAAGTTCAGTTCTTAAGGGAAGCCAGCCAGAGCCACAGATAATTGCCCGGCCCATGCCGCCTCGCACGCGCCATGCCGCGCCTTCGGTTACCGAGAAGGCACGAACGCTACTCGAAGCCTTGTTCCCGCAAGGAAAGGCGCGAGCGGATGAGCCTCTCGATCGGAGCCCAATGAAACCAAGCGATCAGGCCGACGACGAGCATGGAGCCATGGAGGCACTGTCCGTTTCTCACTTGTGTGTCTTCGAGCTGGGGCCTTCTCCCCGCCATCATCGACGTGCGTCGTCTGAACCCTAGGAAGAAAGGGTTGCTCTGCATGTTCAAGGAAGAGGAACCTTATGCCAGACGACGCCTAGATGTGCGGAGCACTGGGTGCTGACGAGCAGAGCCCACGCTGATGTCTCAAAGCCCGAACGAAGTTGATCATGTCATCCCGTGCGACTACATGTTGCTTGACTCAACTGGTTTTTATGCCCATCAGCTGGCAGCGGCAGAATAATGTTCGCAGCTGGCGAATTCTATCTTGTCGAATTCTGAAGCGACTCCGTGTATGCTCTGGCTGCCGACAGTGCAGTGGTGTATTTCTCTCCCAGTTTGGGGGGGAAAAAAAGAAGGAACGGTGAGGTTTTCTTGCACCTCTAGCACTGTTTATAGGAAGTTATTAGGAGTGCTATGTTTTTGCATGAAGAGATAAGAGCTGCTAAGTGTATTGCTCCACCATTACATGCGCCACTAGTTAATGGCTATGTTCTTTTGGGCTGCTCCAACATTCTGGATGTACCAACTCAAAAAGTTCATTTGCTTAATTAATGCACTGTGATCATGGATTCCAAATGGTGGTGCATGCCCTTTTGCCTCTCATCGCCTACAGTATCTTATATTCTTAATATTACTAATTATATTTTTAGTTTGGAGTTCCACATTAATTTCACACTAAATATAAGCTAGAAAAGGAGGTAAAGCCTATAAATCCTCGAAATTCAAACATAAACAAACGGCCAACAATTAAGTAGATTCTAGTTGTTATTGGCAACATTAGCCACGATATACCATTATGAAAAGTAGTTTAAAGTAATCTCCTAAGTCTATATCTAAATTACTCATGTATACTCTTATAAAAGTAACTTAAAGTAAAGTTAATTTATATATAAACTATGTGGAGTGCATTGTAAAGGGAAATATATGAACGAAGACGGAAAACACAGAGTAATTGGTAGTAGCTAAAATCTATTACAACCTGATAAACATTACAAAGTATCTATATACATTAGAATATGAGGAAACGAGGTTGGACATAGATAATAAACTTTATTATCTATCAATTAATAATCCACGAACTTCTAACATTCATACTCTTAAAATTCCTAGCTGCAAAGGTTGGAGCATTTCAGACGGAGTGAACTAGTACAATGTACTGTAGCAGTATGGTTAATTGAGTACTCATGAATATGGTACGTTAATTTTACTACTAGCATTTACTGCGGTCACTGTTACACCATATGTCAGCGGTTGACCCGACCGTATGGAATGCATGGACGGAATGGGAACCGTTCGCGTCAGCGTCGCGGCAGGGTATCACCGCTAGGAAAATTCTTTCTTTAACTGTCTGTCCTGCTCCAGCCTGCAGGAAGGACTGCACGCTAGGAAATTCGCCGAAGGACTTTAACGCACTTGCAACACCTAGAAGATGAAAAAGAAAAGCATTCAATAACTATTGAAAGGTCTCACGAAACCACCTTTCAGTAGCATTTCTGTTCTGAGTTTTACCTGGAACATCAGTTTTCTGCACTTTCTGCCTCAGTTGCAGGCTTGCAGCCACTCCTGTCTTCTTTCGAGAGAAGAACAGAACTGAAACAGGATGAGAATTAACGAGCCAAATTTTTCGTGCCAGGAAATAAGAACAAAGTGGATGGATATGATGATGATGGCTCGTGCCATGCTGCCGGAGCCAAAAGGTTGCCACGTTGACGAAAGCGAGACACGCCACGATTCTGACGTTCACACACACGCTCGCTTGCACCCCATTTCGACCCGCGTAATGCTTCTGATCCATCCATCCGGCATTGCCGCCATCCCCGGCGCCCGCGCGCGCGCGCGCTTTAAATACCCGCGCGCGCCCGCGTCTGCTCGTCTCGATCGCACTACGACGACGACGACGCGCACACCGCTAGCGCTAGTGCGGGCAAGCTACCGCGCACGTCCGCTCCGCCGGCCACCGCCAACATGATCGTCGTCCCTGCCGCTGGTCGTCGGGCGGGCCTCTCCTCCTCCGCCGCCGCGGTGGTCGCCGTCGCACTCGTGGTGCTGTCCTTGCTTCCCGCCGTAGCCGTCGGGGCGCGCGGCGTCCAGCAGCAGTCGCACCGCCACGGCGGTGACATTGCCGGCGGCGGCCCCTGCGCGCTGGCCGTGGCGCCGCTCGGCTACCCCTGCGAGGAGCACCAGGTTCGTTCTTCTGTCCCTTCGGTTCCGATCGTGGATTCGTGCGTGGTGCAACGTGGAGCTGGAGCCGATCACGAAGCTTTTGCATGCATGTCTTCGTCTGGCAGGAAAAAGAAGAAAGGAAAGAAAAGCTTTTTGCGTGTGCCCTGATTGGCTTGCTGGATACATGTGCGCAGGTGACGACGGCGGACGGGTACATCCTGAGCCTGCAAAGGATCCCGAGGGGCCGCGGCGGCGGAGGCGGCGGCCGGGCGGCCGGCGGCGCGCGCGCGGGGCAGCCGGTGCTCCTGCAGCATGGGGTCCTTGTGGTACGCGTGCATGCATGGGCATGGCTCAGCTCAAAACACTTCATTCCTTTATCTTTCGGATTCTTTTTTGTTTCTTGTCAGTTTCATACTTTCATGTGCCCACCAGCACCCGATTGGCGCCGGTGACTCCATTTCTCTTGCGAGCTGTGGAGTCAGTAGCTGTCTCCTCGATCTTGGCTGCACCGCTTTTAGGCCTTTCGCTAGCTTTACAGCCAAACCTGAATATCTCAGTACTGCCTGTATGGGCCAAAACTTATCTTAACGTAACTGAGAACTGAGATGCTCAGATGCGCCCAAAAGGAAACGAGGAACAAACGTGCTGGCCGGTGATGCTGCTGGTACTTGCTTTTCACATATAGGATACGAAACACACCATTGCTCCTTTCAGTGCAATCGGGTTGTCAGTCCGGAACACTGCAGACTGCTGTGGCCAGAGATAGATGGATCTGGTATGGTCTTGCCGTTAGTACGTACGCACAGTTCCGTGAACATTTTCTGTGCACGCTGGTATTCTAGCCGAGAACAAGACGGTACGCGTGCGTGACGTGCCGCTAAGTACCCTGCCGTTCTCACCAGGGTGACCAGACACATGCGCATCGGCTTGTCTTTGTTCTACGGTACGGGCGCCGATGCATATCAGAGGGGGCTGATGGATATCTGGTGCGTGGCTTCTGTCAGGACGGCATGTCGTGGCTTCTGGCGTCGCCGGAGGAGTCGCTGCCGTTCATCCTCGCCGACCGCGGCTTCGACGTCTGGATCGCCAACAACAGGGGCACGCGCTGGAGCCGCCGCCACGTCTCCCTCGACCCGTCAAGCCGGGTAACAGCAACATAATCGATGAACCCTGCCTGATGTGTACACTGACTACTGCTTGCTAATTCGTTTCGTTCCCTTTTCCCCGACCCTCAGCTCTACTGGAACTGGTCCTGGGATGACCTGGTGGTCAACGACCTCCCGGCCATGGTTGACTACGTTTGCAGTCAGACCCGGCAGAAGCCCCACTACGTCGGACACTCCATGGTACGGCCCCAGTGACCTGTTAGACGTGTAATGATAGTGCACGTACAGAGACTCCAACTCCATGGTTGCGGCATGATGATGAAGCTGGAGAGTAATCTCAGGCCTGAAGAATTCTTCTCTGCTTTTGGGTTTCAGGGGACGCTGGTGGCGCTGGCGGCCTTCTCGGAGGGCCGGCTGGTGGACCAGCTCAAGTCGGCGGCGCTGCTGACGCCGGTCGCCTACCTCGCCCACATCACCACGCCCATCGGCATCCTGCTCGCCAGAGCGTTCGTCGGAGAGGTAACCAATTGTACTCTGTACTGCCATCGCAACGCAACGTTCAGCAGAGACGAAAACTCTGTTCCGACTTCTGACTTGGTGACTGACCAAACGATCCACCGTCATCGAAACAGCTCCTCTCCGACTTGCTGGGCGTGGCCGAGTTCAACCCGCTAGCGTACGTCATCCTCGTACCTCGTACCTGCAGATTGAGATTGAGATTCAGATTTCTCCGGTTTTGGAAACCCGGTTTCAGATTCATTTTGTGCTGGCGCTGATAGATGGCCGTTTTTCTTCTCTGTTGAGTGCAGGCCTCCGGTGACGAACCTGATCAGGGCGTTCTGCCGCAGGCCCGGGATGAACTGCTACGACCTCGTCGGCTCCATCACGGGTAAGAACTACTGCCTCAACAGCTCCGCCGTCGACGTCTTCCTCGAGTACGAGCCCCAGCCGACGTCGACCAAGACCATGGTCCACTTCGCTCAGAGTACGACGAACAGACCTTCTCTACATCAAATTCTTCACGATTGAATTTACACTGAGCCGTAAGAGTAACTAAGACTGTTGCATTTTTTGTTCTTGCACCGGCGGTGGCAGCCGTGCGCGACGGCGTGCTGACCAAGTACGACTACGTGCTGCCGGAGTGGAACATCGCCAGCTACGGGCAGGCGGAGCCGCCAGTGTACGAGATGTCCAACATCCCGGCGGGATTCCCGCTCTTCCTCACCTACGGCGGCCGGGACTCGCTGGCCGACCCCGCCGACGTGCGCCTCCTCCTCGACGACCTCCGGGGACACGACCGCGACAAGCTCACGGTGCAGTACCTGGACCAGTTCGCACACCTCGACTTCGTCATCGGCGTCTGCGCCAGGGATTACGTCTACAAGGACATGATCGCCTTCTTCGACCGCTTCCACTAGTTCAGTGTCAGTGACTTCAGCCTCCGAGGGGGCGAAAGGAAGAAAGGTCACTTTACTACACAGGACACAGCCAGTAAAAAGATTGTACCAGAGGTTAAAATATATGCAGTAATTAGATAGATATTTAGTTGAGAGCAAGGAGGCTACTAGTAACTATTACTCCGTAGGTGTGAGGGGGAAGGTGATCACTGGAATAGCGGTCAGCAGCCGGTCACACTGTATTGCAGATTCGCAACACTGAACGGTTAAAAGGAAAAAAATATAGTAGCTCATATAGCATTATGCTTGATTATGTGTACCTCTCCATGTCTGTTTGCAACAAATTAAATGAATTTATGAAGAACTATGCTGTAGAAAACATTTGAAGTATATGAGATTCAGACTACATGCAGGAGTTAGATTTGGAATATGTGTATTCTGAATTTTTCTGATTTTCTCGACAGCGACGTGTCAGACAACCAAGGGGCACGACCAGGAAACAGTGAGACTACTGTTTCTGGAATATAAATGTCATAGCTACGAATAAGATAACCACGTATATGGCCGGGAAGACCTCACTGTCGGCATTTCTGAAATAGCCATAAACCTTCAGGTTCCCGTGCTTATGTTTCTGAATATCTACTGCTCGCCAAACTTGGCACGGAGCAACGCAATGTGAGCATAGATTGACCAAACCGGAACGATTGCCCTCCGTTTTTCAGAAAAGAGAGGCAGTATGTTGCGTTACGTACAGTTTGTCAGTTTCCCTTCTACTCAGGTCTAGAACTACAGATCAAGCAAAAGCATTGTTCTCCTTGGCTTGTGTTTCAAATTTCCTTCTTTATCAAATCGTACTATATATACAAAAATAAGTCAATAACATAGCATACATACAAAGTAGTGAAAAGCACGACACATATGACAAGTAAACATCAGCAAACGTAAAAAGCAGCCAATCTTTACAGGCAGCAGAAGAACAGAAAACGACTCGAACAGATTCTGCAGGCCGTCAGAGTTTAGCACGGCACGTGAGCATCAGCCAGGGGGCAATCCGATAGGTACAGCGACGAAGGCACGAGCCAGGCCTTGACGACGCGATTCTTCTCGCCGTCGCCGAACTCCCAGGCTCCGGTGACCTCCTTCCTCATCAGGTCGTACTCCACGAGCCTCCGCGCCGACCACAAGTACGCCGCGTCCTTCTGCGGGTGCAGCGCCATGAACCGGACCTCCTCGTCCCCCCCGCACCCTCCCTCCGCGACGCCGTCGAGCCTGACCGCGTGCTTCAGGCGCCACCGGGGCGCAGCAGGTGAGGAGCCGTCGTCGTCGTCGAGCACCCAGACCTTGAGCTGCGCGCCGTCGTTGGCCACGTAGTGCAGGCGCCCGCCGGAGTGCGCGAGGCGCGCGTCGCCGCCGCCCGCCGCCGGCTCGGGGAGCTCGGCGGCCGCGCACGTGAGGTCGGGGCCGGCGACGTCCATGCGCACGACGCAGTCCGGGTCGGAGGCCAGCGCGTACACGGCGCCGCCGTGGAAGTGCATGGAGCCGGAGAGGGCGCCCGCGGGCACGCCGAACTCCACGTCGCGCGGAGCCCACGCCCACGACTCCGACGAGAACACCTCCACCTCGCCCCCGCGCTCGCGCCACCGGCCGGTGAAGCTGATCACGTGGTAGCGTCGCGGTGAGGACGACGGGTCGAACGCGAGCATGGACAGCCGGGCGTCCCTCGACGGCGGCGGCAGCGCGGCCCACCGCCGCGTCACGGGGTCGACGACGTAGAACCGCGTGGTGCCGGCGGTGCGGAACAGGAGAAGGCCGTTGCTGGCGTCGCAGACGACGGCGCCGTCGAGATACGGGAAGAAGCCGAGGTTGCGGTCCTCGAGCAGGCCGCCGCCGTCCGCGCACGCGAAGCGCGGCGCCTTGCCGCCGCCGCTGCCGGCGGGGAAGTAGACCACGGAGAGCTGCAGGGGCAGCCTGCGGCGGAGGCAGCCGTCGGAGATGGTGGCGCACCAGTTCTTGGACACGCACCTGGAGCGCGCCACGGACTTAACCGGCAGCCGGAGGATGATCTCGGCCAGCATGTCGGCGTTCAGGCTCCTGGCGCTCTGGATAGAGGAATGCCTATTCAGGACCGCCGCCATTGCTTCAGGGTCGCCGAAGCTCGCGCCGAGAACGTGACAGAGCAGAATCACCGAACAGAGGAGTCCGCGGATTTGCAGAGAGCATTGGAGGGATGCAGAGACGCAATGCGATGGTGCTTAGATGCCCCGGGGCCTTTAATAGGTGGCGTCTGATCAGCGAGCACACGCACACGGAACAAGGGTGCTAAGATTAAAGACTGGAGGACGTCCCTGGGTTGGGTTTAAACGCTTGCGTCCGGGTCGAACATCGAAGCCTGCGTGTACGCCACGTGTCCGTCGGGGGGCCACGTCGACGGCCGAGGCAAGATGGGGTGACACGTAGCGCCGCGAAAGCTGAAGGTGTCCCAGTTCTAGTTCGTTCGGGATTCTCTTCCTCCTCCGTCTTTGCCTCTGTCCCGTCTAACCGCGAGTCTGTCAAACAAGCCGAAGACGGCGACGGCGACGGCGACGATGGCCGCGTTCGTTGAGCGCTTGGCGAGTGGCGGGGTGACGCCGTGTTTGGGGCCGGCACGCAATGTCGTTGTTACGGTTTGGTGATCCGTGAGCCGCCCCGCGCCATTCGAAGAAGCTGAACCGCCGGCGGGTGGTGGCCGGCGGAGAAAGCATGTGTTCTGCTCTGCTTGGCTCTTGTTCAAGCTCTACGAGGATGCGCGCACGCAAAGAGATCTTTTCTCTCTCTCTCTCTCTCTCTTTCTTTTTTGAAGTACAGTAAGTATATTTTACGCCTGAAATAGTAGGCAAACAAATGATTAGGCACCGGCGCACCGCGATAGATGCCAAAAGGAGCCCTGGATCACGCTGAAGGTCTGCCAATAATCAGGGGAGGAGCGACGGTGGCATGCGTGCACGTCTAACTCGACTCAAGTCCATAATCCTACGCATTAGCCCCATAATAGAGTCGATAATCTTAGTCGGTAGCGTCAACTGATGAAGAAGAAGAACGCGGGGACGGTGTCTGTTTATTAGAGAGCTGCCATCCAGGGGCCACGAATCGCTGACATGGAGTGCATCTTATATGATTCTTTATCAGACGACCCCACTGCATTTTTCAGATAAGCTAAGCGGATAATTTGTCCACAAAGTCAATGGAGCGCCCCCCCCCCCCCCCCCCCCCCCCCCCCCCCCCCCCCCCGGCATTGCCTTGCTTTCCTGAGGTCAACTGCGTATTCGCTGCGTCGTTCGTGCAGGCAACGTTTAGCGAGCAAGCACGTTGCCCTTTGCCCAGCTACGCGCGGCGGGCCACCGAGACACCGACTCGACGGCGACCGCGGGCGACGGGCACGGCCGCGCGGTAGCTATCCGCCTGGCCTGGCCGGCCCGGGAGGAGGACGAGGCGGTGGAGCGCGCGCTTGCGGCACGTGTAGCCGTGTAGGCGGCGAGGCGAGGCCAGGTGGGCCCGTGGCGGCCGTGAAGGTCGCCAGCGCGGCAGCGCCTGCGACCGCGCGCTGCAGCTGTTGAGTGTAAATTGTACTCGGGAGAGACAAGGGACAAAAGTAGTCTGGAATGAACCCTTGTGTTGATCTCTGGACTGTTTAGAGGAAGGGGTGCCATGAATGGACACCTAGTGTGAACAGACATCCGATGGATGAGATCACACCAATTTATTTCTAACACTTCCCCTTATCGAATCCAGCCTCGAGATTAATGTATTGTTTAATTCCTAAAAAAACCACGTGGGAAAAATATGAGGAATGTGCATTTCATATGCCCATCAAAACTCCTTAAGATCCAGTGGAAAAAATAAGAAGAAAATGATATGGCATATATGGTCATTGCTCAATCCCAAACCTATAAGAGTTTACGGAGCAATGCACATGTTTGATATCCTCTCAAAGACCCCTTTTAGGGGAGAAGATATGACATCATATGTCTTGGATACCTCCTTTAAAAACTCCGATGGAGAAAATAGAAGATATGACATATATTTTTGTATTGATATTGCCTCATTAAAAACTTTTATATGAGAAACCTTGAGAGGAAAAACTCATAAAAAGAAAAGAGTACGATATGATGCATGAATAGGTTATGATTCATGAGAAGACTCCCCCTGAATCTTGCAAATCTCAAAGTCATCGCATACCAATTCTACAAACACTTTTGAAGTGTGAAAGTTGGTAGAGACTTCGTGAGTAAATATGCAAAGTACTCGCATGTTGAATTTGCAATATGGTTATTCCTCAAATGTATTACAATACATGAGGAAAAACCATTTTGTGGACAGTATAGTAATATTGCTCACACATAAACTTTTTGCATCCAAGCAATACAAGTAACATTATCCTGATAGATAATGGCTATGATTCAATGGAATCATATTTGATCACTCGACGAAGTCATATGTTTTTATATGATGCTTCACAATGATATGTGGAAGTAACCATTATAGTGTATGATGACTCCCATGAGAACTCTACCACAAAGGTATCAGTTTATGATATGTCATACATTATGGGGATTAATTGGCTAGTATCTTCATATCCCACTGTGATCATATCTCAACTTATCTAATGACAAGTCAAGGTCCTTTAGTACCGCATATATATCAATGGATATCCTTCTCCTGCAAAATGACGTTGTTGGAGATGCGCTATTTGAAGCTAGCAAGTATCTGCAAATGCAATATTAGGCCTGTTGCGATTTGCAAGATACATACGTGCTTTGATGTCACAAAGATTTAATCCCAGATTGATCCACTTTAGAGATTATTTGACCAGTGTTGATGGATATGATGTCCAATATCATTGGATATTGGTAGACCAATGTATATACTTAACTTGTAGACTTAAGCATGATTTGGTTTTATCCAAATCATCATCTCATAATCCATCTTAAGATGATTGCGTGATTTATTGTGTGTGATTGGAGATAATAGAAAATCCAAATAGGATTTTTGATACAATCACACATATGCAATCATCATGGTTGGGAGTAACCCTTCTGAGGAAGGAACTCACCATGTGGGTTGTACCACAATCAACCTAACTATTTCAAGCTATGGAGTGACTTGATGAGATGTACACAACGTATGTTGCAATTTTGATTCTGAACACAACGTCCATTGGGACTTGTATATATATCTGAATCTATCAAATTCACAAGATCTGCCAATGATCAAATATAGGAACATATTTTTCACACTTACCGAGGGTATGCTAGCTAGGTTTCTGCGTGAAACCATATGCTACGAGCTATTGCTATCTCATCACCTTGCTTCCGTAAAGAAAGCATTATGAGAGTATACGATATTACTCAGTCATTGTTTTAGCGAGAGCAATTCTCCTCGATCGCCACCTTTGATTGACCCAGAATGAGTGTAAATCAAGAAAAGAGGAGACCAGACGCACGGTATCGAGGGCTCACGGCCGTCAATAGCCCTGGGCAAAAATTACCCGAAACCGATTAATCGAACCGAACCGAACCGAATTAGAGCTTAGTTTCGGTGTTTAGTTCGGTTAAAAAACTGGCATTATTCGGTGGTCGGTGATCGGGTCAGTTTTGGGTTTCCGTTAACCGAATTAGAGCTTTAACCGATGGACTGGCGGTAGGCGCCCAGGCCATTCCTCCATCCTCCCATAATCCCATTCCATTCAGCCCATAAACTGTCGGCCCATGAGTCCACAACAATATAGCGACCCTAGTGTCCATCCCGTCCCGTGACTCCTAACTCCCGTCCGCTTCACCCGTCACTCCAGAGCCGCCTCCCATCACCGTCCCGTGACTCCCGTCCGCCGCCTGCCCACGTCCGGCATCCCCATCTGCGGACGGCGGATCCGCCCGGCGCCCATCGTCCGCTAATCACCAAAGCTACCGCCGACCGCCGATCGTCGTCCGCGCGTTGCCGCGTCCTCATCCGCCTCCAGGCTCCAGCAACTAGGCTCCGCGGGGAACGGGAATGGGCAAGCAACCAGCGCTCGGACTAGTAGTACAATGGCGCCACCAACCAAGCACTCCTCCAATGTAAGTTTGAGATCCCTTCTCCCTCGATTTGTTGTCCGTTTCAGTAATTATTTGAGCCCATATTATTTGTTGCTGTTGAATCCATTTGCTTTGCTTGATTTGTAGATGGAGGATTCAGATGTTGAAGTTGCGAGATCTGAAGCTGAAGGTGAAGAGAAGAATGAGGAGCAGAACAAGAATGAGGAGCAGGAGAAGGACCAGAAGAAGGAAGTCAAGAAGAGGAAGGCTATGGCACCAAGATCAGATGTGTGGGACAGCTACCACAAGATCCTTATTGGAGGCGTACTGAAGAAGGCAAAGTGCAAGTATTGCAGCCGTGAGCTCAACTGTCACTCCAAAAGATATGGTACAACTTATCTAAAATATCATCTACGAATATGCAAGAGAAATCCTAATAAAAATCTTGATGACCAAGGCACTTTGCAATTGCAACCATCACATGGGTGTCGTAGTGTAGGCACTGTTTCTATATGGAAGTTTGATCCTGATGAAATTAGAAACAGCTTTGCTGAAATGCTGATTGAAGATGAGTTGCCTTTTGTTTTTGCTGAACGATCTGGCTTTAGGAAGTTTATGGCCAAAGCATGCCCCTGTTTTACTGTGCCATCTAGAAGAACAGCCACTAGAGATTGTGTTAGTATCTATGATGTGCAGAAAGATAAGCTAAAAGAATTTATAAGTAATCCTGTGAAAGAGTTTGCCTCACAACTGACACATGGACTGCAAACACTCAGCAAAACTACATGTGTGTCACAGCCCATTTTATTGATAGTGATTGGAACCTACGCAAGAAGATTATTGGATTTTTCTTGGTAAAGGGCCATAGAGGGGATGACATTGGGAAATCCTTAGAGGGTTGCTTGGCTGAATGGGGCATAGATAAAGTTTTTACCATAACTATTGATAATGCTAGCTCAAATAACGGTGCTATCAAGTATATGAGGAGGGTATTGAATGAGTCAAATTGCAGCATTGCTGATGGAGAGTATCTTCATATGAGATGTGTTGCACACATTATTAACTTAATAGTAACTGAAGGGCTAAAAGAGATTGATGTTTCAATTTATCGTGTTCGTGCTGCTGTTAAGTTTGTCAAGAGTTCTCCCTCTAGGCTAGCTAAATTTAAGAAGTGTGCTAAATTAGCAAAGGTGGATAGCAAAGCTTTTTTATCTTTGGATGTTTGCACAAGATGGAACTCCACTTACCTTATGTTAGCTAATGCAATACCATATGAGAAAGCATTTGAAAGATATAAGGATGATGATTCCTACTACCAACTTCATCTAGAAGGACAGAATATGCCAGGTGTTCATGTAAAATCAGATTGGGAAAAGGCTAAGAAGATGGCTGTTTCTTGAACACTTCTATGAGCTCACCCTCCGTGTCTCAGCCACTCAACATGTTACTTCTCACAATTATTTTCATGAGATTGCTGATGTTTTGATTTTGTTGCGTGAGTGGTGTGAAAGTTGTTATAGCATACGCAAGGACATGGGTAAAACAATGCTAACAAAGTACTACAAGTACTGGGGAGACAAGAAGGAGGACATGCTAAACTTGATCATTTTTTTTCTGTGTTGCTATTGATCCAAGGTACAAACTATCTGATTACACAAAAATGGCTACCTTGGAAATTTTGGTCATGAAATAGGACAAGAATTGTGGGCTGTAGTAAATAAATCTTTCCATGCTTTGTTTGAAGAGTAAAAAACTTGTATGCTCCAAGTGACAAGTCATAGCATACTACTGATTTTGAACAGGCTCCAGAAAAGAGCAAGAGATTGATGAGGTCTGTCATTGCTCAGAAGATGATGCTTGATGGTGGTGGAAATGGCACCACAAAGTCTAAACTTGAGAAATACTTTGCTGAAGAGAATGAGGAGGATAAGAAAGACTTTGAAATTCTTGAATGGTGGAACGACAATGCTCACAGGTTCCCAATATTGTCTCACATGGCTCGTGATTTGTTGGCCATTCCTATTTCAACAGTGGCATCCGAGTCAGCTTTTAGCACGAGTGGACGTGTTCTTGATGACTTTAGAAGCTCTCTCACACCAATTATGGTCAAGCGCTTGATCTGTACACAAGATTGGCTTCATCGATCCACTACTCTTAGTGTCGAAGAAGACCTGAAGAATTGGCTAAAATAGAAGAAGTAATCAATTTAAATTCTAGCTATTTATTTCATGTTCCTTATTATTTATTTATGTATTCACACTGCCTTTTTTTAACTATTTGAAGCCCTTACTCATGTTGAAGAGGACATTGGTGGCCTAATGATTTCACCCAAGCCTACTACTAACGCCAAGTCCACCAAGCTGTCTCCCGCATAGAACAAGGATGCTATTGTCTTCTTATGTGTTATGGTGTTCATTGTTCAAGGACTCTTGTTATGTGTTGTAATGCTATTTGAGACTGTGTTGGTTACTTGTTTAGACTTTAGCTATCAGCAATTCAAGTACTCCTATTATGTGTTGTAATGCCATTTGCTTGTTTGACTTTCTGGTGATAGGCATAGGGCCACGAATACTTTCTAGTGCTGTAATACTGTTAGATTGTTCGGTTAACCGATTACCGAACCGATTTCATCAAAACCGAATAAGGTCAGTTATTTATTTTCTAGGAGCAAGTTCAGTAACCAAAGTTCAATAACTGAAATTATTGTCACCGAATTAAGCGAACCGAATTAACCGTATTAACCGAATGCCCAGGGCTAGGCCCGTCAACGGTGAAGAGACCGAATTCATGGCTAATCAGGTCCCAGTTGGGACACGTCGACATTTTCGCGAGCGGCGTCCTCGTCAGGTTTGATTTGGTCAAACGCGAGGCCCCCCACCCAATCAGAGGCTAGCGTCTCACGGTCTCGCGCCACGCGTGGGCCCACACCGGCGAGCGAATGGCCCACATCGTGTTCCTCCGCGCTTCCGCCGCTGACCTCACCGCCGGCAAGCCACCGCTGCGGGGCGTCCCGGCCTCGGCGCCGCTCTCCGCGGCGGCCGCGGCCATCCCGGCGTCGCAGGAGGCCGACGTGGCCGTCTGGCGCGACGGCGCGTCGCCCCTGGCGCCCGCCGCGGCCACCGTTATCGGCCTGCTCAGCTCGTTCGACGTCGTCGCCTTTCTGGCCTCCCACGTCGGCGGCCCGGCCGCGGCGCTGAGGACGCCCGCCGGCGACGTGGTGGCGCACGAGCCGGCGCTCGTGCGGGAGGTCGAGCCCCACACGAGGTGATGCGCGTCGAATTTTTGAACTTGGTCGTATCGTCCTTGATTTGATCCATGCTTTTTCTTGCCTGAATGTTAATGCGCATGATCATCTTCTCTGCATCGCATTTCTACAAAACGAGGAAGTCTTGTGGATTGAACATTCTTCATCCTAACATCTGTGTCGCATTCCTGCTCCATCCATGGCGTTCAACACTTTAACTGAACATCTTGTGGCAGAATCTGGGATCATAATGTGAATCAGTTTTCAATTCGTTCGTCGAGCAGGTTGATAGAAATCGTGGAGCTAATGAAGCAAGGAGCAAGGCGCGTCCTGGTGCGCAAGAACATCACGGAAGCCTGCACCGTGGACAAGAAGCCGTTCGCGCCGTTCTACAAGGCCGTGCTGAAGATCACCGGGACGCCGCGGGCGGCGGCGGCCGCCAAGCAGACCGTCAACCGGTCGTCGTCATCGTCGCCGCCGCCGACGACGTTCGGCTGCGACCGGTACTGCTGCCTGACGCGGGAGGACATCGTCCGCTTCCTCATCAACTGCCTCGGCGCGCTGGCGCCGACGCCGCTGCAGTCCATCTCCTCGCTCGGCGCCGTCAACCGCGGCTACGCCCACGTCGAGGCCTCCTCGCCGGCGATCGAGGCCTCCTGGAGCGTCCCCTCCGAGCCTCGCGCCGTCGCCGTCGTGCAGACGAACCGGGACGGGTCGCACAAGGTCCTGGCCGACGTGTCCGCGCACAGGCTGTGGCGGCGCGACTACGTGGCCGCCGCGGACGCCATGGCGAGCCTCTCGTCGCTGAGCTTCGCCGCGGGGGTCACCGCGCACGGGATGTTGCCGCCGGATGGTGACGCCGAGGCCGCCGCCCCGTCGTCGTCGTCGAGCCTCGGCGGCGGGAGGGATGATGGGTTCGAGGCGAGCCTCGTCGGCCAGATGATGATGGCGAGCCACGGCGGGAACGCGGCGCTGAGGTGCAGGAGCACGAGCTCGCTCGCCGCTGTCATGGCACAGATGCTGTCGTACAGGACCACGCACATCTGGGTCACCGACGGCGAGGACGACGTCTTGGTTGGCGTCGTTGGGTACATGGAGATCTTCAACGCGGTCACCAAGGGTGTCGTTGCTCCTCCAGTTTGAGTGCTCAGTCTGCGTTCAGGAATTTCAATTCGATGGTTTTTTTTTTCTCTTGATTGATTTGCTAATTTGAAATTAGGTAACCTTATAGTTTGTACAAGTTTCAACTTCCAACGACTCTCCTGTTGGTAACTAGGTGACTGATGCTTTGGGTCAAGAACATCATGCCCAGCCTGGCTTTCTCCATTTTTTTTAACAGAGGAAGTTCATTTCTGCTATCCCCATGCTCAGGCAATATGAGTGCTTCAGTAAGCAATCCAATAGACTTGAAAAGTTGTCTTCTAAGTATATAATATAAAATGATGAATTGTCATAACTTCCTCCTAGAATCAACAGAATGGAAATTCAAATACATATTTTTTGAGGAAATTCAAACACATCAGACAGTGAAAACAAATATCCTTATGTAAGAACCATGGTAGTGCCATTTTATAGGAACACTGCACTAATCCTTCCTCAGTTCAATGCACTCTCTGTGTGTGCCGGAGCTGTTGATGACCACAATTTCCAACTTATCTCCCTGCAAATTTCATGGAACAACAATATTAGTTCAGAAATCTGGCTAGCCATCACAAAGTAATCTCTACAAATCTAAACTGCAGGAAAGCATCATACAGTGTATATGTCTCGTTCTGTGGCTGATGCGAAAACATCCTTCACCAGATCAACCGCATCGGATTCAGACAATGGTGTCACTGCATCCTGAATGATAAACAGCATTGTGTTAAAAATTCTGTTTAGTAAGAATGATACAAAACATATTGGAGAGAAAACATCCCCATAATTGGATTAAGCAGTTGAAATTGAAGAGAAAATTCACCCGAGCTGGCAGTAGCAGAGGACTAGGAGATTTCAACTGGTTGTCAAGAACAGGCATCATCAACACTGCGCCTGTTCCCTGAGCACTATAACCTGTCCTTTCGTAAGACCCAACAGCATCGTATGTGAAGACACATCCTTTACCTGTGAAAGGATAAGAGATGGTCAGAGGCACAATCATACCGAACGATCAATATAAACTTAGTACTCGTATGCAACACATACTCTACCTTGGCTATCCAGTCCACCCAACACATTGAACGCGTAGTATGGGAAGAATCTCTTGTAGTAGAGTGTGTTCGACAACAGCTGCGCCATTGCAGGGCAGCTCATCTTCTTGTTATGATTGTGTTCATAAACCTAAAAAGGCAGAAATGTGAAAGCATCAGAAACCTATAGTAGAAACCTGAACTGACACAATATTTACCCATACTGTTTGCTGCCCTACTAACCAGATATTTGGTTAGGTAATAGAGGCATTCTAGCTAGCAACATCTACATGTCACCAATGCAGTCACGAGTCATGAACTCATGATCAAAATTGAATAATTGCAAACCTGTTAAGAACAACATTCTTTCCTAGAAATAGTATTTCGTAGTTGTAGACCCTGACATGGATAATCCTCTTTTTCAGGAAATCTCTACCTCATAATTTTCTTCCCTGGAAAAGCTCAACCTCATTTTTTTTCAATTTAACAGAAAATGGAATACCAGACCCATGGCCAACAGATAATCCCTAGCAGTATTGGACTGTTGCAGTAGTAAGGTTGATGAAAGAGTAGTTAACGGCAAAAACACATAATCTTAACAGAGGCCTCACAAATACTAGTTCAACAGCTCAACTGATCAATATGCTTAAACACTTACCAATTCCTTGGCAGCCAGATTCTTTTGCAAAGCTTTGATATCACCTTGGAACCCAGATGAGGCCAAAACACATTTGTCTGCTCTGTTTGTTGGAAAAGGTGGGAGAAAAACATTAGCAATTCAGCAACGACAGCAGATAGGTTTTTTCTGTTACTAAAAAACTAAGACAGGTTCAATTCATGGAAGAAAAGCCCAGAGAATGTGAAATTCACCAACCTGAGGTCCAAAATAAATATTACTACCTCCTACCTGAATTATTTGACATTTCGGACAGCCAAACTGACTTGCAAAATTAGCTATATTCAGCAGTGGAAATGTCAGCTAATACTGACCAGAGGGAGTATATGATGGTTACTTATAAAATGTGTATATAGTGATAGACAATTTTCCATCGACATATCTCATTTAGACCTAGGTGCTTATAGCACGCTCTGTTTTCCACAATTTAGTTCAGAAAAAATAGATCATGATAACACCACCAGGCACCAGGTAATGTTACTTCCACAAGGCCACTAGTGAAAAGTAGTAAGAGCCATCTTAGAAAAACATGGAATATAACTTAATATATAACTTTAAGAAACAATACATGAATATTTAAACCATTCATGTAAATAAAGTGACGGTATTGTGTACCAAGTTTTACAAGTGTTTTAAATTCAAATTTGTGGTCAAAGTTCTGTACCAAGTTTTGAAGACCATTTTTGACCGGATTAGTAGCACTAGAGTTCAGCCTAAACTGTTTCAAATTCTCAACTAACTGAATACAGAACACCAAACTTCAGAACAGAATTACTTATTTCCAGACGCAATGAAATCATGATAGAGGCCGCGCAAACCATAATTTCTGGAACACGCGACGCCCGACACGGCTAACCAAATCCAGAACGCCCTTGCTACCGCAAAACCGAGTTGCGGGATCTGAATTTCAGAACCACGGAACTCGACCCAGCCTGAAGTCTGAACTCTGAATCAGTAACGAGAACATGGGGGCGGCAAGAAGGGTTCGGAAGCGTACAGTTGGGCGATCTTGGAGTGGTCGCGGGACAGGATGCTGTATCCGACGGAGAGGCGGGTGTCGGCGGCGACCACGCAGTAGTCGGCGCCGGCGACGGCCACGCACGTGCCGCCGTTGTTCTCGTACGGGTCGAACCTGGCCATCTGCCTCCGCTCCGAGATTCACTCGCCTCCTCCCAGCTTGAGGGCGCGGTTTGTTCGCTTCGCTCTCGGGGTCTGGTCTCTGAGTTCTGATGCCGATTTGCCGAGGGCGGTTGGGGGTGGAAGGGGGAGGCTGGCTTTGCTTAAAGGCAGGGGAGCTCCGGCACGCCGCGGGAGTCGAGTTCTTCTCCGTATCTTCTTCTTGTGCTGCAAGAAGAGAATCCGGCTCGGTCGCGCTCTCTCTCTCTTCTCGCCCTCTTCGGGTTCGGGATGTACTTAGCTGGGCCAGTATGGGCCGAATTTTCGGCCTATAAACTCGTGAGAGAAAAAAAGCCGAACCCATCGCAGAACAAACAAAGTGGAAAAATGATATGGGCTGCGATTGAAAGTCGGCGTAGAGAAACAAGCCCATAAAGAAGTACATTGTTTTTCTAAAGTGAATAAGGCAGCATTATATTAGAGTTATATTAGACTAACTGTTCATTACAAATTATGGCCCGGACCGGATGCCCGGAGGCTTATTAAACCAAACTAAACCATTGAAGTGATCAGCATGCTTAGCTATAACAAGAGCTGTCTCGTTACAAAAGGATTTGCACTACTTAAACTTTTAACATCCTTTTTTTTTCGCGACCGTGTCTTAGCATGCAGTTTATTAAGAAGAGAAGAAAAGTTTGGTTACACGAACATGCAGCGTCTTCTGGGATTGATGACCTGCTAGTACATACAAGAATTAAGAAGAAATTATATTTGCATCTTGTTGCGACACTAACATTACCAGGTATGACATTGAGGTGAATGGCTGCTATAAATGGCACCAGACAATGAAATCTTGCTGAAACCCAGGCAGTCGCCTCTTCTATAATTTTCTGCCTCAGCATCCCCATCATCCTCAATTTTCTGCTTCAGCATCCCCGTCATCCTCTGAACATGATTGAAAGTTCTTGTATTTCTCTCCAGCCAAACTAACCTGAAATAAGATCCTGAATGATTACTTCAACATGAGATAAGTCAAGCACCTGTGAGTTGATCTTCTTGACAACACTTTGACAATCATAAGATATAATCACATGCTGAAATTGTACTCGGAAGAAAATGAGACCGCTTTTCTGGTGGCAATAGCTTCAGCTACCTCTGGATCATCGAATCTCTGTACTAGATGACAGCAAGCAGCTACGAATATTCCCTTATGATCACGAACCACAACTCCAATACTCATCCGAGGTGGATTTTTTAAAGTTGTTGCATCTAACATTGATCATGAACCACCCATCCGGCGGTGGAATCCACTTCGGAAGAGTATTCGGACCCACACCTTTGTGATATTGATGGTTGCACCAAAGTCATTTGCACATAAGCTTTTAGGGCAGTCCCAACCATCCATGTCATGTAGTTTCCATAGCATTTAATAACCCTACCATGTTAGTAAATTGGTGATGTGGCATAGGAGTTAATAGGAGTTACTGAGGAAAGAGAAGGAAAAAAATGAGGAAACGATTTTCTACGTGAGACACCATGTCCACCCGCGCTACGCCGATGATTTCGCCTTGAGGGTGAGTTCGTTTCCTCACCACGTGTTTTGTCTTATGTTATGTCATGTAGTCATTCACCAGAGTTGAACAATCAATATGTAACTTGTTATTTATCTTATGTCATATATGCGTGACTTATCATTTTCTTTACAATGAATTGTTGATTACCTTTCAATTGGATAATTTCATTTCCGATGTTCCCGTAATACCGGCATCACATTCGTTTCCGTGATATCGTTTTCGATTTCGTTTCCGTGAAAAAATATGAAACTGAAAACAATTTAGGCTCCTTCCTATTGGTTTCATCCGTATACCTAAGCAGCTGCTGCCCGTCCCTCCCTCTCTCTTTTTTCTATACCTTTTTTTCAAATCATTTTTCTATTTTTAAATATTTCTTTTCTTTTTTTTGAAGAACTTCTTTCTGGGATTTTCCCTCCCTTTTTTCACCCCCACGTAGCTAACACTAGAACTTGTGCTGAGATTCAAGCGAATGCCAAAAACTTTGATAGAAAGGCTTGATGGCAGCAGACTAATTTGCGACCATTGCCATTGCTCAATCAATGGAAAAGAGGAAAAAACAGGAAAATAAGTAAAGATATAAGATACGACTTATGTTTGTTATCATTAGTTGACATTGACAATAAGACCATCAGTCCTGTTGTTCATTGAAATGGAAATCTGCAGCAGGAACTAAAAATAATACAATGACCAAGAGGCTATTGAGCGAGACCAAGAGGCTATTGAGCATCATGTCAAATGACAGAAGCTGGAAAAGACAGCAGATGATGAGGTAGTCCATCAGAGAAAACAGCTTATTATGGATCCACCAGGTTATCAACCATTAGCACCACTATGACAAATGCTGCGAAACTTAATGCCCCTGTTTGATGAACCTACCCAAAAAATATGTTCTTCTATAACACTCATCGACTATAAAACCAAACTCTCGATTCTCTTCCATATTGTACTTCAGTCGGTAATAGAATCATAACAGTCACACAACAAGTTCTGATAAAAACCATGTAGGAATTGAAGGTGTCCTAGTTACCATATAGCAGTAATAAGAATGAACTGCTAGGTTAATCATATCCAGAGGTTAATGAAAATCTTAGAATATTGTATAATCAGCTAGCATATCCTACCCATATAAAAATAAAAAATTATTATGTCTCTCTTTATTTGTTTATCTATGAAGGGATCCATAATTGTACCCTTGTCCCAGTTTCCGATTGGAAATAAGCGCCGGAAACTGCAGCAACTTGCCGTTTGACCTGCAGATAGAAGACATCCTCTACTTCTGTTCATATGGATACTGAAACTACTGCAGTTGACCAAACAAAATCCATAATTACAGGACTACGTTGAAGCAGGACATATATACTAGTCGCACGAAAATTCCCCACTTGATGGAAATGGTACGTGTACAATCAACAGCATGTAAAAAAAGACAGTTTCTTTTGACCCAAAGAAATTTATAATAAAGAAACAAAAGCCAGCAAGATGCTTACCTGGGACCGGCTCAGCTCAACCTTGGCCTCCGCTCCCTTCTTCCTCGAGTCGACGGAGTCCGGCAGGTCCAAGGCGGCGGCGGCGGCGGCCTGGCATCTGGCTCTCAGCTTTCCCTCCATCTCCAGGTTGTTCAGGACCCCGGCCCCGTAGCAGCATGCGCGGACCTCCTCCACTAAACGGACCAGGCCTCAGACGTAAGACGTAACTGGGCCTGAAAGAAGCCTTAGCTATCCATCCACTCCAACACGGAGATCATCCTGCTGCCCCTTACGCTCGACTCCATCCGCATCGCGCCGCCCCCGTTCCAGTACATCGCGCCGCCCCCGTTCGAATACCGAGCGCCGCCGGGGAAGGGCTCGCGCTGCCCCCGTTCGAGTCCGCAGCGCCGCCCACCGCACGACTACAGGAGCGCCGCCCACCGTTAGAGTACAGGAAGTTGAGGCGCCCACCCAGGAGGTCAAGTTCTTCGGCCGCTGGTCCTTCGAGGACGTCCAGGTGGCCCCTCTTCTCCTCCCCTCCTCCCCCACCTTCATCTCATCGGTGTGTGTACATGGGCCGAGCTGAATCCAAATCTGAATGATGCTAGGCCGTACATGTTGTAGGTTAACATACAACATAGAGTTCCTTCTCTATGGACCATGCTTGGTGTAGTGCATGATTACGATCGATCTCGCTTGATACTTTTCTTGCTTCATCATGTCCATGACACTGCGCCTTGACCAATGGACCTTTTTTATCAGACAAGAGTTGCCTGTCAATATGTTGTTCTTGCTGAAACCTGACAAAGTCAGCTGAGCTTTTTCCTGAGAAACTGTCCCCAAAAGCTCAGTATCAACACGCCTCGTCCCTAAGCTCCGGTAGAGCTGGGATGAGCTGAATCTGAATCTGAATGGTGCTAATACCAAGTGATCTGATTTGCTAGATGTGGCGGATTAGAGGGTGGTTTGCCTAGGTTCTATTTGCACGTCATGACTGTAAAATATTGATTGCTGTTTTGGTTTTGTGGTTGTCTTGAAATAGTTCTGGTATTCTCACTGAATAAGTTAAGGCTTCATCTTTAAATGGGTTTTTCTTGTCAGGATGTTTAATGTGTGTCTCGTGAATTCTTTGTTTGGAGACTTGTTTGGGATCATGAGCATGGACCACACTGAATACGAAATTATTATAGCAGTACACTTAATTTGTAGGAACTAAAACTGAAGATAACTTTTTTAACAGCAAGAGTTGAACTAGATCTCAGGGGATCCCTTCATAGTCTGCTCCTCATTGAAGTCTGAGTTCACCAGTATAGCTGCTAGCTTAGGTCTGAACTCATCAATAAGGTTCTGTGTGAAGCCTTTTTGAAGGCTGTAACCATTCCAGTGCTCCATGTACTTGAGCCTGAATAGGCCAGATGATGTCCTGTCCTCCTGTTGCGGTAATCCACCGAGCATGTCGATGTCCCAGGTCTTGACATTAAAATCCTTCCACCGATGGTAGTCCTCCTTGTCGTTTTGAATGATATCCAAATAACAATGCAAGCCTTGAACCTATTTCATATAATGTTAGTACGTACTGTGCAATCAAAATGGAACAGTACAAAGCATGTGGAATTAATGAAACCTCACCATATTCCTGACTTGTTGCACTATATTTGCCTCGAATTGTTTGTAGGAGTTCAATACTTGTACAGTCCACAAATTAGCTTTCAGTCGTTCACTGCCACCAAGAACCAGTGTGTCTGCACACGCATTGGGAGAAATACCTAAAAATGTTCTAGTCAGTATTGAATGCATGAAAGTATTGACAAGCAGTTTACCTGCAAAGAAGTTTCTAATTCTGCCCTGTTTCGGAGCTTCCAGCAGCTTTTGCTTCTACAAGAAGCTCCAAAAGCCAAAATCTCCCCCAAACGGGGTTATTACTTCCAAAAGCAAAAGTTGGAAAAGCTCATTTTACACTACCAACCTAAAAGCTCATATCCTGTAATTTCCCGAGCTTTTCCACCGAATTGTTTTTCCCTATCTCTTCTCAAGTCTCAACCCATCACCGCCCTCATCCTCATTCGTCATCCTCGCACCTGTCGCCTCCCTCACCTTAGCGCAAACGTCCCATCAAGGGCTGCCGTTGCCCTCATCCTCCTTGTGCCCCGCCGTTGCCCCCTTCCCTCGACGGCCGACGCCCCTTCCCGTGATGCTGCCCCTACCCATCTCCGCCGCCACCATCCTCTCCTACCACCACCACCCAAATCCCACATCCTTCGACGGCCGCCGCTGCCCCGACCCCTTCTTGCATTGCACCGTCGTGGTGACGCTACCTCGACCTTCCT